>NW_028123961.1:600000-1200000 GCF_965194805.1 Balaenoptera borealis
GCCCTGTTCTGGTTCCGGGGGGCAGGCTGAGCCTGTGGTTAATTCTTCTTTCTGATGGGAATATAGAGTGACCTGTGCCTGTCCCAACACCAAGAGCTAGTCTCTCGCTGGTTCCACGTCTTCCCGTTTATCCTCAGGACAGATTGCAACCTGTATGGAACAGGAGGTTAAAGGTGCTGATGCTCCAAGTAGGGAGCTTTCTAGTAAAGCGGCTGGAATGGCGAACCCGGGCACAAGGAGATGAGAAATGAGGTGCCTTTTAGAAACCTTTCCCCATCACACGGTGTACCATCTTCTGGGTTTCTCATGCATGTTTTCGATGTAGGAAGATGCCCTTGAAGCTGGAGATTTGGGACCCATGCGATGGGTACCACGCAGTATTACTTTAAAGGGTCTGTGTTTGCTCACCCAACCTAACCAAACCTCTCAGCCCCAAGAGTGTCCACCCTTATGTCTCATCCAGCTGTGGGTCTAGATATGGTCAATCCAGGTTGCATCACAGGCCCTGAACGCATTGTGTAAGAATTTCTCTCACTTTCACTGTCTTTCTTTCATGGGTGTTTCAAAGTAATTTATTTTTATAATGGGGTTTAGCTGCTTTTCACTGCTGTGTTTATGCCGCTTTACACCCACTTGACACACTAACAGAGAGATATCAATACATAGGTTTTACGATTATTATTAGTCAGATATATTCTTGTGTGGTGAATAGGGCGTGTTGAGTCCAGTTCTCTGAGCAAGGAGTAGGTCTTGTCTATTACATATTGGGTTTATGGAACGGTATCTGAGCTAATTTGATACCCTTGTTTTATGTATCACCCCACATCACCTTTCCCGTTAAGCAGCCATAGTGTGTTTTCTGCATGTGTGACTCTGTTCTGTTTTGTAATTCAGTTCAAGTGTAACGGTTTTTACATTCCCTCTATCAGTGATACCTTATGAGAAGTGTCCTTTTCTGTGTGACTTATTTCACTTAGAATCGTCGTACCTAAATCCACTCATCATGCTGCTACTAACCTTACGACATTGATTTCACGGCTGAGTGATATTCCATTGTACATAAGGACCACAACTTCTTTATCCATTTTTCTCTTTCCTGCGATATTGAAGGTGGAATGAAGTGGAGGTCCTTGTCAACAGAGCAGCCCTAAGCTTTGGGGTGCTTGTGTCTTGCTGATTTTTAATTTTCCCAATTTATAACCCCATGAGTGGAAGTGCCCTATGCTCTCTAAGCTTTGCTTTTTAGACGTTTCAGGACTCATCGTACACTTCTCCAGAATGGCTGTTGACAATTTACATCCCGCCCATCAGTGTAGCAAGGCTCCCATTTCTCCATGGCCTGTCCTGCATTTCTGATTTTGACACTTTTTTCAGCATGGCCTTTTTAACCGATGGGAAGCGAGACATCTTTGTAGCGCTGATTTGCCTTTCCAGGTTGCTTGGTTGGCCAAAAAGGGCGTATGCGTTTTTTCCTGAATATATTCAGGAAAAAACGCATACGCCCTTTTTGGCCAAGGGCATCATTGTCAACGTTTTGCCGCTTTTCATGTGCTTTAAAGGCGATTCGTATCTACCTCCTGAAATCTGTTTCCTGCAATTCTGCCATGATTTCAAATCCTTTTCTTTGCCTTCCCTCAATATATTTGTGGACGAGAGTTATCATTTATAACTCTGCAGGTTTGTGAATTGCAGTGCCCTGAACCTCCATTTTACAACTCGCTTTTTTGGTAGCTGGCCGCAAAAGGGCAGGACGGCTTCAGGCCCTGTTCTGGTTCCGGGGGGCAGGATGAGCCTGTGGTTAATTCTTCTTTCTGATGGGAATATAGAGTGACCTGTGCCTGTCCCAACACCAAGAGCTAGTCTCTCGTTGGTTCCACGTCTTCCCGTTTATCCTCAGGACAGATTGCAACCTGTATGGAACAGGAGGTTAAAGGTGCTGATGCTCCAAGTAGGGAGCTTGCTAGTAAAGTGGCTGGAATGGCGAACCCGGGCACAGGCAGATGAGAAATGCGGTGCGTTTTAGAAACCTTTCCCCATCACATGGTGTACCATCTTCTGGGTATCTCATGCATGTTTACGATGTAGGAAGATGACCTTGAACCTGGAGATTTGGGACCCATGCGATGGGTACCACGCAGTATTACTTTAAAGGGTCTGCGTTTGCTCACCCAACCTCACCAAACCTCTCAGCCGCAACAGTGTCCACCCTTATGTCGCATCCAGCTGTGGGTCTAGATATGGTCAATCCAGGTTGCATCACAGCCCCTGAACGCATTGTGTAAGAATTTCTCTCTCTTTCACTGTCTTTGTTTCATGGGTTTTTCAAAGTAATTTATTTTTATAATGGGGTTTAGCTGCTTTTCACTGCTGTGTTTATGCCGCTTTACACCCACTTGACACACTAACCGAGAGATATCAATACATAGGTTTTAAGATTATTACTAGTCAGATATATTCTTGTGCAGTGAATAGGGCGTGTTGAGTCCAGTTCTCTGAGCAAGGAGTAGGTCTTGTCTATTACATATTGGGATTATGGAACGGTATCTGAGCTAATTTGAAACCCTTGTTTTATGTATCACCCCACCTCACCTTTCCCGTTAAGCAGCCATAGTGTGTTTTCTGCATGTGTGACTCTGTTCTGTTTTGTAATTCAGTTCAAGTGTAACGGTTTTTACATTCCCTCTATAAGTGATACCTTATGAGAAGTGTCCTTTTCTGTGTGACTTATTTCACTTAGAATCGTCGTACCTAAATCCACTCATCATGCTGCTACTAGCCTTATGACATTGATTTCATGGCTGAGTGATATTCCATTGTACATATGGACCACAACTTCTTTATCCATTTTTCTCTTTCCTGGGATATTGAAGGTGGAATGAAGTGGAGGTCCTTGTCAACAGAGCAGCCCTAAACTTTGGGGTGCTTGTGTCTTGCTGATTTTTAATTTTCCCAATTTATAACCCCATGAGTGGAAGTGCCCTATGCTCTCTAAGCTTTGTTTTTTAGATGTTTCAGGACTCACCGTACGCTTCTCCAGAGTGGCTGTTGGCAATTTACATCCCGCCTATCAGCGTAGCAAGGCTCCCATTTCTCCATGGCCTGTCCTGCATTTCTGATTTTGACACTTTTTTCAGCATGGCCTTTTTAACCGATGGGAAGCGAGACATCTTTGTAGCGCTGATTTGCCTTTCCAGGTTGCTTGGTTGGCCAAAAAGGGCGTATGCGTTTTTTCCTGAATATATTCAGGAAAAAACGCATACGCCCTTTTTGGCCAAGGGCATCATTGTCAACGTTTTGCCGCGTTTCATGTGCTTTAAAGGCGATTCGAATCTACCTCCTGAAATCTGTTTCCTGCAATTCTGCCTTGATTTCAAATCCTCTTCTTTGCCTTCCCTCAATATATTTGTGGACGAGAGTTATCATTTATAAGTCTGCAGGTTTGTGAATTGCAGTGCCCTGAACCTCCATTTTACAACTCGCTTTTTAGGGAGCTGGCCGCAATAGCGCAGGATGGCTTCAGGCCCTGTTCTGGTTCCGGGTGGCAGGCTGAGCCTGTGGTTAATTCTTCTTCCTGATGGGAAAATAGAGTGGCCTGTGCCTGTCCCAACACCAAGAGCTAGTCTCTCATTGGTTCCACGTCTTCCCGTTCATCCTCAGGACAAATTGCAACCTGTACGGGACAGGAGGTTAAAGGTGCTGATGCTCCAAGTAGGTAGATTGCTAGTAAAGTGGCTGGAATGGCGAACCCGGGCACAGGCAGATGAGAAATGAGGTGCGTTTTAGAAACCTTTCCCCATCACACGGTGTACCATCTTCTGGGTATCTCATGCATGTTTACGATGTAGGAAGATGACCTTGAACCTGGAGATTTGGGACCCATGCGATGGGTACCACGCAGTATTACTTTAAAGGGTCTGTGTTTGCTCACCCAACCTCACCAAACCTCTCAGCCGCAACAGTGTCCACCCTTATGTCTCATCCAGCTGTGGGTCTAGATATGGTCAATCCAGGTTGCATCACAGCCCCTGAACGCATTGTGTAAGAATTTCTCTCTCTTTCACTGTCTTTGTTTCATGGGTTTTTCAAAGTAATTTATTTTTATAATGGGGTTTAGCTGCTTTTCACTGCTGTGTTTATGCCGCTTTACACCCACTTGACACACTAACAGAGAGATATCAATACATGGGTTTTAAGATTATTACTAGTCAGATATATTCTTGTGCGGTGAATAGGGCGTGTTGAGTCCAGTTCTCTGAGCAAGGAGTAGGTCTTGTCTATTACATATTGGGTTTATGGAACGGTATCTGAGCTAATTTGAAACCCTTGTTTTATGTATCACCCCACCTCACCTTTCCCGTTAAGCAGCCATAGTGTGTTTTCTGCATGTGTGACTCTGTTCTGTTTTGTAATTCAGTTCAAGTGTAACGGTTTTTACATTCCCTCTATCAGTGATACCTTATGAGAAGTGTCCTTTTCTGTGTGACTTATTTCACTTAGAATCGTCGTACCTAAATCCACTCATCATGCTGCTACTAGCCTTATGACATTGATTTCATGGCTGAGTGATATTCCATTGTACATATGGACCACAACTTCTTTATCCATTTTTCTCTTTCCTGGGATATTGAAGGTGGAATGAAGTGGAGGTCCTTGTCAACAGAGCAGCCCTAAACTTTGGGGTGCTTGTGTCTTGCTGATTTTTAATTTTCCCTATTTATACCCCCATGAGTGGAAGTGCCCTATTCTCTCTAAGCTTTGCTTTTTAGACGTTTCAGGACTCACTGTACACTTCTCCAGAGTGGCTGTTGACAATTTACATCCCGCCCATCAGTGTAGCAAGGCTCCCATTTCTCCATGGCCTGTCCTGCATTTCTGGTTTTGACACTTTTTTCAGCATGGCCCTTTTGACCGATGGGAAGCGAGACATCTTTGTAGCGCTGATTTGCCTTTCCAGGTTGCTTGGTTGGCCAAAAAGGGCGTATGCGTTTTTTCCTGAATATATTCAGGAAAAAACGCATACGCCCTTTTTGGCCAAGGGCATCATTGTCAACGTTTTGCCGCTTTTCATGTGCTTTAAAGGCGATTCGAATCTACCTCCTGAAATCTGATTCCTGCAATTCTGCCTTGATTTCAAATCCTCTTCTTTGCCTTCCCTCAATATACTTGTGGATGAGAGTTATCATTTATAACTCTGCAGGTTTGTGAATTGCAGTGCTCTGAACCTCCATTTTACAACTCGCTTTTTAGGGAGCTGGCCGCAAAAGCGCAGGATGGCTTCAGGCCCTGTTCTGGTTCGGGGGGGCAGGCTGAGCCTGTGGTTAATTCTTCTTCCTGATGGGAAAATAGAGTGACCTGTGCCTGTCCCAACACCAAGAGCTACTCTTTCATTGGTTCCACGTTTTCCCGTTCATCCTCAGTACAAATTGCAACCTGTATGGAACAGGAGGTTAAAGGTGCTGATGCTCCAAGGAGGGAGATTGCTAGTAAAGTGGCTGGAATGGCGAACCCGGGCACAGGCAGATGAGAAATGCGGTGCGTTTTAGAAACCTTTCCCCATCACATGGTGTACCATCTTCTGGGTATCTCATGCATGTTTACGATGTAGGAAGATGACCTTGAACCTGGAGATTTGGGACCCATGCGATGGGTACCACGCAGTATTACTTTAAAGGGTCTGCGTTTGCTCACCCAACCTCACCAAACCTCTCAGCCGCAACAGTGTCCACCCTTATGTCGCATCCAGCTGTGGGTCTAGATATGGTCAATCCAGGTTGCATCACAGCCCCTGAACGCATTGTGTAAGAATTTCTCTCTCTTTCACTGTCTTTGTTTCATGGGTTTTTCAAAGTAATTTATTTTTATAATGGGGTTTAGCTGCTTTTCACTGCTGTGTTTATGCCGCTTTACACCCACTTGAGACACTAACAGAGAGATATCAATACATGGGTTTTAAGATTATTACTAGTCAGATATATTCTTGTGCGGTGAATAGGGCGTGTTGAGTCCAGTTCTCTGAGCAAGGAGTAGGTCTTGTCTATTACATATTGGGTTTATGGAACGGTATCTGAGCTAATTTGAAACCCTTGTTTTATGTATCACCCCACCTCACCTTTCCCGTTAAGCAGCCATAGTGTGTTTTCTGCATGTGTGACTCTGTTCTGTTTTGTAATTCAGTTCAAGTGTAACGGTTTTTACATTCCCTCTATCAGTGATACCTTATGAGAAGTGTCCTTTTCTGTGTGACTTATTTCACTTAGAATCGTCGTACCTAAATCCACTCATCATGCTGCTACTAGCCTTATGACATTGATTTCATGGCTGAGTGATATTCCATTGTACATATGGACCACAACTTCTTTATCCATTTTTCTCTTTCCTGGGATATTGAAGGTGGAATGAAGTGGAGGTCCTTGTCAACAGAGCAGCCCTAAACTTTGGGGTGCTTGTGTCTTGCTGATTTTTAATTTTCCCTATTTATACCCCCATGAGTGGAAGTGCCCTATTCTCTCTAAGCTTTGCTTTTTAGACGTTTCAGGACTCACTGTACACTTCTCCAGAGTGGCTGTTGACAATTTACATCCCGCCCATCAGTGTAGCAAGGCTCCCATTTCTCCATGGCCTGTCCTGCATTTCTGGTTTTGACACTTTTTTCAGCATGGCCCTTTTGACCGATGGGAAGCGAGACATCTTTGTAGCGCTGATTTGCCTTTCCAGGTTGCTTGGTTGGCCAAAAAGGGCGTATGCGTTTTTTCCTGAATATATTCAGGAAAAAACGCATACGCCCTTTTTGGCCAAGGGCATCATTGTCAACGTTTTGCCGCTTTTCATGTGCTTTAAAGGCGATTCGAATCTACCTCCTGAAATCTGATTCCTGCAATGCTGCCTTGATTTCAAATCCTCTTCTTTGCCTTCCCTCAATATACTTGTGGATGAGAGTTATCATTTATAACTCTGCAGGTTTGTGAATTGCAGTGCTCTGAACCTCCATTTTACAACTCGCTTTTTAGGGAGCTGGCCGCAAAAGCGCAGGATGGCTTCAGGCCCTGTTCTGGTTCGGGGGGGCAGGCTGAGCCTGTGGTTAATTCTTCTTCCTGATGGGAAAATAGAGTGACCTGTGCCTGTCCCAACACCAAGAGCTAGTCTCTCGTTGGTTCCACGTCTTCCCGTTCATCCTCAGTACAAATTGCAACCTGTACGGAACAGGAGGTTAAAGGTGCTGATGCTCCAAGGAGGGAGCTTGCTAGTAAAGTGGCTGGAATGGCGAACCCGGGCACAGGCAGATGAGAAATGCGGTGCGTTTTAGAAACCTTTCCCCATCACATGGTGTACCATCTTCTGGGTATCTCATGCATGTTTACGATGTAGGAAGATGACCTTGAACCTGGAGATTTGGGACCCATGCGATGGGTACCACGCAGTATTACTTTAAAGGGTCTGCGTTTGCTCACCCAACCTCACCAAACCTCTCAGCCGCAACAGTGTCCACCCTTATGTCGCATCCAGCTGTGGGTCTAGATATGGTCAATCCAGGTTGCATCACAGCCCCTGAACGCATTGTGTAAGAATTTCTCTCTCTTTCACTGTCTTTGTTTCATGGGTTTTTCAAAGTAATTTATTTTTATAATGGGGTTTAGCTGCTTTTCACTGCTGTGTTTATGCCGCTTTACACCCACTTGACACACTAACCGAGAGATATCAATACATAGGTTTTAAGATTATTACTAGTCAGATATATTCTTGTGCAGTGAATAGGGCGTGTTGAGTCCAGTTCTCTGAGCAAGGAGTAGGTCTTGTCTATTACATATTGGGATTATGGAACGGTATCTGAGCTAATTTGAAACCCTTGTTGTATGTATCACCCCACCTCACCTTTCCCGTTAAGCAGCCATAGTGTGTTTTCTGCATGTGTGACTCTGTTCTGTTTTGTAATTCAGTTCAAGTGTAACGGTTTTTACATTCCCTCTATAAGTGATACCTTATGAGAAGTGTCCTTTTCTGTGTGACTTATTTCACTTAGAATCGTCGTACCTAAATCCACTCATCATGCTGCTACTAGCCTTATGACATTGATTTCATGGCTGAGTGATATTCCATTGTACATATGGACCACAACTTCTTTATCCATTTTTCTCTTTCCTGGGATATTGAAGGTGGAATGAAGTGGAGGTCCTTGTCAACAGAGCAGCCCTAAACTTTGGGGTGCTTGTGTCTTGCTGATTTTTAATTTTCCCAATTTATAACCCCATGAGTGGAAGTGCCCTATGCTCTCTAAGCTTTGTTTTTTAGATGTTTCAGGACTCACCGTATGCTTCTCCAGAGTGGCTGTTGGCAATTTACATCCCGCCTATCAGCGTAGCAAGGCTCCCATTTCTCCATGGCCTGTCCTGCATTTCTGATTTTGACACTTTTTTCAGCATGGCCTTTTTAACCGATGGGAAGCGAGACATCTTTGTAGCGCTGATTTGCCTTTCCAGGTTGCTTGGTTGGTCAAAAAGGGCGTATGCGTTTTTTCCTGAATATATTCAGGAAAAAACGCATACGCCCTTTTTGGCCAAGGGCATCATTGTCAACGTTTTGCCGCTTTTCATGTGCTTTAAAGGCGATTCGAATCTACCTCCTGAAATCTGTTTCCTGCAATTCTGCCTTGATTTCAAATCCTCTTCTTTGCCTTCCCTCAATATATTTGTGGACGAGAGTTATCATTTATAAGTCTGCAGGTTTGTGAATTGCAGTGCCCTGAACCTCCATTTTACAACTCGCTTTTTAGGGAGCTGGCCGCAATAGCGCAGGATGGCTTCAGGCCCTGTTCTGGTTCCGGGTGGCAGGCTGAGCCTGTGGTTAATTCTTCTTCCTGATGGGAAAATAGAGTGGCCTGTGCCTGTCCCAACACCAAGAGCTACTCTCTCATTGGTTCCACGTCTTCCCGTTCATCCTCAGGACAAATTGCAACCTGTACGGGACAGGAGGTTAAAGGTGCTGATGCTCCAAGTAGGTAGATTGCTAGTAAAGTGGCTGGAATGGCGAACCCGGGCACAGGCAGATGAGAAATGAGGTGCGTTTTAGAAACCTTTCCCCATCACACGGTGTACCATCTTCTGGGTATCTCATGCATGTTTACGATGTAGGAAGATGACCTTGAACCTGGAGATTTGGGACCCATGCGATGGGTACCACGCAGTATTACTTTAAAGGGTCTGCGTTTGCTCACCCAACCTCACTAAACCTCTCAGCCGCAACAGTGTCCACCCTTATGTCTCATCCAGCTGTGGGTCTAGATATGGTCAATCCAGGTTGCATCACAGCCCCTGAACGCATTGTGTAAGAATTTCTCTCTCTTTCACTGTCTTTGTTTCATGGGTTTTTCAAAGTAATTTATTTTTATAATGGGGTTTAGCTGCTTTTCACTGCTGTGTTTATGCCGCTTTACACCCACTTGACACACTAACAGAGAGATATCAATACATAGCTTTTAAGATTATTACTAGTCAGATATATTCTTGTGCGGTGAATACGGCGTGTTGAGTCCACTTCTCTGAGCAAGGAGTAGGTCTTGTCTATTACATATTGGGTTTATGGAACGGTATCTGAGATAATTTGAAACCCTTGTTTTATGTATCACCCCACCTCACCTTTCCCGTGAAGCAGCCATAGTGTGTTTTCTGCATGTGTGACTCTGTTCTGTTTTGTAATTCAGTTCAAGTGTAACGGTTTTTACATTCCCTCTATCAGTGATACCTTATGAGAAGTGTCCTTTTCTGTGTGACTTATTTCACTTAGAATTGTCGTACCTAAATCCACTCATCATGCTGCTACTAGCCTTATGACATTGATTTCATGGCTGAGTGATATTCCATTGTACATATGGACCACAACTTCTTTATCCATTTTTCTCTTTCCTGGGATATTGAAGGTGGAATGAAGTGGAGGTCCTTGTCAACAGAGCAGCCCTAAACTTTGGGGTGCTTGTGTCTTGCTGATTTTTCATTTTCCCAATTTATACCCCCATGAGTGGAAGTGCCCTATGCTCTCTAAGCTTTGTTTTTTAGATGTTTCAGGACTCACCGTACGCTTCTCCAGAGTGGCTGTTGGCAATTTACATCCCGCCCATCAGCGTAGCAAGGCTCCCATTTCTCCATGGCCTGTCCTGCATTTCTGATTTTGACACTTTTTTCAGCATGGCCTTTTTAACCGATGGGAAGCGAGACATCTTTGTAGCGCTGATTTGCCTTTCCAGGTTGCTTGGTTGGCCAAAAAGGGCGTATGCGTTTTTTCCTGAATATATTCAGGAAAAAACGCATACGCCCTTTTTGGCCAAGGGCATCATTGTCAACGTTTTGCCGCTTTTCATGTGCTTTAAAGGCGATTCGAATCTACCTCCTGAAATCTGTTTCCTGCAATTCTGCCTTGATTTCAAATCCTCTTCTTTGCCTTCCCTCAATATATTTGTGGATGAGAGTTATCATTTATAACTCTGCATGTTTGTGAATTGCAGTGCCCTGAAGCTCCATTTTACAACTCGCTTTTTAGGGAGCTGGCCACAAAAGCGCAGGATGGCTTCAGGCCCTGTTCTGGTTCCGGGGGGCAGGCTGAGCCTGTGGTTAATTCTTCTTCCTGATGGGAAAATAGAGTGACCTGTGCCTGTCCCAACACCAAGAGCTAGTCTTTCATTGGTTCCACGTCTTCCCGTTCATCCTCAGTACAAATTGCAACCTGTACGGAACAGGAGGTTAAAGGTGCTGATGCTCCAAGGAGGGAGATTGCTAGTAAAGTGGCTGGAATGGCGAACCCGGGCACAAGCAGATGAGAAATGAGGTGCGTTTTAGAAACCTTTCCCCATCACACGGTGTACCATCTTCTGGGTATCTCATGCATGTTTTCGATGTAGGAAGATGCCCTTGAAACTGGAGATTTGGGACCCATGCGATGGGTACCACGCAGTATTACTTTAAAGGGTCTGCGTTTGCTCACCCAACCTCACCAAACCTCTCAGCCGCAACAGTGTCCACCCTTATGTCTCATCCAGCTGTGGGTCTAGATATGGTCAATCCAGGTTGCATCACAGCCCCTGAACTCATTGTGTAAGAATTACTCTCTCTTTCACTGTCTTTGTTTCATGGGTTTTTCAAAGTAATTTATTTTCATAATGGGATTTAGCTGCTTTTCACTGCTGTGTTTATGCCGCTTTACACCCACTTGACACACTAACAGAGAGATATCAATACATAGGTTTTACGATTATTACTAGTCAGATATATTCTTGTGCCGTGAATAGGGCGTGTTGAGTCCAGTTCTCTGAGCAAGGAGTAGATCTTGTCTATTACATATTGGGTTTATGGAACGGTATCTGAGCTAAATTGAAAACCTTCTTTTATGTATCACCCCACCTCACCTTTCCCGTTAAGCAGCCATAGTGTGTTTTCTGCATGTGTGACTCTGTTCTGTTTTGTAATTCAGTTCAAGTGTAACGGTTTTTACATTCCCTCTATCAGTGATACCTTATGAGAAGTGTCCTTTTCTGTGTGACTTATTTCACTTAGAATCGTCGTACCTAAATCCACTCATCATGCTGCTACTAGCCTTATGACATTGATTTCATGGCTGAGTGATATTCCATTGTACATAAGGACCACAACTTCTTTACCCATTTTTCTCTTTCCTGGGATATTTAAGGTGGAATGAAGTGGAGGTCCTGGTCAACAGAGCAGCCCTAAACTTTGGGGTGCTTGTGTCTTGCTGATTTTTAATTTTCCCAATTTATACCCCCATGAGTGGAAGTGCCCTATGCTCTCTAAGCTGTGTTTTTCAGATGTTTCAGGACTCACCGTACACTTCTCCACAGTGGCTGTTGGCAATTTACATCCCGCCCATCAGTGTAGCAAGGCTCCCATTTCTCCATGGCCTGTCCTGCATTTCTGGTTTTGACACTTTTTTCAGCATGGCCCTTTTGACCGATGGGAAGCGAGACTTCTTTGTAGCGCTGATTTGCCTTTCCAGGTTGCTTGGTTGGCCAAAAAGGGCGTATGCGTTTTTTCCTGAATATATTCAGGAAAAAACGCATACGCCCTTTTTGGCCAAGGGCATCATTGTCAACGTTTTGCCGCTTTTCATGTGCTTTAAATGCGATTCGAATCTACCTCCTGAAATCTGTTTCCTGCAATTCTGCCTTGATTTCATATCCTCTTCTTTGCCTTCCCTCAATATATTTGTGGACGAGAGTTATCATTTATAACTCTGCAGGTTTGTGAATTGCAGTGCCCTGAACCTCCATTTTACAACTCGTTTTTAAGGGAGCTGGCCGCAAAATCGCAGAATGGCTTCAGGCCCTGTTCTGGTTCCGGGTGGCAGGCTGAGCCTGTGGTTAATTCTTCTTTCTGATGGGAATATAGAGTGACCTGTGCCTGTCCCAACACCAAGAGCTAGTCTCTCGTTGGTTCCACGTCTTCCCGTTTAAACTCAGGACAGATTGCAACCTGTATGGAACAGGAGGTTAAAGGTGCTGATGCTCCAAGTAGGGAGCTTTCTAGTAAAGTGGCTGGAATGGCGAACCCGGGCACAAGGAGATGAGAAATGAGGTGCCTTTTAGAAACCATTCCCCATCACACGGTGTACCATCTTCTGGGTTTCTCATGCATGTTTTCGATGTAGGAAGATGCCCTTGAACCTGGAGATTTGGGACCCATGCGATGGGTACCACGCAGTATTACTTTAAAGGGTCTGTGTTTGCTCACCCAACCTCACCAAACCTCTCAGCCCCAAGAGTGTCCACCCTTATGTCTCATCCAGCTGTGGGTCTAGATATGGTCAATCCAGGTTGCATCACAGGCCCTGAACGCATTGTGTAAGAATTTCTCTCACTTTCACTGTCTTTCTTTCATGGGTGTTTCAAAATAATTTATTTTTATAATGGGGTTTAGCTGCTTTTCACTGCTGTGTTTATGCCGCTTTACACCCACTTGACACACTAACAGAGAGATATCAATACATAGGTTTTACGATTATTATTAGTCAGATATATTCTTGTGTGGTGAATAGGGCGTGTTGAGTCCAGTTCTCTGAGCAAGGAGTAGGTCTTGTCTATTACATATTGGGTTTATGGAACGGTATCTGAGCTAATTTGATACCCTTGTTTTATGTATCACCCCACCTCACCTTTCCCGTTAAGCAGCCATAGTGTGTTTTCTGCATGTGTGACTCTGTTCTGTTTTGTAATTCAGTTCAAGTGTAACGGTTTTTACATTCCCTCTATCAGTGATACCTTATGAGAAGTGTCCTTTTCTGTGTGACTTATTTCACTTAGAATCGTCGTACCTAAATCCACTCATCATGCTGCTACTAACCTTACGACATTGATTTCATGGCTGAGTGATATTCCATTGTACATAAGGACCACAACTTCTTTATCCATTTTTCTCTTTCCTGGGATATTTAAGGTGGAATGAAGTGGAGGTCCTGGTCAACAGAGCAGCCCTAAACTTTGGGGTGCTTGTGTCTTGCTGATTTTTAATTTTCCCAATTTATACCCCCATGAGTGGAAGTGCCCTATGCTCTCTAAGCTGTGTTTTTCAGATGTTTCAGGACTCACCGTACACTTCTCCAGAGTGGCTCTTGGCAATTTACATCCCGCCCATCAGTGTAGCAAGGCTCCCATTTCTCCATGGCCTGTCCTGCATTTCTGGTTTTGACACTTTTTTCAGCATGGCCCTTTTGACCGATGGGAAGCGAGACTTCTTTGTAGCGCTGATTTGCCTTTCCAGGTTGCTTGGTTGGCCAAAAAGGGCGTATGCGTTTTTTCCTGAATATATTCAGGAAAAAACGCATACGCCCTTTTTGGCCAAGGGCATCATTGTCAACGTTTTGCCGCTTTTCATGTGCTTTAAATGCGATTCGAATCTACCTCCTGAAATCTGTTTCCTGCAATTCTGCCTTGATTTCATATCCTCTTCTTTGCCTTCCCTCAATATATTTGTGGACGAGAGTTATCATTTATAACTCTGCAGGTTTGTGAATTGCAGTGCCCTGAACCTCCATTTTACAACTCGTTTTTAAGGGAGCTGGCCGCAAAATCGCAGAATGGCTTCAGGCCCTGTTCTGGTTCCGGGGGGCAGGCTGAGCCTGTGGTTAATTCTTCTTTCTGATGGGAATATAGAGTGACCTGTGCCTGTCCCAACACCAAGAGCTAGTCTCTCGCTGGTTCCACGTCTTCCCGTTTATCCTCAGGACAGATTGCAACCTGTATGGAACAGGAGGTTAAAGGTGCTGATGCTCCAAGTAGGGAGCTTTCTAGTAAAGCGGCTGGAATGGCGAACCCGGGCACAAGGAGATGAGAAATGAGGTGCCTTTTAGAAACCTTTCCCCATCACACGGTGTACCATCTTCTGGGTTTCTCATGCATGTTTTCGATGTAGGAAGATGCCCTTGAACCTGGAGATTTGGGACCCATGCGATGGGTACCACGCAGTATTACTTTAAAGGGTCTGTGTTTGCTCACCCAACCTAACCAAACCTCTCAGCCCCAAGAGTGTCCACCCTTATGTCTCATCCAGCTGTGGGTCTAGATATGGTCAATCCAGGTTGCATCACAGGCCCTGAACGCATTGTGTAAGAATTTCTCTCACTTTCACTGTCTTTCTTTCATGGGTGTTTCAAAGTAATTTATTTTTATAATGGGGTTTAGCTGCTTTTCACTGCTGTGTTTATGCCGCTTTACACCCACTTGACACACTAACAGAGAGATATCAATACATAGGTTTTACGATTATTATTAGTCAGATATATTCTTGTGTGGTGAATAGGGCGTGTTGAGTTCAGTTCTCTGAGCAAGGAGTAGGTCTTGTCTATTACATATTGGGTTTATGGAACGGTATCTGAGCTAATTTGATACCCTTGTTTTATGTATCACCCCACCTCACCTTTCCCGTTAAGCAGCCATAGTGTGTTTTCTGCATGTGTGACTCTGTTCTGTTTTGTAATTCAGTTCAAGTGTAACGGTTTTTACATTCCCTCTATCAGTGATACCTTATGAGAAGTGTCCTTTTCTGTGTGACTTATTTCACTTAGAATCGTCGTACCTAAATCCACTCATCATGCTGCTACTAACCTTACGACATTGATTTCATGGCTGAGTGATATTCCATTGTACATAAGGACCACAACTTCTTTATCCATTTTTCTCTTTCCTGGGATATTTAAGGTGGAATGAAGTGGAGGTCCTGGTCAACAGAGCAGCCCTAAACTTTGGGGTGCTTGTGTCTTGCTGATTTTTAATTTTCCCAATTTATACCCCCATGAGTGGAAGTGCCCTATGCTCTCTAAGCTGTGTTTTTCAGATGTTTCAGGACTCACCGGACACTTCTCCAGAGTGGCTCTTGGCAATTTACATCCCGCCCATCAGTGTAGCAAGGCTCCCATTTCTCCATGGCCTGTCCTGCATTTCTGGTGTTGACACTTTTTTCAGCATGGCCCTTTTGACCGATGGGAAGCGAGACTTCTTTGTAGCGCTGATTTGCCTTTCCAGGTTGCTTGGTTGGCCAAAAAGGGCGTATGCGTTTTTTCCTGAATATATTCAGGAAAAAACGCATACGCCCTTTTTGGCCAAGGGCATCATTGTCAACGTTTTGCCGCTTTTCATGTGCTTTAAAGGCGATTCGTATATACCTCCTGAAATCTGTTTCCTGCAATTCTGCCATGATTTCAAATCCTTTTCTTTGCCTTCCCTCAATATATTTGTGGACGAGAGTTATCATTTATAACTCTGCAGGTTTGTGAATTGCAGTGCCCTGAACCTCCATTTTACAACTCGCTTTTTTGGTAGCTGGCCGCAAAAGGGCAGGACGGCTTCAGGCCCTGTCCTGGTTCCAGGGGGCAGGATGAGCCTGTGGTTAATTCTTCTTTCTGATGGGAATATAGAGTCACCTGTGCCTGTCCCAACACCAAGAGCTAGTCTCTCGCTGGTTCCACGTCTTCCCGTTTATCCTCAGGACAGATTGCAACCTGTATGGAACAGGAGGTTAAAGGTGCTGATGCTCCAAGTAGGGAGCTTGCTAGTAAAGTGGCTGGAATGGCGAACCCAGGCACAAGGAGATGAGAAATGAGGTGCGTTTTAGAAACCTTTCCCCATCACACGGTGTACCATCTTCTGGGTTTCTCATGCATGTTTTTGATGTAGGAAGATGCCCTTGAACCTGGAGATTTGGGACCCATGCGATGGGTACCACGCAGTATTACTTTAAAGGGTCTGTGTTTGCTCACCCAACCTCACCAAACGTCTCAGCCCCAAGAGTGTCCACCCTTATGTCTCATCCAGCTGTGCGTCTAGATATGGTCAATCCAGGTTGCATCACAGCCCCTGAACGCATTGTCTAAGAATTTCTCTCTCTTTCACTGTCTTTGTTTCATGGGTGTTTCAAAGTAATTTATTTTTATAATGGGGTTTAGCTGCTTTTCACTGCTGTGTTTATGCCGCTTTACACCCACTTGACACACTAACAGAGAGATATCAATACATAGGTTTTACGATTATTATTAGTCAGATATATTCTTGTGCGGTGAATAGGGCGTGTTGTGTCCACTTCTCTGAGCAAGGAGTAGGTCTTGTCTATTACATATTGGGTTTATTTAACGGTATCTGAGCTAAATTGAAAACCTTCTTTTATGTATCACCCCACCTCACCTTTCCCGTTAAGCAGCCATAGTGTGTTTTCTGCATGTGTGACTCTGTTCTGTTTTGTAATTCAGTTCAAGTGTAACGGTTTTTACATTCCCTCTATCAGTGATACTTTATGAGAAGTGTCCTTTTCTGTGTGACTTATTTCACTTAGAATGGTCGTACCTAAATCCACTCATCATGCTGCTACTAACCTTACGACATTGATTTCATGGCTGAGTGATATTCCATTGTACATAAGGACCACCACTTCTTTATCCATTTTTCTCTTTCCTGGGATATTTAAGGTGGAATGAAGTGGAGGTCCTGGTCAACAGAGCAGCCCTAAACTTTGGGGTGCTTGTGTCTTGCTGATTTTTAATTTTCCCAATTTATACCCCCATGAGTGGAAGTGCCCTATGCTCTCTAAGCTGTGTTTTTCAGATGTTTCAGGACTCACCGGACACTTCTCCAGAGTGGCTCTTGGCAATTTACATCCCGCCCATCAGTGTAGCAAGGCTCCCATTTCTCCATGGCCTGTCCTGCATTTCTGGTTTTGACACTTTTTTCAGCATGGCCCTTTTGACCGATGGGAAGCGAGACTTCTTTGTAGCGCTGATTTGCCTTTCCAGGTTGCTTGGTTGGCCAAAAAGGGCGTATGCGTTTTTTCCTGAATATATTCAGGAAAAACCGCATACGCCCTTTTTGGCCAAGGGCATCATTGTCAACGTTTTGCCGCTTTTCATGTGCTTTAAAGGCGATTCGAATATACCTCCTGAAATCTGTTTCCTGCAATTCTGCCTTGATTTCAAATCCTCTTCTTTGCCTTCCCTCAATATATTTGTGGACGACAGTTATCATTTATAACTCTGCAGGTTTGTGAATTGCAGTGCCCTGAAGCTCCATTTTACAACTCGCTTTTTTGGGAGCTGGCCGCAAAAGCGCAGGATGGCTTCAGGCCCTGTTCTGGTTCCGGGGGGCAGGCTGAGCCTGTGGTTAATTCTTCTTCCTGATGGGAAAATAGAGTGACCTGTGCCTGTCCCAACACCAAGAGCTAGTCTCTCGTTGGTTCCACGTCTTCCCGTTCATCCTCAGGACAATTTGCAACCTGTACGGAACAGGAGGTTAAAGGTGCTGATGCTCCAAGTAGGGAGATTGCTAGTAAAGCGGCTGGAATGGCGAATCCGGGCACAAGGAGATGAGAAATGAGGTGCGTTTTAGAAACCTTTCCCCATCACACGGTGTACCATCTTCTGGGTTTCTCATGCATGTTTTCGATGTAGGAAGATGCCCTTGAACCTGGAGATTTGGGACCCATGCGATGGGTACCACGCAGTATTACTTTAAAGGGTCTGTGTTTGCTCACCCAACCTCACCAAACCTCTCAGCCCCAAGAGTGTCCACCCTTATGTCTCATCCAGCTGTGGGTCTAGATATGGTCAATCCAGGTTGCATCACAGGCCCTGAACGCATTGTGTAAGAATTTCTCTCTC
This sequence comes from Balaenoptera borealis, assembly GCF_965194805.1. Taxonomy (NCBI): domain Eukaryota; kingdom Metazoa; phylum Chordata; class Mammalia; order Artiodactyla; family Balaenopteridae; genus Balaenoptera; species Balaenoptera borealis. The sequence continues at coordinate 618,136 of NW_028123961.1, forward strand.
TTTCACTGTCTTTGTTTCATGGGTTTTTCAAAGTAATTTATTTTCATAATGGGATTTAGCTGCTTTTCACTGCTGTGTTTATGCCGCTTTACACCCACTTGACACACTAACAGAGAGATATCAATACATGGGTTTTAAGATTATTACTAGTCAGATATATTCTTGTGCGGTGAATAGGGCGTGTTGAGTCCAGTTCTCTGAGCAAGGAGTAGGTCTTGTCTATTACATATTGGGTTTATGGAACGGTATCTGAGCTAATTTGAAACCCTTGTTTTATGTATCACCCCACCTCACCTTTCCCGTTAAGCAGCCATAGTGTGTTTTCTGCATGTGTGACTCTGTTCTGTTTTGTAATTCAGTTCAAGTGTAACGGTTTTTACATTCCCTCTATCAGTGATACCTTATGAGAAGTGTCCTTTTCTGTGTGACTTATTTCACTTAGAATCGTCGTACCTAAATCCACTCATCATGCTGCTACTAGCCTTATGACATTGATTTCATGGCTGAGTGATATTCCATTGTACATATGGACCACAACTTCTTTATCCATTTTTCTCTTTCCTGGGATATTGAAGGTGGAATGAAGTGGAGGTCCTTGTCAACAGAGCAGCCCTAAACTTTGGGGTGCTTGTGTCTTGCTGATTTTTAATTTTCCCTATTTATACCCCCATGAGTGGAAGTGCCCTATTCTCTCTAAGCTTTGCTTTTTAGACGTTTCAGGACTCACTGTACACTTCTCCAGAGTGGCTGTTGACAATTTACATCCCGCCCATCAGTGTAGCAAGGCTCCCATTTCTCCATGGCCTGTCCTGCATTTCTGGTTTTGACACTTTTTTCAGCATGGCCCTTTTGACCGATGGGAAGCGAGACATCTTTGTAGCGCTGATTTGCCTTTCCAGGTTGCTTGGTTGGCCAAAAAGGGCGTATGCGTTTTTTCCTGAATATATTCAGGAAAAACCGCATACGCCCTTTTTGGCCAAGGGCATCATTGTCAACGTTTTGCCGCTTTTCATGTGCTTTAAAGGCGATTCGAATCTACCTCCTGAAATCTGATTCCTGCAATTCTGCCTTGATTTCAAATCCTCTTCTTTGCCTTCCCTCAATATACTTGTGGATGAGAGTTATCATTTATAACTCTGCAGGTTTGTGAATTGCAGTGCTCTGAACCTCCATTTTACAACTCGCTTTTTAGGGAGCTGGCCGCAAAAGCGCAGGATGGCTTCAGGCCCTGTTCTGGTTCGGGGGGGCAGGCTGAGCCTGTGGTTAATTCTTCTTCCTGATGGGAAAATAGAGTGACCTGTGCCTGTCCCAACACCAAGAGCTACTCTTTCATTGGTTCCACGTCTTCCCGTTCATCCTCAGTACAAATTGCAACCTGTATGGAACAGGAGGTTAAAGGTGCTGATGCTCCAAGGAGGGAGATTGCTAGTAAAGTGGCTGGAATGGCGAACCCGGGCACAGGCAGATGAGAAATGCGGTGCGTTTTAGAAACCTTTCCCCATCACATGGTGTACCATCTTCTGGGTATCTCATGCATGTTTACGATGTAGGAAGATGACCTTGAACCTGGAGATTTGGGACCCATGCGATGGGTACCACGCAGTATTACTTTAAAGGGTCTGCGTTTGCTCACCCAACCTCACCAAACCTCTCAGCCGCAACAGTGTCCACCCTTATGTCGCATCCAGCTGTGGGTCTAGATATGGTCAATCCAGGTTGCATCACAGCCCCTGAACGCATTGTGTAAGAATTTCTCTCTCTTTCACTGTCTTTGTTTCATGGGTTTTTCAAAGTAATTTATTTTTATAATGGGGTTTAGCTGCTTTTCACTGCTGTGTTTATGCCGCTTTACACCCACTTGAGACACTAACAGAGAGATATCAATACATGGGTTTTAAGATTATTACTAGTCAGATATATTCTTGTGCGGTGAATAGGGCGTGTTGAGTCCAGTTCTCTGAGCAAGGAGTAGGTCTTGTCTATTACATATTGGGTTTATGGAACGGTATCTGAGCTAATTTGAAACCCTTGTTTTATGTATCACCCCACCTCACCTTTCCCGTTAAGCAGCCATAGTGTGTTTTCTGCATGTGTGACTCTGTTCTGTTTTGTAATTCAGTTCAAGTGTAACGGTTTTTACATTCCCTCTATCAGTGATACCTTATGAGAAGTGTCCTTTTCTGTGTGACTTATTTCACTTAGAATCGTCGTACCTAAATCCACTCATCATGCTGCTACTAGCCTTATGACATTGATTTCATGGCTGAGTGATATTCCATTGTACATATGGACCACAACTTCTTTATCCATTTTTCTCTTTCCTGGGATATTGAAGGTGGAATGAAGTGGAGGTCCTTGTCAACAGAGCAGCCCTAAACTTTGGGGTGCTTGTGTCTTGCTGATTTTTAATTTTCCCAATTTATACCCCCATGAGTGGAAGTGCCCTATGCTCTCTAAGCTTTGCTTTTTAGACGTTTCAGGACTCACCGTACACTTCTCCAGAGTGGCTGTTGACAATTTACATCCCGCCCATCAGTGTAGCAAGGCTCCCATTTCTCCATGGCCTGTCCTGCATTTCTGGTTTTGACACTTTTTTCAGCATGGCCCTTTTGACCGATGGGAAGCGAGACATCTTTGTAGCGCTGATTTGCCTTTCCAGGTTGCTTGGTTGGCCAAAAAGGGCGTATGCGTTTTTTCCTGAATATATTCAGGAAAAAACGCATACGCCCTTTTTGGCCAAGGGCATCATTGTCAACGTTTTGCCGCTTTTCATGTGCTTTAAAGGCGATTCGAATCTACCTCCTGAAATCTGATTCCTGCAATGCTGCCTTGATTTCAAATCCTCTTCTTTGCCTTCCCTCAATATACTTGTGGATGAGAGTTATCATTTATAACTCTGCAGGTTTGTGAATTGCAGTGCTCTGAACCTCCATTTTACAACTCGCTTTTTAGGGAGCTGGCCGCAAAAGCGCAGGATGGCTTCAGGCCCTGTTCTGGTTCGGGGGGGCAGGCTGAGCCTGTGGTTAATTCTTCTTCCTGATGGGAAAATAGAGTGACCTGTGCCTGTCCCAACACCAAGAGCTAGTCTCTCGTTGGTTCCACGTCTTCCCGTTCATCCTCAGTACAAATTGCAACCTGTACGGAACAGGAGGTTAAAGGTGCTGATGCTCCAAGGAGGGAGATTGCTAGTAAAGTGGCTGGAATGGCGAACCCGGGCACAGGCAGATGAGAAATGCGGTGCGTTTTAGAAACCTTTCCCCATCACATGGTGTACCATCTTCTGGGTATCTCATGCATGTTTACGATGTAGGAAGATGACCTTGAACCTGGAGATTTGGGACCCATGCGATGGGTACCACGCAGTATTACTTTAAAGGGTCTGCGTTTGCTCACCCAACCTCACCAAACCTCTCAGCCGCAACAGTGTCCACCCTTATGTCGCATCCAGCTGTGGGTCTAGATATGGTCAATCCAGGTTGCATCACAGCCCCTGAACGCATTGTGTAAGAATTTCTCTCTCTTTCACTGTCTTTGTTTCATGGGTTTTTCAAAGTAATTTATTTTTATAATGGGGTTTAGCTGCTTTTCACTGCTGTGTTTATGCCGCTTTACACCCACTTGACACACTAACCGAGAGATATCAATACATAGGTTTTAAGATTATTACTAGTCAGATATATTCTTGTGCAGTGAATAGGGCGTGTTGAGTCCAGTTCTCTGAGCAAGGAGTAGGTCTTGTCTATTACATATTGGGATTATGGAACGGTATCTGAGCTAATTTGAAACCCTTGTTGTATGTATCACCCCACCTCACCTTTCCCGTTAAGCAGCCATAGTGTGTTTTCTGCATGTGTGACTCTGTTCTGTTTTGTAATTCAGTTCAAGTGTAACGGTTTTTACATTCCCTCTATAAGTGATACCTTATGAGAAGTGTCCTTTTCTGTGTGACTTATTTCACTTAGAATCGTCGTACCTAAATCCACTCATCATGCTGCTACTAGCCTTATGACATTGATTTCATGGCTGAGTGATATTCCATTGTACATATGGACCACAACTTCTTTATCCATTTTTCTCTTTCCTGGGATATTGAAGGTGGAATGAAGTGGAGGTCCTTGTCAACAGAGCAGCCCTAAACTTTGGGGTGCTTGTGTCTTGCTGATTTTTAATTTTCCCAATTTATAACCCCATGAGTGGAAGTGCCCTATGCTCTCTAAGCTTTGTTTTTTAGATGTTTCAGGACTCACCGTATGCTTCTCCAGAGTGGCTGTTGGCAATTTACATCCCGCCTATCAGCGTAGCAAGGCTCCCATTTCTCCATGGCCTGTCCTGCATTTCTGATTTTGACACTTTTTTCAGCATGGCCTTTTTAACCGATGGGAAGCGAGACATCTTTGTAGCGCTGATTTGCCTTTCCAGGTTGCTTGGTTGGTCAAAAAGGGCGTATGCGTTTTTTCCTGAATATATTCAGGAAAAAACGCATACGCCCTTTTTGGCCAAGGGCATCATTGTCAACGTTTTGCCGCTTTTCATGTGCTTTAAAGGCGATTCGAATCTACCTCCTGAAATCTGTTTCCTGCAATTCTGCCTTGATTTCAAATCCTCTTCTTTGCCTTCCCTCAATATATTTGTGGACGAGAGTTATCATTTATAAGTCTGCAGGTTTGTGAATTGCAGTGCCCTGAACCTCCATTTTACAACTCGCTTTTTAGGGAGCTGGCCGCAATAGCGCAGGATGGCTTCAGGCCCTGTTCTGGTTCCGGGTGGCAGGCTGAGCCTGTGGTTAATTCTTCTTCCTGATGGGAAAATAGAGTGGCCTGTGCCTGTCCCAACACCAAGAGCTACTCTCTCATTGGTTCCACGTCTTCCCGTTCATCCTCAGGACAAATTGCAACCTGTACGGGACAGGAGGTTAAAGGTGCTGATGCTCCAAGTAGGTAGATTGCTAGTAAAGTGGCTGGAATGGCGAACCCGGGCACAGGCAGATGAGAAATGAGGTGCGTTTTAGAAACCTTTCCCCATCACACGGTGTACCATCTTCTGGGTATCTCATGCATGTTTACGATGTAGGAAGATGACCTTGAACCTGGAGATTTGGGACCCATGCGATGGGTACCACGCAGTATTACTTTAAAGGGTCTGCGTTTGCTCACCCAACCTCACTAAACCTCTCAGCCGCAACAGTGTCCACCCTTATGTCTCATCCAGCTGTGGGTCTAGATATGGTCAATCCAGGTTGCATCACAGCCCCTGAACGCATTGTGTAAGAATTTCTCTCTCTTTCACTGTCTTTGTTTCATGGGTTTTTCAAAGTAATTTATTTTTATAATGGGGTTTAGCTGCTTTTCACTGCTGTGTTTATGCCGCTTTACACCCACTTGACACACTAACAGAGAGATATCAATACATAGCTTTTAAGATTATTACTAGTCAGATATATTCTTGTGCGGTGAATACGGCGTGTTGAGTCCACTTCTCTGAGCAAGGAGTAGGTCTTGTCTATTACATATTGGGTTTATGGAACGGTATCTGAGATAATTTGAAACCCTTGTTTTATGTATCACCCCACCTCACCTTTCCCGTGAAGCAGCCATAGTGTGTTTTCTGCATGTGTGACTCTGTTCTGTTTTGTAATTCAGTTCAAGTGTAACGGTTTTTACATTCCCTCTATCAGTGATACCTTATGAGAAGTGTCCTTTTCTGTGTGACTTATTTCACTTAGAATCGTCGTACCTAAATCCACTCATCATGCTGCTACTAGCCTTATGACATTGATTTCATGGCTGAGTGATATTCCATTGTACATATGGACCACAACTTCTTTATCCATTTTTCTCTTTCCTGGGATATTGAAGGTGGAATGAAGTGGAGGTCCTTGTCAACAGAGCAGCCCTAAACTTTGGGGTGCTTGTGTCTTGCTGATTTTTAATTTTCCCAATTTATACCCCCATGAGTGGAAGTGCCCTATGCTCTCTAAGCTTTGCTTTTTAGACGTTTCAGGACTCACCGTACACTTCTCCAGAGTGGCTGTTGACAATTTACATCCCGCCCATCAGTGTAGCAAGGCTCCCATTTCTCCATGGCCTGTCCTGCATTTCTGGTTTTGACACTTTTTTCAGCATGGCCCTTTTGACCGATGGGAAGCGAGACATCTTTGTAGCGCTGATTTGCCTTTCCAGGTTGCTTGGTTGGCCAAAAAGGGCGTATGCGTTTTTTCCTGAATATATTCAGGAAAAAACGCATACGCCCTTTTTGGCCAAGGGCATCATTGTCAACGTTTTGCCGCTTTTCATGTGCTTTAAAGGCGATTCGAATCTACCTCCTGAAATCTGATTCCTGCAATGCTGCCTTGATTTCAAATCCTCTTCTTTGCCTTCCCTCAATATACTTGTGGATGAGAGTTATCATTTATAACTCTGCAGGTTTGTGAATTGCAGTGCTCTGAACCTCCATTTTACAACTCGCTTTTTAGGGAGCTGGCCGCAAAAGCGCAGGATGGCTTCAGGCCCTGTTCTGGTTCGGGGGGGCAGGCTGAGCCTGTGGTTAATTCTTCTTCCTGATGGGAAAATAGAGTGACCTGTGCCTGTCCCAACACCAAGAGCTAGTCTCTCGTTGGTTCCACGTCTTCCCGTTCATCCTCAGTACAAATTGCAACCTGTACGGAACAGGAGGTTAAAGGTGCTGATGCTCCAAGGAGGGAGATTGCTAGTAAAGTGGCTGGAATGGCGAACCCGGGCACAGGCAGATGAGAAATGCGGTGCGTTTTAGAAACCTTTCCCCATCACATGGTGTACCATCTTCTGGGTATCTCATGCATGTTTACGATGTAGGAAGATGACCTTGAACCTGGAGATTTGGGACCCATGCGATGGGTACCACGCAGTATTACTTTAAAGGGTCTGCGTTTGCTCACCCAACCTCACCAAACCTCTCAGCCGCAACAGTGTCCACCCTTATGTCGCATCCAGCTGTGGGTCTAGATATGGTCAATCCAGGTTGCATCACAGCCCCTGAACGCATTGTGTAAGAATTTCTCTCTCTTTCACTGTCTTTGTCTCATGGGTTTTTCAAAGTAATTTATTTTTATAATGGGGTTTAGCTGCTTTTCACTGCTGTGTTTATGCCGCTTTACACCCACTTGACACACTAACCGAGAGATATCAATACATAGGTTTTAAGATTATTACTAGTCAGATATATTCTTGTGCAGTGAATAGGGCGTGTTGAGTCCAGTTCTCTGAGCAAGGAGTAGGTCTTGTCTATTACATATTGGGATTATGGAACGGTATCTGAGCTAATTTGAAACCCTTGTTGTATGTATCACCCCACCTCACCTTTCCCGTTAAGCAGCCATAGTGTGTTTTCTGCATGTGTGACTCTGTTCTGTTTTGTAATTCAGTTCAAGTGTAACGGTTTTTACATTCCCTCTATAAGTGATACCTTATGAGAAGTGTCCTTTTCTGTGTGACTTATTTCACTTAGAATCGTCGTACCTAAATCCACTCATCATGCTGCTACTAGCCTTATGACATTGATTTCATGGCTGAGTGATATTCCATTGTACATATGGACCACAACTTCTTTATCCATTTTTCTCTTTCCTGGGATATTGAAGGTGGAATGAAGTGGAGGTCCTTGTCAACAGAGCAGCCCTAAACTTTGGGGTGCTTGTGTCTTGCTGATTTTTAATTTTCCCAATTTATAACCCCATGAGTGGAAGTGCCCTATGCTCTCTAAGCTTTGTTTTTTAGATGTTTCAGGACTCACCGTATGCTTCTCCAGAGTGGCTGTTGGCAATTTACATCCCGCCTATCAGCGTAGCAAGGCTCCCATTTCTCCATGGCCTGTCCTGCATTTCTGATTTTGACACTTTTTTCAGCATGGCCTTTTTAACCGATGGGAAGCGAGACATCTTTGTAGCGCTGATTTGCCTTTCCAGGTTGCTTGGTTGGTCAAAAAGGGCGTATGCGTTTTTTCCTGAATATATTCAGGAAAAAACGCATACGCCCTTTTTGGCCAAGGGCATCATTGTCAACGTTTTGCCGCTTTTCATGTGCTTTAAAGGCGATTCGAATCTACCTCCTGAAATCTGTTTCCTGCAATTCTGCCTTGATTTCAAATCCTCTTCTTTGCCTTCCCTCAATATATTTGTGGACGAGAGTTATCATTTATAAGTCTGCAGGTTTGTGAATTGCAGTGCCCTGAACCTCCATTTTACAACTCGCTTTTTAGGGAGCTGGCCGCAATAGCGCAGGATGGCTTCAGGCCCTGTTCTGGTTCCGGGTGGCAGGCTGAGCCTGTGGTTAATTCTTCTTCCTGATGGGAAAATAGAGTGGCCTGTGCCTGTCCCAACACCAAGAGCTACTCTCTCATTGGTTCCACGTCTTCCCGTTCATCCTCAGGACAAATTGCAACCTGTACGGGACAGGAGGTTAAAGGTGCTGATGCTCCAAGTAGGTAGATTGCTAGTAAAGTGGCTGGAATGGCGAACCCGGGCACAGGCAGATGAGAAATGAGGTGCGTTTTAGAAACCTTTCCCCATCACACGGTGTACCATCTTCTGGGTATCTCATGCATGTTTACGATGTAGGAAGATGACCTTGAACCTGGAGATTTGGGACCCATGCGATGGGTACCACGCAGTATTACTTTAAAGGGTCTGCGTTTGCTCACCCAACCTCACTAAACCTCTCAGCCGCAACAGTGTCCACCCTTATGTCTCATCCAGCTGTGGGTCTAGATATGGTCAATCCAGGTTGCATCACAGCCCCTGAACGCATTGTGTAAGAATTTCTCTCTCTTTCACTGTCTTTGTTTCATGGGTTTTTCAAAGTAATTTATTTTTATAATGGGGTTTAGCTGCTTTTCACTGCTGTGTTTATGCCGCTTTACACCCACTTGACACACTAACAGAGAGATATCAATACATAGCTTTTAAGATTATTACTAGTCAGATATATTCTTGTGCGGTGAATACGGCGTGTTGAGTCCACTTCTCTGAGCAAGGAGTAGGTCTTGTCTATTACATATTGGGTTTATGGAACGGTATCTGAGATAATTTGAAACCCTTGTTTTATGTATCACCCCACCTCACCTTTCCCGTGAAGCAGCCATAGTGTGTTTTCTGCATGTGTGACTCTGTTCTGTTTTGTAATTCAGTTCAAGTGTAACGGTTTTTACATTCCCTCTATAAGTGATACCTTATGAGAAGTGTCCTTTTCTGTGTGACTTATTTCACTTAGAATTGTCGTACCTAAATCCACTCATCATGCTGCTACTAGCCTTATGACATTGATTTCATGGCTGAGTGATATTCCATTGTACATATGGACCACAACTTCTTTATCCATTTTTCTCTTTCCTGGGATATTGAAGGTGGAATGAAGTGGAGGTCCTTGTCAACAGAGCAGCCCTAAACTTTGGGGTGCTTGTGTCTTGCTGATTTTTCATTTTCCCAATTTATACCCCCATGAGTGGAAGTGCCCTATGCTCTCTAAGCTTTGTTTTTTAGATGTTTCAGGACTCACCGTACGCTTCTCCAGAGTGGCTGTTGGCAATTTACATCCCGCCCATCAGCGTAGCAAGGCTCCCATTTCTCCATGGCCTGTCCTGCATTTCTGATTTTGACACTTTTTTCAGCATGGCCTTTTTAACCGATGGGAAGCGAGACATCTTTGTAGCGCTGATTTGCCTTTCCAGGTTGCTTGGTTGGCCAAAAAGGGCGTATGCGTTTTTTCCTGAATATATTCAGGAAAAAACGCATACGCCCTTTTTGGCCAAGGGCATCATTGTCAACGTTTTGCCGCTTTTCATGTGCTTTAAAGGCGATTCGAATCTACCTCCTGAAATCTGTTTCCTGCAATTCTGCCTTGATTTCAAATCCTCTTCTTTGCCTTCCCTCAATATATTTGTGGATGAGAGTTATCATTTATAACTCTGCATGTTTGTGAATTGCAGTGCCCTGAAGCTCCATTTTACAACTCGCTTTTTAGGGAGCTGGCCACAAAAGCGCAGGATGGCTTCAGGCCCTGTTCTGGTTCCGGGGGGCAGGCTGAGCCTGTGGTTAATTCTTCTTCCTGATGGGAAAATAGAGTGACCTGTGCCTGTCCCAACACCAAGAGCTAGTCTTTCATTGGTTCCACGTCTTCCCGTTCATCCTCAGTACAAATTGCAACCTGTACGGAACAGGAGGTTAAAGGTGCTGATGCTCCAAGGAGGGAGATTGCTAGTAAAGTGGCTGGAATGGCGAACCCGGGCACAAGCAGATGAGAAATGAGGTGCGTTTTAGAAACCTTTCCCCATCACACGGTGTACCATCTTCTGGGTATCTCATGCATGTTTTCGATGTAGGAAGATGCCCTTGAAACTGGAGATTTGGGACCCATGCGATGGGTACCACGCAGTATTACTTTAAAGGGTCTGCGTTTGCTCACCCAACCTCACCAAACCTCTCAGCCGCAACAGTGTCCACCCTTATGTCTCATCCAGCTGTGGGTCTAGATATGGTCAATCCAGGTTGCATCACAGCCCCTGAACTCATTGTGTAAGAATTACTCTCTCTTTCACTGTCTTTGTTTCATGGGTTTTTCAAAGTAATTTATTTTCATAATGGGATTTAGCTGCTTTTCACTGCTGTGTTTATGCCGCTTTACACCCACTTGACACACTAACAGAGAGATATCAATACATAGGTTTTACGATTATTACTAGTCAGATATATTCTTGTGCCGTGAATAGGGCGTGTTGAGTCCAGTTCTCTGAGCAAGGAGTAGATCTTGTCTATTACATATTGGGTTTATGGAACGGTATCTGAGCTAAATTGAAAACCTTCTTTTATGTATCACCCCACCTCACCTTTCCCGTTAAGCAGCCATAGTGTGTTTTCTGCATGTGTGACTCTGTTCTGTTTTGTAATTCAGTTCAAGTGTAACGGTTTTTACATTCCCTCTATCAGTGATACCTTATGAGAAGTGTCCTTTTCTGTGTGACTTATTTCACTTAGAATCGTCGTACCTAAATCCACTCATCATGCTGCTACTAGCCTTATGACATTGATTTCATGGCTGAGTGATATTCCATTGTACATAAGGACCACAACTTCTTTACCCATTTTTCTCTTTCCTGGGATATTTAAGGTGGAATGAAGTGGAGGTCCTGGTCAACAGAGCAGCCCTAAACTTTGGGGTGCTTGTGTCTTGCTGATTTTTAATTTTCCCAATTTATACCCCCATGAGTGGAAGTGCCCTATGCTCTCTAAGCTGTGTTTTTCAGATGTTTCAGGACTCACCGTACACTTCTCCACAGTGGCTGTTGGCAATTTACATCCCGCCCATCAGTGTAGCAAGGCTCCCATTTCTCCATGGCCTGTCCTGCATTTCTGGTTTTGACACTTTTTTCAGCATGGCCCTTTTGACCGATGGGAAGCGAGACTTCTTTGTAGCGCTGATTTGCCTTTCCAGGTTGCTTGGTTGGCCAAAAAGGGCGTATGCGTTTTTTCCTGAATATATTCAGGAAAAAACGCATACGCCCTTTTTGGCCAAGGGCATCATTGTCAACGTTTTGCCGCTTTTCATGTGCTTTAAATGCGATTCGAATCTACCTCCTGAAATCTGTTTCCTGCAATTCTGCCTTGATTTCATATCCTCTTCTTTGCCTTCCCTCAATATATTTGTGGACGAGAGTTATCATTTATAACTCTGCAGGTTTGTGAATTGCAGTGCCCTGAACCTCCATTTTACAACTCGTTTTTAAGGGAGCTGGCCGCAAAATCGCAGAATGGCTTCAGGCCCTGTTCTGGTTCCGGGTGGCAGGCTGAGCCTGTGGTTAATTCTTCTTTCTGATGGGAATATAGAGTGACCTGTGCCTGTCCCAACACCAAGAGCTAGTCTCTCGTTGGTTCCACGTCTTCCCGTTTAAACTCAGGACAGATTGCAACCTGTATGGAACAGGAGGTTAAAGGTGCTGATGCTCCAAGTAGGGAGCTTTCTAGTAAAGTGGCTGGAATGGCGAACCCGGGCACAAGGAGATGAGAAATGAGGTGCCTTTTAGAAACCATTCCCCATCACACGGTGTACCATCTTCTGGGTTTCTCATGCATGTTTTCGATGTAGGAAGATGCCCTTGAACCTGGAGATTTGGGACCCATGCGATGGGTACCACGCAGTATTACTTTAAAGGGTCTGTGTTTGCTCACCCAACCTCACCAAACCTCTCAGCCCCAAGAGTGTCCACCCTTATGTCTCATCCAGCTGTGGGTCTAGATATGGTCAATCCAGGTTGCATCACAGGCCCTGAACGCATTGTGTAAGAATTTCTCTCACTTTCACTGTCTTTCTTTCATGGGTGTTTCAAAATAATTTATTTTTATAATGGGGTTTAGCTGCTTTTCACTGCTGTGTTTATGCCGCTTTACACCCACTTGACACACTAACAGAGAGATATCAATACATAGGTTTTACGATTATTATTAGTCAGATATATTCTTGTGTGGTGAATAGGGCGTGTTGAGTCCAGTTCTCTGAGCAAGGAGTAGGTCTTGTCTATTACATATTGGGTTTATGGAACGGTATCTGAGCTAATTTGATACCCTTGTTTTATGTATCACCCCACCTCACCTTTCCCGTTAAGCAGCCATAGTGTGTTTTCTGCATGTGTGACTCTGTTCTGTTTTGTAATTCAGTTCAAGTGTAACGGTTTTTACATTCCCTCTATCAGTGATACCTTATGAGAAGTGTCCTTTTCTGTGTGACTTATTTCACTTAGAATCGTCGTACCTAAATCCACTCATCATGCTGCTACTAACCTTACGACATTGATTTCATGGCTGAGTGATATTCCATTGTACATAAGGACCACAACTTCTTTATCCATTTTTCTCTTTCCTGGGATATTTAAGGTGGAATGAAGTGGAGGTCCTGGTCAACAGAGCAGCCCTAAACTTTGGGGTGCTTGTGTCTTGCTGATTTTTAATTTTCCCAATTTATACCCCCATGAGTGGAAGTGCCCTATGCTCTCTAAGCTGTGTTTTTCAGATGTTTCAGGACTCACCGTACACTTCTCCAGAGTGGCTCTTGGCAATTTACATCCCGCCCATCAGTGTAGCAAGGCTCCCATTTCTCCATGGCCTGTCCTGCATTTCTGGTTTTGACACTTTTTTCAGCATGGCCCTTTTGACCGATGGGAAGCGAGACTTCTTTGTAGCGCTGATTTGCCTTTCCAGGTTGCTTGGTTGGCCAAAAAGGGCGTATGCGTTTTTTCCTGAATATATTCAGGAAAAAACGCATACGCCCTTTTTGGCCAAGGGCATCATTGTCAACGTTTTGCCGCTTTTCATGTGCTTTAAATGCGATTCGAATCTACCTCCTGAAATCTGTTTCCTGCAATTCTGCCTTGATTTCATATCCTCTTCTTTGCCTTCCCTCAATATATTTGTGGACGAGAGTTATCATTTATAACTCTGCAGGTTTGTGAATTGCAGTGCCCTGAACCTCCATTTTACAACTCGTTTTTAAGGGAGCTGGCCGCAAAATCGCAGAATGGCTTCAGGCCCTGTTCTGGTTCCGGGGGGCAGGCTGAGCCTGTGGTTAATTCTTCTTTCTGATGGGAATATAGAGTGACCTGTGCCTGTCCCAACACCAAGAGCTAGTCTCTCGCTGGTTCCACGTCTTCCCGTTTATCCTCAGGACAGATTGCAACCTGTATGGAACAGGAGGTTAAAGGTGCTGATGCTCCAAGTAGGGAGCTTTCTAGTAAAGCGGCTGGAATGGCGAACCCGGGCACAAGGAGATGAGAAATGAGGTGCCTTTTAGAAACCTTTCCCCATCACACGGTGTACCATCTTCTGGGTTTCTCATGCATGTTTTCGATGTAGGAAGATGCCCTTGAACCTGGAGATTTGGGACCCATGCGATGGGTACCACGCAGTATTACTTTAAAGGGTCTGTGTTTGCTCACCCAACCTAACCAAACCTCTCAGCCCCAAGAGTGTCCACCCTTATGTCTCATCCAGCTGTGGGTCTAGATATGGTCAATCCAGGTTGCATCACAGGCCCTGAACGCATTGTGTAAGAATTTCTCTCACTTTCACTGTCTTTCTTTCATGGGTGTTTCAAAGTAATTTATTTTTATAATGGGGTTTAGCTGCTTTTCACTGCTGTGTTTATGCCGCTTTACACCCACTTGACACACTAACAGAGAGATATCAATACATAGGTTTTACGATTATTATTAGTCAGATATATTCTTGTGTGGTGAATAGGGCGTGTTGAGTTCAGTTCTCTGAGCAAGGAGTAGGTCTTGTCTATTACATATTGGGTTTATGGAACGGTATCTGAGCTAATTTGATACCCTTGTTTTATGTATCACCCCACCTCACCTTTCCCGTTAAGCAGCCATAGTGTGTTTTCTGCATGTGTGACTCTGTTCTGTTTTGTAATTCAGTTCAAGTGTAACGGTTTTTACATTCCCTCTATCAGTGATACCTTATGAGAAGTGTCCTTTTCTGTGTGACTTATTTCACTTAGAATCGTCGTACCTAAATCCACTCATCATGCTGCTACTAACCTTACGACATTGATTTCATGGCTGAGTGATATTCCATTGTACATAAGGACCACAACTTCTTTATCCATTTTTCTCTTTCCTGGGATATTTAAGGTGGAATGAAGTGGAGGTCCTGGTCAACAGAGCAGCCCTAAACTTTGGGGTGCTTGTGTCTTGCTGATTTTTAATTTTCCCAATTTATACCCCCATGAGTGGAAGTGCCCTATGCTCTCTAAGCTGTGTTTTTCAGATGTTTCAGGACTCACCGGACACTTCTCCAGAGTGGCTCTTGGCAATTTACATCCCGCCCATCAGTGTAGCAAGGCTCCCATTTCTCCATGGCCTGTCCTGCATTTCTGGTGTTGACACTTTTTTCAGCATGGCCCTTTTGACCGATGGGAAGCGAGACTTCTTTGTAGCGCTGATTTGCCTTTCCAGGTTGCTTGGTTGGCCAAAAAGGGCGTATGCGTTTTTTCCTGAATATATTCAGGAAAAAACGCATACGCCCTTTTTGGCCAAGGGCATCATTGTCAACGTTTTGCCGCTTTTCATGTGCTTTAAAGGCGATTCGTATATACCTCCTGAAATCTGTTTCCTGCAATTCTGCCATGATTTCAAATCCTTTTCTTTGCCTTCCCTCAATATATTTGTGGACGAGAGTTATCATTTATAACTCTGCAGGTTTGTGAATTGCAGTGCCCTGAACCTCCATTTTACAACTCGCTTTTTTGGTAGCTGGCCGCAAAAGGGCAGGACGGCTTCAGGCCCTGTCCTGGTTCCAGGGGGCAGGATGAGCCTGTGGTTAATTCTTCTTTCTGATGGGAATATAGAGTCACCTGTGCCTGTCCCAACACCAAGAGCTAGTCTCTCGCTGGTTCCACGTCTTCCCGTTTATCCTCAGGACAGATTGCAACCTGTATGGAACAGGAGGTTAAAGGTGCTGATGCTCCAAGTAGGGAGCTTGCTAGTAAAGTGGCTGGAATGGCGAACCCAGGCACAAGGAGATGAGAAATGAGGTGCGTTTTAGAAACCTTTCCCCATCACACGGTGTACCATCTTCTGGGTTTCTCATGCATGTTTTTGATGTAGGAAGATGCCCTTGAACCTGGAGATTTGGGACCCATGCGATGGGTACCACGCAGTATTACTTTAAAGGGTCTGTGTTTGCTCACCCAACCTCACCAAACGTCTCAGCCCCAAGAGTGTCCACCCTTATGTCTCATCCAGCTGTGCGTCTAGATATGGTCAATCCAGGTTGCATCACAGCCCCTGAACGCATTGTCTAAGAATTTCTCTCTCTTTCACTGTCTTTGTTTCATGGGTGTTTCAAAGTAATTTATTTTTATAATGGGGTTTAGCTGCTTTTCACTGCTGTGTTTATGCCGCTTTACACCCACTTGACACACTAACAGAGAGATATCAATACATAGGTTTTACGATTATTATTAGTCAGATATATTCTTGTGCGGTGAATAGGGCGTGTTGTGTCCACTTCTCTGAGCAAGGAGTAGGTCTTGTCTATTACATATTGGGTTTATTTAACGGTATCTGAGCTAAATTGAAAACCTTCTTTTATGTATCACCCCACCTCACCTTTCCCGTTAAGCAGCCATAGTGTGTTTTCTGCATGTGTGACTCTGTTCTGTTTTGTAATTCAGTTCAAGTGTAACGGTTTTTACATTCCCTCTATCAGTGATACTTTATGAGAAGTGTCCTTTTCTGTGTGACTTATTTCACTTAGAATGGTCGTACCTAAATCCACTCATCATGCTGCTACTAACCTTACGACATTGATTTCATGGCTGAGTGATATTCCATTGTACATAAGGACCACCACTTCTTTATCCATTTTTCTCTTTCCTGGGATATTTAAGGTGGAATGAAGTGGAGGTCCTGGTCAACAGAGCAGCCCTAAACTTTGGGGTGCTTGTGTCTTGCTGATTTTTAATTTTCCCAATTTATACCCCCATGAGTGGAAGTGCCCTATGCTCTCTAAGCTGTGTTTTTCAGATGTTTCAGGACTCACCGGACACTTCTCCAGAGTGGCTCTTGGCAATTTACATCCCGCCCATCAGTGTAGCAAGGCTCCCATTTCTCCATGGCCTGTCCTGCATTTCTGGTTTTGACACTTTTTTCAGCATGGCCCTTTTGACCGATGGGAAGCGAGACTTCTTTGTAGCGCTGATTTGCCTTTCCAGGTTGCTTGGTTGGCCAAAAAGGGCGTATGCGTTTTTTCCTGAATATATTCAGGAAAAACCGCATACGCCCTTTTTGGCCAAGGGCATCATTGTCAACGTTTTGCCGCTTTTCATGTGCTTTAAAGGCGATTCGAATATACCTCCTGAAATCTGTTTCCTGCAATTCTGCCTTGATTTCAAATCCTCTTCTTTGCCTTCCCTCAATATATTTGTGGACGACAGTTATCATTTATAACTCTGCAGGTTTGTGAATTGCAGTGCCCTGAAGCTCCATTTTACAACTCGCTTTTTTGGGAGCTGGCCGCAAAAGCGCAGGATGGCTTCAGGCCCTGTTCTGGTTCCGGGGGGCAGGCTGAGCCTGTGGTTAATTCTTCTTCCTGATGGGAAAATAGAGTGACCTGTGCCTGTCCCAACACCAAGAGCTAGTCTCTCGTTGGTTCCACGTCTTCCCGTTCATCCTCAGGACAATTTGCAACCTGTACGGAACAGGAGGTTAAAGGTGCTGATGCTCCAAGTAGGGAGATTGCTAGTAAAGCGGCTGGAATGGCGAATCCGGGCACAAGGAGATGAGAAATGAGGTGCGTTTTAGAAACCTTTCCCCATCACACGGTGTACCATCTTCTGGGTTTCTCATGCATGTTTTCGATGTAGGAAGATGCCCTTGAACCTGGAGATTTGGGACCCATGCGATGGGTACCACGCAGTATTACTTTAAAGGGTCTGTGTTTGCTCACCCAACCTCACCAAACCTCTCAGCCCCAAGAGTGTCCACCCTTATGTCTCATCCAGCTGTGGGTCTAGATATGGTCAATCCAGGTTGCATCACAGGCCCTGAACGCATTGTGTAAGAATTTCTCTCTCTTTCACTGTCTTTGTTTCATGGGTTTTTCAAAGTAATTTATTTTCATAATGGGATTTAGCTGCTTTTCACTGCTGTGTTTATGCCGCTTTACACCCACTTGACACACTAACAGAGAGATATCAATACATAGGTTTTACGATTATTACTAGTCAGATATATTCTTGTGCGGTGAATAGGGCGTGTTGAGTCCAGTTCTCTGAGCAAGGAGTAGGTCTTGTCTATTACATATTGGGTTTATGGAACGGTATCTGAGCTAATTTGATACCCTTGTTTTATGTATCACCCCACCTCACCTTTCCCGTTAAGCAGCCATAGTGTGTTTTCTGCATGTGTGACTCTGTTCTGTTTTGTAATTCAGTTCAAGTGTAACGGTTTTTACATTCCCTCTATAAGTGATACCTTATGAGAAGTGTCCTTTTCTGTGTGACTTATTTCACTTAGAATCGTCGTACCTAAATCCACTCATCATGCTGCTACTAACCTTACGACATTGATTTCATGGCTGAGTGATATTCCATTGTACATAAGGACCACAACTTCTTTATCCATTTTTCTCTTTCCTGGGATATTTAAGGTGGAATGAAGTGGAGGTCCTGGTCAACAGAGCAGCCCTAAACTTTGGGGTGCTTGTGTCTTGCTGATTTTTAATTTTCCCAATTTATACCCCCATGAGTGGAAGTGCCCTATGCTCTCTAAGCTGTGTTTTTCAGATGTTTCAGGACTCACCGGACACTTCTCCAGAGTGGCTCTTGGCAATTTACATCCCGCCCATCAGTGTAGCAAGGCTCCCATTTCTCCATGGCCTGTCCTGCATTTCTGGTGTTGACACTTTTTTCAGCATGGCCCTTTTGACCGATGGGAAGCGAGACTTCTTTGTAGCGCTGATTTGCCTTTCCAGGTTGCTTGCTTGGCCAAAAAGGGCGTATGCGTTTTTTCCTGAATATATTCAGGAAAAAACGCATACGCCCTTTTTGGCCAAGGGCATCATTGTCAACGTTTTGCCGCTTTTCATGTGCTTTAAAGGCGATTCGAATATACCTCCTGAAATCTGTTTCCTGCAATTCTGCCTTGATTTCAAATCCTCTTCTTTGCCTTCCCTCAATATATTTGTGGACGACAGTTATCATTTATAACTCTGCAGGTTTGTGAATTGCAGTGCCCTGAAGCTCCATTTTACAACTCGCTTTTTTGGGAGCTGGCCGCAAAAGCGCAGGATGGCTTCAGGCCCTGTTCTGGTTCCGGGGGGCAGGCTGAGCCTGTGGTTAATTCTTCTTCCTGATGGGAAAATAGAGTGACCTGTGCCTGTCCCAACACCAAGAGCTAGTCTCTCGTTGGTTCCACGTCTTCCCGTTCATCCTCAGGACAATTTGCAACCTGTACGGAACAGGAGGTTAAAGGTGCTGATGCTCCAAGTAGGGAGATTGCTAGTAAAGCGGCTGGAATGGCGAATCCGGGCACAAGGAGATGAGAAATGAGGTGCGTTTTAGAAACCTTTCCCCATCACACGGTGTACCATCTTCTGGGTTTCTCATGCATGTTTTCGATGTAGGAAGATGCCCTTGAACCTGGAGATTTGGGACCCATGCGATGGGTACCACGCAGTATTACTTTAAAGGGTCTGTGTTTGCTCACCCAACCTAACCAAACCTCTCAGCCCCAAGAGTGTCCACCCTTATGTCTCATCCAGCTGTGGGTCTAGATATGGTCAATCCAGGTTGCATCACAGGCCCTGAACGCATTGTCTAAGAATTTCTCTCTCTTTCACTGTCTTTGTTTCATGGGTTTTTCAAAGTAATTTATTTTCATAATGGGATTTAGCTGCTTTTCACTGCTGTGTTTATGCCGCTTTACACCCACTTGACACACTAACAGAGAGATATCAATACATAGGTTTTACGATTATTACTAGTCAGATATATTCTTGTGCGGTGAATAGGGCGTGTTGAGTCCAGTTCTCTGAGCAAGGAGTAGGTCTTGTCTATTACATATTGGGTTTATGGAACGGTATCTGAGCTAATTTGATACCCTTGTTTTATGTATCACCCCACCTCACCTTTCCCGTTAAGCAGCCATAGTGTGTTTTCTGCATGTGTGACTCTGTTCTGTTTTGTAATTCAGTTCAAGTGTAACGGTTTTTACATTCCCTCTGTAAGTGATACCTTATGAGAAGTGTCCTTTTCTGTGTGACTTATTTCACTTAGAATCGTCGTACCTAAATCCACTCATCATGCTGCTACTAGCCTTATGACATTGATTTCATGGCTGAGTGATATTCCATTGTACATAAGGACCACAACTTCTTTATCCATTTTTCTCTTTCCTGGGATATTTAAGGTGGAATGAAGTGGAGGTCCTGGTCAACAGAGCAGCCCTAAACTTTGGGGTGCTTGTGTCTTGCTGATTTTTAATTTTCCCAATTTATACCCCCATGAGTGGAAGTGCCCTATGCTCTCTAAGCTGTGTTTTTCAGATGTTTCAGGACTCACCGGACACTTCTCCAGAGTGGCTCTTGGCAATTTACATCCCGCCCATCAGTGTAGCAAGGCTCCCATTTCTCCATGGCCTGTCCTGCATTTCTGGTTTTGACACTTTTTTCAGCATGGCCCTTTTGACCGATGGGAAGCGAGACTTCTTTGTAGCGCTGATTTGCCTTTCCAGGTTGCTTGGTTGGCCAAAAAGGGCGTATGCGTTTTTTCCTGAATATATTCAGGAAAAAACGCATACGCCCTTTTTGGCCAAGGGCATCATTGTCAACGTTTTGCCGCTTTTCATGTGCTTTAAAGGCGATTCGTATCTACCTCCTGAAATCTGTTTCCTGCAATTCTGCCATGATTTCAAATCCTTTTCTTTGCCTTCCCTCAATATATTTGTGGACGAGAGTTATCCTTTATAACTCTGCAGGTTTGTGAATTGCAGTGCCCTGAACCTCCATTTTACAACTCGCTTTTTTGGTAGCTGGCCGCAAAAGGGCAGGACGGCTTCAGGCCCTGTTCTGGTTCCAGGGGGCAGGATGAGCCTGTGGTTAATTCTTCTTTCTGATGGGAATATAGAGTGACCTGTGCCTGTCCCAACACCAAGAGCTAGTCTCTCGTTGGTTCCACGTCTTCCCGTTTATCCTCAGGACAGATTGCAACCTGTATGGAACAGGAGGTTAAAGGTGCTGATGCTCCAAGTAGGGAGCTTGCTAGTAAAGTGGCTGGAATTGCGAACCCAGGCACAAGGAGATGAGAAATGAGGTGCGTTTTAGAAACCTTTCCCCATCACACGGTGTACCATCTTCTGGGTTTCTCATGCATGTTTTTGATGTAGGAAGATGCCCTTGAACCTGGAGATTTGGGACCCATTTGATGGGTACCACGCAGTATTACTTTAAAGGGTCTGTGTTTGCTCACCCAACCTCACCAAACGTCTCAGCCCCAAGAGTGTCCACCCTTATGTCTCATCCAGTTGTGCGTCTAGATATGGTCAATCCAGGTTGCATCACAGCCCCTGAACGCATTGTCTAAGAATTTCTCTCTCTTTCACTGTCTTTGCTTCATGGGTGTTTCAAAGTAATTTATTTTTATAATGGGGTTTAGCTGCTTTTCACTGCTGTGTTTATGCCGCTTTACACCCACTTGACACACTAACAGAGAGATATCAATACATAGGTTTTACGATTATTATTAGTCAGATATATTCTTGTGCGGTGAATAGGGCGTGTTGTGTCCACTTCTCTGAGCAAGGAGTAGGTCTTGTCTATTACATATTGGGTTTATGGAACGGTATCTGAGCTAAATTGAAAACCTTCTTTTATGTATCACCCCACCTCACCTTTCCCGTTAAGCAGCCATAGTGTGTTTTCTGCATGTGTGACTCTGTTCTGTTTTGTAATTCTGTTCAAGTGTAACGGTTTTTACATTCCCTCTATCAGTGATACTTTATGAGAAGTGTCCTTTTCTGTGTGACTTATTTCACTTAGAATGGTCGTACCTAAATCCACTCATCATGCTGCTACTAACCTTACGACATTGATTTCATGGCTGAGTGATATTCCATTGTACATAAGGACCACCACTTCTTTATCCATTTTTCTCTTTCCTGGGATATTGAAGGTGGAATGAAGAGGAGGTCCTGGTCAACAGAGCAGCCCTAAACTTTGGGGTGCTTGTGTCTTGCTGATTTTTAATTTTCCCAATTTATACCCCCATGAGTGGAAGTGCCCTATGCTCTCTAAGCTGTGTTTTTCAGATGTTTCAGGACTCACCGGACACTTCTCCAGAGTGGCTCTTGGCAATTTACATCCCGCCCATCAGTGTAGCAAGGCTCCCATTTCTCCATGGCCTGTCCTGCATTTCTGGTTTTGACACTTTTTTCAGCATGGCCCTTTTGACCGATGGGAAGCGAGACTTCTTTGTAGCGCTGATTTGCCTTTCCAGGTTGCTTGGTTGGCCAAAAAGGGCGTATGCGTTTTTTCCTGAATATATTCAGGAAAAAACGCATACGCCCTTTTTGGCCAAGGGCATCATTGTCAACGTTTTGCCGCTTTTCATGTGCTTTAAAGGCGATTCGAATATACCTCCTGAAATCTGTTTCCTGCAATTCTGCCTTGATTTCAAATCCTCTTCTTTGCCTTCCCTCAATATATTTGTGGACGACAGTTATCATTTATAACTCTGCAGGTTTGTGAATTGCAGTGCCCTGAAGCTCCATTTTACAACTCGCTTTTTTGGGAGCTGGCCGCAAAAGCGCAGGATGGCTTCAGGCCCTGTTCTGGTTCCGGGGGGCAGGCTGAGCCTGTGGTTAATTCTTCTTCCTGATGGGAAAATAGAGTGACCTGTGCCTGTCCCAACACCAAGAGCTAGTCTCTCGTTGGTTCCACGTCTTCCCGTTCATCCTCAGGACAAATTGCAACCTGTACGGAACAGGAGGTTAAAGGTGCTGATGCTCCAAGTAGGGAGATTGCTAGTAAAGCGGCTGGAATGGCGAATCCGGGCACAAGGAGATGAGAAATGAGGTGCGTTTTAGAAACCTTTCCCCATCACACGGTGTACCATCTTCTGGGTTTCTCATGCATGTTTTCGATGTAGGAAGATCCCCTTGAACCTGGAGATTTGGGACCCATGCGATGGGTACCACGCAGTATTACTTTAAAGGGTCTGTGTTTGCTCACCCAACCTCACCAAACCTCTCAGCCCCAAGAGTGTCCACCCTTATGTCTCATCCAGCTGTTGGTCTAGATATGGTCAATCCAGGTTGCATCACAGGCCCTGAACGCATTGTGTAAGAATTTCTCTCTCTTTCACTGTCTTTGTTTCATGGGTTTTTCAAAGTAATTTATTTTCATAATGGGATTTAGCTGCTTTTCAATGCTGTGTTTATGCCGCTTTACACCCACTTGACACACTAACAGAGAGATATCAATACATAGGTTTTACGATTATTACTAGTCAGATATATTCTTGTGCCATGAATAGGGCGTGTTGAGTCCAGTTCTCTGAGCAAGGAGTAGGTCTTGTCTATTACATATTGGGTTTATGGAACGGTATCTGAGCTAAATTGAAAACCTTCTTTTATGTATCACCCCACCTCACCTTTCCCGTTAAGCAGCCATAGTGTGTTTTCTGCATGTGTGACTCTGTTCTGTTTTGTAATTCAGTTCAAGTGTAACGGTTTTTACATTCCCTCTATCAGTGATACCTTATGAGAAGTGTCCTTTTCTGTGTGACTTATTTCACTTAGAATCGTCGTACCTAAATCCACTCATCATGCTGCTACTAGCCTTATGACATTGATTTCATGGCTGAGTGATATTCCATTGTACATAAGGACCACAACTTCTTTACCCATTTTTCTCTTTCCTGGAATATTTAAGGTGGAATGAAGTGGAAGTCCTGGTCAACAGAGCAGCCCTAAACTTTGGGGTGCTTGTGTCTTGCTGATTTTTAATTTTCCCAATTTATACCCCCATGAGTGGAAGTGCCCTATGCTCTCTAAGCTGTGTTTTTCAGATGTTTCAGGACTCACCGTACACTTCTCCACAGTGGCTGTTGGCAATTTACATCCCGCCCATCAGTGTAGCAAGGCTCCCATTTCTCCATGGCCTGTCCTGCATTTCTGGTTTTGACACTTTTTTCAGCATGGCCCTTTTGACCGATGGGAAGCGAGACTTCTTTGTAGCGCTGATTTGCCTTTCCAGGTTGCTTGGTTGGCCAAAAAGGGCGTATGCGTTTTTTCCTGAATATATTCAGGAAAAAACGCATACGCCCTTTTTGGCCAAGGGCATCATTGTCAACGTTTTGCCGCTTTTCATGTGCTTTAAATGCGATTCGAATCTACCTCCTGAAATCTGTTTCCTGCAATTCTGCCTTGATTTCATATCCTCTTCTTTGCCTTCCCTCAATATATTTGTGGACGAGAGTTATCATTTATAACTCTGCAGGTTTGTGAATTGCAGTGCCCTGAACCTCCATTTTACAACTCGTTTTTAAGGGAGCTGGCCGCAAAATCGCAGAATGGCTTCAGGCCCTGTTCTGGTTCCGGGGGGCAGGCTGAGCCTGTGGTTAATTCTTCTTTCTGATGGGAATATAGAGTGACCTGTGCCTGTCCCAACACCAAGAGCTAGTCTCTCGTTGGTTCCACGTCTTCCCGTTTATCCTCAGGACAGATTGCAACCTGTATGGAACAGGAGGTTAAAGGTGCTGATGCTCCAAGTAGGGAGCTTTCTAGTAAAGCGGCTGGAATGGCGAACCCGGGCACAAGGAGATGAGAAATGAGGTGCCTTTTAGAAACCTTTCCCCATCACACGGTGTACCATCTTCTGGGTTTCTCATGCATGTTTTCGATGTAGGAAGATGCCCTTGAACCTGGAGATTTGGGACCCATGCGATGGGTACCACGCAGTATTACTTGAAAGGGTCTGTGTTTGCTCACCCAACCTCACCAAACCTCTTAGCCCCAAGAGTGTCCACCCTTATGTCTCATCCAGCTGTGGGTCTAGATATGGTCAATCCAGGTTGCATCACAGCCCCTGAACGCATTGTCTAAGAATTTCTCTCACTTTCACTGTCTTTCTTTCATGGGTGTTTCAAAGTAATTTATTTTTATAATGGGGTTTAGCTGCTTTTCACTGCTGTGTTTATGCCGCTTTACACCCACTTGACACACTAACAGAGAGATATCAATACATAGGTTTTACGATTATTATTAGTCAGATATATTCTTGTGTGGTGAATAGGGCGTGTTGAGTCCAGTTCTCTGAGCAAGGAGTAGGTCTTGTCTATTACATATTGGGTTTATGGAACGGTATCTGAGCTAATTTGATACCCTTGTTTTATGTATCACCCCACCTCACCTTTCCCGTTAAGCAGCCATAGTGTGTTTTCTGCATGTGTGACTCTGTTCTGTTTTGTAATTCAGTTCAAGTGTAACGGTTTTTACATTCCCTCTATCAGTGATACCTTATGAGAAGTGTCCTTTTCTGTGTGACTTATTTCACTTAGAATCGTCGTACCTAAATCCACTCATCATGCTGCTACTAACCTTACGACATTGATTTCATGGCTGAGTGATATTCCATTGTACATAAGGACCACAACTTCTTTATCCATTTTTCTCTTTCCTGGGATATTAAAGGTGGAATGAAGTGGAGGTCCTGGTCAACAGAGCAGCCCTAAACTTTGGGGTGCTTGTGTCTTGCTGATTTTTAATTTTCCCAATTTATACCCCCATGAGTGGAAGTGCCCTATGCTCTCTAAGCTGTGTTTTTCAGATGTTTCAGGACTCACCGGACACTTCTCCAGAGTGGCTCTTGGCAATTTACATCCCGCCCATCAGTGTAGCAAGGCTCCCATTTCTCCATGGCCTGTCCTGCATTTCTGGTTTTGACACTTTTTTCAGCATGGCCCTTTTGACCGATGGGAAGCGAGACTTCTTTGTAGCGCTGATTTGCCTTTCCAGGTTGCTTGGTTGGCCAAAAAGGGCGTATGCGTTTTTTCCTGAATATATTCAGGAAAAAACGCATACGCCCTTTTTGGCCAAGGGCATCATTGTCAACGTTTTGCCGCTTTTCATGTGCTTTAAAGGCGATTCGTATCTACCTCCTGAAATGTGTTTCCTGCAATTCTGCCATGATTTCAAATCCTTTTCTTTGCCTTCCCTCAATATATTTGTGGACGAGAGTTATCCTTTATAACTCTGCAGGTTTGTGAATTGCAGTGCCCTGAACCTCCATTTTACAACTCGCTTTTTTGGTAGCTGGCCGCAAAAGGGCAGGACGGCTTCAGGCCCTGTTCTGGTTCCAGGGGGCAGGATGAGCCTGTGGTTAATTCTTCTTTCTGATGGGAATATAGAGTGACCTGTGCCTGTCCCAACACCAAGAGCTAGTCTCTCGTTGGTTCCACGTCTTCCCGTTTATCCTCAGGACAGATTGCAACCTGTATGGAACAGGAGGTTAAAGGTGCTGATGCTCCAAGTAGGGAGCTTGCTAGTAAAGTGGCTGGAATTGCGAACCCAGGCACAAGGAGATGAGAAATGAGGTGCGTTTTAGAAACCTTTCCCCATCACACGGTGTACCATCTTCTGGGTTTCTCATGCATGTTTTTGATGTAGGAAGATGCCCTTGAACCTGGAGATTTGGGACCCATGCGATGGGTACCACGCAGTATTACTTTAAAGGGTCTGTGTTTGCTCACCCAACCTCACCAAACGTCTCAGCCCCAAGAGTGTCCACCCTTATGTCTCATCCAGCTGTGCGTCTAGATATGGTCAATCCAGGTTGCATCACAGCCCCTGAACGCATTGTCTAAGAATTTCTCTCTCTTTCACTGTCTTTGTTTCATGGGTGTTTCAAAGTAATTTATTTTTATAATGGGGTTTAGCTGCTTTTCACTGCTGTGTTTATGCCGCTTTACACCCACTTGACACACTAACAGAGAGATATCAATACATAGGTTTTACGATTATTATTAGTCAGATATATTCTTGTGCGGTGAATAGGGCGTGTTGTGTCCACTTCTCTGAGCAAGGAGTAGGTCTTGTCTATTACATATTGGGTTTATGGAACGGTATCTGAGCTAAATTGAAAACCTTCTTTTATGTATCACCCCACCTCACCTTTCCCGTTAAGCAGCCATAGTGTGTTTTCTGCATGTGTGACTCTGTTCTGTTTTGTAATTCTGTTCAAGTGTAACGGTTTTTACATTCCCTCTATCAGTGATACTTTATGAGAAGTGTCCTTTTCTGTGTGACTTATTTCACTTAGAATGGTCGTACCTAAATCCACTCATCATGCTGCTACTAACCTTACGACATTGATTTCATGGCTGAGTGATATTCCATTGTACATAAGGACCACCACTTCTTTATCCATTTTTCTCTTTCCTGGGATATTGAAGGTGGAATGAAGTGGAGGTCCTGGTCAACAGAGCAGCCCTAAACTTTGGGGTGCTTGTGTCTTGCTGATTTTTAATTTTCCCAATTTATACCCCCATGAGTGGAAGTGCCCTATGCTCTCTAAGCTGTGTTTTTCAGATGTTTCAGGACTCACCGGACACTTCTCCAGAGTGGCTCTTGGCAATTTACATCCCGCCCATCAGTGTAGCAAGGCTCCCATTTCTCCATGGCCTGTCCTGCATTTCTGGTTTTGACACTTTTTTCAGCATGGCCCTTTTGACCGATGGGAAGCGAGACTTCTTTGTAGCGCTGATTTGCCTTTCCAGGTTGCTTGGTTGGCCAAAAAGGGCGTATGCGTTTTTTCCTGAATATATTCAGGAAAAAACGCATACGCCCTTTTTGGCCAAGGGCATCATTGTCAACGTTTTGCCGCTTTTCATGTGCTTTAAAGGCGATTCGAATATACCTCCTGAAATCTGTTTCCTGCAATTCTGCCTTGATTTCAAATCCTCTTCTTTGCCTTCCCTCAATATATTTGTGGACGACAGTTATCATTTATAACTCTGCAGGTTTGTGAATTGCAGTGCCCTGAAGCTCATTTTACAACTCGCTTTTTTGGGAGCTGGCCGCAAAAGCGCAGGATGGCTTCAGGCCCTGTTCTGGTTCCGGGGGGCAGGCTGAGCCTGTGGTTAATTCTTCTTCCTGATGGGAAAATAGAGTGACCTGTGCCTGTCCCAACACCAAGAGCTAGTCTCTCGTTGGTTCCACGTCTTCCCGTTCATCCTCAGGACAAATTGCAACCTGTACGGAACAGGAGGTTAAAGGTGCTGATGCTCCAAGTAGGGAGATTGCTAGTAAAGCGGCTGGAATGGCGAATCCGGGCACAAGGAGATGAGAAATGAGGTGCGTTTTAGAAACCTTTCCCCATCACACGGTGTACCATCTTCTGGGTTTCTCATGCATGTTTTCGATGTAGGAAGATCCCCTTGAACCTGGAGATTTGGGACCCATGCGATGGGTACCACGCAGTATTACTTTAAAGGGTCTGTGTTTGCTCACCCAACCTCACCAAACCTCTCAGCCCCAAGAGTGTCCACCCTTATGTCTCATCCAGCTGTGGGTCTAGATATGGTCAATCCAGGTTGCATCACAGGCCCTGAACGCATTGTGTAAGAATTTCTCTCTCTTTCACTGTCTTTGTTTCATGGGTTTTTCAAAGTAATTTATTTTCATAATGGGATTTAGCTGCTTTTCACTGCTGTGTTTATGCCGCTTTACACCCACTTGACACACTAACAGAGAGATATCAATACATAGGTTTTACGATTATTACTAGTCAGATATATTCTTGTGCCATGAATAGGGCGTGTTGAGTCCAGTTCTCTGAGCAAGGAGTAGGTCTTGTCTATTACATATTGG
The DNA here is from genome assembly GCF_965194805.1 of Balaenoptera borealis. Classification (NCBI taxonomy): domain Eukaryota; kingdom Metazoa; phylum Chordata; class Mammalia; order Artiodactyla; family Balaenopteridae; genus Balaenoptera; species Balaenoptera borealis. The sequence goes on from NW_028123961.1 coordinate 646,528, forward strand.
GTTTATGGAACGGTATCTGAGCTAAATTGAAAACCTTCTTTTATGTATCACCCCACCTCACCTTTCCCGTTAAGCAGCCATAGTGTGTTTTCTGCATGTGTGACTCTGTTCTGTTTTGTAATTCAGTTCAAGTGTAACGGTTTTTACATTCCCTCTATCAGTGATACCTTATGAGAAGTGTCCTTTTCTGTGTGACTTATTTCACTTAGAATCGTCGTACCTAAATCCACTCATCATGCTGCTACTAGCCTTATGACATTGATTTCATGGCTGAGTGATATTCCATTGTACATAAGGACCACAACTTCTTTACCCATTTTTCTCTTTCCTGGGATATTTAAGGTGGAATGAAGTGGAAGTCCTGGTCAACAGAGCAGCCCTAAACTTTGGGGTGCTTGTGTCTTGCTGATTTTTAATTTTCCCAATTTATACCCCCATGAGTGGAAGTGCCCTATGCTCTCTAAGCTGTGTTTTTCAGATGTTTCAGGACTCACCGTACACTTCTCCACAGTGGCTGTTGGCAATTTACATCCCGCCCATCAGTGTAGCAAGGCTCCCATTTCTCCATGGCCTGTCCTGCATTTCTGGTTTTGACACTTTTTTCAGCATGGCCCTTTTGACCGATGGGAAGCGAGACTTCTTTGTAGCGCTGATTTGCCTTTCCAGGTTGCTTGGTTGGCCAAAAAGGGCGTATGCGTTTTTTCCTGAATATATTCAGGAAAAAACGCATACGCCCTTTTTGGCCAAGGGCATCATTGTCAACGTTTTGCCGCTTTTCATGTGCTTTAAATGCGATTCGAATCTACCTCCTGAAATCTGTTTCCTGCAATTCTGCCTTGATTTCATATCCTCTTCTTTGCCTTCCCTCAATATATTTGTGGACGAGAGTTATCATTTATAACTCTGCAGGTTTGTGAATTGCAGTGCCCTGAACCTCCATTTTACAACTCGTTTTTAAGGGAGCTGGCCGCAAAATCGCAGAATGGCTTCAGGCCCTGTTCTGGTTCCGGGGGGCAGGCTGAGCCTGTGGTTAATTCTTCTTTCTGATGGGAATATAGAGTGACCTGTGCCTGTCCCAACACCAAGAGCTAGTCTCTCGTTGGTTCCACGTCTTCCCGTTTATCCTCAGGACAGATTGCAACCTGTATGGAACAGGAGGTTAAAGGTGCTGATGCTCCAAGTAGGGAGCTTTCTAGTAAAGCGGCTGGAATGGCGAACCCGGGCACAAGGAGATGAGAAATGAGGTGCCTTTTAGAAACCTTTCCCCATCACACGGTGTACCATCTTCTGGGTTTCTCATGCATGTTTTCGATGTAGGAAGATGCCCTTGAACCTGGAGATTTGGGACCCATGCGATGGGTACCACGCAGTATTACTTGAAAGGGTCTGTGTTTGCTCACCCAACCTCACCAAACCTCTTAGCCCCAAGAGTGTCCACCCTTATGTCTCATCCAGCTGTGGGTCTAGATATGGTCAATCCAGGTTGCATCACAGCCCCTGAACGCATTGTCTAAGAATTTCTCTCACTTTCACTGTCTTTCTTTCATGGGTGTTTCAAAGTAATTTATTTTTATAATGGGGTTTAGCTGCTTTTCACTGCTGTGTTTATGCCGCTTTACACCCACTTGACACACTAACAGAGAGATATCAATACATAGGTTTTACGATTATTATTAGTCAGATATATTCTTGTGTGGTGAATAGGGCGTGTTGAGTCCAGTTCTCTGAGCAAGGAGTAGGTCTTGTCTATTACATATTGGGTTTATGGAACGGTATCTGAGCTAATTTGATACCCTTGTTTTATGTATCACCCCACCTCACCTTTCCCGTTAAGCAGCCATAGTGTGTTTTCTGCATGTGTGACTCTGTTCTGTTTTGTAATTCAGTTCAAGTGTAACGGTTTTTACATTCCCTCTATCAGTGATACCTTATGAGAAGTGTCCTTTTCTGTGTGACTTATTTCACTTAGAATCGTCGTACCTAAATCCACTCATCATGCTGCTACTAACCTTACGACATTGATTTCATGGCTGAGTGATATTCCATTGTACATAAGGACCACAACTTCTTTATCCATTTTTCTCTTTCCTGGGATATTAAAGGTGGAATGAAGTGGAGGTCCTGGTCAACAGAGCAGCCCTAAACTTTGGGGTGCTTGTGTCTTGCTGATTTTTAATTTTCCCAATTTATACCCCCATGAGTGGAAGTGCCCTATGCTCTCTAAGCTGTGTTTTTCAGATGTTTCAGGACTCACCGGACACTTCTCCAGAGTGGCTCTTGGCAATTTACATCCCGCCCATCAGTGTAGCAAGGCTCCCATTTCTCCATGGCCTGTCCTGCATTTCTGGTTTTGACACTTTTTTCAGCATGGCCCTTTTGACCGATGGGAAGCGAGACTTCTTTGTAGCGCTGATTTGCCTTTCCAGGTTGCTTGGTTGGCCAAAAAGGGCGTATGCGTTTTTTCCTGAATATATTCAGGAAAAAACGCATACGCCCTTTTTGGCCAAGGGCATCATTGTCAACGTTTTGCCGCTTTTCATGTGCTTTAAAGGCGATTCGTATCTACCTCCTGAAATCTGTTTCCTGCAATTCTGCCATGATTTCAAATCCTTTTCTTTGCCTTCCCTCAATATATTTGTGGACGAGAGTTATCCTTTATAACTCTGCAGGTTTGTGAATTGCAGTGCCCTGAACCTCCATTTTACAACTCGCTTTTTTGGTAGCTGGCCGCAAAAGGGCAGGACGGCTTCAGGCCCTGTTCTGGTTCCAGGGGGCAGGATGAGCCTGTGGTTAATTCTTCTTTCTGATGGGAATATAGAGTGACCTGTGCCTGTCCCAACACCAAGAGCTAGTCTCTCGTTGGTTCCACGTCTTCCCGTTTATCCTCAGGACAGATTGCAACCTGTATGGAACAGGAGGTTAAAGGTGCTGATGCTCCAAGTAGGGAGCTTGCTAGTAAAGTGGCTGGAATTGCGAACCCAGGCACAAGGAGATGAGAAATGAGGTGCGTTTTAGAAACCTTTCCCCATCACACGGTGTACCATCTTCTGGGTTTCTCATGCATGTTTTTGATGTAGGAAGATGCCCTTGAACCTGGAGATTTGGGACCCATGCGATGGGTACCACGCAGTATTACTTTAAAGGGTCTGTGTTTGCTCACCCAACCTCACCAAACGTCTCAGCCCCAAGAGTGTCCACCCTTATGTCTCATCCAGCTGTGCGTCTAGATATGGTCAATCCAGGTTGCATCACAGCCCCTGAACGCATTGTCTAAGAATTTCTCTCTCTTTCACTGTCTTTGTTTCATGGGTGTTTCAAAGTAATTTATTTTTATAATGGGGTTTAGCTGCTTTTCACTGCTGTGTTTATGCCGCTTTACACCCACTTGACACACTAACAGAGAGATATCAATACATAGGTTTTACGATTATTATTAGTCAGATATATTCTTGTGCGGTGAATAGGGCGTGTTGTGTCCACTTCTCTGAGCAAGGAGTAGGTCTTGTCTATTACATATTGGGTTTATGGAACGGTATCTGAGCTAAATTGAAAACCTTCTTTTATGTATCACCCCACCTCACCTTTCCCGTTAAGCAGCCATAGTGTGTTTTCTGCATGTGTGACTCTGTTCTGTTTTGTAATTCTGTTCAAGTGTAACGGTTTTTACATTCCCTCTATCAGTGATACTTTATGAGAAGTGTCCTTTTCTGTGTGACTTATTTCACTTAGAATGGTCGTACCTAAATCCACTCATCATGCTGCTACTAACCTTACGACATTGATTTCATGGCTGAGTGATATTCCATTGTACATAAGGACCACCACTTCTTTATCCATTTTTCTCTTTCCTGGGATATTGAAGGTGGAATGAAGTGGAGGTCCTGGTCAACAGAGCAGCCCTAAACTTTGGGGTGCTTGTGTCTTGCTGATTTTTAATTTTCCCAATTTATACCCCCATGAGTGGAAGTGCCCTATGCTCTCTAAGCTGTGTTTTTCAGATGTTTCAGGACTCACCGGACACTTCTCCAGAGTGGCTCTTGGCAATTTACATCCCGCCCATCAGTGTAGCAAGGCTCCCATTTCTCCATGGCCTGTCCTGCATTTCTGGTTTTGACACTTTTTTCAGCATGGCCCTTTTGACCGATGGGAAGCGAGACTTCTTTGTAGCGCTGATTTGCCTTTCCAGGTTGCTTGGTTGGCCAAAAAGGGCGTATGCGTTTTTTCCTGAATATATTCAGGAAAAAACGCATACGCCCTTTTTGGCCAAGGGCATCATTGTCAACGTTTTGCCGCTTTTCATGTGCTTTAAAGGCGATTCGAATATACCTCCTGAAATCTGTTTCCTGCAATTCTGCCTTGATTTCAAATCCTCTTCTTTGCCTTCCCTCAATATATTTGTGGACGACAGTTATCATTTATAACTCTGCAGGTTTGTGAATTGCAGTGCCCTGAAGCTCATTTTACAACTCGCTTTTTTGGGAGCTGGCCGCAAAAGCGCAGGATGGCTTCAGGCCCTGTTCTGGTTCCGGGGGGCAGGCTGAGCCTGTGGTTAATTCTTCTTCCTGATGGGAAAATAGAGTGACCTGTGCCTGTCCCAACACCAAGAGCTAGTCTCTCGTTGGTTCCACGTCTTCCCGTTCATCCTCAGGACAAATTGCAACCTGTACGGAACAGGAGGTTAAAGGTGCTGATGCTCCAAGTAGGGAGATTGCTAGTAAAGCGGCTGGAATGGCGAATCCGGGCACAAGGAGATGAGAAATGAGGTGCGTTTTAGAAACCTTTCCCCATCACACGGTGTACCATCTTCTGGGTTTCTCATGCATGTTTTCGATGTAGGAAGATCCCCTTGAACCTGGAGATTTGGGACCCATGCGATGGGTACCACGCAGTATTACTTTAAAGGGTCTGTGTTTGCTCACCCAACCTCACCAAACCTCTCAGCCCCAAGAGTGTCCACCCTTATGTCTCATCCAGCTGTGGGTCTAGATATGGTCAATCCAGGTTGCATCACAGGCCCTGAACGCATTGTGTAAGAATTTCTCTCTCTTTCACTGTCTTTGTTTCATGGGTTTTTCAAAGTAATTTATTTTCATAATGGGATTTAGCTGCTTTTCACTGCTGTGTTTATGCCGCTTTACACCCACTTGACACACTAACAGAGAGATATCAATACATAGGTTTTACGATTATTACTAGTCAGATATATTCTTGTGCCATGAATAGGGCGTGTTGAGTCCAGTTCTCTGAGCAAGGAGTAGGTCTTGTCTATTACATATTGGGTTTATGGAACGGTATCTGAGCTAAATTGAAAACCTTCTTTTATGTATCACCCCACCTCACCTTTCCCGTTAAGCAGCCATAGTGTGTTTTCTGCATGTGTGACTCTGTTCTGTTTTGTAATTCAGTTCAAGTGTAACGGTTTTTACATTCCCTCTATCAGTGATACCTTATGAGAAGTGTCCTTTTCTGTGTGACTTATTTCACTTAGAATCGTCGTACCTAAATCCACTCATCATGCTGCTACTAGCCTTATGACATTGATTTCATGGCTGAGTGATATTCCATTGTACATAAGGACCACAACTTCTTTACCCATTTTTCTCTTTCCTGGGATATTTAAGGTGGAATGAAGTGGAAGTCCTGGTCAACAGAGCAGCCCTAAACTTTGGGGTGCTTGTGTCTTGCTGATTTTTAATTTTCCCAATTTATACCCCCATGAGTGGAAGTGCCCTATGCTCTCTAAGCTGTGTTTTTCAGATGTTTCAGGACTCACCGTACACTTCTCCACAGTGGCTGTTGGCAATTTACATCCCGCCCATCAGTGTAGCAAGGCTCCCATTTCTCCATGGCCTGTCCTGCATTTCTGGTTTTGACACTTTTTTCAGCATGGCCCTTTTGACCGATGGGAAGCGAGACTTCTTTGTAGCGCTGATTTGCCTTTCCAGGTTGCTTGGTTGGCCAAAAAGGGCGTATGCGTTTTTTCCTGAATATATTCAGGAAAAAACGCATACGCCCTTTTTGGCCAAGGGCATCATTGTCAACGTTTTGCCGCTTTTCATGTGCTTTAAATGCGATTCGAATCTACCTCCTGAAATCTGTTTCCTGCAATTCTGCCTTGATTTCATATCCTCTTCTTTGCCTTCCCTCAATATATTTGTGGACGAGAGTTATCATTTATAACTCTGCAGGTTTGTGAATTGCAGTGCCCTGAACCTCCATTTTACAACTCGTTTTTAAGGGAGCTGGCCGCAAAATCGCAGAATGGCTTCAGGCCCTGTTCTGGTTCCGGGGGGCAGGCTGAGCCTGTGGTTAATTCTTCTTTCTGATGGGAATATAGAGTGACCTGTGCCTGTCCCAACACCAAGAGCTAGTCTCTCGCTGGTTCCACGTCTTCCCGTTTATCCTCAGGACAGATTGCAACCTGTATGGAACAGGAGGTTAAAGGTGCTGATGCTCCAAGTAGGGAGCTTTCTAGTAAAGCGGCTGGAATGGCGAACCCGGGCACAAGGAGATGAGAAATGAGGTGCCTTTTAGAAACCTTTCCCCATCACACGGTGTACCATCTTCTGGGTTTCTCATGCATGTTTTCGATGTAGGAAGATGCCCTTGAACCTGGAGATTTGGGACCCATGCGATGGGTACCACGCAGTATTACTTGAAAGGGTCTGTGTTTGCTCACCCAACCTAACCAAACCTCTTAGCCCCAAGAGTGTCCACCCTTATGTCTCATCCAGCTGTGGGTCTAGATATGGTCAATCCAGGTTGCATCACAGCCCCTGAACGCATTGTCTAAGAATTTCTCTCTCTTTCACTGTCTTTGTTTCATGGGTTTGTAAAAGTAATTTATTTTTATAATGGGGTTTAGCTGCTTTTCACTGCTGTGTTTATGCCGCTTTACACCCACTTGACACACTAACAGAGAGATATCAATACATAGGTTTTACGATTATTATTAGTCAGATATATTCTTGTGTGGTGAATAGGGCGTGTTGAGTCCAGTTCTCTGAGCAAGGAGTAGGTCTTGTCTATTACATATTGGGTTTATGGAACGGTATCTGAGCTAATTTGATACCCTTGTTTTATGTATCACCCCACCTCACCTTTCCCGTTAAGCAGCCATAGTGTGTTTTCTGCATGTGTGACTCTGTTCTGTTTTGTAATTCAGTTCAAGTGTAACGGTTTTTACATTCCCTCTATCAGTGATACCTTATGAGAAGTGTCCTTTTCTGTGTGACTTATTTCACTTAGAATCGTCGTACCTAAATCCACTCATCATGCTGCTACTAACCTTACGACATTGATTTCATGGCTGAGTGATATTCCATTGTACATAAGGACCACAACTTCTTTATCCATTTTTCTCTTTCCTGGGATATTTAAGGTGGAATGAAGTGGAGGTCCTGGTCAACAGAGCAGCCCTAAACTTTGGGGTGCTTGTGTCTTGCTGATTTTTAATTTTCCCAATTTATACCCCCATGAGTGGAAGTGCCCTATGCTCTCTAAGCTGTGTTTTTCAGATGTTTCAGGACTCACCGGACACTTCTCCAGAGTGGCTCTTGGCAATTTACATCCCGCCCATCAGTGTAGCAAGGCTCCCATTTCTCCATGGCCTGTCCTGCATTTCTGGTTTTGACACTTTTTTCAGCATGGCCCTTTTGACCGATGGGAAGCGAGACTTCTTTGTAGCGCTGATTTGCCTTTCCAGGTTGCTTGGTTGGCCAAAAAGGGCGTATGCGTTTTTTCCTGAATATATTCAGGAAAAAACGCATACGCCCTTTTTGGCCAAGGGCATCATTGTCAACGTTTTGCCGCTTTTCATGTGCTTTAAAGGCGATTCGTATCTACCTCCTGAAATCTGTTTCCTGCAATTCTGCCATGATTTCAAATCCTTTTCTTTGCCTTCCCTCAATATATTTGTGGACGAGAGTTATCCTTTATAACTCTGCAGGTTTGTGAATTGCAGTGCCCTGAACCTCCATTTTACAACTCGCTTTTTTGGTAGCTGGCCGCAAAAGCGCAGGACGGCTTCAGGCCCTGTTCTGGTTCCAGGGGGCAGGATGAGCCTGTGGTTAATTCTTCTTTCTGATGGGAATATAGAGTGACCTGTGCCTGTCCCAACACCAAGAGCTAGTCTCTCGTTGGTTCCACGTCTTCCCGTTTATCCTCAGGACAGATTGCAACCTGTATGGAACAGGAGGTTAAAGGTGCTGATGCTCCAAGTAGGGAGCTTGCTAGTAAAGTGGCTGGAATTGCGAACCCAGGCACAAGGAGATGAGAAATGAGGTGCGTTTTAGAAACCTTTCCCCATCACACGGTGTACCATCTTCTGGGTTTCTCATGCATGTTTTTGATGTAGGAAGATGCCCTTGAACCTGGAGATTTGGGACCCATGCGATGGGTACCACGCAGTATTACTTTAAAGGGTCTGTGTTTGCTCACCCAACCTCACCAAACGTCTCAGCCCCAAGAGTGTCCACCCTTATGTCTCATCCAGCTGTGCGTCTAGATATGGTCAATCCAGGTTGCATCACAGCCCCTGAACGCATTGTCTAAGAATTTCTCTCTCTTTCACTGTCTTTGTTTCATGGGTGTTTCAAAGTAATTTATTTTTATAATGGGGTTTAGCTGCTTTTCACTGCTGTGTTTATGCCGCTTTACACCCACTTGACACACTAACAGAGAGATATCAATACATAGGTTTTACGATTATTATTAGTCAGTTATATTCTTGTGCGGTGAATAGGGCGTGTTGTGTCCACTTCTCTGAGCAAGGAGTAGGTCTTGTCTATTACATATTGGGTTTATGGAACGGTATCTGAGCTAATTTGATACCCTTGTTTTATGTATCACCCCACCTCACATTTCCCGTTAAGCAGCCATAGTGTGTTTTCTGCATGTGTGACTCTGTTCTGTTTTGTAATTCAGTTCAAGTGTAACGGTTTTTACATTCCCTCTATCAGTGATACCTTATGAGAAGTGTCCTTTTCTGTGTGACTTATTTCACTTAGAATCGTCGTACCTAAATCCACTCATCATGCTGCTACTAACCTTACGACATTGATTTCATGGCTGAGTGATATTCCATTGTACATAAGGACCACCACTTCTTTATCCATTTTTCTCTTTCCTGGGATATTGAAGGTGGAATGAAGTGGAGGTCCTGGTCAACAGAGCAGCCCTAAACTTTGGGGTGCTTGTGTCTTGCTGATTTTTAATTTTCCCAATTTATACCCCCATGAGTGGAAGTGCCCTATGCTCTCTAAGCTGTGTTTTTCAGATGTTTCAGGACTCACCGGACACTTCTCCAGAGTGGCTCTTGGCAATTTACATCCCGCCCATCAGTGTAGCAAGGCTCCCATTTCTCCATGGCCTGTCCTGCATTTCTGGTTTTGACACTTTTTTCAGCATGGCCCTTTTGACCGATGGGAAGCGAGACTTCTTTGTAGCGCTGATTTGCCTTTCCAGGTTGCTTGGTTGGCCAAAATGGGCGTATGCGTTTTTTCCTGAATATATTCAAGAAAAAACGCATACGCCCTTTTTGGCCAAGGGCATCATTGTCAACGTTTTGCCGCTTTTCATGTGCTTTAAAGGCGATTCGAATATACCTCCTGAAATCTGTTTCCTGCAATTCTGCCTTGATTTCAAATCCTCTTCTTTGCCTTCCCTCAATATATTTGTGGACGAGAGTTATCATTTATAACTCTGCAGGTTTGTGAATTGCAGTGCCCTGAAGCTCCATTTTACAACTCGCGTTTTTGGGAGATGGCCGCAAAAGCGCAGGATGGCTTCAGGCCCTGTTCTGGTTGCGGGGGGCAGGCTGAGCCTGTGGTTAATTCTTCTTCCTGATGGGAAAATAGAGTGACCTGTGCCTGTCCCAACACCAAGAGCTAGTCTCTCGTTGGTTCCACGTCTTCCCGTTCATCCTCAGGACAAATTGCAACCTGTACGGAACAGGAGGTTAAAGGTGCTGATGCTCCAAGAAGGGAGATTGCTAGTAAAGCGGCTGGAATGGCGAACCCGGGCACAATGAGATGAGAAATGAGGTGCGTTTTAGAAACCTTTCCCCATCACACGGTGTACCATCTTCTGGGTTTCTCATGCATGTTTTCGATGTAGGAAGATGCCCTTGAACCTGGAGATTTGGGACCCATGCGATGGGTACCACGCAGTATTACTTTAAAGGGTCTGTGTTTGCTCACCCAAGCTCACCAAACCTCTCAGCCCCAAGAGTGTCCACCCTTATGTCTCATCCAGCTGTGGGTCTAGATATGGTCAATCCAGGTTGCATCACAGGCCCTGAACGCATTGTGTAAGAATTTCTCTCTCTTTCACTGTCTTTGTTTCATGAGTTTTTCAAAGTAATTTATTTTCATAATGGGATTTCGCTGCTTTTCACTGCTGTGTTTATGCCGCTTTACACCCACTTGACACACTAACAGAGAGATATCAATACATAGGTTTTACGATTATTACTAGTCAGATATATTCTTGTGCCGTGAATAGGGCGTGTTGAGTCCAGTTCTCTGAGCAAGGAGTAGGTCTTGTCTATTACATATTGGGTTTATGGAACGGTATCTGAGCTAAATTGAAAACCTTCTTTTATGTATCACCCCACCTCACCTTTCCCGTTAAGCAGCCATAGTGTGTTTTCTGCATGTGTGACTCTGTTCTGTTTTGTAATTCAGTTCAAGTGTAACGGTTTTTACATTCCCTCTATCAGTGATACCTTATGAGAAGTGTCCTTTTCTGTGTGACTTATTTCACTTAGAATCGTCGTACCTAAATCCACTCATCATGCTGCTACTAGCCTTATGACATTGATTTCATGGCTGAGTGATATTCCATTGTACATAAGGACCACAACTTCTTTACCCATTTTTCTCTTTCCTGGGATATTGAAGGTGGAATGAAGTGGAGGTCCTGGTCAACAGAGCAGCCCTAAACTTTGGGGTGCTTGTGTCTTGCTGATTTTTAATTTTCCCAATTTATACGCCCATGAGTGGAAGTGCCCTATGCTCTCTAAGCTGTGTTTTTCAGATGTTTCAGGACTCACCGTACACTTCTCCACAGTGGCTGTTGGCAATTTACATCCCGCCCATCAGTGTAGCAAGGCTCCCATTTCTCCATGGCCTGTCCTGCATTTCTGGTTTTGACACTTTTTTCAGCATGGCCCTTTTGACCGATGGGAAGCGAGACTTCTTTGTAGCGCTGATTTGCCTTTCCAGGTTGCTTGGTTGGCCAAAAAGGGCGTATGCGTTTTTTCCTGAATATATTCAGGAAAAAACGCATACGCCCTTTTTGGCCAAGGGCATCATTGTCAACGTTTTGCCGCTTTTCATGTGCTTTAAATGCGATTCGAATCTACCTCCTGAAATCTGTTTCCTGCAATTCTGCCTTGATTTCATATCCTCTTCTTTGCCTTCCCTCAATATATTTGTGGACGAGAGTTATCATTTATAACTCTGCAGGTTTGTGAATTGCAGTGCCCTGAACCTCCATTTTACAACTCGTTTTTAAGGGAGCTGGCCGCAAAATCGCAGAATGGCTTCAGGCCCTGTTCTGGTTCCGGGGGGCAGGCTGAGCCTGTGGTTAATTCTTCTTTCTGATGGGAATATAGAGTGACCTGTGCCTGTCCCAACACCAAGAGCTAGTCTCTCGCTGGTTCCACGTCTTCCCGTTTATCCTCAGGACAGATTGCAACCTGTATGGAACAGGAGGTTAAAGGTGCTGATGCTCCAAGTAGGGAGCTTTCTAGTAAAGCGGCTGGAATGGCGAACCCGGGCACAAGGAGATGAGAAATGAGGTGCCTTTTAGAAACCTTTCCCCATCACACGGTGTACCATCTTCTGGGTTTCTCATGCATGTTTTCGATGTAGGAAGATGCCCTTGAACCTGGAGATTTGGGACCCATGCGATGGGTACCACGCAGTATTACTTTAAAGGGTCTGTGTTTGCTCACCCAACCTAACCAAACCTCTCAGCCCCAAGAGTGTCCACCCTTATGTCTCATCCAGCTGTGGGTCTAGATATGGTCAATCCAGGTTGCATCACAGGCCCTGAACGCATTGTGTAAGAATTTCTCTCACTTTCACTGTCTTTCTTTCATGGGTGTTTCAAAGTAATTTATTTTTATAATGGGGTTTAGCTGCTTTTCACTGCTGTGTTTATGCCGCTTTACACCCACTTGACACACTAACAGAGAGATATCAATACATAGGTTTTACGATTATTATTAGTCAGATATATTCTTGTGTGGTGAATAGGGCGTGTTGTGTCCACTTCTCTGAGCAAGGAGTAGGTCTTGTCTATTACATATTGGGTTTATGGAACGGTATCTGAGCTAATTTGATACCCTTGTTTTATGTATCACCCCACCTCACCTTTTCCGTTAAGCAGCCATAGTGTGTTTTCTGCATGTGTGACTCTGTTCTGTTTTGTAATTCAGTTCAAGTGTAACAGTTTTTAAATTCCCTCTATCAGTGATACCTTATGAGAAGTGTCCTTTTCTGTGTGACTTATTTCACTTAGAATCGTCGTAACTAAATCCACTCATCATGCTGCTACTAACCTTACAACATTGATTTCATGGCTGAGTGATATTCCATTGTACATAAGGACCACAACTTCTTTATCCATTTTTCTCTTTCCTGGGATATTTAAAGTGGAATGAAGTGGAGGTCATTGTCAACAGAGCAGCCCTAAACTTTGGGGTGCTTGTGTCTTGCTGATTTTTCATTTTCCCAATTTATACCCCCATGAGTGGAAGTGCCCTATGCTCTCTAAGCTGTGTTTTTCAGATGTTTCAGGACTCACCGGACACTTCTCCAGAGTGGCTCTTGGCAATTTACATCCTGCCCATCAGTGTAGCAAGGCTCCCATTTCTCCATGGCCTGTCCTGCATTTCTGGTTTTGACACTTTTTTCAGCATGGCCCTTTTGACCGATGGGAAGCGAGACTTCTTTGTAGCGTTGATTTGCCTTTCCTGGTTGCTTGGTTGGCCAAAAAGGGCGTATGCGTTTTTTCCTGAATATATTCAGGAAAAAACGCATACGCCCTTTTTGGCCAAGGGCATCATTGTCAACGTTTTGCCGCTTTTCATGTGCTTTAAAGGCGATTCGAATATACCTCCTGAAATCTGTTTCCTGCAATTCTGCCTTGATTTCAAATCCTCTTCTTTGCCTTCCCTCAATATATTTGTGGACGAGAGTTATCATTTATAACTCTGCAGGTTTGTGAATTGCAGTGCCCTGAACCTCCATTTTACAACTCGCTTTTTTGGTAGCTGGCCGCAAAAGGGCAGGACGGCTTCAGGCCCTGTTCTGGTTCCGGGGGGCAGGATGAGCCTGTGGTTAATTCTTCTTTCTGATGGGAATATAGAGTGACCTGTGCCTGTCCCAACACCAAGAGCTAGTCTCTCGTTGGTTCCACGTCTTCCCGTTTATCCTCAGGACAGATTGCAACCTGTATGGAACAGGAGGTTAAAGGTGCTGATGCTCCAAGTAGGGAGCTTGCTATTAAAGTGGCTGGAATGGCGAACCCAGGCACAAGGAGATGAGAAATGAGGTGCGTTTTAGAAACCTTTCCCCATCACACGGTGTACCATCTTCTGGGTTTCTCATGCATGTTTTTGATGTAGGAAGATGCCCTTGAACCTGGAGATTTGGGACCCATGCGATGGGTACCACGCAGTATTACTTTAAAGGGTCTGTGTTTGCTCACCCAACCTCACCAAACGTCTCAGCCCCAAGAGTGTCCACCCTTATGTCTCATCCAGCTGTGCGTCTAGATATGGTCAATCCAGGTTGCATCACAGCCCCTGAACGCATTGTCTAAGAATTTCTCTCTCTTTCACTGTCTTTGTTTCATGGGTGTTTCAAAGTAATTTATTTTTATAATGGGGTTTAGCTGCTTTTCACTGCTGTGTTTATGCCGCTTTACACCCACTTGACACACTAACAGAGAGATATCAATACATAGGTTTTACGATTATTATTAGTCAGATATATTCTTGTGCGGTGAATAGGGCGTGTTGTGTCCACTTCTCTGAGCAAGGAGTAGGTCTTGTCTATTACATATTGGGTTTATGGAACGGTATCTGAGCTAATTTGATACCCTTGTTTTATGTATCACCCCACCTCACCTTTTCCGTTAAGCAGCCATAGTGTGTTTTCTGCATGTGTGACTCTGTTCTGTTTTGTAATTCAGTTCAAGTGTAACAGTTTTTAAATTCCCTCTATCAGTGATACCTTATGAGAAGTGTCCTTTTCTGTGTGACTTATTTCACTTAGAATCGTCGTAACTAAATCCACTCATCATGCTGCTACTAACCTTACGACATTGATTTCATGGCTGAGTGATATTCCATTGTACATAAGGACCACCACTTCTTTATCCATTTTTCTCTTTCCTGGGATATTGAAGGTGGAATGAAGTGGAGGTCCTGGTCAACAGAGCAGCCCTAAACTTTGGGGTGCTTGTGTCTTGCTGATTTTTAATTTTCCCAATTTATACCCCCATGAGTGGAAGTGCCCTATGCTCTCTAAGCTGTGTTTTTCAGATGTTTCAGGACTCACCGGACACTTCTCCAGAGTGGCTCTTGGCAATTTACATCCCGCCCATCAGTGTAGCAAGGCTCCCATTTCTCCATGGCCTGTCCTGCATTTCTGGTTTTGACACTTTTTTCAGCATGGCCCTTTTGACCGATGGGAAGCGAGACTTCTTTGTAGCGCTGATTTGCCTTTCCAGGTTGCTTGGTTGGCCAAAAAGGGCGTATGCGTTTTTTCCTGAATATATTCAGGAAAAAACGCATACGCCCTTTTTGGCCAAGGGCATCATTGTCAACGTTTTGCCGCTTTTCATGTGCTTTAAAGGCGATTCGAATATACCTCCTGAAATCTGTTTCCTGCAATTCTGCCTTGATTTCAAATCCTCTTCTTTGCCTTCCCTCAATATATTTGTGGACGACAGTTATCATTTATAACTCTGCAGGTTTGTGAATTGCAGTGCCCTGAAGCTCATTTTACAACTCGCTTTTTTGGGAGCTGGCCGCAAAAGCGCAGGATGGCTTCAGGCCCTGTTCTGGTTCCGGGGGGCAGGCTGAGCCTGTGGTTAATTCTTCTTCCTGATGGGAAAATAGAGTGACCTGTGCCTGTCCCAACACCAAGAGCTAGTCTCTCGTTGGTTCCACGTCTTCCCGTTCATCCTCAGGACAAATTGCAACCTGTACGGAACAGGAGGTTAAAGGTGCTGATGCTCCAAGTAGGGAGATTGCTAGTAAAGCGGCTGGAATGGCGAATCCGGGCACAAGGAGATGAGAAATGAGGTGCGTTTTAGAAACCTTTCCCCATCACACGGTGTACCATCTTCTGGGTTTCTCATGCATGTTTTCGATGTAGGAAGATCCCCTTGAACCTGGAGATTTGGGACCCATGCGATGGGTACCACGCAGTATTACTTTAAAGGGTCTGTGTTTGCTCACCCAACCTCACCAAACCTCTCAGCCCCAAGAGTGTCCACCCTTATGTCTCATCCAGCTGTGGGTCTAGATATGGTCAATCCAGGTTGCATCACAGGCCCTGAACGCATTGTGTAAGAATTTCTCTCTCTTTCACTGTCTTTGTTTCATGGGTTTTTCAAAGTAATTTATTTTCATAATGGGATTTAGCTGCTTTTCACTGCTGTGTTTATGCCGCTTTACACCCACTTGACACACTAACAGAGAGATATCAATACATAGGTTTTACGATTATTACTAGTCAGATATATTCTTGTGCCATGAATAGGGCGTGTTGAGTCCAGTTCTCTGAGCAAGGAGTAGGTCTTGTCTATTACATATTGGGTTTATGGAACGGTATCTGAGCTAAATTGAAAACCTTCTTTTATGTATCACCCCACCTCACCTTTCCCGTTAAGCAGCCATAGTGTGTTTTCTGCATGTGTGACTCTGTTCTGTTTTGTAATTCAGTTCAAGTGTAACGGTTTTTACATTCCCTCTATCAGTGATACCTTATGAGAAGTGTCCTTTTCTGTGTGACTTATTTCACTTAGAATCGTCGTACCTAAATCCACTCATCATGCTGCTACTAGCCTTATGACATTGATTTCATGGCTGAGTGATATTCCATTGTACATAAGGACCACAACTTCTTTACCCATTTTTCTCTTTCCTGGGATATTTAAGGTGGAATGAAGTGGAAGTCCTGGTCAACAGAGCAGCCCTAAACTTTGGGGTGCTTGTGTCTTGCTGATTTTTAATTTTCCCAATTTATACCCCCATGAGTGGAAGTGCCCTATGCTCTCTAAGCTGTGTTTTTCAGATGTTTCAGGACTCACCGTACACTTCTCCACAGTGGCTGTTGGCAATTTACATCCCGCCCATCAGTGTAGCAAGGCTCCCATTTCTCCATGGCCTGTCCTGCATTTCTGGTTTTGACACTTTTTTCAGCATGGCCCTTTTGACCGATGGGAAGCGAGACTTCTTTGTAGCGCTGATTTGCCTTTCCAGGTTGCTTGGTTGGCCAAAAAGGGCGTATGCGTTTTTTCCTGAATATATTCAGGAAAAAACGCATACGCCCTTTTTGGCCAAGGGCATCATTGTCAACGTTTTGCCGCTTTTCATGTGCTTTAAATGCGATTCGAATCTACCTCCTGAAATCTGTTTCCTGCAATTCTGCCTTGATTTCATATCCTCTTCTTTGCCTTCCCTCAATATATTTGTGGACGAGAGTTATCATTTATAACTCTGCAGGTTTGTGAATTGCAGTGCCCTGAACCTCCATTTTACAACTCGTTTTTAAGGGAGCTGGCCGCAAAATCGCAGAATGGCTTCAGGCCCTGTTCTGGTTCCGGGGGGCAGGCTGAGCCTGTGGTTAATTCTTCTTTCTGATGGGAATATAGAGTGACCTGTGCCTGTCCCAACACCAAGAGCTAGTCTCTCGCTGGTTCCACGTCTTCCCGTTTATCCTCAGGACAGATTGCAACCTGTATGGAACAGGAGGTTAAAGGTGCTGATGCTCCAAGTAGGGAGCTTTCTAGTAAAGCGGCTGGAATGGCGAACCCGGGCACAAGGAGATGAGAAATGAGGTGCCTTTTAGAAACCTTTCCCCATCACACGGTGTACCATCTTCTGGGTTTCTCATGCATGTTTTCGATGTAGGAAGATGCCCTTGAACCTGGAGATTTGGGACCCATGCGATGGGTACCACGCAGTATTACTTGAAAGGGTCTGTGTTTGCTCACCCAACCTAACCAAACCTCTTAGCCCCAAGAGTGTCCACCCTTATGTCTCATCCAGCTGTGGGTCTAGATATGGTCAATCCAGGTTGCATCACAGCCCCTGAACGCATTGTCTAAGAATTTCTCTCTCTTTCACTGTCTTTGTTTCATGGGTTTGTAAAAGTAATTTATTTTTATAATGGGGTTTAGCTGCTTTTCACTGCTGTGTTTATGCCGCTTTACACCCACTTGACACACTAACAGAGAGATATCAATACATAGGTTTTACGATTATTATTAGTCAGATATATTCTTGTGTGGTGAATAGGGCGTGTTGAGTCCAGTTCTCTGAGCAAGGAGTAGGTCTTGTCTATTACATATTGGGTTTATGGAACGGTATCTGAGCTAATTTGATACCCTTGTTTTATGTATCACCCCACCTCACCTTTCCCGTTAAGCAGCCATAGTGTGTTTTCTGCATGTGTGACTCTGTTCTGTTTTGTAATTCAGTTCAAGTGTAACGGTTTTTACATTCCCTCTATCAGTGATACCTTATGAGAAGTGTCCTTTTCTGTGTGACTTATTTCACTTAGAATCGTCGTACCTAAATCCACTCATCATGCTGCTACTAACCTTACGACATTGATTTCATGGCTGAGTGATATTCCATTGTACATAAGGACCACAACTTCTTTATCCATTTTTCTCTTTCCTGGGATATTTAAGGTGGAATGAAGTGGAGGTCCTGGTCAACAGAGCAGCCCTAAACTTTGGGGTGCTTGTGTCTTGCTGATTTTTAATTTTCCCAATTTATACCCCCATGAGTGGAAGTGCCCTATGCTCTCTAAGCTGTGTTTTTCAGATGTTTCAGGACTCACCGGACACTTCTCCAGAGTGGCTCTTGGCAATTTACATCCCGCCCATCAGTGTAGCAAGGCTCCCATTTCTCCATGGCCTGTCCTGCATTTCTGGTTTTGACACTTTTTTCAGCATGGCCCTTTTGACCGATGGGAAGCGAGACTTCTTTGTAGCGCTGATTTGCCTTTCCAGGTTGCTTGGTTGGCCAAAAAGGGCGTATGCGTTTTTTCCTGAATATATTCAGGAAAAAACGCATACGCCCTTTTTGGCCAAGGGCATCATTGTCAACGTTTTGCCGCTTTTCATGTGCTTTAAAGGCGATTCGTATCTACCTCCTGAAATCTGTTTCCTGCAATTCTGCCATGATTTCAAATCCTTTTCTTTGCCTTCCCTCAATATATTTGTGGACGAGAGTTATCCTTTATAACTCTGCAGGTTTGTGAATTGCAGTGCCCTGAACCTCCATTTTACAACTCGCTTTTTTGGTAGCTGGCCGCAAAAGCGCAGGACGGCTTCAGGCCCTGTTCTGGTTCCAGGGGGCAGGATGAGCCTGTGGTTAATTCTTCTTTCTGATGGGAATATAGAGTGACCTGTGCCTGTCCCAACACCAAGAGCTAGTCTCTCGTTGGTTCCACGTCTTCCCGTTTATCCTCAGGACAGATTGCAACCTGTATGGAACAGGAGGTTAAAGGTGCTGATGCTCCAAGTAGGGAGCTTGCTAGTAAAGTGGCTGGAATTGCGAACCCAGGCACAAGGAGATGAGAAATGAGGTGCGTTTTAGAAACCTTTCCCCATCACACGGTGTACCATCTTCTGGGTTTCTCATGCATGTTTTTGATGTAGGAAGATGCCCTTGAACCTGGAGATTTGGGACCCATGCGATGGGTACCACGCAGTATTACTTTAAAGGGTCTGTGTTTGCTCACCCAACCTCACCAAACGTCTCAGCCCCAAGAGTGTCCACCCTTATGTCTCATCCAGCTGTGCGTCTAGATATGGTCAATCCAGGTTGCATCACAGCCCCTGAACGCATTGTCTAAGAATTTCTCTCTCTTTCACTGTCTTTGTTTCATGGGTGTTTCAAAGTAATTTATTTTTATAATGGGGTTTAGCTGCTTTTCACTGCTGTGTTTATGCCGCTTTACACCCACTTGACACACTAACAGAGAGATATCAATACATAGGTTTTACGATTATTATTAGTCAGTTATATTCTTGTGCGGTGAATAGGGCGTGTTGTGTCCACTTCTCTGAGCAAGGAGTAGGTCTTGTCTATTACATATTGGGTTTATGGAACGGTATCTGAGCTAATTTGATACCCTTGTTTTATGTATCACCCCACCTCACATTTCCCGTTAAGCAGCCATAGTGTGTTTTCTGCATGTGTGACTCTGTTCTGTTTTGTAATTCAGTTCAAGTGTAACGGTTTTTACATTCCCTCTATCAGTGATACCTTATGAGAAGTGTCCTTTTCTGTGTGACTTATTTCACTTAGAATCGTCGTACCTAAATCCACTCATCATGCTGCTACTAACCTTACGACATTGATTTCATGGCTGAGTGATATTCCATTGTACATAAGGACCACCACTTCTTTATCCATTTTTCTCTTTCCTGGGATATTGAAGGTGGAATGAAGTGGAGGTCCTGGTCAACAGAGCAGCCCTAAACTTTGGGGTGCTTGTGTCTTGCTGATTTTTAATTTTCCCAATTTATACCCCCATGAGTGGAAGTGCCCTATGCTCTCTAAGCTGTGTTTTTCAGATGTTTCAGGACTCACCGGACACTTCTCCAGAGTGGCTCTTGGCAATTTACATCCCGCCCATCAGTGTAGCAAGGCTCCCATTTCTCCATGGCCTGTCCTGCATTTCTGGTTTTGACACTTTTTTCAGCATGGCCCTTTTGACCGATGGGAAGCGAGACTTCTTTGTAGCGCTGATTTGCCTTTCCAGGTTGCTTGGTTGGCCAAAATGGGCGTATGCGTTTTTTCCTGAATATATTCAGGAAAAAACGCATACGCCCTTTTTGGCCAAGGGCATCATTGTCAACGTTTTGCCGCTTTTCATGTGCTTTAAAGGCGATTCGAATATACCTCCTGAAATCTGTTTCCTGCAATTCTGCCTTGATTTCAAATCCTCTTCTTTGCCTTCCCTCAATATATTTGTGGACGAGAGTTATCATTTATAACTCTGCAGGTTTGTGAATTGCAGTGCCCTGAAGCTCCATTTTACAACTCGCGTTTTTGGGAGATGGCCGCAAAAGCGCAGGATGGCTTCAGGCCCTGTTCTGGTTGCGGGGGGCAGGCTGAGCCTGTGGTTAATTCTTCTTCCTGATGGGAAAATAGAGTGACCTGTGCCTGTCCCAACACCAAGAGCTAGTCTCTCGTTGGTTCCACGTCTTCCCGTTCATCCTCAGGACAAATTGCAACCTGTACGGAACAGGAGGTTAAAGGTGCTGATGCTCCAAGAAGGGAGATTGCTAGTAAAGCGGCTGGAATGGCGAACCCGGGCACAATGAGATGAGAAATGAGGTGCGTTTTAGAAACCTTTCCCCATCACACGGTGTACCATCTTCTGGGTTTCTCATGCATGTTTTCGATGTAGGAAGATGCCCTTGAACCTGGAGATTTGGGACCCATGCGATGGGTACCACGCAGTATTACTTTAAAGGGTCTGTGTTTGCTCACCCAAGCTCACCAAACCTCTCAGCCCCAAGAGTGTCCACCCTTATGTCTCATCCAGCTGTGGGTCTAGATATGGTCAATCCAGGTTGCATCACAGGCCCTGAACGCATTGTGTAAGAATTTCTCTCTCTTTCACTGTCTTTGTTTCATGAGTTTTTCAAAGTAATTTATTTTCATAATGGGATTTCGCTGCTTTTCACTGCTGTGTTTATGCCGCTTTACACCCACTTGACACACTAACAGAGAGATATCAATACATAGGTTTTACGATTATTACTAGTCAGATATATTCTTGTGCCGTGAATAGGGCGTGTTGAGTCCAGTTCTCTGAGCAAGGAGTAGGTCTTGTCTATTACATATTGGGTTTATGGAACGGTATCTGAGCTAAATTGAAAACCTTCTTTTATGTATCACCCCACCTCACCTTTCCCGTTAAGCAGCCATAGTGTGTTTTCTGCATGTGTGACTCTGTTCTGTTTTGTAATTCAGTTCAAGTGTAACGGTTTTTACATTCCCTCTATCAGTGATACCTTATGAGAAGTGTCCTTTTCTGTGTGACTTATTTCACTTAGAATCGTCGTACCTAAATCCACTCATCATGCTGCTACTAGCCTTATGACATTGATTTCATGGCTGAGTGATATTCCATTGTACATAAGGACCACAACTTCTTTACCCATTTTTCTCTTTCCTGGGATATTGAAGGTGGAATGAAGTGGAGGTCCTGGTCAACAGAGCAGCCCTAAACTTTGGGGTGCTTGTGTCTTGCTGATTTTTAATTTTCCCAATTTATACGCCCATGAGTGGAAGTGCCCTATGCTCTCTAAGCTGTGTTTTTCAGATGTTTCAGGACTCACCGTACACTTCTCCACAGTGGCTGTTGGCAATTTACATCCCGCCCATCAGTGTAGCAAGGCTCCCATTTCTCCATGGCCTGTCCTGCATTTCTGGTTTTGACACTTTTTTCAGCATGGCCCTTTTGACCGATGGGAAGCGAGACTTCTTTGTAGCGCTGATTTGCCTTTCCAGGTTGCTTGGTTGGCCAAAAAGGGCGTATGCGTTTTTTCCTGAATATATTCAGGAAAAAACGCATACGCCCTTTTTGGCCAAGGGCATCATTGTCAACGTTTTGCCGCTTTTCATGTGCTTTAAATGCGATTCGAATCTACCTCCTGAAATCTGTTTCCTGCAATTCTGCCTTGATTTCATATCCTCTTCTTTGCCTTCCCTCAATATATTTGTGGACGAGAGTTATCATTTATAACTCTGCAGGTTTGTGAATTGCAGTGCCCTGAACCTCCATTTTACAACTCGTTTTTAAGGGAGCTGGCCGCAAAATCGCAGAATGGCTTCAGGCCCTGTTCTGGTTCCGGGGGGCAGGCTGAGCCTGTGGTTAATTCTTCTTTCTGATGGGAATATAGAGTGACCTGTGCCTGTCCCAACACCAAGAGCTAGTCTCTCGCTGGTTCCACGTCTTCCCGTTTATCCTCAGGACAGATTGCAACCTGTATGGAACAGGAGGTTAAAGGTGCTGATGCTCCAAGTAGGGAGCTTTCTAGTAAAGCGGCTGGAATGGCGAACCCGGGCACAAGGAGATGAGAAATGAGGTGCCTTTTAGAAACCTTTCCCCATCACACGGTGTACCATCTTCTGGGTTTCTCATGCATGTTTTCGATGTAGGAAGATGCCCTTGAACCTGGAGATTTGGGACCCATGCGATGGGTACCACGCAGTATTACTTTAAAGGGTCTGTGTTTGCTCACCCAACCTAACCAAACCTCTCAGCCCCAAGAGTGTCCACCCTTATGTCTCATCCAGCTGTGGGTCTAGATATGGTCAATCCAGGTTGCATCACAGGCCCTGAACGCATTGTGTAAGAATTTCTCTCACTTTCACTGTCTTTCTTTCATGGGTGTTTCAAAGTAATTTATTTTTATAATGGGGTTTAGCTGCTTTTCACTGCTGTGTTTATGCCGCTTTACACCCACTTGACACACTAACAGAGAGATATCAATACATAGGTTTTACGATTATTATTAGTCAGATATATTCTTGTGTGGTGAATAGGGCGTGTTGTGTCCACTTCTCTGAGCAAGGAGTAGGTCTTGTCTATTACATATTGGGTTTATGGAACGGTATCTGAGCTAATTTGATATCCTTGTTTTATGTATCACCCCACCTCACCTTTTCCGTTAAGCAGCCATAGTGTGTTTTCTGCATGTGTGACTCTGTTCTGTTTTGTAATTCAGTTCAAGTGTAACAGTTTTTAAATTCCCTCTATCAGTGATACCTTATGAGAAGTGTCCTTTTCTGTGTGACTTATTTCACTTAGAATCGTCGTAACTAAATCCACTCATCATGCTGCTACTAACCTTACAACATTGATTTCATGGCTGAGTGATATTCCATTGTACATAAGGACCACAACTTCTTTATCCATTTTTCTCTTTCCTGGGATATTTAAAGTGGAATGAAGTGGAGGTCATTGTCAACAGAGCAGCCCTAAACTTTGGGGTGCTTGTGTCTTGCTGATTTTTCATTTTCCCAATTTATACCCCCATGAGTGGAAGTGCCCTATGCTCTCTAAGCTGTGTTTTTCAGATGTTTCAGGACTCACCGGACACTTCTCCAGAGTGGCTCTTGGCAATTTACATCCTGCCCATCAGTGTAGCAAGGCTCCCATTTCGCCATGGCCTGTCCTGCATTTCTGGTTTTGACACTTTTTTCAGCATGGCCCTTTTGACCGATGGGAAGCGAGACTTCTTTGTAGCGTTGATTTGCCTTTCCTGGTTGCTTGGTTGGCCAAAAAGGGCGTATGCGTTTTTTCCTGAATATATTCAGGAAAAAACGCATACGCCCTTTTTGGCCAAGGGCATCATTGTCAACGTTTTGCCGCTTTTCATGTGCTTTAAAGGCGATTCGAATATACCTCCTGAAATCTGTTTCCTGCAATTCTGCCTTGATTTCAAATCCTCTTCTTTGCCTTCCCTCAATATATTTGTGGACGAGAGTTATCATTTATAACTCTGCAGGTTTGTGAATTGCAGTGCCCTGAACCTCCATTTTACAACTCGCTTTTTTGGTAGCTGGCCGCAAAAGGGCAGGACGGCTTCAGGCCCTGTTCTGGTTCCGGGGGGCAGGATGAGCCTGTGGTTAATTCTTCTTTCTGATGGGAATATAGAGTGACCTGTGCCTGTCCCAACACCAAGAGCTAGTCTCTCGTTGGTTCCACGTCTTCCCGTTTATCCTCAGGACAGATTGCAACCTGTATGGAACAGGAGGTTAAAGGTGCTGATGCTCCAAGTAGGGAGCTTGCTATTAAAGTGGCTGGAATGGCGAACCCAGGCACAAGGAGATGAGAAATGAGGTGCGTTTTAGAAACCTTTCCCCATCACACGGTGTACCATCTTCTGGGTTTCTCATGCATGTTTTTGATGTAGGAAGATGCCCTTGAACCTGGAGATTTGGGACCCATGCGATGGGTACCACGCAGTATTACTTTAAAGGGTCTGTGTTTGCTCACCCAACCTCACCAAACGTCTCAGCCCCAAGAGTGTCCACCCTTATGTCTCATCCAGCTGTGCGTCTAGATATGGTCAATCCAGGTTGCATCACAGCCCCTGAACGCATTGTCTAAGAATTTCTCTCTCTTTCACTGTCTTTGTTTCATGGGTGTTTCAAAGTAATTTATTTTTATAATGGGGTTTAGCTGCTTTTCACTGCTGTGTTTATGCCGCTTTACACCCACTTGACACACTAACAGAGAGATATCAATACATAGGTTTTACGATTATTATTAGTCAGATATATTCTTGTGCGGTGAATAGGGCGTGTTGTGTCCACTTCTCTGAGCAAGGAGTAGGTCTTGTCTATTACATATTGGGTTTATGGAACGGTATCTGAGCTAATTTGATACCCTTGTTTTATGTATCACCCCACCTCACCTTTTCCGTTAAGCAGCCATAGTGTGTTTTCTGCATGTGTGACTCTGTTCTGTTTTGTAATTCAGTTCAAGTGTAACAGTTTTTAAATTCCCTCTATCAGTGATACCTTATGAGAAGTGTCCTTTTCTGTGTGACTTATTTCACTTAGAATCGTCGTAACTAAATCCACTCATCATGCTGCTACTAACCTTACAACATTGATTTCATGGCTGAGTGATATTCCATTGTACATAAGGACCACAACTTCTTTATCCATTTTTCTCTTTCCTGGGATATTTAAAGTGGAATGAAGTGGAGGTCATTGTCAACAGAGCAGCCCTAAACTTTGGGGTGCTTGTGTCTTGCTGATTTTTCATTTTCCCAATTTATACCCCCATGAGTGGAAGTGCCCTATGCTCTCTAAGCTGTGTTTTTCAGATGTTTCAGGACTCACCGGACACTTCTCCAGAGTGGCTCTTGGCAATTTACATCCTGCCCATCAGTGTAGCAAGGCTCCCATTTCTCCATGGCCTGTCCTGCATTTCTGGTTTTGACACTTTTTTCAGCATGGCCCTTTTGACCGATGGGAAGCGAGACTTCTTTGTAGCGTTGATTTGCCTTTCCTGGTTGCTTGGTTGGCCAAAAAGGGCGTATGCGTTTTTTCCTGAATATATTCAGGAAAAAACGCATACGCCCTTTTTGGCAAAGGGCATCATTGTCAACGTTTTGCCGCTTTTCATGTGCTTTAAAGGCGATTCGAATATACCTCCTGAAATCTGTTTCCCGCAATTCTGCCTTGATTTCAAATCCTCTTCTTTGCCTTCCCTCAATATATTTGTGGACGAGAGTTATCATTTATAACTCTGCAGGTTTGTGAATTGCAGTGCCCTGAACCTCCATTTTACAACTCGCTTTTTTGGTAGCTGGCCGCAAAAGGGCAGGACGGCTTCAGGCCCTGTTCTGGTTCCGGGGGGCAGGATGAGCCTGTGGTTAATTCTTCTTTCTGATGGGAATATAGAGTGACCTGTGCCTGTCCCAAAACCAAGAGCTAGTCTCTCGTTGGTTCCACGTCTTCCCGTTTATCCTCAGGACAGATTGCAACCTGTATGGAACAGGAGGTTAAAGGTGCTGATGCTCCAAGTAGGGAGCTTGCTAGTAAAGTGGCTGGAATGGCGAACCCAGGCACAAGGAGATGAGAAATGAGGTGCGTTTTAGAAACCTTTCCCCATCACACGGTGTACCATCTTCTGGGTTTCTCATGCATGTTTTTGATGTAGGAAGATGCCCTTGAACCTGGAGATTTGGGACCCATGCGATGGGTACCACGCAGTATTACTTTAAAGGGTCTGTGTTTGCTCACCCAACCTCACCAAACGTCTCAGCCCCAAGAGTGTCCACCCTTATGTCTCATCCAGCTGTGCGTCTAGATATGGTCAATCCAGGTTGCATCACAGCCCCTGAACGCATTGTCTAAGAATTTCTCTCTCTTTCACTGTCTTTGTTTCATGGGTGTTTCAAAGTAATTTATTTTTATAATGGGGTTTAGCTGCTTTTCACTGCTGTGTTTATGCCGCTTTACACCCACTTGACACACTAACAGAGAGATATCAATACATAGGTTTTACGATTATTATTAGTCAGATATATTCTTGTGCGGTGAATAGGGCGTGTTGTGTCCACTTCTCTGAGCAAGGAGTAGGTCTTGTCTATTACATATTGGGTTTATGGAACGGTATCTGAGCTAATTTGATACCCTTGTTTTATGTATCACCCCACCTCACCTTTTCCGTTAAGCAGCCATAGTGTGTTTTCTGCATGTGTGACTCTGTTCTGTTTTGTAATTCAGTTCAAGTGTAACGGTTTTTAAATTCCCTCTATCAGTGATACCTTATGAGAAGTGTCCTTTTCTGTGTGACTTATTTCACTTAGAATCGTCGTAACTAAATCCACTCATCATGCTGCTACTAACCTTACAACATTGATTTCATGGCTGAGTGATATTCCATTGTACATAAGGACCACAACTTCTTTATCCATTTTTCTCTTTCCTGGGATATTTAAAGTGGAATGAAGTGGAGGTCATTGTCAACAGAGCAGCCCTAAACTTTGGGGTGCTTGTGTCTTGCTGATTTTTCATTTTCCCAATTTATACCCCCATGAGTGGAAGTGCCCTATGCTCTCTAAGCTGTGTTTTTCAGATGTTTCAGGACTCACCGGACACTTCTCCAGAGTGGCTCTTGGCAATTTACATCCTGCCCATCAGTGTAGCAAGGCTCCCATTTCTCCATGGCCTGTCCTGCATTTCTGGTTTTGACACTTTTTTCAGCATGGCCCTTTTGACCGATGGGAAGCGAGACTTCTTTGTAGCGCTGATTTGCCTTTCCTGGTTGCTTGGTTGGCCAAAAAGGGCGTATGCGTTTTTTCCTGAATATATTCAGGAAAAAACGCATACGCCCTTTTTGGCCAAGGGCATCATTGTCAACGTTTTGCCGCTTTTCATGTGCTTTAAAGGCGATTCGAATATACCTCCTGAAATCTGTTTCCTGCAATTCTGCCTTGATTTCAAATCCTCTTCTTTGCCTTCCCTCAATATATTTGTGGACGAGAGTTATCATTTATAACTCTGCAGGTTTGTGAATTGCAGTGCCCTGAACCTCCATTTTACAACTCGCTTTTTTGGGAGCTGGCCGTAAAAGCGCAGGATGGCTTCAGGCCCTGTTCTGGTTCCGGGGGGCAGGCTGAGCCTGTGGTTAATTCTTCTTCCTGATGGGAAAATAGAGTGACCTGTGCATGTCCCAACACCAAGAGCTAGTCTCTCGTTGGTTCCACGTCTTCCCGTTCATCCTCAGGACAAATTGCAACCTGTACGGAACAGGAGGTTAAAGGTGCTGATGCTCCAAGTAGGGAGATTGCTAGTAAAGCGGCTGGAATGGCGAACCCGGGCACAATGAGATGAGAAATGAGGTGCGTTTTAGAAACCTTTCCCCATCACACGGTGTACCATCTTCTGGGTTTCTCATGCATGTTTTCGATGTAGGAAGATGCCCTTGAACCTGGAGATTTGGGACCCATGCGATGGGTACCACGCAGTATTACTTTAAAGGGTCTGTGTTTGCTCACCCAACCTCACCAAACCTCTCAGCCCCAAGAGTGTCCACCCTTATGTCTCATCCAGCTGTGGGTCTAGATATGGTCAATCCAGGTTGCATCACAGGCCCTGAACGCATTGTGTAAGAATTTCTCTCTCTTTCACTGTCTTTGTTTCATGGGTGTTTCAAAGTAATTTATTTTTATAATGGGGTTTAGCTGCTTTTCACTGCTGTGTTTATGCCGCTTTACACCCACTTGACACACTAACAGAGAGATATCAATACATAAGTTTTACGATTATTACTAGTCAGATATATTCTTGTGCCGTGAATAGGGCGTGTTGAGTCCAGTTCTCTGAGCAAGGAGTAGGTCTTGTCTATTACATATTGGGTTTATGGAACGGTATCTGAGCTAAATTGAAAACCTTCTTTTATGTATCACCCCACCTCACCTTTCCCGTTAAGCAGCCATAGTGTGTTTTCTGCATGTGTGACTCTGTTCTGTTTTGTAATTCAGTTCAAGTGTAACGGTTTTTACATTCCCTCTATCAGTGATACCTTATGAGAAGTGTCCTTTTCTCTGTGACTTATTTCACTTAGAATCGTCGTACCTAAATCCACTCATCATGCTGCTACTAGCCTTATGACATTGATTTCATGGCTGAGTGATATTCCATTGTACATAAGACCACAACTTCTTTACCCATTTTTCTCTTTCCTGGGATATTTAAGGTGGAATGAAGTGGAGGTCCTGGTCAACAGAGCAGCCCTAAACTTTGGGGTGCTTGTGTCTTGCTGATTTTTAATTTTCCCAATTTATACCCCCATGAGTGGAAGTGCCCTATGCTCTCTGAGCTGTGTTTTTCAGATGTTTCAGGACTCACCGTACACTTCTCCACAGTGGCTGTTGGCAATTTACATCCCGCCCATCAGTGTAGCAAGGCTCCCATTTCTCCATGGCCTGTCCTGTATTTCTGGTTTTGACAATTTTTTCAGCATGGCCCTTTTGACCGATGGGAAGCGAGACTTCTTTGTAGCGCTGATTTGCCTTTCCAGGTTGCTTGGTTGGCCAAAAAGGGCGTATGCGTTTTTTCCTGAATATATTCAGGAAAAAACGCATACGCCCTTTTTGGCCAAGGGCATCATTGTCAACGTTTTGCCGCTTTTCATGTGCTTTAAATGCGATTCGAATCTACCTCCTGAAATCTGTTTCCTGCAATTCTGCCTTGATTTCATATCCTCTTCTTTGCCTTCCCTCAATGTATTTGTGGACGAGAGTTATCATTTATAACTCTGCAGGTTTGTGAATTGCAGTGCCCTGAACCTCCATTTTACAACTCGTTTTTAAGGGAGCTGGCCGCAAAATCGCAGAATGGCTTCAGGCCCTGTTCTGGTTCCGGGGGGCAGGCTGAGCCTGTGGTTAATTCTTCTTTCTGATGGGAATATAGAGTGACCTGTGCCTGTCCGAACACCAAGAGCTAGTCTCTCGCTGGTTCCACGTCTTCCCGTTTATCCTCAGGACAGATTGCAACCTGTATGGAACAGGAGGTTAAAGGTGCTGATGCTCCAAGTAGGGAGCTTTCTAGTAAAGCGGCTGGAATGGCGAACCCGGGCACAAGGAGATGAGAAATGAGGTGCCTTTTAGAAACCTTTCCCCATCACACGGTGTACCATCTTCTGGGTTTCTCATGCATGTTTTCGATGTAGGAAGATGACCTTGAACCTGGAGATTTGGGACCCATGCGATGGGTACCACGCAGTATTACTTGAAAGGGTCTGTGTTTGCTCACCCAACCTCACCAAACCTCTCAGCCCCAAGAGTGTCCACCCTTATGTCTCATCCAGCTGTGGGTCTAGATATGGTCAATCCAGGTTGCATCACAGCCCCTGAACGCATTGTCTAAGAATTTCTCTCACTTTCACTGTCTTTCTTTCATGGGTGTTTCAAAGTAATTTATTTTTATAATGGGGTTTAGCTGCTTTTCACTGCTGTGTTTATGCCGCTTTACACCCACTTGACACACTAACAGAGAGATATCAATACATAGGTTTTACGATTATTACTAGTCAGATATATTCTTGTGCCGTGAATAGGGCGTGTTGAGTCCAGTTCTCTGAGCAAGGAGTAGGTCTTGTCTATTACATATTGGGTTTATGGAACGGTATCTGAG
Source organism: Balaenoptera borealis (assembly GCF_965194805.1). Classification (NCBI taxonomy): domain Eukaryota; kingdom Metazoa; phylum Chordata; class Mammalia; order Artiodactyla; family Balaenopteridae; genus Balaenoptera; species Balaenoptera borealis. The sequence continues at coordinate 676,466 of NW_028123961.1, forward strand.
CTAATTTGATACCCTTGTTTTATGTATCACCCCACCTCACCTTTCCCGTTAAGCAGCCATAGTGTGTTTTCTGCATGTGTGACTCTGTTCTGTTTTGTAATTCAGTTCAAGTGTAACGGTTTTTACATTCCCTCTATCAGTGATACCTTATGAGAAGTGTCCTTTTCTGTGTGACTTATTTCACTTAGAATCGTCGTACCTAAATCCACTCATCATGCTGCTACTAACCTTACGACATTGATTTCATGGCTGAGTGATATTCCATTGTACATAAGGACCACAACTTCTTTATCCATTTTTCTCTTTCCTGGGATATTTAAGGTGGAATGAAGTGGAGGTCCTGGTCAACAGAGCAGCCCTAAACTTTGGGGTGCTTGTGTCTTGCTGATTTTTAATTTTCCCAATTTATACCCCCATGAGTGGAAGTGCCCTATGCTCTCTAAGCTGTGTTTTTCAGATGTTTCAGGACTCACCGGACACTTCTCCAGAGTGGCTCTTGGCAATTTACATCCCGCCCATCAGTGTAGCAAGGCTCCCATTTCTCCATGGCCTGTCCTGCATTTCTGGTTTTGACACTTTTTTCAGCATGGCCCTTTTGACCGATGGGAAGCGAGACTTCTTTGTAGCGCTGATTTGCCTTTCCAGGTTTCTTGGTTGGCCAAAAAGGGCATATGCGTTTTTTCCTGAATATATTCAGGAAAAAACGCATACGCCCTTTTTGGCCAAGGGCATCATTGTCAACGTTTTGCCGCTTTTCATGTGCTTTAAAGGCGATTCGTATCTACCTCCTGAAATCTGTTTCCTGCAATTCTGCCATGATTTCAAATCCTTTTCTTTGCCTTCCCTCAATATATTTGTGGACGAGAGTTATCATTTATAACTCTGCAGGTTTGTGAATTGCAGTGCCCTGAACCTCCATTTTACAACTCGCTTTTTTGGTAGCTGGCCGCAAAAGGGCAGGACGGCTTCAGGCCCTGTTCTGGTTCCAGGGGGCAGGATGAGCCTGTGGTTAATTCTTCTTTCTGATGGGAATATAGAGTGACCTGTGCCTGTCCCAACACCAAGAGCTAGTCTCTCGTTGGTTCCACGTCTTCCCGTTTATCCTCAGGACAGATTGCAACCTGTATGGAACAGGAGGTTAAAGGTGCTGATGCTCCAAGTAGGGAGCTTGCTAGTAAAGTGGCTGGAATTGCGAACCCAGGCACAAGGAGATGAGAAATGAGGTGCGTTTTAGAAACCTTTCCCCATCACACGGTGTACCATCTTCTGGGTTTCTCATGCATGTTTTTGATGTAGGAAGATGCCCTTGAACCTGGAGATTTGGGACCCATGCGATGGGTACCACGCAGTATTACTTTAAAGGGTCTGTGTTTGCTCACCCAACCTCACCAAACGTCTCAGCCCCAAGAGTGTCCACCCTTATGTCTCATCCAGCTGTGCGTCTAGATATGGTCAATCCAGGTTGCATCACAGCCCCTGAACGCATTGTCTAGGAATTTCTCTCTCTTTCACTGTCTTTGTTTCATGGGTGTTTCAAAGTAATTTATTTTTATAATGGGGTTTAGCTGCTTTTCACTGCTGTGTTTATGCCGCTTTACACCCACTTGACACACTAACAGAGAGATATCAATACATAGGTTTTACGATTATTATTAGTCAGATATATTCTTGTGCGGTGAATAGGGTGTGTTGTGTCCACTTCTCTGAGCAAGGAGTAGGTCTTGTCTATTACATATTGGGTTTATGTAACGGTATCTGAGCTAAATTGAAAACCTTCTTTTATGTATCACCCCACCTCACCTTTCCCGTTAAGCAGCCATAGTGTGTTTTCTGCATGTGTGACTCTGTTCTGTTTTGTAATTCAGTTCAAGTGTAACGGTTTTTACATTCCCTCTATCAGTGATACTTTATGAGAAGTGTCCTTTTCTGTGTGAGTTATTTCACTTAGAATGGTCGTACCTAAATCCACTCATCATGCTGCTACTAACCTTACGACATTGATTTCATGGCTGAGTGATATTCCATTGTACATAAGGACCACCACTTCTTTATCCATTTTTCTCTTTCCTGGGATATTGAAGGTGGAATGAAGTGGAGGTCCTGGTCAACAGAGCAGCCCTAAACTTTGGGGTGCTTGTGTCTTGCTGATTTTTAATTTTCCCAATTTATACCCCCATGAGTGGAAGTGCCCTATGCTCTCTAAGCTGTGTTTTTCAGATGTTTCAGGACTCACCGGACACTTCTCCAGAGTGGCTCTTGGCAATTTACATCCCGCCCATCAGTGTAGCAAGGCTCCCATTTCTCCATGGCCTGTCCTGCATCTCTGGTTTTGACACTTTTTTCAGCATGGCCCTTTTGACCGATGGGAAGCGAGACTTCTTTGTAGCGCTGACTTGCCTTTCCAGGTTGCTTGGTTGGCCAAAAAGGGCGTATGCGTTTTTTCCTGAATATATTCAGGAAAAAACGCATACGCCCTTTTTGGCCAAGGGCATCATTGTCAACGTTTTGCCGCTTTTCATGTGCTTTAAAGGCGATTCGAATCTACCTCCTGAAATCTGTTTCCTGCAATTCTGCCTTGATTTCAAATCCTCTTCTTTGCCTTCCCTCAATATATTTGTGGACGACAGTTATCATTTATAACTCTGCAGGTTTGTGAATTGCAGTGCCCTGAAGCTCCATTTTACAACTCGCTTTTTTGGGAGCTGGCCGCAAAAGCGCAGGATGGCTTCAGGCCCTGTTCTGGTTCCGGGGGGCAGGCTGAGCCTGTGGTTAATTCTTCTTCCTGATGGGAAAATAGAGTGACCTGTGCCTGTCCCAACACCAAGAGCTAGTCTCTCGTTGGTTCCACGTCTTCCCGTTCATCCTCAGGACAAATTGCAACCTGTACGGAACAGGAGGTTAAAGGTGCTGATGCTCCAAGTAGGGAGATTGCTAGTAAAGCGGCTGGAATGGCGAATCCGGGCACAAGGAGATGAGAAATGAGGTGCGTTTTAGAAACCTTTCCCCATCACACGGTGTACCATCTTCTGGGTTTCTCATGCATGTTTTCGATGTAGGAAGATGCCCTTGAACCTGGAGATTTGGGACCCATGCGATGGGTACCACGCAGTATTACTTTAAAGGGTCTGTGTTTGCTCACCGAACCTCACCAAACCTCTCAGCCCCAAGAGTGTCCACCCTTATGTCTCATCCAGCTGTGGGTCTAGATATGGTCAATCCAGGTTGCATCACAGGCCCTGAACGCATTGTGTAAGAATTTCTCTCTCTTTCACTGTCTTTGTTTCATGGGTTTTTCAAAGTAATTTATTTTCATAATGGGATTTAGCTGCTTTTCACTGCTGTGTTTATGCCGCTTTACACCCACTTGACACACTAACAGAGAGATATCAATACATAGGTTTTACGATTATTACTAGTCAGATATATTCTTGTGCCGTGAATAGGGCGTGTTGAGTCCAGTTCTCTGAGCAAGGAGTAGGTCTTGTCTATTACATATTGGGTTTATGGAACGGTATCTGAGCTAATTTGATACCCTTGTTTTATGTATCACCCCACCTCACCTTTCCCGTTAAGCAGCCATAGTGTGTTTTCTGCATGTGTGACTCTGTTCTGTTTTGTAATTCAGTTCAAGTGTAACGGTTTTTACATTCCCTCTATCAGTGATACCTTATGAGAAGTGTCCTTTTCTGTGTGACTTATTTCACTTAGAATGGTCGTACCTAAATCCACTCATCATGCTGCTACTAACCTTACGACATTGATTTCATGGCTGAGTGATATTCCATTGTACATAAGGACCACAACTTCTTTATCCATTTTTCTCTTTCCTGGGATATTGAAGGTGGAATGAAGTGGAGGTCCTGGTCAACAGAGCAGCCCTAAACTTTGGGGTGCTTGTGTCTTGCTGATTTTTAATTTTCCCAATTTATACCCCCATGAGTGGAAGTGCCCTATGCTCTCTAAGCTGTGTTTTTCAGATGTTTCAGGACTCACCGGACACTTCTCCAGAGTGGCTCTTGGCAATTTACATCCCGCCCATCAGTGTAGCAAGGCTCCCATTTCTCCATGGCCTGTCCTGCATTTCTGGTTTTGACACTTTTTTCAGCATGGCCCTTTTGACCGATGGGAAGCGAGACTTCTTTGTAGCGCTGATTTGCCTTTCCAGGTTGCTTGGTTGGCCAAAAAGGGCGTATGCGTTTTTTCCTGAATATATTCAGGAAAAAACGCATACGCCCTTTTTGGCCAAGGGCATCATTGTCAACGTTTTGCCGCTTTTCATGTGCTTTAAAGGCGATTCGTATCTACCTCCTGAAATCTGTTTCCTGCAATTCTGCCATGATTTCAAATCCTTTTCTTTGCCTTCCCTCAATATATTTGTGGACGAGAGTTATCCTTTATAACTCTGCAGGTTTGTGAATTGCAGTGCCCTGAACCTCCATTTTACAACTCGCTTTTTTGGTAGCTGGCCGCAAAAGGGCAGGACGGCTTCAGGCCCTGTTCTGGTTCCAGGGGGCAGGATGAGCCTGTGGTTAATTCTTCTTTCTGATGGGAATATAGAGTGACCTGTGCCTGTCCCAACACCAAGAGCTAGTCTCTCGTTGGTTCCACGTCTTCCCGTTTATCCTCAGGACAGATTGCAACCTGTATGGAACAGGAGGTTAAAGGTGCTGATGCTCCAAGTAGGGAGCTTGCTAGTAAAGTGGCTGGAATTGCGAACCCAGGCACAAGGAGATGAGAAATGAGGTGCGTTTTAGAAACCTTTCCCCATCACACGGTGTACCATCTTCTGGGTTTCTCATGCATGTTTTTGATGTAGGAAGATGCCCTTGAACCTGGAGATTTGGGACCCATGCGATGGGTACCACGCAGTATTACTTTAAAGGGTCTGTGTTTGCTCACCCAACCTCACCAAACGTCTCAGCCCCAAGAGTGTCCACCCTTATGTCTCATCCAGCTGTGCGTCTAGATATGGTCAATCCAGGTTGCATCACAGCCCCTGAACGCATTGTCTAAGAATTTCTCTCTCTTTCACTGTCTTTGTTTCATGGGTGTTTCAAAGTAATTTATTTTTATAATGGGGTTTAGCTGCTTTTCACTGCTGTGTTTATGCCGCTTTACACCCACTTGACACACTAACAGAGAGATATCAATACATAGGTTTTACGATTATTATTAGTCAGATATATTCTTGTGCGGTGAATAGGGCGTGTTGTGTCCACTTCTCTGAGCAAGGAGTAGGTCTTGTCTATTACATATTGGGTTTATGGAACGGTATCTGAGCTAATTTGATACCCTTGTTTTATGTATCACCCCACCTCACATTTCCCGTTAAGCAGCCATAGTGTGTTTTCTGCATGTGTGACTCTGTTCTGTTTTGTAATTCAGTTCAAGTGTAACGGTTTTTACATTCCCTCTATCAGTGATACCTTATGAGAAGTGTCCTTTTCTGTGTGACTTATTTCACTTAGAATCGTCGTACCTAAATCCACTCATCATGCTGCTACTAACCTTACGACATTGATTTCATGGCTGAGTGATATTCCATTGTACATAAGGACCACCACTTCTTTATCCATTTTTCTCTTTCCTGGGATATTGAAGGTGGAATGAAGTGGAGGTCCTGGTCAACAGAGCAGCCCTAAACTTTGGGGTGCTTGTGTCTTGCTGATTTTTAATTTTCCCAATTTATACCCCCATGAGTGGAAGTGCCCTATGCTCTCTAAGCTGTGTTTTTCAGATGTTTCAGGACTCACCGGACACTTCTCCAGAGTGGCTCTTGGCAATTTACATCCCGCCCATCAGTGTAGCAAGGCTCCCATTTCTCCATGGCCTGTCCTGCATTTCTGGTTTTGACACTTTTTTCAGCATGGCCCTTTTGACCGATGGGAAGCGAGACTTCTTTGTAGCGCTGATTTGCCTTTCCAGGTTGCTTGGTTGGCCAAAATGGGCGTATGCGTTTTTTCCTGAATATATTCAGGAAAAAACGCATACGCCCTTTTTGGCCAAGGGCATCATTGTCAACGTTTTGCCGCTTTTCATGTGCTTTAAAGGCGATTCGAATATACCTCCTGAAATCTGTTTCCTGCAATTCTGCCTTGATTTCAAATCCTCTTCTTTGCCTTCCCTCAATATATTTGTGGACGACAGTTATCATTTATAACTCTGCAGGTTTGTGAATTGCAGTGCCCTGAAGCTCCATTTTACAACTCGCTTTTTTGGGAGCTGGCCGCAAAAGCGCAGGATGGCTTCAGGCCCTGTTCTGGTTCCGGGGGGCAGGCTGAGCCTGTGGTTAATTCTTCTTCCTGATGGGAAAATAGAGTGACCTGTGCCTGTCCCAACACCAAGAGCTAGTCTCTCGTTGGTTCCACGTCTTCCCGTTCATCCTCAGGACAAATTGCAACCTGTACGGAACAGGAGGTTAAAGGTGCTGATGCTCCAAGTAGGGAGATTGCTAGTAAAGCGGCTGGAATGGCGAATCCGGGCACAAGGAGATGAGAAATGAGGTGCGTTTTAGAAACCTTTCCCCATCACACGGTGTACCATCTTCTGGGTTTCTCATGCATGTTTTCGATGTAGGAAGATGCCCTTGAACCTGGAGATTTGGGACCCATGCGATGGGTACCACGCAGTATTACTTTAAAGGGTCTGTGTTTGCTCACCCAACCTCACCAAACCTCTCAGCCCCAAGAGTGTCCACCCTTATGTCTCATCCAGCTGTGGGTCTAGATATGGTCAATCCAGGTTGCATCACAGGCCCTGAACGCATTGTGTAAGAATTTCTCTCTCTTTCACTGTCTTTGTTTCATGGGTTTTTCAAAGTAATTTATTTTCATAATGGGATTTAGCTGCTTTTCACTGCTGTGTTTATGCCGCTTTACACCCACTTGACACACTAACAGAGAGATATCAATACATAGGTTTTACGATTATTACTAGTCAGATATATTCTTGTGCCGTGAATAGGGCGTGTTGAGTCCAGTTCTCTGAGCAAGGAGTAGGTCTTGTCTATTACATATTGGGTTTATGGAACGGTATCTGAGCTAATTTGATACCCTTGTTTTATGTATCACCCCACCTCACCTTTCCCGTTAAGCAGCCATAGTGTGTTTTCTGCATGTGTGACTCTGTTCTGTTTTGTAATTCAGTTCAAGTGTAACGGTTTTTACATTCCCTCTATCAGTGATACCTTATGAGAAGTGTCCTTTTCTGTGTGACTTATTTCCCTTAGAATCGTCGTACCTAAATCCACTCATCATGCTGCTACTAACCTTACGACATTGATTTCATGGCTGAGTGATATTCCATTGTACATAAGGACCACAACTTCTTTATCCATTTTTCTCTTTCCTGGGATATTGAAGGTGGAATGAAGTGGAGGTCCTGGTCAACAGAGCAGCCCTAAACTTTGGGGTGCTTGTGTCTTGCTGATTTTTAATTTTCCCAATTTATACCCCCATGAGTGGAAGTGCCCTATGCTCTCTAAGCTGTGTTTTTCAGATGTTTCAGGACTCACCGGACACTTCTCCAGAGTGGCTCTTGGCAATTTACATCCCGCCCATCAGTGTAGCAAGGCTCCCATTTCTCCATGGCCTGTCCTGCATTTCTGGTTTTGACACTTTTTTCAGCATGGCCCTTTTGACCGATGGGAAGCGAGACTTCTTTGTAGCGCTGATTTGCCTTTCCAGGTTGCTTGGTTGGCCAAAAAGGGCGTATGCGTTTTTTCCTGAATATATTCAGGAAAAAACGCATACGCCCTTTTTGGCCAAGGGCATCATTGTCAACGTTTTGCCGCTTTTCATGTGCTTTAAAGGCGATTCGTATCTACCTCCTGAAATCTGTTTCCTGCAATTCTGCCATGATTTCAAATCCTTTTCTTTGCCTTCCCTCAATATATTTGTGGACGAGAGTTATCCTTTATAACTCTGCAGGTTTGTGAATTGCAGTGCCCTGAACCTCCATTTTACAACTCGCTTTTTTGGTAGCTGGCCGCAAAAGGGCAGGACGGCTTCAGGCCCTGTTCTGGTTCCAGGGGGCAGGATGAGCCTGTGGTTAATTCTTCTTTCTGATGGGAATATAGAGTGACCTGTGCCTGTCCCAACACCAAGAGCTAGTCTCTCGTTGGTTCCACGTCTTCCCGTTTATCCTCAGGACAGATTGCAACCTGTATGGAACAGGAGGTTAAAGGTGCTGATGCTCCAAGTAGGGAGCTTGCTAGTAAAGTGGCTGGAATTGCGAACCCAGGCACAAGGAGATGAGAAATGAGGTGCGTTTTAGAAACCTTTCCCCATCACACGGTGTACCATCTTCTGGGTTTCTCATGCATGTTTTTGATGTAGGAAGATGCCCTTGAACCTGGAGATTTGGGACCCATGCGATGGGTACCACGCAGTATTACTTTAAAGGGTCTGTGTTTGCTCACCCAACCTCACCAAACGTCTCAGCCCCAAGAGTGTCCACCCTTATGTCTCATCCAGCTGTGCGTCTAGATATGGTCAATCCAGGTTGCATCACAGCCCCTGAACGCATTGTCTAAGAATTTCTCTCTCTTTCACTGTCTTTGTTTCATGGGTGTTTCAAAGTAATTTATTTTTATAATGGGGTTTAGCTGCTTTTCACTGCTGTGTTTATGCCGCTTTACACCCACTTGACACACTAACAGAGAGATATCAATACATAGGTTTTACGATTATTATTAGTCAGATATATTCTTGTGCGGTGAATAGGGCGTGTTGTGTCCACTTCTCTGAGCAAGGAGTAGGTCTTGTCTATTACATATTGGGTTTATGTAACGGTATCTGAGCTAAATTGAAAACCTTCTTTTATGTATCACCCCACCTCACCTTTCCCGTTAAGCAGCCATAGTGTGTTTTCTGCATGTGTGACTCTGTTCTGTTTTGTAATTCAGTTCAAGTGTAACGGTTTTTACATTCCCTCTATCAGTGATACTTTATGAGAAGTGTCCTTTTCTGTGTGACTTATTTCACTTAGAATGGTCGTACCTAAATCCACTCATCATGCTGCTACTAACCTTACGACATTGATTTCATGGCTGAGTGATATTCCATTGTACATAAGGACCACCACTTCTTTATCCATTTTTCTCTTTCCTGGGATATTGAAGGTGGAATGAAGTGGAGGTCCTGGTCAACAGAGCAGCCCTAAACTTTGGGGTGCTTGTGTCTTGCTGATTTTTAATTTTCCCAATTTATACCCCCATGAGTGGAAGTGCCCTATGCTCTCTAAGCTGTGTTTTTCAGATGTTTCAGGACTCACCGGACACTTCTCCAGAGTGGCTCTTGGCAATTTACATCCCGCCCATCAGTGTAGCAAGGCTCCCATTTCTCCATGGCCTGTCCTGCATTTCTGGTTTTGACACTTTTTTCAGCATGGCCCTTTTGACCGATGGGAAGCGAGACTTCTTTGTAGCGCTGATTTGCCTTTCCAGGTTGCTTGGTTGGCCAAAAAGGGCGTATGCGTTTTTTCCTGAATATATTCAGGAAAAAACGCATACGCCCTTTTTGGCCAAGGGCATCATTGTCAACGTATTGCCGCTTTTCATGTGCTTTAAAGGCGATTCGAATATACCTCCTGAAATCTGTTTCCTGCAATTCTGCCTTGATTTCAAATCCTCTTCTTTGCCTTCCCTCAATATATTTGTGGACGACAGTTATCATTTATAACTCTGCAGGTTTGTGAATTGCAGTGCCCTGAAGCTCCATTTTACAACTCGCTTTTTTGGGAGCTGGCCGCAAAAGCGCAGGATGGCTTCAGGCCCTGTTCTGGTTCCGGGGAGCAGGCTGAGCCTGTGGTTAATTCTTCTTCCTGATGGGAAAATAGAGTGACCTGTGCCTGTCCCAACACCAAGAGCTAGTCTCTCGTTGGTTCCACGTCTTCCCGTTCATCCTCAGGACAAATTGCAACCTGTACGGAACAGGAGGTTAAAGGTGCTGATGCTCCAAGTAGGGAGATTGCTAGTAAAGCGGCTGGAATGGCGAATCCGGGCACAAGGAGATGAGAAATGAGGTGCGTTTTAGAAACCTTTCCCCATCACACGGTGTACCATCTTCTGGGTTTCTCATGCATGTTTTCGATGTAGGAAGATGCCCTTGAACCTGGAGATTTGGGACCCATGCGATGGGTACCACGCAGTATTACTTTAAAGGGTCTGTGTTTGCTCACCCAACCTCACCAAACCTCTCAGCCCCAAGAGTGTCCACCCTTATGTCTCATCCAGCTGTGGGTCTAGATATGGTCAATCCAGGTTGCATCACAGGCCCTGAACGCATTGTGTAAGAATTTCTCTCTCTTTCACTGTCTTTGTTTCATGGGTTTTTCAAAGTAATTTATTTTCATAATGGGATTTAGCTGCTTTTCACTGCTGTGTTTATGCCGCTTTACACCCACTTGACACACTAACAGAGAGATATCAATACATAGGTTTTACGATTATTACTAGTCAGATATATTCTTGTGCCATGAATAGGGCGTGTTGAGTCCAGTTCTCTGAGCAAGGAGTAGGTCTTGTCTATTACATATTGGGTTTATGGAACGGTATCTGAGCTAAATTGAAAACCTTCTTTTATGTATCACCCCACCTCACCTTTCCCGTTAAGCAGCCATAGTGTGTTTTCTGCATGTGTGACTCTGTTCTGTTTTGTAATTCAGTTCAAGTGTAACGGTTTTTACATTCCCTCTATCAGTGATACCTTATGAGAAGTGTCCTTTTCTGTGTGAGTTATTTCACTTAGAATGGTCGTACCTAAATCCACTCATCATGCTGCTACTAGCCTTATGACATTGATTTCATGGCTGAGTGATATTCCATTGTACATAAGTACCACAACTTCTTTACCCATTTTTCTCTTTCCTGGGATATTTAAGGTGGAATGAAGTGGAAGTCCTGGTCAACAGAGCAGCCCTAAACTTTGGGGTGCTTGTGTCTTGCTGATTTTTAATTTTCCCAATTTATACCCCCATGAGTGGAAGTGCCCTATGCTCTCTAAGCTGTGTTTTTCAGATGTTTCAGGACTCACCGTACACTTCTCCACAGTGGCTGTTGGCAATTTACATCCCGCCCATCAGTGTAGCAAGGCTCCCATTTCTCCATGGCCTGTCCTGCATTTCTGGTTTTGACACTTTTTTCAGCATGGCCCTTTTGACCGATGGGAAGCGAGACTTCTTTGTAGCGCTGATTTGCCTTTCCAGGTTGCTTGGTTGGCCAAAAAGGGCGTATGCGTTTTTTCCTGAATATATTCAGGAAAAAACGCATACGCCCTTTTTGGCCAAGGGCATCATTGTCAACGTTTTGCCGCTTTTCATGTGCTTTAAATGCGATTCGAATCTACCTCCTGAAATCTGTTTCCTGCAATTCTGCCTTGATTTCATATCCTCTTCTTTGCCTTCCCTCAATATATTTGTGGACGAGAGTTATCATTTATAACTCTGCAGGTTTGTGAATTGCAGTGCCCTGAACCTCCATTTTACAACTCGTTTTTAAGGGAGCTGGCCGCAAAATCGCAGAATGGCTTCAGGCCCTGTTCTGGTTCCGGGGGGCAGGCTGAGCCTGTGGTTAATTCTTCTTTCTGATGGGAATATAGAGTGACCTGTGCCTGTCCCAACACCAAGAGCTAGTCTCTCGCTGGTTCCACGTCTTCCCGTTTATCCTCAGGACAGATTGCAACCTGTATGGAACAGGAGGTTAAAGGTGCTGATGCTCCAAGTAGGGAGCTTTCTAGTAAAGCGGCTGGAATGGCGAACCCGGGCACAAGGAGATGAGAAATGAGGTGCCTTTTAGAAACCTTTCCCCATCACACGGTGTACCATCTTCTGGGTTTCTCATGCATGTTTTCGATGTAGGAAGATGCCCTTGAACCTGGAGATTTGGGACCCATGCGATGGGTACCACGCAGTATTACTTGAAAGGGTCTGTGTTTGCTCACCCAACCTCACCAAACCTCTTAGCCCCAAGAGTGTCCACCCTTATGTCTCATCCAGCTGTGGGTCTAGATATGGTCAATCCAGGTTGCATCACAGCCCCTGAACGCATTGTCTAAGAATTTCTCTCACTTTCACTGTCTTTCTTTCATGGGTGTTTCAAAGTAATTTATTTTTATAATGGGGTTTAGCTGCTTTTCACTGCTGTGTTTATGCCGCTTTACACCCACTTGACACACTAACAGAGAGATATCAATACATAGGTTTTACGATTATTATTAGTCAGATATATTCTTGTGCGGTGAATAGGGCGTGTTGAGTCCAGTTCTCTGAGCAAGGAGTAGGTCTTGTCTATTACATATTGGGTTTATGGAACGGTATCTGAGCTAATTTGATACCCTTGTTTTATGTATCACCCCACCTCACCTTTCCCGTTAAGCAGCCATAGTGTGTTTTCTGCATGTGTGACTCTGTTCTGTTTTGTAATTCAGTTCAAGTGTAACGGTTTTTACATTCCCTCTATCAGTGATACCTTATGAGAAGTGTCCTTTTCTGTGTGACTTATTTCACTTAGAATCGTCGTACCTAAATCCACTCATCATGCTGCTACTAACCTTACGACATTGATTTCATGGCTGAGTGATATTCCATTGTACATAAGGACCACAACTTCTTTATCCATTTTTCTCTTTCCTGGGATATTTAAGGTGGAATGAAGTGGAGGTCCTGGTCAACAGAGCAGCCCTAAACTTTGGGGTGCTTGTGTCTTGCTGATTTTTAATTTTCCCAATTTATACCCCCATGAGTGGAAGTGCCCTATGCTCTCTAAGCTGTGTTTTTCAGATGTTTCAGGACTCACCGGACACTTCTCCAGAGTGGCTCCTGGCAATTTACATCCCGCCCATCAGTGTAGCAAGGCTCCCATTTCTCCATGGCCTGTCCTGCATTTCTGGTTTTGACACTTTTTTCAGCATGGCCCTTTTGACCGATGGGAAGCGAGACTTCTTTGTAGCGCTGATTTGCCTTTCCAGGTTGCTTGGTTGGCCAAAAAGGGCGTATGCGTTTTTTCCTGAATATATTCAGGAAAAAACGCATACGCCCTTTTTGGCCAAGGGCATCATTGTCAACGTTTTGCCGCTTTTCATGTGCTTTAAAGGCGATTCGTATCCACCTCCTGAAATCTGTTTCCTGCAATTCTGCCATGATTTCAAATCCTTTTCTTTGCCTTCCCTCAATATATTTGTGGACGAGAGTTATCCTTTATAACTCTGCAGGTTTGTGAATTGCAGTGCCCTGAACCTCCATTTTACAACTCGCTTTTTTGGTAGCTGGCCGCAAAAGGGCAGGACGGCTTCAGGCCCTGTTCTGGTTCCAGGGGGCAGGATGAGCCTGTGGTTAATTCTTCTTTCTGATGGGAATATAGAGTGACCTGTGCCTGTCCCAACACCAAGAGCTAGTCTCTCGTTGGTTCCACGTCTTCCCGTTTATCCTCAGGACAGATTGCAACCTGTATGGAACAGGAGGTTAAAGGTGCTGATGCTCCAAGTAGGGAGCTTGCTAGTAAAGTGGCTGGAATTGCGAACCCAGGCACAAGGAGATGAGAAATGAGGTGCGTTTTAGAAACCTTTCCCCATCACACGGTGTACCATCTTCTGGGTTTCTCATGCATGTTTTTGATGTAGGAAGATGCCCTTGAACCTGGAGATTTGGGACCCATGCGATGGGTACCACGCAGTATTACTTTAAAGGGTCTGTGTTTGCTCACCCAACCTCACCAAACGTCTCAGCCCCAAGAGTGTCCACCCTTATGTCTCATCCAGCTGTGCGTCTAGATATGGTCAATCCAGGTTGCATCACAGCCCCTGAACGCATTGTCTAAGAATTTCTCTCTCTTTCACTGTCTTTGTTTCATGGGTGTTTCAAAGTAATTTATTTTTATAATGGGGTTTAGCTGCTTTTCACTGCTGTGTTTATGCCGCTTTACACCCACTTGACACACTAACAGAGAGATATCAATACATAGGTTTTACGATTATTATTAGTCAGATATATTCTTGTGCGGTGAATAGGGCGTGTTGTGTCCACTTCTCTGAGCAAGGAGTAGGTCTTGTCTATTACATATTGGGTTTATGGAACGGTATCTGAGCTAATTTGATACCCTTGTTTTATGTATCACCCCACCTCACATTTCCCGTTAAGCAGCCATAGTGTGTTTTCTGCATGTGTGACTCTGTTCTGTTTTGTAATTCAGTTCAAGTGTAACGGTTTTTACATTCCCTCTATCAGTGATACCTTATGAGAAGTGTCCTTTTCTGTGTGACTTATTTCACTTAGAATCGTCGTACCTAAATCCACTCATCATGCTGCTACTAACCTTACGACATTGATTTCATGGCTGAGTGATATTCCATTGTACATAAGGACCACCACTTCTTTATCCATTTTTCTCTTTCCTGGGATATTGAAGGTGGAATGAAGTGGAGGTCCTGGTCAACAGAGCAGCCCTAAACTTTGGGGTGCTTGTGTCTTGCTGATTTTTAATTTTCCCAATTTATACCCCCATGAGTGGAAGTGCCCTATGCTCTCTAAGCTGTGTTTTTCAGATGTTTCAGGACTCACCGGACACTTCTCCAGAGTGGCTCTTGGCAATTTACATCCCGCCCATCAGTGTAGCAAGGCTCCCATTTCTCCATGGCCTGTCCTGCATTTCTGGTTTTGACACTTTTTTCAGCATGGCCCTTTTGACCGATGGGAAGCGAGACTTCTTTGTAGCGCTGATTTGCCTTTCCAGGTTGCTTGGTTGGCCAAAATGGGCGTATGCGTTTTTTCCTGAATATATTCAGGAAAAAACGCATACGCCCTTTTTGGCCAAGGGCATCATTGTCAACGTTTTGCCGCTTTTCATGTGCTTTAAAGGCGATTCGAATATACCTCCTGAAATCTGTTTCCTGCAATTCTGCCTTGATTTCAAATCCTCTTCTTTGCCTTCCCTCAATATATTTGTGGACGAGAGTTATCATTTATAACTCTGCAGGTTTGTGAATTGCAGTGCCCTGAAGCTCCATTTTACAACTCGCTTTTTTGGGAGCTGGCCGCAAAAGCGCAGGATGGCTTCAGGCCCTGTTCTGGTTGCGGGGGGCAGGCTGAGCCTGTGGTTAATTCTTCTTCCTGATGGGAAAATAGAGTGACCTGTGCCTGTCCCAACACCAAGAGCTAGTCTCTCGTTGGTTCCACGTCTTCCCGTTCATCCTCAGGACAAATTGCAACCTGTACGGAACAGGAGGTTAAAGGTGCTGATGCTCCAAGTAGGGAGATTGCTAGTAAAGCGGCTGGAATGGCGAACCCGGGCACAAGGAGATGAGAAATGAGGTGCGTTTTAGAAACCTTTCCCCATCACACGGTGTACCATCTTCTGGGTTTCTCATGCATGTTTTCGATGTAGGAAGATGCCCTTGAACCTGGAGATTTGGGACCCATGCGATGGGTACCACGCAGTATTACTTTAAAGGGTCTGTGTTTGCTCACCCAAGCTCACCAAACCTCTCAGCCCCAAGAGTGTCCACCCTTATGTCTCATCCAGCTGTGGGTCTAGATATGGTCAATCCAGGTTGCATCACAGGCCCTGAACGCATTGTGTAAGAATTTCTCTCTCTTTCACTGTCTTTGTTTCATGGGTTTTTCAAAGTAATTTATTTTCATAATGGGATTTCGCTGCTTTTCACTGCTGTGTTTATGCCGCTTTACACCCACTTGACACACTAACAGAGAGATATCAATACATAGGTTTTACGATTATTACTAGTCAGATATATTCTTGTGCCGTGAATAGGGCGTGTTGAGTCCAGTTCTCTGAGCAAGGAGTAGGTCTTGTCTATTACATATTGGGTTTATGGAACGGTATCTGAGCTAAATTGAAAACCTTCTTTTATGTATCACCCCACCTCACCTTTCCCGTTAAGCAGCCATAGTGTGTTTTCTGCATGTGTGACTCTGTTCTGTTTTGTAATTCAGTTCAAGTGTAACGGTTTTTACATTCCCTCTATCAGTGATACCTTATGAGAAGTGTCCTTTTCTGTGTGACTTATTTCACTTAGAATCATCGTACCTAAATCCACTCATCATGCTGCTACTAGCCTTATGACATTGATTTCATGGCTGAGTGATATTCCATTGTACATAAGGACCACAACTTCTTTACCCATTTTTCTCTTTCCTGGGATATTGAAGGTGGAATGAAGTGGAGGTCCTGGTCAACAGAGCAGCCCTAAACTTTGGGGTGCTTGTGTCTTGCTGATTTTTAATTTTCCCAATTTATACCCCCATGAGTGGAAGTGCCCTATGCTCTCTAAGCTGTGTTTTTCAGATGTTTCAGGACTCACCGGACACTTCTCCACAGTGGCTGTTGGCAATTTACATCCCGCCCATCAGTGTAGCAAGGCTCCCATTTCTCCATGGCCTGTCCTGCATTTCTGGTTTTGACACTTTTTTCAGCATGGCCCTTTTGACCGATGGGAAGCGAGACTTCTTTGTAGCGCTGATTTGCCTTTCCAGGTTGCTTGGTTGGCCAAAAAGGGCGTATGCGTTTTTTCCTGAATATATTCAGGAAAAAACGCATACGCCCTTTTTGGCCAAGGGCATCATTGTCAACGTTTTGCCGCTTTTCATGTGCTTTAAATGCGATTCGAATCTACCTCCTGAAATCTGTTTCCTGCAATTCTGCCTTGATTTCATATCCTCTTCTTTGCCTTCCCTCAATATATTTGTGGACGAGAGTTATCATTTATAACTCTGCAGGTTTGTGAATTGCAGTGCCCTGAACCTCCATTTTACAACTCGTTTTTAAGGGAGCTGGCCGCAAAATCGCAGAATGGCTTCAGGCCCTGTTCTGGTTCCGGGGGGCAGGCTGAGCCTGTGGTTAATTCTTCTTTCTGATGGGAATATAGAGTGACCTGTGCCTGTCCCAACACCAAGAGCTAGTCTCTCGTTGGTTCCACGTCTTCCCGTTTATCCTCAGGACAGATTGCAACCTGTATGGAACAGGAGGTTAAAGGTGCTGATGCTCCAAGTAGGGAGCTTTCTAGTAAAGCGGCTGGAATGGCGAACCCGGGCACAAGGAGATGAGAAATGAGGTGCCTTTTAGAAACCTTTCCCCATCACACGGTGTACCATCTTCTGGGTTTCTCATGCATGTTTTCGATGTAGGAAGATGCCCTTGAACCTGGAGATTTGGGACCCATGCGATGGGTACCACGCAGTATTACTTTAAAGGGTCTGTGTTTGCTCACCCAACCTCACCAAACCTCTCAGCCCCAAGAGTGTCCACCCTTATGTCTCATCCAGCTGTGGGTCTAGATATGGTCAATCCAGGTTGCATCACAGGCCCTGAACGCATTGTGTAAGAATTTCTCTCTCTTTCACTGTCTTTGTTTCATGGGTTTTTCAAAGTAATTTATTTTCATAATGGGATTTAGCTGCTTTTCACTGCTGTGTTTATGCCGCTTTACACCCACTTGACACACTAACAGAGAGATATCAATACATAGGTTTTACGATTATTACTAGTCAGATATATTCTTGTGCCATGAATAGGGCGTGTTGAGTCCAGTTCTCTGAGCAAGGAGTAGGTCTTGTCTATTACATATTGGGTTTATGGAACGGTATCTGAGCTAAATTGAAAACCTTCTTTTATGTATCACCCCACCTCACCTTTCCCGTTAAGCAGCCATAGTGTGTTTTCTGCATGTGTGACTCTGTTCTGTTTTGTAATTCAGTTCAAGTGTAACGGTTTTTACATTCCCTCTATCAGTGATACCTTATGAGAAGTGTCCTTTTCTGTGTGACTTATTTCACTTAGAATCGTCGTACCTAAATCCACTCATCATGCTGCTACTAGCCTTATGACATTGATTTCATGGCTGAGTGATATTCCATTGTACATAAGTACCACAACTTCTTTACCCATTTTTCTCTTTCCTGGGATATTTAAGGTGGAATGAAGTGGAAGTCCTGGTCAACAGAGCAGCCCTAAACTTTGGGGTGCTTGTGTCTTGCTGATTTTTAATTTTCCCAATTTATACCCCCATGAGTGGAAGTGCCCTATGCTCTCTAAGCTGTGTTTTTCAGATGTTTCAGGACTCACCGTACACTTCTCCACAGTGGCTGTTGGCAATTTACATCCCGCCCATCAGTGTAGCAAGGCTCCCATTTCTCCATGGCCTGTCCTGCATTTCTGGTTTTGACACTTTTTTCAGCATGGCCCTTTTGACCGATGGGAAGCGAGACTTCTTTGTAGCGCTGATTTGCCTTTCCAGGTTGCTTGGTTGGCCAAAAAGGGCGTATGCGTTTTTTCCTGAATATATTCAGGAAAAAACGCATACGCCCTTTTTGGCCAAGGGCATCATTGTCAACGTTTTGCCGCTTTTCATGTGCTTTAAATGCGATTCGAATCTACCTCCTGAAATCTGTTTCCTGCAATTCTGCCTTGATTTCATATCCTCTTCTTTGCCTTCCCTCAATATATTTGGGGACGAGAGTTATCATTTATAACTCTGCAGGTTTGTGAATTGCAGTGCCCTGAACCTCCATTTTACAACTCGTTTTTAAGGGAGCTGGCCGCAAAATCGCAGAATGGCTTCAGGCCCTGTTCTGGTTCCGGGGGGCAGGCTGAGCCTGTGGTTAATTCTTCTTTCTGATGGGAATATAGAGTGACCTGTGCCTGTCCCAACACCAAGAGCTAGTCTCTCGCTGGTTCCACGTCTTCCCGTTTATCCTCAGGACAGATTGCAACCTGTATGGAACAGGAGGTTAAAGGTGCTGATGCTCCAAGTAGGGAGCTTTCTAGTAAAGCGGCTGGAATGGCGAACCCGGGCCCAAGGGGATGAGAAATGAGGTGCCTTTTAGAAACCTTTCCCCATCACACGGTGTACCATCTTCTGGGTTTCTCATGCATGTTTTCGATGTAGGAAGATGCCCTTGAACCTGGAGATTTGGGACCCATGCGATGGGTACCACGCAGTATTACTTGAAAGGGTCTGTGTTTGCTCACCCAACCTCACCAAACCTCTTAGCCCCAAGAGTGTCCACCCTTATGTCTCATCCAGCTGTGGGTCTAGATATGGTCAATCCAGGTTGCATCACAGCCCCTGAACGCATTGTCTAAGAATTTCTCTCACTTTCACTGTCTTTCTTTCATGGGTGTTTCAAAGTAATTTATTTTTATAATGGGGTTTAGCTGCTTTTCACTGCTGTGTTTATGCCGCTTTACACCCACTTGACACACTAACAGAGAGATATCAATACATAGGTTTTACGATTATTATTAGTCAGATATATTCTTGTGTGGTGAATAGGGCGTGTTGAGTCCAGTTCTCTGAGCAAGGAGTAGGTCTTGTCTATTACATATTGGGTTTATGGAACGGTATCTGAGCTAATTTGATACCCTTGTTTTATGTATCACCCCACCTCACCTTTCCCGTTAAGCAGCCATAGTGTGTTTTCTGCATGTGTGACTCTGTTCTGTTTTGTAATTCAGTTCAAGTGTAACGGTTTTTACATTCCCTCTATCAGTGATACCTTATGAGAAGTGTCCTTTTCTGTGTGACTTATTTCACTTAGAATCGTCGTACCTAAATCCACTCATCATGCTGCTACTAACCTTACGACATTGATTTCATGGCTGAGTGATATTCCATTGTACATAAGGACCACAACTTCTTTATCCATTTTTCTCTTTCCTGGGATATTGAAGGTGGAATGAAGTGGAGGTCCTGGTCAACAGAGCAGCCCTAAACTTTGGGGTGCTTGTGTCTTGCTGATTTTTAATTTTCCCAATTTATACCCCCATGAGTGGAAGTGCCCTATGCTCTCTAAGCTGTGTTTTTCAGATGTTTCAGGACTCACCGGACACTTCTCCAGAGTGGCTCTTGGCAATTTACATCCCGCCCATCAGTGTAGCAAGGCTCCCATTTCTCCATGGCCTGTCCTGCATTTCTGGTTTTGACACTTTTTTCAGCATGGCCCTTTTGACCGATGGGAAGCGAGACTTCTTTGTAGCGCTGATTTGCCTTTCCAGGTTGCTTGGTTGGCCAAAAAGGGCGTATGCGTTTTTTCCTGAATATATTCAGGAAAAAACGCATACGCCCTTTTTGGCCAAGGGCATCATTGTCAACGTTTTGCCGCTTTTCATGTGCTTTAAAGGCGATTCGTATCCACCTCCTGAAATCTGTTTCCTGCAATTCTGCCATGATTTCAAATCCTTTTCTTTGCCTTCCCTCAATATATTTGTGGACGAGAGTTATCCTTTATAACTCTGCAGGTTTGTGAATTGCAGTGCCCTGAACCTCCATTTTACAACTCGCTTTTTTGGTAGCTGGCCGCAAAAGGGCAGGACGGCTTCAGGCCCTGTTCTGGTTCCAGGGGGCAGGATGAGCCTGTGGTTAATTCTTCTTTCTGATGGGAATATAGAGTGACCTGTGCCTGTCCCAACACCAAGAGCTAGTCTCTCGTTGGTTCCACGTCTTCCCGTTTATCCTCAGGACAGATTGCAACCTGTATGGAACAGGAGGTTAAAGGTGCTGATGCTCCAAGTAGGGAGCTTGCTAGTAAAGTGGCTGGAATTGCGAACCCAGGCACAAGGAGATGAGAAATGAGGTGCGTTTTAGAAACCTTTCCCCATCACACGGTGTACCATCTTCTGGGTTTCTCATGCATGTTTTTGATGTAGGAAGATGCCCTTGAACCTGGAGATTTGGGACCCATGCGATGGGTACCACGCAGTATTACTTTAAAGGGTCTGTGTTTGCTCACCCAACCTCACCAAACGTCTCAGCCCCAAGAGTGTCCACCCTTATGTCTCATCCAGCTGTGCGTCTAGATATGGTCAATCCAGGTTGCATCACAGCCCCTGAACGCATTGTCTAAGAATTTCTCTCTCTTTCACTGTCTTTGTTTCATGGGTGTTTCAAAGTAATTTATTTTTATAATGGGGTTTAGCTGCTTTTCACTGCTGTGTTTATGCCGCTTTACACCCACTTGACACACTAACAGAGAGATATCAATACATAGGTTTTACGATTATTATTAGTCAGATATATTCTTGTGCGGTGAATAGGGCGTGTTGTGTCCACTTCTCTGAGCAAGGAGTAGGTCTTGTCTATTACATATTGGGTTTATGGAACGGTATCTGAGCTAATTTGATACCCTTGTTTTATGTATCACCCCACCTCACCTTTCCCGTTAAGCAGCCATAGTGTGTTTTCTGCATGTGTGACTCTGTTCTGTTTTGTAATTCAGTTCAAGTGTAACGGTTTTTACATTCCCTCTATCAGTGATACCTTATGAGAAGTGTCCTTTTCTGTGTGACTTATTTCACTTAGAATCGTCGTACCTAAATCCACTCATCATGCTGCTACTAACCTTACGACATTGATTTCATGGCTGAGTGATATTCCATTGTACATAAGGACCACCACTTCTTTATCCATTTTTCTCTTTCCTGGGATATTGAAGGTGGAATGAAGTGGAGGTCCTGGTCAACAGAGCAGCCCTAAACTTTGGGGTGCTTGTGTCTTGCTGATTTTTAATTTTCCCAATTTATACCCCCATGAGTGGAAGTGCCCTATGCTCTCTAAGCTGTGTTTTTAAGATGTTTCAGGACTCACCGGACACTTCTCCAGAGTGGCTCTTGGCAATTTACATCCCGCCCATCAGTGTAGCAAGGCTCCCATTTCTCCATGGCCTGTCCTGCATTTCTGGTTTTGACACTTTTTTCAGCATGGCCCTTTTGACCGATGGGAAGCGAGACTTCTTTGTAGCGCTGATTTGCCTTTCCAGGTTGCTTGGTTGGCCAAAATGGGCGTATGCGTTTTTTCCTGAATATATTCAGGAAAAAACGCATACGCCCTTTTTGGCCAAGGGCATCATTGTCAACGTTTTGCCGCTTTTCATGTGCTTTAAAGGCGATTCGAATATACCTCCTGAAATCTGTTTCCTGCAATTCTGCCTTGATTTCAAATCCTCTTCTTTGCCTTCCCTCAATATATTTGTGGACGAGAGTTATCATTTATAACTCTGCAGGTTTGTGAATTGCAGTGCCCTGAAGCTCCATTTTACAACTCGCTTTTTTGGGAGCTGGCCGCAAAAGCGCAGGATGGCTTCAGGCCCTGTTCTGGTTGCGGGGGGCAGGCTGAGCCTGTGGTTAATTCTTCTTCCTGATGGGAAAATAGAGTGACCTGTGCCTGTCCCAACACCAAGAGCTAGTCTCTCGTTGGTTCCACGTCTTCCCGTTCATCCTCAGGACAAATTGCAACCTGTACGGAACAGGAGGTTAAAGGTGCTGATGCTCCAAGTAGGGAGATTGCTAGTAAAGCGGCTGGAATGGCGAACCCGGGCACAAGGAGATGAGAAATGAGGTGCGTTTTAGAAACCTTTCCCCATCACACGGTGTACCATCTTCTGGGTTTCTCATGCATGTTTTCGATGTAGGAAGATGCCCTTGAACCTGGAGATTTGGGACCCATGCGATGGGTACCACGCAGTATTACTTTAAAGGGTCTGTGTTTGCTCACCCAAGCTCACCAAACCTCTCAGCCCCAAGAGTGTCCACCCTTATGTCTCATCCAGCTGTGGGTCTAGATATGGTCAATCCAGGTTGCATCACAGGCCCTGAACGCATTGTGTAAGAATTTCTCTCTCTTTCACTGTCTTTGTTTCATGGGTTTTTCAAAGTAATTTATTTTCATAATGGGATTTCGCTGCTTTTCACTGCTGTGTTTATGCCGCTTTACACCCACTTGACACACTAACAGAGAGATATCAATACATAGGTTTTACGATTATTACTAGTCAGATATATTCTTGTGCCGTGAATAGGGCGTGTTGAGTCCAGTTCTCTGAGCAAGGAGTAGGTCTTGTCTATTACATATTGGGTTTATGGAACGGTATCTGAGCTAAATTGAAAACCTTCTTTTATGTATCACCCCACCTCACCTTTCCCGTTAAGCAGCCATAGTGTGTTTTCTGCATGTGTGACTCTGTTCTGTTTTGTAATTCAGTTCAAGTGTAACGGTTTTTACATTCCCTCTATCAGTGATACCTTATGAGAAGTGTCCTTTTCTGTGTGACTTATTTCACTTAGAATCGTCGTACCTAAATCCACTCATCATGCTGCTACTAGCCTTATGACATTGATTTCATGGCTGAGTGATATTCCATTGTACATAAGGACCACAACTTCTTTACCCATTTTTCTCTTTCCTGGGATATTGAAGGTGGAATGAAGTGGAGGTCCTGGTCAACAGAGCAGCCCTAAACTTTGGGGTGCTTGTGTCTTGCTGATTTTTAATTTTCCCAATTTATACCCCCATGAGTGGAAGTGCCCTATGCTCTCTAAGCTGTGTTTTTCAGATGTTTCAGGACTCACCGGACACTTCTCCACAGTGGCTGTTGGCAATTTACATCCCGCCCATCAGTGTAGCAAGGCTCCCATTTCTCCATGGCCTGTCCTGCATTTCTGGTTTTGACACTTTTTTCAGCATGGCCCTTTTGACCGATGGGAAGCGAGACTTCTTTGTAGCGCTGATTTGCCTTTCCAGGTTGCTTGGTTGGCCAAAAAGGGCGTATGCGTTTTTTCCTGAATATATTCAGGAAAAAACGCATACGCCCTTTTTGGCCAAGGGCATCATTGTCAACGTTTTGCCGCTTTTCATGTGCTTTAAATGCGATTCGAATCTACCTCCTGAAATCTGTTTCCTGCAATTCTGCCTTGATTTCATATCCTCTTCTTTGCCTTCCCTCAATATATTTGTGGACGAGAGTTATCATTTATAACTCTGCAGGTTTGTGAATTGCAGTGCCCTGAACCTCCATTTTACAACTCGTTTTTAAGGGAGCTGGCCGCAAAATCGCAGAATGGCTTCAGGCCCTGTTCTGGTTCCGGGGGGCAGGCTGAGCCTGTGGTTAATTCTTCTTTCTGATGGGAATATAGAGTGACCTGTGCCTGTCCCAACACCAAGAGCTAGTCTCTCGTTGGTTCCACGTCTTCCCGTTTATCCTCAGGACAGATTGCAACCTGTATGGAACAGGAGGTTAAAGGTGCTGATGCTCCAAGTAGGGAGCTTTCTAGTAAAGCGGCTGGAATGGCGAACCCGGGCACAAGGAGATGAGAAATGAGGTGCCTTTTAGAAACCTTTCCCCATCACACGGTGTACCATCTTCTGGGTTTCTCATGCATGTTTTCGATGTAGGAAGATGCCCTTGAACCTGGAGATTTGGGACCCATGCGATGGGTACCACGCAGTATTACTTGAAAGGATCTGTGTTTGCTCACCCAACCTCACCAAACCTCTCAGCCCCAAGAGTGTCCACCCTTATGTCTCATCCAGCTGTGGGTCTAGATATGGTCAATCCAGGTTGCATCACAGGCCCTGAACGCATTGTGTAAGAATTTCTCTCACTTTCACTGTCTTTATTTCATGGGTGTTTCAAAGTAATTTATTTTTATAATGGGGTTTAGCTGCTTTTCACTGCTGTGTTTATGCCGCTTTACACCCACTTGACACACTAACAGAGAGATATCAATACATAGGTTTTACGATTATTATTAGTCAGATATATTCTTGTGTGGTGAATAGGGCGTGTTGAGTCCAGTTCTCTGAGCAAGGAGTAGGTCTTGTCTATTACATATTGGGTTTATGGAACGGTATCTGAGCTAATTTGATACCCTTGTTTTATGTATCACCCCACCTCACCTTTCCCGTTAAGCAGCCATAGTGTGTTTTCTGCATGTGTGACTCTGTTCTGTTTTGTAATTCAGTTCAAGTGTAACGGTTTTTACATTCCCTCTATCAGTGATACCTTATGAGAAGTGTCCTTTTCTGTGTGACTTATTTCACTTAGAATCGTCGTACCTAAATCCACTCATCATGCTGCTACTAACCTTACGACATTGATTTCATGGCTGAGTGATATTCCATTGTACATAAGGACCACAACTTCTTTATCCATTTTTCTCTTTCCTTGGATATTTAAGGTGGAATGAAGTGGAGGTCCTGGTCAACAGAGCAGCCCTAAACTTTGGGGTGCTTGTGTCTTGCTGATTTTTCATTTTCCCAATTTATACCCCCATGAGTGGAAGTGCCCTATGCTCTCTAAGCTGTGTTTTTCAGATGTTTCAGGACTCACCGGACACTTCTCCAGAGTGGCTCTTGGCAATTTACATCCTGCCCATCAGTGTAGCAAGGCTCCCATTTCTCCATGGCCTGTCCTGCATTTCTGGTTTTGACACTTTTTTCAGCATGGCCCTTTTGACCGATGGGAAGCGAGACTTCTTTGTAGCGCTGATTTGCCTTTCCTGGTTTCTTGGTTGGCCAAACAGGGCGTATGCGTTTTTTCCTGAATATATTCAGGAAAAAACGCATACGCCCTTTTTGGCCAAGGGCATCATTGTCAACGTTTTGCCGCTTTTCATGTGCTTTAAAGGCGATTCGTATCTATCTCCTGAAATCTGTTTCCTGCAATTCTGCCTTGATTTCAAGTCCTCTTCTTTGCCTTCCCTCAATATATTTGTGGACGAGAGTTATCATTTATAACTCTGCAGGTTTGTGAATTGCAGTGCCCTGAACCTCCATTTTACAACTCGCTTTTTTGGGAGCTGGCCGCAAAAGCGCAGGATGGCTTCAGGCCCTGTTCTGGTTCCGGGGGGCAGGCTGAGCCTGTGGTAAATTCTTATTCCTGATGGGAAAATAGAGTGACCTTTGCCTGTCCCAACACCAAGAGCTAGTCTCTCGTTGGTTCCACGTCTTCCCGTTCATCCTCAGGACAAATTGCAACCTGTACGGAACAGGAGGTTAAAGGTGCTGATGCTCCAAGTAGGGAGATTGCTAGTAAAGCGGCTGGATTGGCGAACCCGGGCACAAGGAGATGAGAAATGAGGTGCGTTTTAGAAACCTTTCCCCATCACACGGTGTACCATCTTCTGGGTTTCTCATGCATGTTTTCGATGTAGGAAGATGCCCTTGACCCTGGAGATTTGGGACCCATGCGATGGGTACCACGCAGTATAACTTTAAACGGTCTGTGTTTGCTCACCAAACCTCTCAGCCCCAAGAGTGTCCACCCTTATGTCTCATCCAGCTGTGGGTCTAGATATGGTCAATCCAGGTTGCATCACAGGCCCTGAACGCATTGTGTAAGAATTTCTCTCTCTTTCACTGTCTTTGTTTCATGGGTTTTTCAAAGTAATTTATTTTCATAATGGGATTTAGCTGCTTTTCACTGCTGTGTTTATGCCGCTTTACACCCACTTGACACACTAACAGAGAGATATCAATACATAGGTTTTACGATTATTACTAGTCAGATATATTCTTGTGCGGTGAATAGGGCGTGTTGAGTCCAGTTCTCTGAGCAAGGAGTAGGTCTTGTCTATTACATATTGGGTTTATGCAATGGTATCTGAGCTAATTTGAAACCCTTGTTTTATGTATCACCCCACCTCACCTTTCCCGTTAAGCAGCCATAGTGTGTTTTCTGCATGTGTGACTCTGTTCTGTTTTGTAATTCAGTTCAAGTGTAACGGTTTTTACATTCCCTCTATAAGTGATACCTTACGAGATGTGTCCTTTTCTGTGTGACTTATTTCACTTAGAATCGTCGTACCTAAATCCACTCATCATGCTGCTACTAACCTTATGACATTGATTTCATGGCTGAGTGATATTCCATTGTACATAAGGACCACAACTTCTTTATCTATTTTTCTCTTTTCTGGGATATTTAAGATGGAATGAAGTGGAGGTCCTTGTCAACAGAGCAGCCCTAAACTTTTGTGTGCTTGTGTCTTGCTGATTTTTCATTTTCCCAATTTATAACCCCATGAGTGGATGTGCCCTATTCTCTCTAAGCTGTGTTTTTCAGATGTTTCAGGACACACCGTACACTTCTCCAGAGTGGCTGTTGACAATTTACATCCCGCCCATCAGTGTAGCAAGGCTCCCATTTCTCCATGGCCTGTCCTGCATTTCTGGTTTTGACACATTTTTCAGCATGGCCCTTTTGACCGATGGGAAGCGAGAGTTCTTTGTAGCGCTGATTTGTCTTTCCAGGTTGCTTGGTTGGCCAAAAAGGGCGTATGCGTTTTTTCCTGAATATATTCAGGAAAAAACGCATACACCCTTTTTGGCCAAGGGCATCATTGTCAACGTTTTGCCGCTTTTCATGTGCTTTAAAGGCGATTCGAATCTACCTCCTGAAATCTGTTTCCTGCAATTCTGCCTTGATTTCAAATCCTCTTCTTTGCCTTCCCTCAATATGTTTGTGGACGAGAGTTATCATTTATAACTCTGCAGGTTTGTGAATTGCAGTGCCCTGAAGCTCCATTTTACAACTCGCTTTTTTGGGAGCTGGCCGCAAAAGCGCAGGATGGCTTCAGGCCCTGTTCTGGTTCCGGGGGGCAGGCTGAGCCTGTGGTTAATTCTTCTTCCTGATGGGAAAATAGAGTGACCTGTGCCTGTCCCAACACCAAGAGCTAGTCTCTCATTGGTTCCCCGTCTTCCCGTTCATCCTCAGGAAAAATTGCAACCTGTACGGAACAGGAGGTTAAAGGTGCTGATGCTCCAAGTAGGGAGATTGCTAGTAAAGTGGCTGGAATCGCAAACCCGAGCACAAGGAGATGAGAAATGAGGTGCGTTTTAGAAACCTCTCCCCATCACACAGTGTACCATCTTCTGGGTTTCTCATGCATGTTTTCGATGTAGGAAGATGCCCTTGAACCTGGAGATTTGGGACCCATGCGATGGGTACCACGCAGTATTACTTTAAAGGGTCTGCATTTGCTCACCCAACCTCACCAAACCTCTCAGCCCCAAGAGTGTCCACCCTTATGTCTCATCCAACTGTGCGTCTAGATATGGTCAATCCAGTTTGCATCACAGCCCCTGAACGAATTGTGTAAGAATTTCTCTCTCTTTCACTGTCTTTGTTTCATGGGTTTTTCAAAGTAATTTATTTTCATAATGGGGTTTAGCTGCTTTTCACTGCTGTGTTTATGCCGCTTTACACCCACTTGACACACTAACAGAGAGATATCTATACATAGGTTTTACGATTATTACTAGTCAGATATATTCTTGTGCGGTGAATAGGGCGTGTTGAGTCCAGTTCTCTGAGCAAGGAGTAGGTCTTGTCTATTACATATTGGGTTTATGGAACGGTATCTGAGCTAGTTTGAAACCCTTTTTTTATGTATCACCCCACCTCACCTTTCCCGTTAAGCAGCCATAGTGTGTTTTCTGCATGTGTGACTCTGTTCTGTTTTGTAATTCAGTTCAAGTGTAACGCTTTTTACATTCCCTCTATAAGTGATACCTTATGAGAAGTGTCTTTTTCTGTGTGACTTATTTCACTTAGAATCGTCGTACCTAAATCCACTCATCATGCTGCTACTAACCTTAGGACATTGATTTCATGGCTGAGTGATATTCCATTGTACATAAGGACCACAACTTCTTTATCCATTTTTCTCTTTCCTTGGATATTTAAGGTGGAATTAAGTGGAGGTTCTTGTCAACAGAGCAGCCCTAAAGTTTGGGGTGCCTGTGTCTTGCTGATTTTTAGTTTTCCCAATTTATACGCCCATGAGTCGATGTGCCCCTTTCTCTCTAGCTGTGTTTTTTAGATGTTTTAGGAAACACCATACCCTTCTCCAGAGTCGTCATTGGCAATTTACACCCCACCCATCAGTGTAACAAAGCTCCCTTTACTCCCTGGCCTCTCCTGCTTTTCTTGTTTTTACACTTTTGTAGGAAAGCCATTTTGACCGATGGGATGTCAGACTTCTTTGTAGAGCTGAATTGCATATCCGGCTTGCTTGGTTGGCCAAAAAGGGCCTATGGGTTTTTTCCTGAATTCATTCAGAAAAAAACGCATATGCTCTTTTTGGCCAAGTGCATCATTGTCGACGTTTTGACGCTTTTCGTGTGCTTTAGGGGTGATTCGAATCTAACTCCTGAAATCTGTTTCCTGCAATTCTGCCTTGATTTCAAATCCTCTTCGTTGCCTTCCCTCAATATATTTGTGGACGAGAGTTATCATTTATAACTCTGCAGATTTGTTAATTGCAGTGCCCATGAGCTCCATTTTTCAACTCGCTTTTTTGGGAGCTTTCCGCAGAACCGCTTGTTTGCTTCTGGCCCTACTCTGGTTCCCGGTGGCAGGCTAAGCCTTTGCTTAATTCTTCTTCCTGACTGGAAAATAGAGTGACATGTGCCTCTCCGAATATCTAGGGCTTGGCTCTCCTTGTTTCTCCTCCTTCCCCTTCTTCCTTTGGACAAATTCCGATTTCTGTGCAACTGGATGTTGAAGGTGCTGACATCCTCAAGTGGGGAGATTTTAAGGAAAAAGGCTGGAGGGGTGAACCCAACAACCAGGAAATTAGGCGTTTTGGTGCCTTTTCCAAAATCTTCCTGATCCAACCGTGTTCCATCTTCTGGGTGTCACAGGCATGTTTTAGCTGTAGGAAAGGTCCCGTGTATGTAAGGAGAACACAAGGGATTTTTCCAAATTAGTGTCTCCCCGAACTCCAATCTGGGGAATTTTTAAGCTACTGGTACATGTGTGTTCATTAAGGGACTTGGGCCGTAGGCAGAGTCCGAACTTTAGATGATTGAAGTCTTCAGGTTCAGAAACGCTCACCATCGGCCTCCTTTAGTTTCCATTTTATCTGTAGTTGATAGATGATGTCGATATAGATATCTATTGTTTTTCAGATTATTTCCCCTCAGGGGTCATTACAAAATATTGAGTATAGTTCCCTGTGCTATACAGTAGTTCCTTGTTGATGATATATTTTATACATAGCAGTGTGTATATGTTAATCTGAAACTGTTAATTTATCCCTCCTCCCACCTTTCCCCTTTGGTAATAAAAAATATAAGATTTTATACTTCTCAGAAATCTAGGAGCTGAAAGAGAGGTATCATTTTCAATGGAAAATCATTCCAAACAAGGTTGAAACTTCAACCAAGATTATTAGATGTACATCCTTGGAAAGAAATCACTGCATTTCTCTACTCTTGACCTGACAAATAAGACAAACCCCTCCACTGAACTTGCTTATAATAAAGTGATGGAAATATCAAATGGAAGTGTTAGAAACATCTTCTTTTACACGAGCCTTATACACTGCTCTATGTTAATTACAGTTTGGCTCACACATCTGTTCATTGAAGTTACAATGTTCTCAAATTCTGTTACTGATCCTGCAGAGTGGGCCCCAACAAGGGTCTCCCTGCCCAGTGTCATTGGAGCCAACAGATCGAGACTGACTTTGGTTCAGAAGCAAAGGAAAACTTTACATTTTGATCAGAGAATGGAGAGGTGAGAGTGTGTGCTCCCCTGCGGGTTGTGGGCCGGGCTGCTGTGTAGGGATCCTGTCAGCATCAGCGGGAGGGAGGGGGCGGAGCTCTCGAGGGCCAGGTTGCCTGGAGCTCAGGCTCTATGTCGCAGAGTCTGCACGGGGCCCCACGAGCTGAGGTGTCGGCCCAGCCATTTTGCACGAGGAAATCGGGTCTGAAGTGTCGGGTGTGGGACCTCTGCATGTGGAAACCTAGGAGCAAGTGAAATTAGACAAAGCACAAAGGAAAAAATGGTTAGACTTTATTTTATTGCCCAGATTCTATTTTTATCTCCCAGGAATTTTTAATGGGCTTTGCCAGTGACAAAGCCCTCCTCTGCCTTTTGTCCCATTCCTCATTCTTGGGGCGCTGAGGGTGCAGACACGTCTTCTGTAAATGCTTCATGCTGAGTTGGGTGTCCTCATACCCGGGGGGAGGGGCAGGACTTCTCCCCAGCAGCCTCCAGGTGAGGTTGATTGTCCGCAGGCCTCCTCCCTCACTGCTCGTCTGCCTGAGCACCAGCATTGGAAGTTTTATAGATTCTAATGACCTTTAAGGGTCCAGGAAAGAGATGTGCAGAGACGCTGGGGGGGTGGGCGGTTTTACCCTGCTCCACATTGGTTCGGCCCCCTTAGGCTGAACGGTTTCTGCCAGCCTAGATGCTCTGACCAGTAGTCTGTGCTTTCTTCAGTTAGGCCACTGAATTAACGTACAAACAGGACCAGGTGTCAGAGCCCTGCTTGCTCAACTCCCAGACAGTCCAGGGCCGGTGGTGATCCAGGACCATGACGGCCACTCAGTCAACGGCCTTTTGAAGTAGCCAGGAGTACAGCCGGTCTCACTGGCCACCGTCACCGCGGTGTCTGTAGGCTTTTCTATGGTGGCAGCGTTATTTACGGTTCCCCTGCCAAGTTTATTAGCTCCGCTCTGGGTGCAGTAAGTCCTGTAAGCAATAGTCTGCTCTTTTGGGGCACACTCTTGTTGTTTTCTGAGAGAAGCTCCAGGTCAAGTGATGGTCACACGAGTCGTCATGGGGGCCCATTGCCCCAGGTTGTCTCTCTGGAGGTTGGCGTTGGAGGGCCTCCTCACTCGAGGTCATTGTGCCAAGGAGCAATCCCTGCAACTTCAGGGCATGGTGGGTGGTTAGGATCACCAAGTGGCGTCCTTTTCCCTTAGGAGGGAGCTGGCATTGCGGGCTGTTGATTTCCAGATTTTTAGATACCCCCAGTATCCTGGTCGGATGGGGTGGCTGGCCAATGCCTGGAGGGCATTCTTGCATTGTTCCATTTCAAGTGGTCCCAGTTTTTGCACTAATACTCCAAGGGCGATTCGCCTTGGACCAGGATTGTAAAGGTCAAAGGGTTTAGCTAAATTAGGGAGGTCCAGGGCCAGGGTCTGAATTGACTGCTCTTTCCATTCTTGAAAGGCTGCTTCTGGATTCTATTCAAAAGGATCATCATCTTTTCCTTTCAGTGTTTCATATAGAGGCCCAGCTATTAGACTGTAGTTAGGGATCCAGATGCAGCAAACCCCGGTCTCCCCAGGAACCCCTAAGCTGTCTTCTAGTTTCAGGAAAGGTGAGGCTGCAGATGGCTTCTTCCCTTTCCTGGGGTGGGCTTCTCCGACCTTCTGTGCGAATGAAGCCCAGGAAGGCCACCTTAGTTTGTGATATTTGAGCCTTTTCCTTGGACACCTTCTATCTTTTATTGGCTAGGTAGTTCAGAGGCCTCCTTAGTCGGGCTGGTGATCAGAATGTCATCTGCATATTGAAGGAGGGTTCCCTTCTCCAGAGGTAGATCTTTTAGGTCTTTAGCTAACGTTTCCCCAAAGATGGTGTGGGAATTTTTGAACCCCTGGGGCAGGACGGCCCAGCAGTATTGTTTTTGTTGTAGGTTGAGTCCTGCCACTCACAGCCAAAATTTCTTGTGACTCTGGGACTAATGGAATACAGAAGAAGGCATCATTGAAGTCTAATACAGAATGCCATGTCCTGGTGGATGGTAGAATGACCAGCAGGGTGTAGGAATTAGGAACTACTAGATGTATATCCTCTGTGGCTTCACTGACTGTCCTGGCGTCCTCTACCAGGTCCCCAGCAGCCCACGGGGCTCTTGTGGTCAGGCCCCTCCCAGGATATGGAGCTCACCTGGGCAGGTACGCAGCAGCCCACGGGGCTCTCGTGGGCAGGCCCCTCCCTGGATATGGAGCTCCCGTGGACAGGTACCCCGGCAGGGCTGGGCACACAGGAACCGTGCACGTAGCCCTCATTGCAGAGCACCCCCAGCACCCCTGTCACTCAGAGCTGACACAGAGCACCTCAGAGCAGAGCTTGAACTAACAAACAGCAGCTCCAACAGGTCTGTGACCCTAGGCTTCACTCTGTGCGGCCTCCCTCTGCCTGGTCTTCCAGGGGCTTCCACTGCAGCCGGGGCACCAGGCCTCTGTCTCCACCCACCACCCCTCCTCTCCCTGACTCCTGGGTTCCTCTCATTAGCAGAGGGTCTTCTTGAAGTTGTCTCCCACTCATGGACCAGATAAAATGATTCGAAAACAAGCCAGGGCTGCCGCCCCTTATCTATCCTGACTCTCGGGACCCTACACCTGTTCCTTGGATCTGGCCGGTGCAGCAAGGCCCATTTTCTGCAACTCTGAGCCCCTGAGGGGCGAGGATTGGCTGACCTGGGCAGCCTGACCCGGCCGGCCAGCCCTTCCCAGGTGTGCCTGGGTTGAGGTCAATATAAACACCCCTCCAGGCAGCAAAAGCCTCTGCAGCTGTGCCTGACGCCATATTCTCTGCCCCGTCAGCAGTCTCGGGGTTGGGCTGGTGGGAGGGAGTAGGGCCCACGGCTCTATGAGTGGCCCAGTGTGACTGGGGCTCTGCTGGACTTTCTGCAGGAGTTGCCGGGCTGCCACCTGCTAAAGAAGAGGATGTGTCACCCATACTTGCTGCTGGAATTTCTCCCCGGGCAGAGGTGAGGAAGGAAAAAAGCAGTGGGGGCCGGGACAGGAGGGGTACCTCAGGCAGGGAAATGGAAAGCTTCCAGACGAGCGCCCGGGGCCAGGACCATCCTGGCTGGCCTGCAGGCACCAAGTCGGCCTGCGTGCTGTCGCTGGTGTGACTCCAAGCCCCTTCCTCTAGTTTTTAAAGTCTTTGCACACATTCAGGTGTTTTACCTGGGAAGGGTGGGAAAAGTTCAGCAGCAGCTGGCCTGGGGCTCAGCTCACGTTTACTCAGAGACGCCTCCTCACGGTCCCCCAGCTTTGCAATGAGGACGCTCCTCGTGTGGGGGCTGCTGGCTGCATGGGAGATGATTCCCCACCTGTGACCAACTTCAGAATTGTTTACCCCTGGAGCAAGTGCCCTGATAGGGTTTTCCTCTGTATGACCAGTGGGTTCTGTTTTTTTTTTTTTTTTTTTCTTTTTTGGTTCAAGGTAAGTTTTATTCCTCTTTTTGTATTTATGGATATAAGCATGGAAATAATTCATTCATATAAATACGTCTATGGGAAGGACAGAACTTTTTTTTCTGTTTTATTTTTTTAAGTATTACTTATTTTTTAATTTTTGAATTTATTTTATTCATTTTTTTATACAGCAGGCTCTTATTGGTAACCTATTTTATACATATAAGTGTATATATGTCAATCCCAGGCTCGCAATTCATCCCACCACCACCACCCTGCCACTTTCCCCCCTTGGTGTCCATACATTTGTTCTCTACATCTGTGTCTCTATTTGTGCCTTGCAAACCGGTTCATCTTTACCATTTTTCTAGGTTCCACATGTATGCGTTAATATACGATATTTGTTTTTCTCTTTCTGACTTACTTCACTCTGTATGACAGTCTCTAGATCTATCCACGTCTCTACAAATGACCCAATTTCATTCCTTTTTATGGCTGAGTAATATTCCATTTTATATATGTAGCACATCTTTTCTGTTCGTCTGTCTATGGGCATTTAGGTTGCTTCCATGACCTGGCTATTGTAAATAGTACTGCAATGAATATTGTGGTGAATATGTCTTTTTGAATTATGGTTTTCTCTGGGTATATGGCCAGTAGTGGGATTGCTGGGTCATATGGTAATTCTATTTTTAGTTTTTTAAGGAACCTCCATACTGTTCTCCATCGTGACTGTATCAATTTACATTCCCACAAATAGTGTAAGAGGGTTCCCTTTTCTCCACACCCTCTCCAGCATTTGTTGCTTGTAGATTTTCTGATGATGCCCATTCTAACTCGTGTGAGGCGATACCTCATTGTAGTTTTGGTTTATATTTCTCTAATAATTAGTGATGTTGAGCAGCTTTTCATGTGCTTCTTGGTCATCTGTATGTCTTCTTGGGACAAATGTCTATTTACGTCATCTGCCCATTTTTGGATTGGGTTGTTTGTTTTTTTTACTGTTGAGCTGCATGAGCTGTTTATATACATTGGAGATTAATCCTTTGTCCATTGATTCGTTTGCAAATATTTTCTCCCATTGTGAGGGTTGTCTTTTCGTCTTGTTTGTAGTTTCCTTTGCTTTGCAAAAGCTTTTAGGTTTCATTTGCTCCCATATGTTTATTTTTTTATTCCATTACTCTAGGAGGTGGATCAAAAAAGATCTTGCTGTGATTTATGTCAAAGAGTATTCTTCCTATGTTTTCCTCTAAGAGTTTTATAGTGTCCGGTCTTACATTTCGGTCTCTAATCCATTTTGAGTTTATTTTTTGTGTATGGTGTTAGGGAGTGTTCTAATTTCATTCTTTTACATGTAGCTGTCCATTTTTCCCAGCACCACTTATTGAAGAGACTGTCTTTTCTCCTTTGTATACCCTTGCCTCCTTTGTCATAGATTAGTGGGCCATAGGTGTGTAGGTTTATCTCTGGGCTTTTTTTTTTCTTTTACATCTTTATTGGAGTATAATTGCTTTACAATTGTGTGTTAGTTTCTGCTGTATAAAAAAGTGAATCAGCTGTGCGTATACATATAACACCATATCCCCTCCCTCTTGCACCTCCCTCTCACTCCCTTATCCCACCCTTTTAGGTGGTCACAAAGCACAGAGCTGATCTCCCTGTGCTATGTGGCTGCTTCCCAGTAGCTATCAATTTTACATTTGGTAGTGTATATATGTCCATACCACTCTCTCACTTTGTCCCAGCTTACCCTTCCCTCTCCCCATGTCCTCAAGTCCTTTCTCTACGTCTGTGTCCTTAATCCTTTCCTGCCCCTAGGTTCTTCATAAACTTTTTTTTTAAGATTCCATATATATGTGTTAGCATACGGTATTTGTTTTTCTCTTTCTGACTTACTTCACTCTGTAGGACAGACTCTAGATCCATCCACCTCACTAAAAGTAACTCAATTTCGTTTCTTTTTATGGCTGAATAATGTTCCATTGTATATTTGTGCCACATCTTCCTTATCCATTTATCTGTTGATGGACACTTAGGTTGCTTCCATGTCCTGGCTATTGTAAATAGAGCTACAGTGAACATTGTGGTACATGACTCTTTTTGAATTATGGTTTTCTCAGGGTAAATGTCCAGGAGTGGGTTTGCTGGGTTGTATGGTAGTTCTATTTTTAGTTTTTAAGGAACCCCCATACCGTTCTCCCTAGTGGCTATATCAATTTACATTCCCACCAACAGTGCAAGAGGGTTCCCTTTGCTCCAATAAATGCCTCTCCAGCATTTATTGTTGGTAGATTTTTTGATGATGGCCATTCTGACTGGTGTGAGGTGATACCTCACTGTAGTTTTGATTTGCATTTCTCTAATGATTAGTGATGTTCAGCATCCTTTCATGTGTTTGTTGGCAACCTGTATATCTTCTTTGGAGAAATGTCTATTTAGGTCTTCTGCCCATTTTTGGATTGGGTTGTTTGGTTTTGTGATATTGAGCTACATGAGCTGCTTTTTGGAGATTAATCCTTTGCCATTTGCTTCATTTGAAAATATTTTCTCCCATTCTGATGGTTGTCTTTTCATCTTGCTTATGTTTTCCTTTGCTGTGCAAAAGAATTTATGTTTCATTCGGTCCCATTTTTTTATTTTTGTTTTTATTTCCATTTCTCTAGGAGGTGGGTCAAAAAGGATCTTGCTGTGATTTATGTCATAGACTGTTCTGCTTATGTTTTCCTCTAAGAGTTTTATAGTGGCTGGTCTTATATTTAGGTCTCTA
This sequence comes from Balaenoptera borealis, assembly GCF_965194805.1. Lineage (NCBI taxonomy): Eukaryota > Metazoa > Chordata > Mammalia > Artiodactyla > Balaenopteridae > Balaenoptera > Balaenoptera borealis. The sequence continues at coordinate 712,961 of NW_028123961.1, forward strand.
ATCCATTTTGAGTTTATTTTTGCGTATGGTGTTAGGGTGTGTACTAATTTCATTCTTTTACATGTAACTGTCCAGTTTTCCCAGCACCACTTGCTGAAGACACTGTCTTTTCTCCATTGTATACCCTTGCCTCCTTTGTCATAGATTAGTGAACCATAGGTACGTGGGTTTATCTCTGTGCTTTCTATCCTGTTCTATTGACCTATATTTCTGTTCTTGTGTCAGTACCATATTATCTTGATTACTGTAGCTTTGCAATATAGTCTGAAGTCTGGAAGTCTGATTCCTCCAGCTCTTTTTTTTCCCCCCTCAAGACTGCTTTGGCTATCCAGGGTCTTTTGTGTCTCCCTACAAATTTTAAGATTTTTTTTTCTTGTTCTGTAGAAAATGCCAAAGGTATTTTGATCGGGATTGCATTGAATCTGTAGATTGCTTTGGGTAGTATAGTCATTTTCACAATATTGATTCTTCTAATCCGAGAACATGGTATATGTCTCCATCTGTTTATATCATCTTTGATTTCTTTCATCAGTGTCTTATAGTTTTCTGAGTACAGGTCTTTTACTTCCTTAGGTAGGTTTATTCCTAGGTATTTTATTCTTTTTGTTGCAGTGGTAATGGGATTGTTTCCTTAATTTCTCTTTCTGATCTTTCATTGTTAGTGTATAGGAATGCAAGCAATTTCTGTGCATTAATTTTGTATCCTGCAACTTTACCAAATTCATTGATTAGCTCCAGTGGTTTTCTGGTGGCATCTTTAGGATTCTCTATCTGTAATATCATGTCATCTGCAAACAGTGACAATTTTACTTCTTCTTTTCCTTTTTGTATTCCTTTTATTTCTTTTTCTTCTCTGATTGCCATGGCTAGGACTTCCAAAACTATGTTGAATAGCAGTGGTGAGAGTGGACATCCTCGTCTTGTTCCTGATCTTAGAGGAAACGCTTTCAGTTTTTCACCATTGAGAATGTTGTTTGCTGTGGGTTTGTCATATATGGCCTTTATTATGTTGAGGTAGTTTCCCTCTATGCCCACACTCTGCAGAGTTTTTATCGTAAATGAGTGTTGAATTTTCTCAAAATCTTTTCCTTCATCTATTGAGATGATCATATGGTTTTATTCTACAATTTGTTAATATGGTGTATCACATTGATTTGTGTATATTGAAGAATCCTTGCATCCCTGGGATAAACCCCACTTGATCATGGTGTATGATCCTTTTAATGTGTTGTTCGATTCTGTTTGCTAGTATTTTGTTGAGGATTTTTACATCTATATTCATCAGTGATATTGGTCTATAATTTTCTTTCCTTGTAGTATCTCTGTCTGATTTTGGTATCAGGGTGATGGTGGTCTCATAGAATGAGTTTGGGAGTGTTCCTTCCGCTGCAATTGTTTTGAAGAATTTGAGAAGGTTGGGTGTTAGCTCTGCTCTAAATGTTTGATAGAATTCACCTGTGATGCCATCTGGTTCTGGACTTTTGTTTGTTGGAAGATTTTTAATCACAGTTTCAATTTCATTGCTTGTGATAGGTTTGTTCATATTTTCTATTTCTTCCTGGTTCAGTCTTAGAAGGTTATCCCTTTCTAAGAATTTGTCCATTTCTTCCAGATTGTCCATTTTATTGGCCTAGAGTTGCTTGTAGTAGTCTCTTAGGATGCTTTGTATTCCTGTGGTGTCTGTTATAACTTCTGCTTTTTCACTTCTAATTTTGTTGATTTGCGTCCTCTCCCTCTTTTTCTGGAGTCCGGCTAAAGGTTGATCATTTTTGCTTATCTTCTCAAAGAACCAGCTTTTAGTTTTATTGATCTTTGCTTTCGTTTTCTTTGTTTCTATTTCATTTATTTCTGCTCTGATCTTTATGATTTCTTTCCTTCTACTAACTTTGGGTTTTGTTCTTCTTTCTCTAGTTCCTCTAGGTGTAAGGTTAGATTGTTTATTTGAGATTTTTCTTGTTTCTTGAGGTAGGCTTGTATTGCTATAAACTTCCCTCTTAGAACTCCTTTTGCTGCATCCCATAGGTTTTGGATCATCGTGTTTTTGTTGTCATTTGTCTCTAGGTAGTTTTTGATTTCCTCTTTGATTTCTTCAGTGATCGCTTGGTTATTTAGTAACGTGTTGTTTAGCCTCCATGTGTTTGTGTTTTTTACGGTTTTTTCCGTGTAATTGATTTCTAATCTCATAGCATTGTGGTCGGAACAGCTGCTTGATATGATTTCAGTTTTCTTAAATTTACTGAGGCTTTATCTGTGACCCAAGATGTGATCTATCCTGGAGAATGTTCCGTGTGCAGTTGAGAAGAACGTGTAATCTGCTGTTTTTGGATGGAATGTCCTATAAATATCAATTAACTCTATCTGGTCTATTGTGTCATTTAAAGCTTGTGTTTCCTTATTAATTTTCTGTCTGGCTGATCTCCACTGGTGTAAGTGAGCTGTTAAAGTCCCCCGCTATTATTGTGTTACTGTCGATTTACTCTTTTATAGCTGTTAGCAGTTGCCTTATACATTGAGCTGCTCCTATTTTGGGTACATATATATTTATAATTGTTATATCTTCTTCTTGGATTGATCCCCTGACCATTATGTAGTGCCTTTCCTTGTCTCTTGTAACATTCTTTATTTTAAAGTCTATTTTATCTGATATGAGTATTGCTACTCCAGCTTTCTTTTGATTTTCATTTGCATAGAATATATTTTTCCATCGCCTCACTTTGAGTCTGTATGTGTCCCTAGGTCTGAAATGGATCTCTTGTAGACAGCATATATATGGGTCTTGTTTTTGTATCCATTCAGCGAGCCTGTGTCTTTTGGTTGGAACATGTAGTGCATTCACGTTTAAGGTAATTATCGATATGTATGTTCCTACTACTATTTTCTTAATTGTTATGGGTTTGTCTTGGTGGGTCCTTTTCTTCTCTTGTGTTTCCCACTTAGAGAAGTTCCTTTAGCATTTGGTGTAGAGCTGGTTTCATGGTGCTGAATTCTCTTAACTTTTGCTTGTCTGTAAGGCTTTTGATTTCTCCATCAAATCTGAATGAGCTCTTTGCAGGGTGGAGTACTCTTGGTTGTAGGTTCTTCCCTTTCATCACTTTAAATTTATCATGCCACTTCCTTCTGGCTTGTAGATTTTCTGCTGAGAAATCAGTTGTTATCCTTATGGGAGTTCCCTTGTATGTTATTTGTCATTTTTCCCTTGCTGCTTTCAATCATTTTTCTTTGTCGTTAATTTTTGTCAATTTGATTACTATGTGTCTTGTCATTTTTCTCCTTTGGTTTATCCTGCCTGGGACACTCTGTGCTTCTGGACTTGGGTGGCTATTTCTTTTCCCATGCTAGGGAAGTTTTTGACCATTATCTCTTTAAATATATTCTCGGGTCCTTTCTCTCTCTCTTCTCCTTCTGGGACCCCTATAATGCGAATGTTGTTGCGTTTAATGTTGTCCCAGAGGACTCTTGGGGTGTCTTCGTTTATTTTCATTCTTTTTCTTTATTCTGTTCCATGGCAGTGATTTCCACCTTTCTGTCTTCCAGGTCACTTATCCGTTCTTCTGCCACAGTTATTCTGCTACTGATTCCTTCTAGTGTATTTTTCATTTCAGTTATTCCATTGTTCACCTCTGTTTGTTTGTTCTTTAATTCTTCTAGGTGTTTGTTCCTTAATTCTTCTAGGTCTTTGTTAAACATTTCTTGCATCTTCTCGATCTTTGCCTCCTTTCTTTTTCCAAGGTCTTGGCTCAACTTCACTATCATTATTCTGAATTTTTTTTCTGGAAGGTTCCCTATCTCCACCTCATTTCGTTTTTTTTTCTGGGGTTTTATCTTGTTCCTTGATCTGGTATAAAGTCCTCTGCCTTTTCATTTTGTCTATCTTTCTGTGAATGTGGTTTTCCTTCCACAGGCTGCAGAATTGTAGTTCTTCTTGCTTCTGCTGTCTGCTCTCCGGTGGATGAGTCTATCTTAGAGGCTTGTGCAAGCTTCCTGATGGGAAGGACTGGTGGTGGGTAGAGCTGGGTGTTGCTTTGGTGGGCAGAGCTTTAATCCGCTTGTCTACGGATTAAATAAAACTTTAATAAAAAGTTTAATCCGCTTGTCTGCTGATGCATGGGGCTGGGTTCCCTCCCTGTTGGTTGTTTGGCCTGAGGCGACCCAGCCCTGGAGCCTACCTTGCTCTTGGTGGGGCTAATGGCGGACTCTGGGAGGGCTCACACCAAGGAGTATTTCCCAGAACTTCTGCTGCCAGTGTCGTTGTCCTCATGGTGAGCCACAGCCACAGCCACCACCTGCCTCTGCAGGAGACCCTCTAAAAGTAGCAGGTAGTTCTGGTCATTCTCCTACAGGGTCACTGCTCCTTCCCCTGGGTCCTGATGTGCACACTACTTTGTGTGTGCCCTCCAAGAGTGGAGTATCTGAGTGGAGTTGAGACTCTGAGACTCTGTGTGGAGTTGCACAGACTCTGGGTCCTGTGAAGCTTCGATGTTTTGTGATTCTAGAAATCCTATAGGAGACGGTCCACAGCAGGTGACGCTAATGTTGTCAGTAGAGGTGTTGAAGCCAAAGATCTGCAGTTCCAACTAGAGGTGCCGATGTACATACAGGACAAAATCATCTCGTGTGAATGTAGTTCAGGCATGTTTAAGATGAATGCAGTCATGTTAATGCCTACCATATTCTATCTTGAGCCTCTCCTCAGGGACCCCCTCCTCAGTTCCTGAGGCTCCTGTAAGTCATGTACAGGGGACTGGAGAGTGGGCTCTGTCCAGTCTGAGCCCTGAGTTACCCTGTGTGTATCTTAGGATACTTTGTATTTCTGTGGTGTCCGTTGTAACATCATCTCTTTCATTTCAGATTTATTTGGGCCCTCTCTTTTTAAAAAAACATACTACTGTTGTCTTTTATTCTTTACAGAAGTTTAATAAGTGTTTGATCTACTATCCTTACCCTATGTATACTTTTTGCAGTGAGATTTTTTACTTTTCTTTGTTTCCTTGTTACTATCAATAATTAGTGAGACTTCTTTTAAGCTACCTTCAACATTGCTTATAAAGCTGCTTTATTAGTGATGACAGAGCCTTAATGGAAGTCATGTTCTGGTTGTAAATTAGAATGCAATGTGCCAGCAAATAGCCCCTTAAGTTTATGTCTCATTACTTCTTGTTCTTTTTTTAATTTAATTTTTATTTTTTGTCAGAGCAAATTTAATTAAAATGTTTTGTTTCTTCTAGGTGTGAAAGATGTGGTTCTTTTAAACATATACATATATCTATTCTTCTTTGGATCATTTTCCCATGTAGGTTATGACACGATGTTGAGTAGTCTTGTCTTGGTATTACGTAGGTCTTTGGTGATTACATATTTCACATGTGTTTCTATATCTATCTTAACCCCAATATCCTAATGTATCCAATCCTCACACCTTTCCATTTGGTGAACCATAAGTTTGTTTAATGAATCTGTGATTGCATTTCTCTGTGGAAATATCTTCATTGGTATCAATTTTTAGCTAAGACCTATAAGTGATATTATAGGATATGTGTCTTTTGCTTTCTGACTTAGTACAATTTGCCTGATTACCTCAAGAATCATACATGGTGCTGCAAATGGCATTGTTTCATTTTTTTCCCTGGCTAATATTCCATCTGTACGTGTACCAGTTCTTCTTTGGCCACGCACCTCTTGATGGACTTTCTGGTTGCCTCCATGTCTTGGCTATTGTAATACTGCTGCAATGCACATTTGCTTGCCTGTGTCTTTCCAGTTATATCTTCTTATGTTATAGGCCAAGGAGTGGGCTTGCTGTATCATATGGTAGCTCAGTGTGTATGTTTTAAAGGCACCACCATTCAGTTCTCATTAGTGGCTCTTTCCAGGTTATGTCCCACTTAAAATTGAGGGTATGCATTTCTCCAAAACACCTTCAATATTTATTGTTTGTAGTTTTCTTGCTGATGGTCATTCTAACAGGTGCGAGCTGATACCTATCTGTGGTTGAATTTGCATGTGTCCCATAATCTGTTGAAATTGAGCTTTAAAGCATGCCCTTTTATTTATCAAACTGTGATTACAGCTTAGTTCTTCAAAGTGTTTTCTTAAAGTAAGTGTCACATTTTGAAAATTTTTGGCCATTACCTCCCTCAAGACATTTGGAGGGCACGTTTCATTTACAGCCCTGAAGTACTTGTTCATATGAAGTGACCATTAGCACAGGTTTTAAAGCTGCTTTTGCAGGTAACGGCCAGAGGGTGGCAGCCTTTCTACGTTCCCAATCTGGTAAATAGGGAAAGAGACCTTCAGCCCCAAGAGTGTCCAGCTTTATTTCTCATCCAGCTGTGGGTCTAGATATGGTCACACCAGGTTGCATCACAGCCCCGGAACGAATTATGTAAAAATTTCTCCCTCTATCACTGTCTTTGTTTTTTGGGATTTTAAAGTAATTTATTTTTATAATGGGGTTTACCTGATTTTCACTGCTGTGTTTATGCCCCTTTACACCCACTTGATTCACTTACAGAGAGAAATCAATACATAGGTTTTAAGATTTTTACTAGTCAGATATATTCTTGTTCGTTGAATAGGGGGTGTTGCATCCACTTCACTGAGCAAGGAGTAGGTCTTGTCTATTACATATTGGGTTTATGGATCGGTATTTGAGCTAATATGAAACCCTCGTTTTATGCATCACCCCACCTCACCTTTCCCGTTAAGCAGCCATAGTGTGTTTTCTAAATGTGTGACTCTGTTCTGTTTTGTAATTCAGTTCAAGTGTAACGGTTTTTACATTCCCTCTACAAGTGATATCTTATGATAAGTGTCTTTTTCTGTGTGACTTATTTCACTTAGAATCGTCGAACATAAATCCACTCATCATGCGGCTAATAGCCTTATGACATTGATTTCATGGCTGAGTGATATTCCATTGTACATAAGGACCACAACATCGTTATCCATTTTCCTATTTCCTGGGATATTTAAGGTGTAATGAAGAGGAGGTTCTTGTCAACAGAGCAGCCCTAAACTTTGGTGTGTCTGTGTCTAGCTGATTTTTAGTTTTCCCAATTCATAACCCCATAAGTGGAAATGCCCTATGCTCTCTAAGCTGTGTTTTTTAGATGTTTCAGGACTCACCGTACACTTCTCCAGAGTGGCTGTTGGCAATTTACATCCCGCCCATCAGTGTAGCAAGGCTCCCATTTCTCCATGGCCTGTCCTGCATTTCTGGTTTTGACACTTTTTTCAGCATGGCCCTTTTGACGGATGGGAAGCGAAACTTCTTTGTAGCGCTGATTTGCCTTTCCAGGTTGCTTGGTTGGCCAAAAAGGGCGTATGCGTTTTTTCCTGAATATATTCAGGAAAAAACGCATACGCCCTTTTTGGCCAAGGGCATCATTGTCAACGTTTTGCCGCTTTTCATGTGCTTTAAAGGAGATTCGAATCTACCTCCTGAAATCTGTTTCCTGCAATTCTGCCTTGATTTCAAATCCTCTTCTTTGCCTTCCCTCAATATATTTGTGGACGAGAGTTATCATTTATAACTCTGCAGGTTTGTGAATTGCAGTGCCCTGAAGCTCCATTTTACAACTCGCTTTTTTGGGAGCTGGCCGCAAAAGCACTGGATGGCTTCAGGCCCTGTTCTGGTTCCGGGGGTATGATGAGCCTGTGGTTAATTCTTCTTCCTGATGGGAAAATAGAGTGACCTGTGCCTGTCCCAACACCAAGAGCCAGTCTCTCAATGGTTCCCCATCTTCCCGTTCATCCTCAGGAAAAATTGCAACCTGTACGGAACAGGAGGTTAAAGGTGCTGATGCTCCAAGTAGGGAGATTGCTAGTAAAGTGGCTGGAATGGCGAACCCGGGCACAAGGAGATGAGAAATGAGGTGCGTTTTAGAAACCTTTCCCCATCACACGGTGTACCATCTTCTGGGTTTCTCATGCATGTTTTCGATGTAGGAAGATGCCCTTGAACCTGGAGATTTGGGACCCATGCGATGGGTACCACGCAGTATTACTTTAAATGGTCTGCGTTTGCTCACCCAACCTCACCAAACCTCTCAGCCCCAAGAGTGTCCACCCTTATGTCTCATCCAGCTGTGGGTCTAGATATGGTCAATCCAGGTTGCATCACAGCCCCTGAACGCATTGTGTAAGAATGTCTCTCTCTTTCACTGTCTTTCTTTCATGGGTTTTTCAAAGTAATTTATTTTCATAATGGGGTTTAGCTGCTTTTCACTGCTGTGTTTATGCCGCTTTACACCCACTTGACACACTAACAGAGAGATATCAATACATAGGTTTTAAGATTATTACTAGTCAGATATATTCTTGTGCGGTGAATAGGGCGTGTTGAGTCCAGTTCTCTGAGCAAGGAGTAGGTCTTGTCTATTACATATTGGGTTTATGGAACGGTATCTGAGCTAATTTGAAACCCTTGTTTTATGTATCACCCCACCTCACCTTTCCCGTTAAGCAGCCATAGTGTGTTTTCTGCATGTGTGACTCTGTTCTGTTTTGTAATTCAGTTCATGTGTAACGGTTTTTACATTCCCTCTATCAGTGATACCTTATGAGAAGTGTCCTTTTCTGTGTGACTTATTTCACTTAGAATCGTCGTACCTAAATCCACTCTTCATGCTGCTACTAGCCTTAGGACATTGATTTCATGGCTGAGTGATATTCCATTGTACATAAGGACCAGAACTTCTTTACCCATTTTTCTCTTTCCTGGGATATTTAAGGTGGAATGAAGTGGAGGTCCTTGTCAACAGAGCAGCCCTAAACTTTGGGGTGCTTGTGTCTTGCTGATTTTTAATTTTCCCAATTTATACCCCCATGAGTGGAAGTGCCCTATGCTCTCTAAGCTGTGTTTTTCAGATGTTTCAGGACTCACCGGACACTTCTCCAGAGTGGCTGTTGGCAATTTACATCCCGCCCATCAGTGTAGCAAGGCTCCCATTTCTCCATGGCCTGTCCTGCATTTCTGGTTTTGACACTTTTTTCAGCATGGCCCTTTTGACCGATGGGAAGCGAGACTTCTTTGTAGCGCTGATTTGCCTTTCCAGGTTGCTTGGTTGGCCAAAAAGGGCGTATGCGTTTTTTCCTGAATATATTCAGGAAAAAACGCATACGCCCTTTTTGGCCAAGGGCATCATTGTCAACGTTTTGCCGCTTTTCATGTGCTTTAAAGGAGATTCGAATCTACCTCCTGTAATCTGTTTCCTGCAATTCTGCCTTGATTTCAAATCCTCTTCGTTGCCTTCCCTCAATATATTTGTGGACGAGAGTTATCATTTATAACTCTGCAGGTTTGTGAATTGCAGTGCCATGAAGCTCGATTTTACACCTCGCGTTTTTGGGAGCTGGCCGCAAAAGCGCAGGATGGCTTCAGGCCCTGTTCTGGTTCCGGGGGGCAGGCTGAGCCTGTGGTTAATTCTTCTTCCTGATGGGAAAATAGAGTGACCTGTGCCTGTCCCAACACCAAGAGCCAGTCTCTCATTGGTTCCCCGTCTTCCCGTTCATCCTCAGGAAAAATTGCAACCTGTAGGGAACAGGAGGTTAAAGGTGCTGATGCTCCAAGTAGGGAGATTGCTAGTAAAGCGGCTGGGATGGCGAACCCGGGCACAAGGAGATGAGAAATGAGGTGCGTTTTAGAAACCTTTCCCCATCACACGGTGTACCATCTTCTGGGTTTCTCATGCATGTTTTTGATGTAGGAAGATGCCCTTGAACATGGAGATTTGGGACCCATGCGATGGGTACCACACAGTATTACTTTAAAGGGTCTGCGTTTGCTCACCCAACCTCACCAAACCTCTCAGCCCCAAGAGTGTCCACCCTTAGGTCTCATCCAGCTGTGGGTCTAGATATGGTCAATCCAGGTTGCATCACAGCCCCTGAACGCATTGTGTAAGAATTTCTCTCTTTCACTGTCTTTGTTTCATGGGTTTTTAAAAGTAATTTATTTCCATAATGCGGTTTAGCTGCTTTTCACTGCTGTGTTTATGCCGCTTTACACCCACTTGACACACTAACAGAGAGATATCAATACATAGGTTTTAAGATTATTACTAGTCAGATATATTCTTGTGCGGTGAATAGGGCGTTTTGAGTCCAATTCTCTGAGCAAGGAGTAGGTCTTGTCTATTACATATTGGGTTTATGGAACGGTATCTGAGCTAATTTGAAACCCTTGTTTTATGTATCACCCCACCTCACCTTTCCCGTTAAACAGCCATAGTGTGTTTTCTGCATGTGTGACTCTGTTCTGTTTTGTAATTCAGTTCAAGTGTAACGGTTTTTACATTCCCTCTATCAGTGATACCTTATGAGAAGTGTCCTTTTCTGTGTGACTTATTTCACTTAGAATCGTCGTACCTAAATCCACTCATCATGCTGCTACTAGCCTTATGACATTGATTTCATGGCTGAGTGATATTCCATTGAACATAAGGAACAGAACTTCTTTATCCATTTTTCTCTTTCCTGGGATATTTAAGGTGGAATGAAGTGGAGGTCCTTGTCAACAGAGCAGCCCTAAACTTTGGGGTGCTTGTGTCTTGCTGATTTTTCATTTTCCCAATTTATACCCCCATGAGTGGAAGTGCCCTATGCTCTCTAAGCTGTGTTTTTTAGATGTTTCAGGACTCACCGTACACTTCTCCAGAGTGGCTGTTGGCAATTTACATCCCGCCCATCAGTGTAGCAAGGCTCCCATTTCTCCATGGCCTGTCCTGCATTTCTGGTTTTGACACTTTTTTCAGCATGGCCCTTTTGACCGATGGGAAGCGAAACTTCTTTGTAGCGCTGATTTGCCTTTCCAGGTTGCTTGGTTGGCCAAAAAGGGCGTATGCATTTTTTCCTGAATATATTCAGGAAAAAACGCATACGCCCTTTTTGGCCAAGGGCATCATTGTCAACGTTTTGCCGCTTTTCATGTGCTTTAAAGGAGATTCGAATCTACCTCCTGAAATCTGTTTCCTGCAATTCTGCCTTGATTTCAAATCCTCTTCTTTGCCTTCCCTCAATATATTTGTGGACGAGAGTTATCATTTATAACTCTGCAGGTTTGTGAATTGCAGTGCCCTGAAGCTCGATTTTACAACTCGCGTTTTTGGGAGCTGGCCGCAAGAGCGCAGGATGGCTTCAGGCCCTGTTCTGGTTCCGGGGTCAGGCTGAGCCTGTGGTTAATTCTTCTTCCTGATGGGAAAATAGAGTGACCTGTGCCTGTCCCAACACCAAGAGCCAGTCTCTCATTGGTTCCCCGTCTTCCCGTTCATCCTCAGGAAAAATTGCAACCTGTAGGGAACAGGAGGTTAAAGGTGCTGATGCTCCAAGTAGGGAGATTGCTAGTAAAGCGGCTGGGATGGCGAACCCGGGCACAAGGAGATGAGAAATGAGGTGCGTTTTAGAAACCTTTCCCCATCACACGGTGTACCATCTTCTGGGTTTCTCATGCATGTTTTTGATGTAGGAAGATGCCCTTGAACATGGAGATTTGGGACCCATGCGATGGGTACCACGCAGTATTACTTTAAAGGGTCTGCGTTTGCTCACCCAACCTCACCAAACCTCTCAGCCCCAAGAGTGTCCACCCTTAGGTCTCATCCAGCTGTGGGTCTAGATATGGTCAATCCAGGTTGCATCACAGCCCCTGAACGCATTGTGTAAGAATTTCTCTCTTTCACTGTCTTTGTTTCATGGGTTTTTAAAAGTAATTTATTTTCATAATGCGGTTTAGCTGCTTTTCACTGCTGTGTTTATGCCGCTTTACACCCACTTGACACACTAACAGAGAGATATCAATACATAGGTTTTAAGATTATTACTAGTCAGATATATTCTTGTGCGTTGAATAGGGCGTTTTGAGTCCAATTCTCTGAGCAAGGAGTAGGTCTTGTCTATTACATATTGGGTTTATGGAACGGTATCTGAGCTAATTTGAAACCCTTGTTTTATGTATCACCCCACCTCACCTTTCCCGTTAAACAGCCATAGTGTGTTTTCTGCATGTGTGACTCTGTTCTGTTTTGTAATTCAGTTCAAGTGTAACGGTTTTTACATTCCCTCTATCAGTGATACCTTATGAGAAGTGTCCTTTTCTGTGTGACTTATTTCACTTAGAATCGTCGTACCTAAATCCACTCATCATGCTGCTACTAGCCTTATGACATTGATTTCATGGCTGAGTGATATTCCATTGTACATAAGGACCAGAACTTCTTTACCCATTTTTCTCTTTCCTGGGATATTTAAGGTGGAATGAAGTGGAGGTCCTTGTCAACAGAGCAGCCCTAAACTTTGGGGTGCTTGTGTCTTGCTGATTTTTCATTTTCCCAATTTATACCCCCATGAGTGGAAGTGCCCTATGCTCTCTAAGCTGTGTTTTTTAGATGTTTCAGGACTCACCGTACACTTCTCCAGAGTGGCTGTTGGCAATTTACATCCCGCCCATCAGTGTAGCAAGGCTCCCATTTCTCCATGGCCTGTCCTGCATTTCTGGTTTTGACACTTTTTTCAGCATGGCCCTTTTGACCGATGGGAAGCGAGACTTCTTTGTAGCGCTGATTTGCCTTTCCAGGTTGCTTGGTTGGCCAAAAAGGGCGTATGCGTTTTTTCCTGAATATATTCAGGAAAAAACGAATACGCACTTTTTGGCCAAGGGCATCATTGTCAACGTTTTGCCGCTTTTCATGTGCTTTAAAGGAGATTCGAATCTACCTCCTGAAATCTGTTTCCTGCAATTCTGCCTTGATTTCAAATCCTCTTCTTTGCCTTCCCTCAATATATTTGTGGACGAGAGTTATCATTTATAACTCTGCAGGTTTGTGAATTGCAGTGCCCTGAAGCTCGATTTTACAACTCGCGTTTTTGGGAGCTGGCCGCAAGAGCTCAGGATGGCTTCAGGCCCTGTTCTGGTTCCGGGGTCAGGCTGAGCCTGTGGTTAATTCTTCTTCCTGATGGGAAAATAGAGTGACCTGTGCCTGTCCCAACACCAAGAGCCAGTCTCTCATTGGTTCCCCGTCTTCCCGTTCATCCTCAGGAAAAATTGCAACCTGTAGGGAACAGGAGGTTAAAGTTGCTGATGCTCCAAGTAGGGAGATTGCTAGTAAAGCGGCTGGGATGGCGAACCCGGGCACAAGGAGATGAGAAATGAGGTGCGTTTTAGAAACCTTTCCCCATCACACGGTGTACCATCTTCTGGGTTTCTCATGCATGTTTTTGATGTAGGAAGATGCCCTTGAACATGGAGATTTGGGACCCATGCGATGGGTACCACGCAGTATTACTTTAAAGGGTCTGCGTTTGCTCACCCAACCTCACCAAACCTCTCAGCCCCAAGAGTGTCCACCCTTAGGTCTCATCCAGCTGTGGGTCTAGATATGGTCAATCCAGGTTGCATCACAGCCCCTGAACGCATTGTGTAAGAATTTCTCTCTTTCACTGTCTTTGTTTCATGGGTTTTTAAAAGTAATTTATTTTCATAATGCGGTTTAGCTGCTTTTCACTGCTGTGTTTATGCCGCTTTACACCCACTTGACACACTAACAGAGAGATATCAATACATAGGTTTTAAGATTATTACTAGTCAGATATATTCTTGTGCGGTGAATAGGGCGTTTTGAGTCCAATTTTCTGAGCAAGGAGTAGGTCTTGTCTATTACATATTGGGTTTATGGAACGGTATCTGAGCTAATTTGAAACCCTTGTTTTATGTATCACCCCACCTCACCTTTCCCGTTAAACAGCCATAGTGTGTTTTCTGCATGTGTGACTCTGTTCTGTTTTGTAATTCAGTTCAAGTGTAACGGTTTTTACATTCCCTCTATCAGTGATACCTTATGAGAAGTGTCCTTTTCTGTGTCACTTATTTCACTTAGAATCGTCGTACCTAAATCCACTCATCATGCTGCTACTAGCCTTATGACATTGATTTCATGGCTGAGTGATATTCCACTGTACAAAAGGACCACAACTTCTTTACCCATTTTTCTCTTTCCTGGGATATTGAAGGTGGAATGAAGTGGAGGTCCTTGTCAACAGAGCAGCCCTAAACTTTGGGGTGCTTGTGTCTTGCTGATTTTTAATTTTCCCAATTTATACCCCCATGAGTGGAAGTGCCCTATGCTCTCTAAGCTGTGTTTTTTAGATGTTTCACGACTCACCGTACACTTCTCCAGAGTGGCTGTTGGCAATTTACATCCCGCCCATCAGTGTAGCAAGGCTCCCATTTCTCCATGGCCTGTCCTGCATTTCTGGTTTTGACACTTTTTTCAGCATGGCCCTTTTGACCGATGGGAAGCGAGACTTCTTTGTAGCGCTGATTTGCCTTTCCAGGTTGCTTGGTTGGCCAAAAAGGGCGTATGCGTTTTTTCCTGAATATATTCAGGAAAAAACGCATACGCCCTTTTTGGCCAAGGGCATCATTGTCAACGTTTTGCCGCTTTTCATGTGCTTTAAAGGAGATTCGAATCTACCTCCTGAAATCTGTTTCCTGCAATTCTGCCTTGATTTCAAATCCTCTTCTTTGCCTTCCCTCAATATATTTGTGGACGAGAGTTATCATTTATAACTCTGCAGGTTTGTGAATTGCAGTGCCATGAAGCTCGATTTTACACCTCGCGTTTTTGGGAGCTGGCCGCAAAAGCGCAGGATGGCTTCAGGCCCTGTTCTGGTTCCGGGGGGCAGGCTGAGCCTGTGGTTAATTCTTCTTCCTGATGGGAAAATAGAGTGACCTGTGCCTGTCCCAACACCAACAGCCAGTCTCTCATTGGTTCCCCGTCTTCCCGTTCATCCTCAGGAAAAATTGCAACCTGTACGGAACAGGAGGTTAAAGGTGCTGATGCTCCAAGTAGGGAGATTGCTAGTAAAGCGGCTGGGATGGCGAACCCGGGCACAAGGAGATGAGAAATGAGGTGCGTTTTAGAAACCTATCCCCATCACACGGTGTACCATCTTCTGGGTTTCTCATGCATGTTTTCGATGTAGGAAGATGCCCTTGAACCTGGAGATTTGGGACCCATGCGATGGGTACCACGCAGTATTACTTTAAAGGGTCTGCGTTTGCTCACCCAACATCACCAAACCTCTCAGCCCCAAGAGTGTCCACCCTTAGGTCTCATCCAGCTGTGGGTCTAGATATGGTCAATCCAGGTTGCATCACAGCCCCTGAACGCATTGTGTAAGCATTTCTCTCTTTCACTGTCTTTGTTTCATGGGTTTTTAAAAGTAATTTATTTTCATAATGCGGTTTAGCTGCTTTTCACTGCTGTGTTTATGCCGCTTTACACCCACTTGACACACTAACAGAGAGATATCAATACATAGGTTTTACGATTATTACTAGTCAGATATATTCTTGTGCCGTGAATAGGGCGTGTTGAGTCCAGTTCTCTGAGCAAGGAGTAGGTCTTGTCTATTACATATTGGGTTTATGGAACGGTATCTGAGCTAAATTGAAAACCTTCTTTTATGTATCACCCCACCTCACCTTTCCCGTTAAGCAGCCATAGTGTGTTTTCTGCATGTGTGACTCTGTTCTGTTTTGTAATTCAGTTCAAGTGTAACGGTTTTTACATTCCCTCTATCAGTGATACCTTATGAGAAGTGTCCTTTTCTGTGTCACTTATTTCACTTAGAATCGTCGTACCTAAATCCACTCATCATGCTGCTACTAGCCTTATGACATTGATTTCATGGCTGAGTGATATTCCATTGTACAAAAGGACCACAACTTCTTTACCCATTTTTCTCTTTCCTGGGATATTGAAGCTGGAATGAAGTGGAGGTCCTGGTCAACAGAGCAGCCCTAAACTTTGGGGTGCTTGTGTCTTGCTGATTTTTAATTTTCCCAATTTATACCCCCATGAGTGGAAGTGCCCTATGCTCTCTAAGCTGTGTTTTTCAGATGTTTCAGGACTCACCGGACACTTCTCCAGAGTGGCTCTTGGCAATTTACATCCCGCCCATCAGTGTAGCAAGGCTCCCATTTCTCCATGGCCTGTCCTGCATTTCTGGTTTTGACACTTTTTTCAGCATGGCCCTTTTGACCGATGGGAAGCGAGACTTCTTTGTAGCGCTGATTTGCCTTTCCAGGTTGCTTGGTTGGCCAAAAAGGGCGTATGCGTTTTTTCCTGAATATATTCAGGAAAAAACGCATACGCCCTTTTTGGCCAAGGGCATCATTGTCAACGTTTTGCCGCTTTTCATGTGCTTTAAAGGCGATTCGAATCTACCTCCTGAAATCTGTTTCCTGCAATTCTGCCTTGATTTCAAATCCTCTTCTTTGCCTTCCCTCAATATATTTGTGGACGACAGTTATCATTTATAACTCTGCATGTTTGTGAATTGCAGTGCCCTGAAGCTCCATTTTACAACTCGCTTTTTTGGGAGCTGGCCGCAAAAGCGCAGGATGGCTTCAGGCCCTGTTCTGGTTCCGGGGGGCAGGCTGAGCCTGTGGTTAATTCTTCTTCCTGATGGGAAAATAGAGTGACCTGTGCCTGTCCCAACACCAAGAGCTAGTCTCTCGTTGGTTCCACGTCTTCCCGTTCATCCTCAGGACAAATTGCAACCTGTACGGAACAGGAGGTTAAAGGTGCTGATGCTCCAAGTAGGGAGATTGCTAGTAAAGCGGCTGGAATGGCGAATCCGGGCACAAGGAGATGAGAAATGAGGTGCGTTTTAGAAACCTTTCCCCATCACACGGTGTACCATCTTCTGGGTTTCTCATGCATGTTTTCGATGTAGGAAGATGCCCTTGAACCTGGAGATTTGGGACCCATGCGATGGGTACCACGCAGTATTACTTTAAAGGGTCTGTGTTTGCTCACCCAACCTCACCAAACCTCTCAGCCCCAAGAGTGTCCACCCTTATGTCTCATCCAGCTGTGGGTCTAGATATGGTCAATCCAGGTTGCATCACAGGCCCTGAACGCATTGTGTAAGAATTTCTCTCTCTTTCACTGTCTTTGTTTCATGGGTTTTTCAAAGTAATTTATTTTCATAATGGGATTTAGCTGCTTTTCACTGCTGTGTTTATGCCGCTTTACACCCACTTGACACACTAACAGAGAGATATCAATACATAGGTTTTACGATTATTACTAGTCAGATATATTCTTGTGCCGTGAATAGGGCGTGTTGAGTCCAGTTCTCTGAGCAAGGAGTAGGTCTTGTCTATTACATATTGGGTTTATGGAACGGTATCTGAGCTAAATTGAAAACCTACTTTTATGTATCACCCCACCTCACCTTTCCCGTTAAGCAGCCATAGTGTGTTTTCTGCATGTGTGACTCTGTTCTGTTTTGTAATTCAGTTCAAGTGTAACGGTTTTTACATTCCCTCTATCAGTGATACCTTATGAGAAGTGTCCTTTTCTGTGTGACTTATTTCACTTAGAATCGTCGTACCTAAATCCACTCATCATGCTGCTACTAGCCTTATGACATTGATTTCATGGCTGAGTGATATTCCATTGTACATAAGGACCACAACTTCTTTACCCATTTTTCTCTTTCCTGGGATATTTAAGGTGGAATGAAGTGGAAGTCCTTGTCAACAGAGCAGCCCTAAACTTTGGGGTGCTTGTGTCTTGCTGATTTTTAATTTTCCCAATTTATACCCCCATGAGTGGAAGTGCCCTATGCTCTCTAAGCTGTGTTTTTCAGATGTTTCAGGACTCACCGTACACTTCTCCACAGTGGCTGTTGGCAATTTACATCCCGCCCATCAGTGTAGCAAGGCTCCCATTTCTCCATGGCCTGTCCTGCATTTCTGGTTTTGACACTTTTTTCAGCATGGCCCTTTTGACCGATGGGAAGCGAGACTTCTTTGTAGCGCTGATTTGCCTTTCCAGGTTGCTTGGTTGGCCAAAAAGGGCGTATGCGTTTTTTCCTGAATATATTCAGGAAAAAACGCATACGCCCTTTTTGGCCAAGGGCCTCATTGTCAATGTTTTGCCGCTTTTCATGTGCTTTAAATGCGATTCGAATCTACCTCCTGAAATCTGTTTCCTGCAATTCTGCCTTGATTTCATATCCTCTTCTTTGCCTTCCCTCAATATATTTGTGGACGAGAGTTATCATTTATAACTCTGCAGGTTTGTGAATTGCAGTGCCCTGAACCTCCATTTTACAACTTGTTTTTAAGGGAGCTGGCCGCAAAATCGCAGAATGGCTTCAGGCCCTGTTCTGGTTCCGGGGGGCAGGCTGAGCCTTTGGTTAATTCTTCTTTCTGATGGGAATATAGAGTGACCTGTGCCTGTCCCAACACCAAGAGCTAGTCTCTCGTTTGTTCCACGTCTTCCCGTTTATCCTCAGGACAGATTGCAACCTGTATGGAACAGGAGGTTAAAGGTGCTGATGCTCCAAGTAGGGAGCTTTCTAGTAAAGCGGCTCGAATGGCGAACCCGGGCACAAGGAGATGAGAAATGAGGTGCCTTTTAGAAACCTTTCCCCATCACACGGTGTACCATCTTCTGGGTTTCTCATGCATGTTTTCGATGTAGGAAGATGCCCTTGAACCTGGAGATTTGGGACCCATGCGATGGGTACCACGCAGTATTACTTGAAAGGGTCTGTGTTTGCTCACCCAACCTCACCAAACCTCTTAGCCCCAAGAGTGTCCACCCTTATGTCTCATCCAGCTGTGGGTCTAGATATGGTCAATCCAGGTTGCATCACAGCCCCTGAACGCATTGTCTAAGAATTTCTCTCACTTTCACTGTCTTTCTTTCATGGGTGTTTCAAAGTAATTTATTTTTATAATGGGGTTTAGCTGCTTTTCACTGCTGTGTTTATGCCGCTTTACACCCACTTGACACACTAACAGAGAGATATCAATACATAGGTTTTACGATTATTATTAGTCAGATATATTCTTGTGTGGTGAATAGGGCGTGTTGAGTCCAGTTCTCTGAGCAAGGAGTAGGTCTTGTCTATTACATATTGGGTTTATGGAACGGTATCTGAGGTAATTTGATACCCTTGTTTTATGTATCACCCCACCTCACCTTTCCCGTTAAGCAGCCATAGTGTGTTTTCTGCATGTGTGACTCTGTTCTGTTTTGTAATTCAGTTCAAGTGTAACGGTTTTTACATTCCCTCTATCAGTGATACCTTATGAGAAGTGTCCTTTTCTGTGTGACTTATTTCACTTAGAATCGTCGTACCTAAATCCACTCATCATGCTGCTACTAACCTTACGACATTGATTTCATGGCTGAGTGATATTCCACTGTACATAAGGACCACCACTTCTTTATCCATTTTTCTCTTTCCTGGGATATTGAAGGTGGAATGAAGTGGAGGTCCTGGTCAACAGAGCAGCCCTAAACTTTGGGGTGCTTGTGTCTTGCTGATTTTTAATTTTCCCAATTTATACCCCCATGAGTGGAAGTGCCCTATGCTCTCTAAGCTGTGTTTTTCAGATGTTTCAGGACTCACCGGACACTTCTCCAGAGTGGCTCTTGGCAATTTACATCCCGCCCATCAGTGTAGCAAGGCTCCCATTTCTCCATGGCCTGTCCTGCATTTCTGGTTTTGACACTTTTTTCAGCATGGCCCTTTTGACCGATGGGAAGCGAGACTTCTTTGTAGCACTGATTTGCCTTTCCAGGTTGCTTGGTTGGCCAAAAAGGGCGTATGCGTTTTTTCCTGAATATATTCAGGAAAAAACGCATACGCCCTTTTTGGCCAAGGGCATCATTGTCAACGTTTTGCCGCTTTTCATGTGCTTTAAAGGCGATTCGTATCTACCTCCTGAAATCTGTTTCCTGCAATTCTGCCATGATTTCAAATCCTTTTCTTTGCCTTCCCTCAATATATTTGTGGACGAGAGTTATCATTTATAACTCTGCAGGTTTGTGAATTGCAGTGCCCTGAACCTCCATTTTACAACTCGCTTTTTTGGTAGCTGGCCGCAAAAGGGCAGGACGGCTTCAGGCCCTGTTCTGGTTCCAGGGGGCAGGATGAGCCTGTGGTTAATTCTTCTTTCTGATGGGAATATAGAGTGACCTGTGCCTGTCCCAACACCAAGAGCTAGTCTCTCGTTGGTTCCACGTCTTCCCGTTTATCCTCAGGACAGATTGCAACCTGTATGGAACAGGAGGTTAAAGGTGCTGATGCTCCAAGTAGGGAGCTTGCTAGTAAAGTGGCTGGAATTGCGAACCCAGGCACAAGGAGATGAGAAATGAGGTGCGTTTTAGAAACCTTTCCCCATCACACGGTGTACCATCTTCTGGGTTTCTCATGCATGTTTTTGATGTAGGAAGATGCCCTTGAACCTGGAGATTTGGGACCCATGCGATGGGTACCACGCAGTATTACTTTAAAGGGTCTGTGTTTGCTCACCCAACCTCACCAAACGTCTCAGCCCCAAGAGTGTCCACCCTTATGTCTCATCCAGCTGTGCGTCTAGATATGGTCAATCCAGGTTGCATCACAGCCCCTGAACGCATTGTCTAAGAATTTCTCTCTCTTTCACTGTCTTTGTTTCATGGGTGTTTCAAAGTAATTTATTTTTATAATGGGGTTTAGCTGCTTTTCACTGCTGTGTTTATGCCGCTTTACACCCACTTGACACACTAACAGAGAGATATCAATACATAGGTTTTACGATTATTATTAGTCAGATATATTCTTGTGCGGTGAATAGGGCGTGTTGTGTCCAGTTCTCTGAGCAAGGAGTAGGTCTTGTCTATTACATATTGGGTTTATGGAACGGTATCTGAGCTAATTTGATACCCTTGTTTTATGTATCACCCCACCTCACATTTCCCGTTAAGCAGCCATAGTGTGTTTTCTGCATGTGTGACTCTGTTCTGTTTTGTAATTCAGTTCAAGTGTAACGGTTTTTACATTCCCTCTATCAGTGATACCTTATGAGAAGTGTCCTTTTCTGTGTGACTTATTTCACTTAGAATCGTCGTACCTAAATCCACTCATCATGCTGCTACTAACCTTACGACATTGATTTCATGGCTGAGTGATATTCCATTGTACATAAGGACCAGAACTTCTTTACCCATTTTTCTCTTTCCTGGGATATTGAAGGTGGAATGAAGTGGAGGTCCTGGTCAACAGAGCAGCCCTAAACTTTGGGGTGCTTGTGTCTTGCTGATTTTTAATTTTCCCAATTTATACCCCCATGAGTGGAAGTGCCCTATGCTCTCTAAGCTGTGTTTTTCAGATGTTTCAGGACTCACCGGACACTTCTCCAGAGTGGCTCTTGGCAATTTACATCCCGCCCATCAGTGTAGCAAGGCTCCCATTTCTCCATGGCCTGTCCTGCATTTCTGGTTTTGACACTTTTTTCAGCATGGCCCTTTTGACCGATGGGAAGCGAGACTTCTTTGTAGCGCTGATTTGCCTTTCCAGGTTGCTTGGTTGGCCAAAATGGGCGTATGCGTTTTTTCCTGAATATATTCAGGAAAAAACGCATACGCCCTTTTTGGCCAAGGGCATCATTGTCAACGTTTTGCCACTTTTCATGTGCTTTAAAGGCGATTCGAATATACCTCCTGAAATCTGTTTCCTGCAATTCTGCCTTGATTTCAAATCCTCTTCTTTGCCTTCCCTCAATATATTTGTGGACGACAGTTATCATTTATAACTCTGCAGGTTTGTGAATTGCAGTGCCCTGAAGCTCCATTTTACAACTCGCTTTTTTGGGAGCTGGCCGCAAAAGCGCAGGATGGCTTCAGGCCCTGTTCTGGTTCCGGGGGGCAGGCTGAGCCTGTGGTTAATTCTTCTTCCTGATGGGAAAATAGAGTGACCTGTGCCTGTCCCAACACCAAGAGCTAGTCTCTCGTTGGTTCCACGTCTTCCCGTTCATCCTCAGGACAAATTGCAACCTGTACGGAACAGGAGGTTAAAGGTGCTGATGCTCCAAGTAGGGAGATTGCTAGTAAAGCGGCTGGAATGGCGAATCCGGGCACAAGGAGATGAGAAATGAGGTGCGTTTTAGAAACCTTTCCCCATCACACGGTGTACCATCTTCTGGGTTTCTCATGCATGTTTTCGATGTAGGAAGATGCCCTTGAACCTGGAGATTTGGGACCCATGCGATGGGTACCACGCAGTATTACTTTAAAGGGTCTGTGTTTGCTCACCCAACCTCACCAAACCTCTCAGCCCCAAGAGTGTCCACCCTTATGTCTCATCCAGCTGTGGGTCTAGATATGGTCAATCCAGGTTGCATCACAGGCCCTGAACGCATTGTGTAAGAATTTCTCTCTCTTTCACTGTCTTTGTTTCATGGGTTTTTCAAAGTAATTTATTTTCATAATGGGATTTAGCTGCTTTTCACTGCTGTGTTTATGCCGCTTTACACCCACTTGACACACTAACAGAGAGATATCAATACATAGGTTTTACGATTATTACTAGTCAGATATATTCTTGTGCCGTGAATAGGGCGTGTTGAGTCCAGTTCTCTGAGCAAGGAGTAGGTCTTGTCTATTACATATTGGGTTTATGGAACGGTATCTGAGCTAAATTGAAAACCTACTTTTATGTATCACCCCACCTCACCTTTCCCGTTAAGCAGCCATAGTGTGTTTTCTGCATGTGTGACTCTGTTCTGTTTTGTAATTCAGTTCAAGTGTAACGGTTTTTACATTCCCTCTATCAGTGATACCTTATGAGAAGTGTCCTTTTCTGTGTCACTTATTTCACTTAGAATCGTCGTACCTAAATCCACTCATCATGCTGCTACTAGCCTTATGACATTGATTTCATGGCTGAGTGATATTCCATTGTACATAAGGACCACAACTTCTTTACCCATTTTTCTCTTTCCTGGGATATTGAAGGTGGAATGAAGTGGAGGTCCTGGTCAACAGAGCAGCCCTAAACTTTGGGGTGCTTGTGTCTTGCTGATTTTTAATTTTCCCAATTTATACCCCCATGAGTGGAAGTGCCCTATGCTCTCTAAGCTGTGTTTTTCAGATGTTTCAGGACTCACCGGACACTTCTCCACAGTGGCTGTTGGCAATTTACATCCCGCCCATCAGTGTAGCAAGGCTCCCATTTCTCCATGGCCTGTCCTGCATTTCTGGTTTTGACACTTTTTTCAGCATGGCCCTTTTGACCGATGGGAAGCGAGACTTCTTTGTAGCGCTGATTTGCCTTTCCAGGTTGCTTGGTTGGCCAAAAAGGGCGTATGCGTTTTTTCCTGAATATATTCAGGAAAAAACGCATACGCCCTTTTTGGCCAAGGGCATCATTGTCAACG
Source organism: Balaenoptera borealis (assembly GCF_965194805.1). Taxonomy (NCBI): domain Eukaryota; kingdom Metazoa; phylum Chordata; class Mammalia; order Artiodactyla; family Balaenopteridae; genus Balaenoptera; species Balaenoptera borealis. Next base: position 736,185 of record NW_028123961.1, read on the forward strand.
TTTTGCCGCTTTTCATGTGCTTTAAATGCGATTCGAATCTACCTCCTGAAATCTGTTTCCTGCAATTCTGCCTTGATTTCATATCCTCTTCTTTGCCTTCCCTCAATATATTTGTGGACGAGAGTTATCATTTATAACTCTGCAGGTTTGTGAATTGCAGTGCCCTGAACCTCCATTTTACAACTCGTTTTTAAGGGAGCTGGCCGCAAAATCGCAGAATGGCTTCAGGCCCTGTTCTGGTTCCGGGGGGCAGGCTGAGCCTGTGGTTAATTCTTCTTTCTGATGGGAATATAGAGTGACCTGTGCCTGTCCCAACACCAAGAGCTAGTCTCTCGTTGGTTCCACGTCTTCCCGTTTATCCTCAGGACAGATTGCAACCTGTATGGAACAGGAGGTTAAAGGTGCTGATGCTCCAAGTAGGGAGCTTTCTAGTAAAGCGGCTGGAATGGCGAACCCGGGCACAAGGAGATGAGAAATGAGGTGCCTTTTAGAAACCTTTCCCCATCACACGGTGTACCATCTTCTGGGTTTCTCATGCATGTTTTCGATGTAGGAAGATGCCCTTGAACCTGGAGATTTGTGACCCATGCGATGGGTACCACGCAGTATTACTTGAAAGGGTCTGTGTTTGCTCACCCAACCTCACCAAACCTCTCAGCCCCAAGAGTGTCCACCCTTATGTCTCATCCAGCTGTGGGTCTAGATATGGTCAATCCAGGTTGCATCACAGGCCCTGAACGCATTGTGTAAGAATTTCTCTCACTTTCACTGTCTTTTTTTCATGGGTGTTTCAAAGTAATTTATTTTTATAATGGGGTTTAGCTGCTTTTCACTGCTGTGTTTATGCCGCTTTACACCCACTTGACACACTAACAGAGAGATATCAATACATAGGTTTTACGATTATTATTAGTCAGATATATTCTTGTGTGGTGAATAGGGCGTGTTGAGTCCAGTTCTCTGAGCAAGGAGTAGGTCTTGTCTATTACATATTGGGTTTATGGAACGGTATCTGAGCTAATTTGATACCCTTGTTTTATGTATCACCCCACCTCACCTTTCCCGTTAAGCAGCCATAGTGTGTTTTCTGCATGTGTGACTCTGTTCTGTTTTGTAATTCAGTTCAAGTGTAACGGTTTTTACATTCCCTCTATCAGTGATACCTTATGAGAAGTGTCCTTTTCTGTGTGACTTATTTCACTTAGAATCGTCGTACCTAAATCCACTCATCATGCTGCTACTAACCTTACGACATTGATTTCATGGCTGAGTGATTTTCCATTGTACATAAGGACCACAACTTCTTTATCCATTTTTCTCTTTCCTTGGATATTTAAGGTGGAATGAAGTGGAGGTCCTGGTCAACAGAGCAGCCCTAAACTTTGGGGTGCTTGTGTCTTGCTGATTTTTCATTTTCCCAATTTATACCCCCATGAGTGGAAGTGCCCTATGCTCTCTAAGCTGTGTTTTTCAGATGTTTCAGGACTCACCGGACACTTCTCCAGAGTGGCTCTTGGCAATTTACATCCTGCCCATCAGTGTAGCAAGGCTCCCATTTCTCCATGGCCTGTCCTGCATTTCTGGTTTTGACACTTTTTTCAGCATGGCCCTTTTGACCGATGGGAAGCGAGACTTCTTTGTAGCGCTGATTTGCCTTTCCTGGTTGCTTGGTTGGCCAAACAGGGCGTATGCGTTTTTTCCTGAATATATTCAGGAAAAAACGCATACGCCCTTTTTGGCCAAGGGCATCATTGTCAACGTTTTGCCGCTTTTCATGTGCTTTAAAGGCGATTCGTATCTATCTCCTGAAATCTGTTTCCTGCAATTCTGCCTTGATTTCAAGTCCTCTTCTTTGCCTTCCCTCAATATATTTGTGGACGAGAGTTATCATTTATAACTCTGCAGGTTTGTGAATTGCAGTGCCCTGAACCTCCATTTTACAACTCGCTTTTTTGGGAGCTGGCCGCAAAAGCGCAGGATGGCTTCAGGCCCTGTTCTGGTTCCGGGGGGCAGGCTGAGCCTGTGGTAAATTCTTATTCCTGATGGGAAAATAGAGTGACCTTTGCCTGTCCCAACACCAAGAGCTAGTCTCTTGTTGGTTCCACGTCTTCCCGTTCATCCTCAGGACAAATTGCAACCTGTACGTAACAGGAGGTTAAAGGTGCTGATGCTCCAAGTAGGGAGATTGCTAGTAAAGCGGCTGGATTGGCGAACCCGGGCACAAGGAGATGAGAAATGAGGTGCGTTTTAGAAACCTTTCCCCATCACACGGTGTACCATCTTCTGGGTTTCTCATGCATGTTTTCGATGTAGGAAGATGCCCTTGACCCTGGAGATTTGGGACCCATGCGATGGGTACCACGCAGTATAACTTTAAAGGGTCTGTGTTTGCTCACCCAACCTCACCAAACCTCTCAGCCCCAAGAGTGTCCACCCTTATGTCTCATCCAGCTGTGGGTCTAGATATGGTCAATCCAGGTTGCATCACAGGCCCTGAACGCATTGTGTAAGAATTTCTCTCTCTTTCACTGTCTTTGTTTCATGGGTTTTTCAAAGTAATTTATTTTCATAATGGGATTTAGCTGCTTTTCACTGCTGTGTTTATGCCGCTTTACACCCACTTGACACACTAACAGAGAGATATCAATACATAGGTTTTACGATTATTACTAGTCAGATATATTCTTGTGCGGTGAATAGGGCGTGTTGAGTCCAGTTCTCTGAGCAAGGAGTAGGTCTTGTCTATTACATATTGGGTTTATGCAATGGTATCTGAGCTAATTTGAAACCCTTGTTTTATGTATCACCCCACCTCACCTTTCCCGTTAAGCAGCCATAGTGTGTTTTCTGCATGTGTGACTCTGTTCTGTTTTGTAATTCAGTTCAAGTGTAACGGTTTTTACATTCCCTCTATAAGTGATACCTTACGAGATGTGTCCTTTTCTGTGTGACTTATTTCACTTAGAATCGTCGTACCTAAATCCACTCATCATGCTGCTACTAACCTTATGACATTGATTTCATGGCTGAGTGATATTCCATTGTACATAAGGACCACAACTTCTTTATCTATTTTTCTCTTTCCTGGGATATTTAAGATGGAATGAAGTGGAGGTCCTTGTCAACAGAGCAGCCCTAAACTTTTGTGTGCTTGTGTCTTGCTGATTTTTCATTTTCCCAATTTATAACCCCATGAGTGGATGTGCCCTATTCTCTCTAAGCTGTGTTTTTCAGATGTTTCAGGATACACCGTACACTTCTCCAGAGTGGCTGTTGACAATTTACATCCCGCCCATCAGTGTAGCAAGGCTCCCATTTCTCCATGGCCTGTCCTGCATTTCTGGTTTTGACACATTTTTCAGCATGGCCCTTTTGACCGATGGGAAGCGAGAGTTCTTTGTAGCGCTGATTTGTGTTTCCAGGTTGCTTGGTTGGCCAAAAAGGGCGTATGCGTTCTTTCCTGAATATATTCAGGAAAAAACGCATACGCCCTTTTTGGCCAAGGGCATCATTGTCAACGTTTTGCCGCTTTTCATGTGCTTTAAAGGCGATTCGAATCTACCTCCTGAAATCTGTTTCCTGCAATTCTGCCTTGATTTCAAATCCTCTTCTTTGCCTTCCCTCAATATGTTTGTGGACGAGAGTTATCATTTATAACTCTGCAGGTTTGTGAATTGCAGTGCCCTGAAGCTCCATTTTACAACTCGCTTTTTTGGGAGCTGGCCGCAAAAGCGCAGGATGGCTTCAGGCCCTGTTCTGGTTCCGGGGGGCAGGCTGAGCCTGTGGTTAATTCTTCTTCCTGATGGGAAAATAGAGTGACCTGTGCCTGTCCCAACACCAAGAGCTAGTCTCTCATTGGTTCCCCGTCTTCCCGTTCATCCTCAGGAAAAATTGCAACCTGTACGGAACAGGAGGTTAAAGGTGCTGATGCTCCAAGTAGGGAGATTGCTAGTAAAGCGGCTGGGATGGCGAACCCGGGCACAAGGAGATGAGAAATGAGGTGCGTTTTAGAAACCTTTCCCCATCACACGGTGTACCATCTTCTGGGTTTCTCATGCATGTTTTTGATGTAGGAAGATGCCCTTGAACATGGAGATTTGGGACCCATGCGATGGGTACCACGCAGTATTACTTTAAAGGGTCTGCGTTTGCTCACCCAACCTCACCAAACCTCTCAGCCCCAAGAGTGTCCACCCTTAGGTCTCATCCAGCTGTGGGTCTAGATATGGTCAATCCAGGTTGCATCACAGCCCCTGAACGCATTGTGTAAGAATTTCTCTCTTTCACTGTCTTTGTTTCATGGGTTTTTAAAAGTAATTTATTTCCATAATGCGGTTTAGCTGCTTTTCACTGCTGTGTTTATGCCGCTTTACACCCACTTGACACACTAACAGAGAGATATCAATACATAGGTTTTAAGATTATTACTAGTCAGATATATTCTTGTGCGGTGAATAGGGCGTTTTGAGTCCAATTCTCTGAGCAAGGAGTAGGTCTTGTCTATTACATATTGGGTTTATGGAACGGTATCTGAGCTAATTTGAAACCCTTGTTTTATGTATCACCCCACCTCACCTTTCCCGTTAAACAGCCATAGTGTGTTTTCTGCATGTGTGACTCTGTTCTGTTTTGTAATTCAGTTCAAGTGTAACGGTTTTTACATTCCCTCTATCAGTGATACCTTATGAGAAGTGTCCTTTTCTGTGTGACTTATTTCACTTAGAATCGTCGTACCTAAATCCACTCATCATGCTGCTACTAGCCTTATGACATTGATTTCATGGCTGAGTGATATTCCATTGAACATAAGGAACAGAACTTCTTTATCCATTTTTCTCTTTCCTGGGATATTTAAGGTGGAATGAAGTGGAGGTCCTTGTCAACAGAGCAGCCCTAAACTTTGGGGTGCTTGTGTCTTGCTGATTTTTCATTTTCCCAATTTATACCCCCATGAGTGGAAGTGCCCTATGCTCTCTAAGCTGTGTTTTTTAGATGTTTCAGGACTCACCGTACACTTCTCCAGAGTGGCTGTTGGCAATTTACATCCCGCCCATCAGTGTAGCAAGGCTCCCATTTCTCCATGGCCTGTCCTGCATTTCTGGTTTTGACACTTTTTTCAGCATGGCCCTTTTGACCGATGGGAAGCGAGACTTCTTTGTAGCGCTGATTTGCCTTTCCAGGTTGCTTGGTTGGCCAAAAAGGGCGTATGCATTTTTTCCTGAATATATTCAGGAAAAAACGAATACGCCCTTTTTGGCCAAGGGCATCATTGTCAACGTTTTGCCGCTTTTCATGTGCTTTAAAGGAGATTCGAATCTACCTCCTGAAATCTGTTTCCTGCAATTCTGCCTTGATTTCAAATCCTCTTCTTTGCCTTCCCTCAATATATTTGTGGACGAGAGTTATCATTTATAACTCTGCAGGTTTGTGAATTGCAGTGCCCTGAAGCTCGATTTTACAACTCGCGTTTTTGGGAGCTGGCCGCAAGAGCGCAGGATGGCTTCAGGCCCTGTTCTGGTTCCGGGGTCAGGCTGAGCCTGTGGTTAATTCTTCTTCCTGATGGGAAAATAGAGTGACCTGTGCCTGTCCCAACACCAAGAGCCAGTCTCTCATTGGTTCCCCGTCTTCCCGTTCATCCTCAGGAAAAATTGCAACCTGTAGGGAACAGGAGGTTAAAGGTGCTGATGCTCCAAGTAGGGAGATTGCTAGTAAAGCGGCTGGGATGGCGAACCCGGGCACAAGGAGATGAGAAATGAGGTGCGTTTTAGAAACCTTTCCCCATCACACGGTGTACCATCTTCTGGGTTTCTCATGCATGTTTTTGATGTAGGAAGATGCCCTTGAACATGGAGATTTGGGACCCATGCGATGGGTACCACGCAGTATTACTTTAAAGGGTCTGCGTTTGCTCACCCAACCTCACCAAACCTCTCAGCCCCAAGAGTGTCCACCCTTAGGTCTCATCCAGCTGTGGGTCTAGATATGGTCAATCCAGGTTGCATCACAGCCCCTGAACGCATTGTGTAAGAATTTCTCTCTTTCACTGTCTTTGTTTCATGGGTTTTTAAAAGTAATTTATTTTCATAATGCGGTTTAGCTGCTTTTCACTGCTGTGTTTATGCCGCTTTACACCCACTTGACACACTAACAGAGAGATATCAATACATAGGTTTTAAGATTATTACTAGTCAGATATATTCTTGTGCGTTGAATAGGGCGTTTTGAGTCCAATTCTCTGAGCAAGGAGTAGGTCTTGTCTATTACATATTGGGTTTATGGAACGGTATCTGAGCTAATTTGAAACCCTTGTTTTATGTATCACCCCACCTCACCTTTCCCGTTAAACAGCCATAGTGTGTTTTCTGCATGTGTGACTCTGTTCTGTTTTGTAATTCAGTTCAAGTGTAACGGTTTTTACATTCCCTCTATCAGTGATACCTTATGAGAAGTGTCCTTTTCTGTGTGACTTATTTCACTTAGAATCGTCGTACCTAAATCCACTCATCATGCTGCTACTAGCCTTATGACATTGATTTCATGGCTGAGTGATATTCCATTGTACATAAGGACCAGAACTTCTTTACCCATTTTTCTCTTTCCTGGGATATTTAAGGTGGAATGAAGTGGAGGTCCTTGTCAACAGAGCAGCCCTAAACTTTGGGGTGCTTGTGTCTTGCTGATTTTTCATTTTCCCAATTTATACCCCCATGAGTGGAAGTGCCCTATGCTCTCTAAGCTGTGTTTTTTAGATGTTTCAGGACTCACCGTACACTTCTCCAGAGTGGCTGTTGGCAATTTACATCCCGCCCATCAGTGTAGCAAGGCTCCCATTTCTCCATGGCCTGTCCTGCATTTCTGGTTTTGACACTTTTTTCAGCATGGCCCTTTTGACCGATGGGAAGCGAGACTTCTTTGTAGCGCTGATTTGCCTTTCCAGGTTGCTTGGTTGGCCAAAAAGGGCGTATGCGTTTTTTCCTGAATATATTCAGGAAAAAACGAATACGCCCTTTTTGGCCAAGGGCATCATTGTCAACGTTTTGCCGCTTTTCATGTGCTTTAAAGGAGATTCGTATCTACCTCCTGAAATCTGTTTCCTGCAATTCTGCCTTGATTTCAAATCCTCTTCTTTGCCTTCCCTCAATATATTTGTGGACGAGAGTTATCATTTATAACTCTGCAGGTTTGTGAATTGCAGTGCCCTGAAGCTCGATTTTACAACTCGCGTTTTTGGGAGCTGGCCGCAAGAGCGCAGGATGGCTTCAGGCCCTGTTCTGGTTCCGGGGTCAGGCTGAGCCTGTGGTTAATTCTTCTTCCTGATGGGAAAATAGAGTGACCTGTGCCTGTCCCAACACCAAGAGCCAGTCTCTCATTGGTTCCCCGTCTTCCCGTTCATCCTCAGGAAAAATTGCAACCTGTAGGGAACAGGAGGTTAAAGGTGCTGATGCTCCAAGTAGGGAGATTGCTAGTAAAGCGGCTGGGATGGCGAACCCGGGCACAAGGAGATGAGAAATGAGGTGCGTTTTAGAAACCTTTCCCCATCACACGGTGTACCATCTTCTGGGTTTCTCATGCATGTTTTTGATGTAGGAAGATGCCCTTGAACATGGAGATTTGGGACCCATGCGATGGGTACCACGCAGTATTACTTTAAAGGGTCTGCGTTTGCTCACCCAACCTCACCAAACCTCTCAGCCCCAAGAGTGTCCACCCTTAGGTCTCATCCAGCTGTGGGTCTAGATATGGTCAATCCAGGTTGCATCACAGCCCCTGAACGCATTGTGTAAGAATTTCTCTCTTTCACTGTCTTTGTTTCATGGGTTTTTAAAAGTAATTTATTTTCATAATGCGGTTTAGCTGCTTTTCACTGCTGTGTTTATGCCGCTTTACACCCACTTGACACACTAACAGAGAGATATCAATACATAGGTTTTAAGATTATTACTAGTCAGATATATTCTTGTGCGGTGAATAGGGCGTTTTGAGTCCAATTTTCTGAGCAAGGAGTAGGTCTTGTCTATTACATATTGGGTTTATGGAACGGTATCTGAGCTAATTTGAAACCCTTGTTTTATGTATCACCCCACCTCACCTTTCCCGTTAAACAGCCATAGTGTGTTTTCTGCATGTGTGACTCTGTTCTGTTTTGTAATTCAGTTCAAGTGTAACGGTTTTTACATTCCCTCTATCAGTGATACCTTATGAGAAGTGTCCTTTTCTGTGTCACTTATTTCACTTAGAATCGTCGTACCTAAATCCACTCATCATGCTGCTACTAGCCTTATGACATTGATTTCATGGCTGAGTGATATTCCATTGTACAAAAGGACCACAACTTCTTTACCCATTTTTCTCTTTCCTGGGATATTGAAGGTGGAATGAAGTGGAGGTCCTTGTCAACAGAGCAGCCCTAAACTTTGGGGTGCTTGTGTCTTGCTGATTTTTAATTTTCCCAATTTATACCCCCATGAGTGGAAGTGCCCTATGCTCTCTAAGCTGTGTTTTTTAGATGTTTCACGACTCACCGTACACTTCTCCAGAGTGGCTGTTGGCAATTTACATCCCGCCCATCAGTGTAGCAAGGCTCCCATTTCTCCATGGCCTGTCCTGCATTTCTGGTTTTGACACTTTTTTCAGCATGGCCCTTTTGACCGATGGGAAGCGAGACTTCTTTGTAGCGCTGATTTGCCTTTCCAGGTTGCTTGGTTGGCCAAAAAGGGCGTATGCGTTTTTTCCTGAATATATTCAGGAAAAAACGCATACGCCCTTTTTGGCCAAGGGCATCATTGTCAACGTTTTGCCGCTTTTCATGTGCTTTAAAGGAGATTCGAATCTACCTCCTGAAATCTGTTTCCTGCAATTCTGCCTTGATTTCAAATCCTCTTCTTTGCCTTCCCTCAATATATTTGTGGACGAGAGTTATCATTTATAACTCTGCAGGTTTGTGAATTGCAGTGCCATGAAGCTCGATTTTACACCTCGCGTTTTTGGGAGCTGGCCGCAAAAGCGCAGGATGGCTTCAGGCCCTGTTCTGGTTCCGGGGGGCAGGCTGAGCCTGTGGTTAATTCTTCTTCCTGATGGGAAAATAGAGTGACCTGTGCCTGTCCCAACACCAACAGCCAGTCTCTCATTGGTTCCCCGTCTTCCCGTTCATCCTCAGGAAAAATTGCAACCTGTACGGAACAGGAGGTTAAAGGTGCTGATGCTCCAAGTAGGGAGATTGCTAGTAAAGCGGCTGGGATGGCGAACCCGGGCACAAGGAGATGAGAAATGAGGTGCGTTTTAGAAACCTATCCCCATCACACGGTGTACCATCTTCTGGGTTTCTCATGCATGTTTTCGATGTAGGAAGATGCCCTTGAACCTGGAGATTTGGGACCCATGCGATGGGTACCACGCAGTATTACTTTAAAGGGTCTGCGTTTGCTCACCCAACATCACCAAACCTCTCAGCCCCAAGAGTGTCCACCCTTAGGTCTCATCCAGCTGTGGGTCTAGATATGGTCAATCCAGGTTGCATCACAGCCCCTGAACGCATTGTGTAAGCATTTCTCTCTTTCACTGTCTTTGTTTCATGGGTTTTTAAAAGTAATTTATTTTCATAATGCGGTTTAGCTGCTTTTCACTGCTGTGTTTATGCCGCTTTACACCCACTTGACACACTAACAGAGAGATATCAATACATAGGTTTTACGATTATTACTAGTCAGATATATTCTTGTGCCGTGAATAGGGCGTGTTGAGTCCAGTTCTCTGAGCAAGGAGTAGGTCTTGTCTATTACATATTGGGTTTATGGAACGGTATCTGAGCTAAATTGAAAACCTTCTTTTATGTATCACCCCACCTCACCTTTCCCGTTAAGCAGCCATAGTGTGTTTTCTGCATGTGTGACTCTGTTCTGTTTTGTAATTCAGTTCAAGTGTAACGGTTTTTACATTCCCTCTATCAGTGATACCTTATGAGAAGTGTCCTTTTCTGTGTCACTTATTTCACTTAGAATCGTCGTACCTAAATCCACTCATCATGCTGCTACTAGCCTTATGACATTGATTTCATGGCTGAGTGATATTCCATTGTACAAAAGGACCACAACTTCTTTACCCATTTTTCTCTTTCCTGGGATATTGAAGGTGGAATGAAGTGGAGGTCCTGGTCAACAGAGCAGCCCTAAACTTTGGGGTGCTTGTGTCTTGCTGATTTTTAATTTTCCCAATTTATACCCCCATGAGTGGAAGTGCCCTATGCTCTCTAAGCTGTGTTTTTCAGATGTTTCAGGACTCACCGGACACTTCTCCAGAGTGGCTCTTGGCAATTTACATCCCGCCCATCAGTGTAGCAAGGCTCCCATTTCTCCATGGCCTGTCCTGCATTTCTGGTTTTGACACTTTTTTCAGCATGGCCCTTTTGACCGATGGGAAGCGAGACTTCTTTGTAGCGCTGATTTGCCTTTCCAGGTTGCTTGGTTGGCCAAAAAGGGCGTATGCGTTTTTTCCTGAATATATTCAGGAAAAAACGCATACGCCCTTTTTGGCCAAGGGCATCATTGTCAACGTTTTGCCGCTTTTCATGTGCTTTAAAGGCGATTCGAATATACCTCCTGAAATCTGTTTCCTGCAATTCTGCCTTGATTTCAAATCCTCTTCTTTGCCTTCCCTCAATATATTTGTGGACGACAGTTATCATTTATAACTCTGCAGGTTTGTGAATTGCAGTGCCCTGAAGCTCCATTTTACAACTCGCTTTTTTGGGAGCTGGCCGCAAAAGCGCAGGATGGCTTCAGGCCCTGTTCTGGTTCCGGGGGGCAGGCTGAGCCTGTGGTTAATTCTTCTTCCTGATGGGAAAATAGAGTGACCTGTGCCTGTCCCAACACCAAGAGCTAGTCTCTCGTTGGTTCCACGTCTTCCCGTTCATCCTCAGGACAAATTGCAACCTGTACGGAACAGGAGGTTAAAGGTGCTGATGCTCCAAGTAGGGAGATTGCTAGTAAAGCGGCTGGAATGGCGAATCCGGGCACAAGGAGATGAGAAATGAGGTGCGTTTTAGAAACCTTTCCCCATCACACGGTGTACCATCTTCTGGGTTTCTCATGCATGTTTTCGATGTAGGAAGATGCCCTTGAACCTGGAGATTTGGGACCCATGCGATGGGTACCACGCAGTATTACTTTAAAGGGTCTGTGTTTGCTCACCCAACCTCACCAAACCTCTCAGCCCCAAGAGTGTCCACCCTTATGTCTCATCCAGCTGTGGGTCTAGATATGGTCAATCCAGGTTGCATCACAGGCCCTGAACGCATTGTGTAAGAATTTCTCTCTCTTTCACTGTCTTTGTTTCATGGGTTTTTCAAAGTAATTTATTTTCATAATGGGATTTAGCTGCTTTTCACTGCTGTGTTTATGCCGCTTTACACCCACTTGACACACTAACAGAGAGATATCAATACATAGGTTTTACGATTATTACTAGTCAGATATATTCTTGTGCCGTGAATAGGGCGTGTTGAGTCCAGTTCTCTGAGCAAGGAGTAGGTCTTGTCTATTACATATTGGGTTTATGGAACGGTATCTGAGCTAAATTGAAAACCTACTTTTATGTATCACCCCACCTCACCTTTCCCGTTAAGCAGCCATAGTGTGTTTTCTGCATGTGTGACTCTGTTCTGTTTTGTAATTCAGTTCAAGTGTAACGGTTTTTACATTCCCTCTATCAGTGATACCTTATGAGAAGTGTCCTTTTCTGTGTGACTTATTTCACTTAGAATCGTCGTACCTAAATCCACTCATCATGCTGCTACTAGCCTTATGACATTGATTTCATGGCTGAGTGATATTCCATTGTACATAAGGACCACAACTTCTTTACCCATTTTTCTCTTTCCTGGGATATTTAAGGTGGAATGAAGTGGAAGTCCTTGTCAACAGAGCAGCCCTAAACTTTGGGGTGCTTGTGTCTTGCTGATTTTTAATTTTCCCAATTTATACCCCCATGAGTGGAAGTGCCCTATGCTCTCTAAGCTGTGTTTTTCAGATGTTTCAGGACTCACCGTACACTTCTCCACAGTGGCTGTTGGCAATTTACATCCCGCCCATCAGTGTAGCAAGGCTCCCATTTCTCCATGGCCTGTCCTGCATTTCTGGTTTTGACACTTTTTTCAGCATGGCCCTTTTGACCGATGGGAAGCGAGACTTCTTTGTAGCGCTGATTTGCCTTTCCAGGTTGCTTGGTTGGCCAAAAAGGGCGTATGCGTTTTTTCCTGAATATATTCAGGAAAAAACGCATACGCCCTTTTTGGCCAAGGGCCTCATTGTCAATGTTTTGCCGCTTTTCATGTGCTTTAAATGCGATTCGAATCTACCTCCTGAAATCTGTTTCCTGCAATTCTGCCTTGATTTCATATCCTCTTCTTTGCCTTCCCTCAATATATTTGTGGACGAGAGTTATCATTTATAACTCTGCAGGTTTGTGAATTGCAGTGCCCTGAACCTCCATTTTACAACTTGTTTTTAAGGGAGATGGCCGCAAAATCGCAGAATGGCTTCAGGCCCTGTTCTGGTTCCGGGGGGCAGGCTGAGCCTTTGGTTAATTCTTCTTTCTGATGGGAATATAGAGTGACCTGTGCCTGTCCCAACACCAAGAGCTAGTCTCTCGTTGGTTCCACGTCTTCCCGTTTATCCTCAGGACAGATTGCAACCTGTATGGAACAGGAGGTTAAAGGTGCTGATGCTCCAAGTAGGGAGCTTTCTAGTAAAGCGGCTGGAATGGCGAACCCGGGCACAAGGAGATGAGAAATGAGGTGCCTTTTAGAAACCTTTCCCCATCACACGGTGTACCATCTTCTGGGTTTCTCATGCATGTTTTCGATGTAGGAAGATGCCCTTGAACCTGGAGATTTGGGACCCATGCGATGGGTACCACGCAGTATTACTTGAAAGGGTCTGTGTTTGCTCACCCAACCTCACCAAACCTCTTAGCCCCAAGAGTGTCCACCCTTATGTCTCATCCAGCTGTGGGTCTAGATATGGTCAATCCAGGTTGCATCACAGCCCCTGAACGCATTGTCTAAGAATTTCTCTCACTTTCACTGTCTTTCTTTCATGGGTGTTTCAAAGTAATTTATTTTTATAATGGGGTTTAGCTGCTTTTCACTGCTGTGTTTATGCCGCTTTACACCCACTTGACACACTAACAGAGAGATATCAATACATAGGTTTTACGATTATTATTAGTCAGATATATTCTTGTGTGGTGAATAGGGCGTGTTGAGTCCAGTTCTCTGAGCAAGGAGTAGGTCTTGTCTATTACATATTGGGTTTATGGAACGGTATCTGAGGTAATTTGATACCCTTGTTTTATGTATCACCCCACCTCACCTTTCCCGTTAAGCAGCCATAGTGTGTTTTCTGCATGTGTGACTCTGTTCTGTTTTGTAATTCAGTTCAAGTGTAACGGTTTTTACATTCCCTCTATCAGTGATACCTTATGAGAAGTGTCCTTTTCTGTGTGACTTATTTCACTTAGAATCGTCGTACCTAAATCCACTCATCATGCTGCTACTAACCTTACGACATTGATTTCATGGCTGAGTGATATTCCACTGTACATAAGGACCACCACTTCTTTATCCATTTTTCTCTTTCCTGGGATATTGAAGGTGGAATGAAGTGGAGGTCCTGGTCAACAGAGCAGCCCTAAACTTTGGGGTGCTTGTGTCTTGCTGATTTTTAATTTTCCCAATTTATACCCCCATGAGTGGAAGTGCCCTATGCTCTCTAAGCTGTGTTTTTCAGATGTTTCAGGACTCACCGGACACTTCTCCAGAGTGGCTCTTGGCAATTTACATCCCGCCCATCAGTGTAGCAAGGCTCCCATTTCTCCATGGCCTGTCCTGCATTTCTGGTTTTGACACTTTTTTCAGCATGGCCCTTTTGACCGATGGGAAGCGAGACTTCTTTGTAGCACTGATTTGCCTTTCCAGGTTGCTTGGTTGGCCAAAAAGGGCGTATGCGTTTTTTCCTGAATATATTCAGGAAAAAACGCATACGCCCTTTTTGGCCAAGGGCATCATTGTCAACGTTTTGCCGCTTTTCATGTGCTTTAAAGGCGATTCGTATCTACCTCCTGAAATCTGTTTCCTGCAATTCTGCCATGATTTCAAATCCTTTTCTTTGCCTTCCCTCAATATATTTGTGGACGAGAGTTATCCTTTATAACTCTGCAGGTTTGTGAATTGCAGTGCCCTGAACCTCCATTTTACAACTCGCTTTTTTGGTAGCTGGCCGCAAAAGGGCAGGACGGCTTCAGGCCCTGTTCTGGTTCCAGGGGGCAGGATGAGCCTGTGGTTAATTCTTCTTTCTGATGGGAATATAGAGTGACCTGTGCCTGTCCCAACACCAAGAGCTAGTCTCTCGTTGGTTCCACGTCTTCCCGTTTATCCTCAGGACAGATTGCAACCTGTATGGAACAGGAGGTTAAAGGTGCTGATGCTCCAAGTAGGGAGCTTGCTAGTAAAGTGGCTGGAATTGCGAACCCAGGCACAAGGAGATGAGAAATGAGGTGCGTTTTAGAAACCTTTCCCCATCACACGGTGTACCATCTTCTGGGTTTCTCATGCATGTTTTTGATGTAGGAAGATGCCCTTGAACCTGGAGATTTGGGACCCATGCGATGGGTACCACGCAGTATTACTTTAAAGGGTCTGTGTTTGCTCACCCAACCTCACCAAACGTCTCAGCCCCAAGAGTGTCCACCCTTATGTCTCATCCAGCTGTGCGTCTAGATATGGTCAATCCAGGTTGCATCACAGCCCCTGAACGCATTGTCTAAGAATTTCTCTCTCTTTCACTGTCTTTGTTTCATGGGTGTTTCAAAGTAATTTATTTTTATAATGGGGTTTAGCTGCTTTTCACTGCTGTGTTTATGCCGCTTTACACCCACTTGACACACTAACAGAGAGATATCAATACATAGGTTTTACGATTATTATTAGTCAGATATATTCTTGTGCGGTGAATAGGGCGTGTTGTGTCCAGTTCTCTGAGCAAGGAGTAGGTCTTGTCTATTACATATTGGGTTTATGGAACGGTATCTGAGCTAATTTGATACCCTTGTTTTATGTATCACCCCACCTCACATTTCCCGTTAAGCAGCCATAGTGTGTTTTCTGCATGTGTGACTCTGTTCTGTTTTGTAATTCAGTTCAAGTGTAACGGTTTTTACATTCCCTCTATCAGTGATACCTTATGAGAAGTGTCCTTTTCTGTGTGACTTATTTCACTTAGAATCGTCGTACCTAAATCCACTCATCATGCTGCTACTAACCTTACGACATTGATTTCATGGCTGAGTGATATTCCATTGTACATAAGGACCAGAACTTCTTTACCCATTTTTCTCTTTCCTGGGATATTGAAGGTGGAATGAAGTGGAGGTCCTGGTCAACAGAGCAGCCCTAAACTTTGGGGTGCTTGTGTCTTGCTGATTTTTAATTTTCCCAATTTATACCCCCATGAGTGGAAGTGCCCTATGCTCTCTAAGCTGTGTTTTTCAGATGTTTCAGGACTCACCGGACACTTCTCCAGAGTGGCTCTTGGCAATTTACATCCCGCCCATCAGTGTAGCAAGGCTCCCATTTCTCCATGGCCTGTCCTGCATTTCTGGTTTTGACACTTTTTTCAGCATGGCCCTTTTGACCGATGGGAAGCGAGACTTCTTTGTAGCGCTGATTTGCCTTTCCAGGTTGCTTGGTTGGCCAAAATGGGCGTATGCGTTTTTTCCTGAATATATTCAGGAAAAAACGCATACGCCCTTTTTGGCCAAGGGCATCATTGTCAACGTTTTGCCACTTTTCATGTGCTTTAAAGGCGATTCGAATATACCTCCTGAAATCTGTTTCCTGCAATTCTGCCTTGATTTCAAATCCTCTTCTTTGCCTTCCCTCAATATATTTGTGGACGACAGTTATCATTTATAACTCTGCAGGTTTGTGAATTGCAGTGCCCTGAAGCTCCATTTTACAACTCGCTTTTTTGGGAGCTGGCCGCAAAAGCGCAGGATGGCTTCAGGCCCTGTTCTGGTTCCGGGGGGCAGGCTGAGCCTGTGGTTAATTCTTCTTCCTGATGGGAAAATAGAGTGACCTGTGCCTGTCCCAACACCAAGAGCTAGTCTCTCGTTGGTTCCACGTCTTCCCGTTCATCCTCAGGACAAATTGCAACCTGTACGGAACAGGAGGTTAAAGGTGCTGATGCTCCAAGTAGGGAGATTGCTAGTAAAGCGGCTGGAATGGCGAATCCGGGCACAAGGAGATGAGAAATGAGGTGCGTTTTAGAAACCTTTCCCCATCACACGGTGTACCATCTTCTGGGTTTCTCATGCATGTTTTCGATGTAGGAAGATGCCCTTGAACCTGGAGATTTGGGACCCATGCGATGGGTACCACGCAGTATTACTTTAAAGGGTCTGTGTTTGCTCACCCAACCTCACCAAACCTCTCAGCCCCAAGAGTGTCCACCCTTATGTCTCATCCAGCTGTGGGTCTAGATATGGTCAATCCAGGTTGCATCACAGGCCCTGAACGCATTGTGTAAGAATTTCTCTCTCTTTCACTGTCTTTGTTTCATGGGTTTTTCAAAGTAATTTATTTTCATAATGGGATTTAGCTGCTTTTCACTGCTGTGTTTATGCCGCTTTACACCCACTTGACACACTAACAGAGAGATATCAATACATAGGTTTTACGATTATTACTAGTCAGATATATTCTTGTGCCGTGAATAGGGCGTGTTGAGTCCAGTTCTCTGAGCAAGGAGTAGGTCTTGTCTATTACATATTGGGTTTATGGAACGGTATCTGAGCTAAATTGAAAACCTACTTTTATGTATCACCCCACCTCACCTTTCCCGTTAAGCAGCCATAGTGTGTTTTCTGCATGTGTGACTCTGTTCTGTTTTGTAATTCAGTTCAAGTGTAACGGTTTTTACATTCCCTCTATCAGTGATACCTTATGAGAAGTGTCCTTTTCTGTGTCACTTATTTCACTTAGAATCGTCGTACCTAAATCCACTCATCATGCTGCTACTAGCCTTATGACATTGATTTCATGGCTGAGTGATATTCCATTGTACATAAGGACCACAACTTCTTTACCCATTTTTCTCTTTCCTGGGATATTGAAGGTGGAATGAAGTGGAGGTCCTGGTCAACAGAGCAGCCCTAAACTTTGGGGTGCTTGTGTCTTGCTGATTTTTAATTTTCCCAATTTATACCCCCATGAGTGGAAGTGCCCTATGCTCTCTAAGCTGTGTTTTTCAGATGTTTCAGGACTCACCGTACACTTCTCCACAGTGGCTGTTGGCAATTTACATCCCGCCCATCAGTGTAGCAAGGCTCCCATTTCTCCATGGCCTGTCCTGCATTTCTGGTTTTGACACTTTTTTCAGCATGGCCCTTTTGACCGATGGGAAGCGAGACTTCTTTGTAGCGCTGATTTGCCTTTCCAGGTTGCTTGGTTGGCCAAAAAGGGCGTATGCGTTTTTTCCTGAATATATTCAGGAAAAAACGCATACGCCCTTTTTGGCCAAGGGCATCATTGTCAACGTTTTGCCGCTTTTCATGTGCTTTAAATGCGATTCGAATCTACCTCCTGAAATCTGTTTCCTGCAATTCTGCCTTGATTTCATATCCTCTTCTTTGCCTTCCCTCAATATATTTGTGGACGAGAGTTATCATTTATAACTCTGCAGGTTTGTGAATTGCAGTGCCCTGAACCTCCATTTTACAACTCGTTTTTAAGGGAGCTGGCCGCAAAATCGCAGAATGGCTTCAGGCCCTGTTCTGGTTCCGGGGGGCAGGCTGAGCCTGTGGTTAATTCTTCTTTCTGATGGGAATATAGAGTGACCTGTGCCTGTCCCAACACCAAGAGCTAGTCTCTCGTTGGTTCCACGTCTTCCCGTTTATCCTCAGGACAGATTGCAACCTGTATGGAACAGGAGGTTAAAGGTGCTGATGCTCCAAGTAGGGAGCTTTCTAGTAAAGCGGCTGGAATGGCGAACCCGGGCACAAGGAGATGAGAAATGAGGTGCCTTTTAGAAACCTTTCCCCATCACACGGTGTACCATCTTCTGGGTTTCTCATGCATGTTTTCGATGTAGGAAGATGCCCTTGAACCTGGAGATTTGTGACCCATGCGATGGGTACCACGCAGTATTACTTGAAAGGGTCTGTGTTTGCTCACCCAACCTCACCAAACCTCTCAGCCCCAAGAGTGTCCACCCTTATGTCTCATCCAGCTGTGGGTCTAGATATGGTCAATCCAGGTTGCATCACAGGCCCTGAACGCATTGTGTAAGAATTTCTCTCACTTTCACTGTCTTTTTTTCATGGGTGTTTCAAAGTAATTTATTTTTATAATGGGGTTTAGCTGCTTTTCACTGCTGTGTTTATGCCGCTTTACACCCACTTGACACACTAACAGAGAGATATCAATACATAGGTTTTACGATTATTATTAGTCAGATATATTCTTGTGTGGTGAATAGGGCGTGTTGAGTCCAGTTCTCTGAGCAAGGAGTAGGTCTTGTCTATTACATATTGGGTTTATGGAACGGTATCTGAGCTAATTTGATACCCTTGTTTTATGTATCACCCCACCTCACCTTTCCCGTTAAGCAGCCATAGTGTGTTTTCTGCATGTGTGACTCTGTTCTGTTTTGTAATTCAGTTCAAGTGTAACGGTTTTTACATTCCCTCTATCAGTGATACCTTATGAGAAGTGTCCTTTTCTGTGTGACTTATTTCACTTAGAATCGTCGTACCTAAATCCACTCATCATGCTGCTACTAACCTTACGACATTGATTTCATGGCTGAGTGATTTTCCATTGTACATAAGGACCACAACTTCTTTATCCATTTTTCTCTTTCCTTGGATATTTAAGGTGGAATGAAGTGGAGGTCCTGGTCAACAGAGCAGCCCTAAACTTTGGGGTGCTTGTGTCTTGCTGATTTTTCATTTTCCCAATTTATACCCCCATGAGTGGAAGTGCCCTATGCTCTCTAAGCTGTGTTTTTCAGATGTTTCAGGACTCACCGGACACTTCTCCAGAGTGGCTCTTGGCAATTTACATCCTGCCCATCAGTGTAGCAAGGCTCCCATTTCTCCATGGCCTGTCCTGCATTTCTGGTTTTGACACTTTTTTCAGCATGGCCCTTTTGACCGATGGGAAGCGAGACTTCTTTGTAGCGCTGATTTGCCTTTCCTGGTTGCTTGGTTGGCCAAACAGGGCGTATGCGTTTTTTCCTGAATATATTCAGGAAAAAACGCATACGCCCTTTTTGGCCAAGGGCATCATTGTCAACGTTTTGCCGCTTTTCATGTGCTTTAAAGGCGATTCGTATCTATCTCCTGAAATCTGTTTCCTGCAATTCTGCCTTGATTTCAAATCCTCTTCTTTGCCTTCCCTCAATATATTTGTGGACGAGAGTTATCATTTATAACTCTGCAGGTTTGTGAATTGCAGTGCCCTGAACCTCCATTTTACAACTCGCTTTTTTGGGAGCTGGCCGCAAAAGCGCAGGATGGCTTCAGGCCCTGTTCTGGTTCCGGGGGGCAGGCTGAGCCTGTGGTAAATTCTTATTCCTGATGGGAAAATAGAGTGACCTTTGCCTGTCCCAACACCAAGAGCTAGTCTCTTGTTGGTTCCACGTCTTCCCGTTCATCCTCAGGACAAATTGCAACCTGTACGGAACAGGAGGTTAAAGGTGCTGATGCTCCAAGTAGGGAGATTGCTAGTAAAGCGGCTGGATTGGCGAACCCGGGCACAAGGAGATGAGAAATGAGGTGCGTTTTAGAAACCTTTCCCCATCACACGGTGTACCATCTTCTGGGTTTCTCATGCATGTTTTCGATGTAGGAAGATGCCCTTGACCCTGGAGATTTGGGACCCATGCGATGGGTACCACGCAGTATAACTTTAAAGGGTCTGTGTTTGCTCACCCAACCTCACCAAACCTCTCAGCCCCAAGAGTGTCCACCCTTATGTCTCATCCAGCTGTGGGTCTAGATATGGTCAATCCAGGTTGCATCACAGGCCCTGAACGCATTGTGTAAGAATTTCTCTCTCTTTCACTGTCTTTGTTTCATGGGTTTTTCAAAGTAATTTATTTTCATAATGGGATTTAGCTGCTTTTCACTGCTGTGTTTATGCCGCTTTACACCCACTTGACACACTAACAGAGAGATATCAATACATAGGTTTTACGATTATTACTAGTCAGATATATTCTTGTGCGGTGAATAGGGCGTGTTGAGTCCAGTTCTCTGAGCAAGGAGTAGGTCTTGTCTATTACATATTGGGTTTATGCAATGGTATCTGAGCTAATTTGAAACCCTTGTTTTATGTATCACCCCACCTCACCTTTCCCGTTAAGCAGCCATAGTGTGTTTTCTGCATGTGTGACTCTGTTCTGTTTTGTAATTCAGTTCAAGTGTAACGGTTTTTACATTCCCTCTATAAGTGATACCTTACGAGATGTGTCCTTTTCTGTGTGACTTATTTCACTTAGAATCGTCGTACCTAAATCCACTCATCATGCTGCTACTAACCTTATGACATTGATTTCATGGCTGAGTGATATTCCATTGTACATAAGGACCACAACTTCTTTATCTATTTTTCTCTTTCCTGGGATATTTAAGATGGAATGAAGTGGAGGTCCTTGTCAACAGAGCAGCCCTAAACTTTTGTGTGCTTGTGTCTTGCTGATTTTTCATTTTCCCAATTTATAACCCCATGAGTGGATGTGCCCTATTCTCTCTAAGCTGTGTTTTTCAGATGTTTCAGGACACACCGTACACTTCTCCAGAGTGGCTGTTGACAATTTACATCCCGCCCATCAGTGTAGCAAGGCTCCCATTTCTCCATGGCCTGTCCTGCATTTCTGGTTTTGACACATTTTTCAGCATGGCCCTTTTGACCGATGGGAAGCGAGAGTTCTTTGTAGCGCTGATTTGTGTTTCCAGGTTGCTTGGTTGGCCAAAAAGGGCGTATGCGTTTTTTCCTGAATATATTCAGGAAAAAACGCATACGCCCTTTTTGGCCAAGGGCATCATTGTCAACGTTTTGCCGCTTTTCATGTGCTTTAAAGGCGATTCGAATCTACCTCCTGAAATCTGTTTCCTGCAATTCTGCCTTGATTTCAAATCCTCTTCTTTGCCTTCCCTCAATATGTTTGTGGACGAGAGTTATCATTTATAACTCTGCAGGTTTGTGAATTGCAGTGCCCTGAAGCTCCATTTTACAACTCGCTTTTTTGGGAGCTGGCCGCAAAAGCGCAGGATGGCTTCAGGCCCTGTTCTGGTTCCGGGGGGCAGGCTGAGCCTGTGGTTAATTCTTCTTCCTGATGGGAAAATAGAGTGACCTGTGCCTGTCCCAACACCAAGAGCTAGTCTCTCATTGGTTCCCCGTCTTCCCGTTCATCCTCAGGAAAAATTGCAACCTGTACGGAACAGGAGGTTAAAGGTGCTGATGCTCCAAGTAGGGAGATTGCTAGTAAAGCGGCTGGGATGGCGAACCCGGGCACAAGGAGATGAGAAATGAGGTGCGTTTTAGAAACCTTTCCCCATCACACGGTGTACCATCTTCTGGGTTTCTCATGCATGTTTTTGATGTAGGAAGATGCCCTTGAACATGGAGATTTGGGACCCATGCGATGGGTACCACGCAGTATTACTTTAAAGGGTCTGCGTTTGCTCACCCAACCTCACCAAACCTCTCAGCCCCAAGAGTGTCCACCCTTAGGTCTCATCCAGCTGTGGGTCTAGATATGGTCAATCCAGGTTGCATCACAGCCCCTGAACGCATTGTGTAAGAATTTCTCTCTTTCACTGTCTTTGTTTCATGGGTTTTTAAAAGTAATTTATTTCCATAATGCGGTTTAGCTGCTTTTCACTGCTGTGTTTATGCCGCTTTACACCCACTTGACACACTAACAGAGAGATATCAATACATAGGTTTTAAGATTATTACTAGTCAGATATATTCTTGTGCGGTGAATAGGGCGTTTTGAGTCCAATTCTCTGAGCAAGGAGTAGGTCTTGTCTATTACATATTGGGTTTATGGAACGGTATCTGAGCTAATTTGAAACCCTTGTTTTATGTATCACCCCACCTCACCTTTCCCGTTAAACAGCCATAGTGTGTTTTCTGCATGTGTGACTCTGTTCTGTTTTGTAATTCAGTTCAAGTGTAACGGTTTTTACATTCCCTCTATCAGTGATACCTTATGAGAAGTGTCCTTTTCTGTGTGACTTATTTCACTTAGAATCGTCGTACCTAAATCCACTCATCATGCTGCTACTAGCCTTATGACATTGATTTCATGGCTGAGTGATATTCCATTGAACATAAGGAACAGAACTTCTTTATCCATTTTTCTCTTTCCTGGGATATTTAAGGTGGAATGAAGTGGAGGTCCTTGTCAACAGAGCAGCCCTAAACTTTGGGGTGCTTGTGTCTTGCTGATTTTTCATTTTCCCAATTTATACCCCCATGAGTGGAAGTGCCCTATGCTCTCTAAGCTGTGTTTTTTAGATGTTTCAGGACTCACCGTACACTTCTCCAGAGTGGCTGTTGGCAATTTACATCCCGCCCATCAGTGTAGCAAGGCTCCCATTTCTCCATGGCCTGTCCTGCATTTCTGGTTTTGACACTTTTTTCAGCATGGCCCTTTTGACCGATGGGAAGCGAGACTTCTTTGTAGCGCTGATTTGCCTTTCCAGGTTGCTTGGTTGGCCAAAAAGGGCGTATGCATTTTTTCCTGAATATATTCAGGAAAAAACGAATACGCCCTTTTTGGCCAAGGGCATCATTGTCAACGTTTTGCCGCTTTTCATGTGCTTTAAAGGAGATTCGAATCTACCTCCTGAAATCTGTTTCCTGCAATTCTGCCTTGATTTCAAATCCTCTTCTTTGCCTTCCCTCAATATATTTGTGGACGAGAGTTATCATTTATAACTCTGCAGGTTTGTGAATTGCAGTGCCCTGAAGCTCGATTTTACAACTCGCGTTTTTGGGAGCTGGCCGCAAGAGCGCAGGATGGCTTCAGGCCCTGTTCTGGTTCCGGGGTCAGGCTGAGCCTGTGGTTAATTCTTCTTCCTGATGGGAAAATAGAGTGACCTGTGCCTGTCCCAACACCAAGAGCCAGTCTCTCATTGGTTCCCCGTCTTCCCGTTCATCCTCAGGAAAAATTGCAACCTGTAGGGAACAGGAGGTTAAAGGTGCTGATGCTCCAAGTAGGGAGATTGCTAGTAAAGCGGCTGGGATGGCGAACCCGGGCACAAGGAGATGAGAAATGAGGTGCGTTTTAGAAACCTTTCCCCATCACACGGTGTACCATCTTCTGGGTTTCTCATGCATGTTTTTGATGTAGGAAGATGCCCTTGAACATGGAGATTTGGGACCCATGCGATGGGTACCACGCAGTATTACTTTAAAGGGTCTGCGTTTGCTCACCCAACCTCACCAAACCTCTCAGCCCCAAGAGTGTCCACCCTTAGGTCTCATCCAGCTGTGGGTCTAGATATGGTCAATCCAGGTTGCATCACAGCCCCTGAACGCATTGTGTAAGAATTTCTCTCTTTCACTGTCTTTGTTTCATGGGTTTTTAAAAGTAATTTATTTCCATAATGCGGTTTAGCTGCTTTTCACTGCTGTGTTTATGCCGCTTTACACCCACTTGACACACTAACAGAGAGATATCAATACATAGGTTTTAAGATTATTACTAGTCAGATATATTCTTGTGCGTTGAATAGGGCGTTTTGAGTCCAATTCTCTGAGCAAGGAGTAGGTCTTGTCTATTACATATTGGGTTTATGGAACGGTATCTGAGCTAATTTGAAACCCTTGTTTTATGTATCACCCCACCTCACCTTTCCCGTTAAACAGCCATAGTGTGTTTTCTGCATGTGTGACTCTGTTCTGTTTTGTAATTCAGTTCAAGTGTAACGGTTTTTACATTCCCTCTATCAGTGATACCTTATGAGAAGTGTCCTTTTCTGTGTGACTTATTTCACTTAGAATCGTCGTACCTAAATCCACTCATCATGCTGCTACTAGCCTTATGACATTGATTTCATGGCTGAGTGATATTCCATTGTACATAAGGACCAGAACTTCTTTACCCATTTTTCTCTTTCCTGGGATATTTAAGGTGGAATGAAGTGGAGGTCCTTGTCAACAGAGCAGCCCTAAACTTTGGGGTGCTTGTGTCTTGCTGATTTTTCATTTTCCCAATTTATACCCCCATGAGTGGAAGTGCCCTATGCTCTCTAAGCTGTGTTTTTTAGATGTTTCAGGACTCACCGTACACTTCTCCAGAGTGGCTGTTGGCAATTTACATCCCGCCCATCAGTGTAGCAAGGCTCCCATTTCTCCATGGCCTGTCCTGCATTTCTGGTTTTGACACTTTTTTCAGCATGGCCCTTTTGACCGATGGGAAGCGAGACTTCTTTGTAGCGCTGATTTGCCTTTCCAGGTTGCTTGGTTGGCCAAAAAGGGCGTATGCGTTTTTTCCTGAATATATTCAGGAAAAAACGAATACGCCCTTTTTGGCCAAGGGCATCATTGTCAACGTTTTGCCGCTTTTCATGTGCTTTAAAGGAGATTCGAATCTACCTCCTGAAATCTGTTTCCTGCAATTCTGCCTTGATTTCAAATCCTCTTCTTTGCCTTCCCTCAATATATTTGTGGACGAGAGTTATCATTTATAACTCTGCAGGTTTGTGAATTGCAGTGCCCTGAAGCTCGATTTTACAACTCGCGTTTTTGGGAGCTGGCCGCAAGAGCGCAGGATGGCTTCAGGCCCTGTTCTGGTTCCGGGGGGCAGGCTGAGCCTGTGGTTAATTCTTCTTCCTGATGGGAAAATAGAGTGACCTGTGCCTGTCCCAACACCAAGAGCCAGTCTCTCATTGGTTCCCCGTCTTCCCGTTCATCCTCAGGAAAAATTGCAACCTGTAGGGAACAGGAGGTTAAAGTTGCTGATGCTCCAAGTAGGGAGATTGCTAGTAAAGCGGCTGGGATGGCGAACCCGGGCACAAGGAGATGAGAAATGAGGTGCGTTTTAGAAACCTTTCCCCATCACACGGTGTACCATCTTCTGGGTTTCTCATGCATGTTTTTGATGTAGGAAGATGCCCTTGAACATGGAGATTTGGGACCCATGCGATGGGTACCACGCAGTATTACTTTAAAGGGTCTGCGTTTGCTCACCCAACCTCACCAAACCTCTCAGCCCCAAGAGTGTCCACCCTTAGGTCTCATCCAGCTGTGGGTCTAGATATGGTCAATCCAGGTTGCATCACAGCCCCTGAACGCATTGTGTAAGAATTTCTCTCTTTCACTGTCTTTGTTTCATGGGTTTTTAAAAGTAATTTATTTTCATAATGCGGTTTAGCTGCTTTTCACTGCTGTGTTTATGCCGCTTTACACCCACTTGACACACTAACAGAGAGATATCAATACATAGGTTTTAAGATTATTACTAGTCAGATATATTCTTGTGCGGTGAATAGGGCGTTTTGAGTCCAATTTTCTGAGCAAGGAGTAGGTCTTGTCTATTACATATTGGGTTTATGGAACGGTATCTGAGCTAATTTGAAACCCTTGTTTTATGTATCACCCCACCTCACCTTTCCCGTTAAACAGCCATAGTGTGTTTTCTGCATGTGTGACTCTGTTCTGTTTTGTAATTCAGTTCAAGTGTAACGGTTTTTACATTCCCTCTATCAGTGATACCTTATGAGAAGTGTCCTTTTCTGTGTCACTTATTTCACTTAGAATCGTCGTACCTAAATCCACTCATCATGCTGCTACTAGCCTTATGACATTGATTTCATGGCTGAGTGATATTCCATTGTACAAAAGGACCACAACTTCTTTACCCATTTTTCTCTTTCCTGGGATATTGAAGGTGGAATGAAGTGGAGGTCCTTGTCAACAGAGCAGCCCTAAACTTTGGGGTGCTTGTGTCTTGCTGATTTTTAATTTTCCCAATTTATACCCCCATGAGTGGAAGTGCCCTATGCTCTCTAAGCTGTGTTTTTTAGATGTTTCACGACTCACCGTACACTTCTCCAGAGTGGCTGTTGGCAATTTACATCCCGCCCATCAGTGTAGCAAGGCTCCCATTTCTCCATGGCCTGTCCTGCATTTCTGGTTTTGACACTTTTTTCAGCATGGCCCTTTTGACCGATGGGAAGCGAGACTTCTTTGTAGCGCTGATTTGCCTTTCCAGGTTGCTTGGTTGGCCAAAAAGGGCGTATGCGTTTTTTCCTGAATATATTCAGGAAAAAACGCATACGCCCTTTTTGGCCAAGGGCATCATTGTCAACGTTTTGCCGCTTTTCATGTGCTTTAAAGGAGATTCGAATCTACCTCCTGAAATCTGTTTCCTGCAATTCTGCCTTGATTTCAAATCCTCTTCTTTGCCTTCCCTCAATATATTTGTGGACGAGAGTTATCATTTATAACTCTGCAGGTTTGTGAATTGCAGTGCCATGAAGCTCGATTTTACACCTCGCGTTTTTGGGAGCTGGCCGCAAAAGCGCAGGATGGCTTCAGGCCCTGTTCTGGTTCCGGGGGGCAGGCTGAGCCTGTGGTTAATTCTTCTTCCTGATGGGAAAATAGAGTGACCTGTGCCTGTCCCAACACCAACAGCCAGTCTCTCATTGGTTCCCCGTCTTCCCGTTCATCCTCAGGAAAAATTGCAACCTGTACGGAACAGGAGGTTAAAGGTGCTGATGCTCCAAGTAGGGAGATTGCTAGTAAAGCGGCTGGGATGGCGAACCCGGGCACAAGGAGATGAGAAATGAGGTGCGTTTTAGAAACCTATCCCCATCACACGGTGTACCATCTTCTGGGTTTCTCATGCATGTTTTCGATGTAGGAAGATGCCCTTGAACCTGGAGATTTGGGACCCATGCGATGGGTACCACGCAGTATTACTTTAAAGGGTCTGCGTTTGCTCACCCAACATCACCAAACCTCTCAGCCCCAAGAGTGTCCACCCTTAGGTCTCATCCAGCTGTGGGTCTAGATATGGTCAATCCAGGTTGCATCACAGCCCCTGAACGCATTGTGTAAGCATTTCTCTCTTTCACTGTCTTTGTTTCATGGGTTTTTAAAAGTAATTTATTTCCATAATGCGGTTTAGCTGCTTTTCACTGCTGTGTTTATGCCGCTTTACACCCACTTGACACACTAACAGAGAGATATCAATACATAGGTTTTACGATTATTACTAGTCAGATATATTCTTGTGCCGTGAATAGGGCGTGTTGAGTCCAGTTCTCTGAGCAAGGAGTAGGTCTTGTCTATTACATATTGGGTTTATGGAACGGTATCTGAGCTAAATTGAAAACCTTCTTTTATGTATCACCCCACCTCACCTTTCCCGTTAAGCAGCCATAGTGTGTTTTCTGCATGTGTGACTCTGTTCTGTTTTGTAATTCAGTTCAAGTGTAACGGTTTTTACATTCCCTCTATCAGTGATACCTTATGAGAAGTGTCCTTTTCTGTGTCACTTATTTCACTTAGAATCGTCGTACCTAAATCCACTCATCATGCTGCTACTAGCCTTATGACATTGATTTCATGGCTGAGTGATATTCCATTGTACAAAAGGACCACAACTTCTTTACCCATTTTTCTCTTTCCTGGGATATTGAAGGTGGAATGAAGTGGAGGTCCTGGTCAACAGAGCAGCCCTAAACTTTGGGGTGCTTGTGTCTTGCTGATTTTTAATTTTCCCAATTTATACCCCCATGAGTGGAAGTGCCCTATGCTCTCTAAGCTGTGTTTTTCAGATGTTTCAGGACTCACCGGACACTTCTCCAGAGTGGCTCTTGGCAATTTACATCCCGCCCATCAGTGTAGCAAGGCTCCCATTTCTCCATGGCCTGTCCTGCATTTCTGGTTTTGACACTTTTTTCAGCATGGCCCTTTTGACCGATGGGAAGCGAGACTTCTTTGTAGCGCTGATTTGCCTTTCCAGGTTGCTTGGTTGGCCAAAAAGGGCGTATGCGTTTTTTCCTGAATATATTCAGGAAAAAACGCATACGCCCTTTTTGGCCAAGGGCATCATTGTCAACGTTTTGCCGCTTTTCATGTGCTTTAAAGGCGATTCGAATATACCTCCTGAAATCTGTTTCCTGCAATTCTGCCTTGATTTCAAATCCTCTTCTTTGCCTTCCCTCAATATATTTGTGGACGACAGTTATCATTTATAACTCTGCAGGTTTGTGAATTGCAGTGCCCTGAAGCTCCATTTTACAACTCGCTTTTTTGGGAGCTGGCCGCAAAAGCGCAGGATGGCTTCAGGCCCTGTTCTGGTTCCGGGGGGCAGGCTGAGCCTGTGGTTAATTCTTCTTCCTGATGGGAAAATAGAGTGACCTGTGCCTGTCCCAACACCAAGAGCTAGTCTCTCGTTGGTTCCACGTCTTCCCGTTCATCCTCAGGACAAATTGCAACCTGTACGGAACAGGAGGTTAAAGGTGCTGATGCTCCAAGTAGGGAGATTGCTAGTAAAGCGGCTGGAATGGCGAATCCGGGCACAAGGAGATGAGAAATGAGGTGCGTTTTAGAAACCTTTCCCCATCACACGGTGTACCATCTTCTGGGTTTCTCATGCATGTTTTCGATGTAGGAAGATGCCCTTGAACCTGGAGATTTGGGACCCATGCGATGGGTACCACGCAGTATTACTTTAAAGGGTCTGTGTTTGCTCACCCAACCTCACCAAACCTCTCAGCCCCAAGAGTGTCCACCCTTATGTCTCATCCAGCTGTGGGTCTAGATATGGTCAATCCAGGTTGCATCACAGGCCCTGAACGCATTGTGTAAGAATTTCTCTCTCTTTCACTGTCTTTGTTTCATGGGTTTTTCAAAGTAATTTATTTTCATAATGGGATTTAGCTGCTTTTCACTGCTGTGTTTATGCCGCTTTACACCCACTTGACACACTAACAGAGAGATATCAATACATAGGTTTTACGATTATTACTAGTCAGATATATTCTTGTGCCGTGAATAGGGCGTGTTGAGTCCAGTTCTCTGAGCAAGGAGTAGGTCTTGTCTATTACATATTGGGTTTATGGAACGGTATCTGAGCTAAATTGAAAACCTACTTTTATGTATCACCCCACCTCACCTTTCCCGTTAAGCAGCCATAGTGTGTTTTCTGCATGTGTGACTCTGTTCTGTTTTGTAATTCAGTTCAAGTGTAACGGTTTTTACATTCCCTCTATCAGTGATACCTTATGAGAAGTGTCCTTTTCTGTGTGACTTATTTCACTTAGAATCGTCGTACCTAAATCCACTCATCATGCTGCTACTAGCCTTATGACATTGATTTCATGGCTGAGTGATATTCCATTGTACATAAGGACCACAACTTCTTTACCCATTTTTCTCTTTCCTGGGATATTTAAGGTGGAATGAAGTGGAAGTCCTTGTCAACAGAGCAGCCCTAAACTTTGGGGTGCTTGTGTCTTGCTGATTTTTAATTTTCCCAATTTATACCCCCATGAGTGGAAGTGCCCTATGCTCTCTAAGCTGTGTTTTTCAGATGTTTCAGGACTCACCGTACACTTCTCCACAGTGGCTGTTGGCAATTTACATCCCGCCCATCAGTGTAGCAAGGCTCCCATTTCTCCATGGCCTGTCCTGCATTTCTGGTTTTGACACTTTTTTCAGCATGGCCCTTTTGACCGATGGGAAGCGAGACTTCTTTGTAGCGCTGATTTGCCTTTCCAGGTTGCTTGGTTGGCCAAAAAGGGCGTATGCGTTTTTTCCTGAATATATTCAGGAAAAAACGCATACGCCCTTTTTGGCCAAGGGCCTCATTGTCAATGTTTTGCCGCTTTTCATGTGCTTTAAATGCGATTCGAATCTACCTCCTGAAATCTGTTTCCTGCAATTCTGCCTTGATTTCATATCCTCTTCTTTGCCTTCCCTCAATATATTTGTGGACGAGAGTTATCATTTATAACTCTGCAGGTTTGTGAATTGCAGTGCCCTGAACCTCCATTTTACAACTCGCTTTTTTGGTAGCTGGCCGCAAAAGGGCAGGACGGCTTCAGGCCCTGTTCTGGTTCCAGGGGGCAGGATGAGCCTGTGGTTAATTCTTCTTTCTGATGGGAATATAGAGTGACCTGTGCCTGTCCCAACACCAAGAGCTAGTCTCTCGTTGGTTCCACGTCTTCCCGTTTATCCTCAGGACAGATTGCAACCTGTATGGAACAGGAGGTTAAAGGTGCTGATGCTCCAAGTAGGGAGCTTGCTAGTAAAGTGGCTGGAATTGCGAACCCAGGCACAAGGAGATGAGAAATGAGGTGCGTTTTAGAAACCTTTCCCCATCACACGGTGTACCATCTTCTGGGTTTCTCATGCATGTTTTTGATGTAGGAAGATGCCCTTGAACCTGGAGATTTGGGACCCATGCGATGGGTACCACGCAGTATTACTTTAAAGGGTCTGTGTTTGCTCACCCAACCTCACCAAACGTCTCAGCCCCAAGAGTGTCCACCCTTATGTCTCATCCAGCTGTGCGTCTAGATATGGTCAATCCAGGTTGCATCACAGCCCCTGAACGCATTGTCTAAGAATTTCTCTCTCTTTCACTGTCTTTGTTTCATGGGTGTTTCAAAGTAATTTATTTTTATAATGGGGTTTAGCTGCTTTTCACTGCTGTGTTTATGCCGCTTTACACCCACTTGACACACTAACAGAGAGATATCAATACATAGGTTTTACGATTATTATTAGTCAGATATATTCTTGTGCGGTGAATAGGGCGTGTTGTGTCCAGTTCTCTGAGCAAGGAGTAGGTCTTGTCTATTACATATTGGGTTTATGGAACGGTATCTGAGCTAATTTGATACCCTTGTTTTATGTATCACCCCACCTCACATTTCCCGTTAAGCAGCCATAGTGTGTTTTCTGCATGTGTGACTCTGTTCTGTTTTGTAATTCAGTTCAAGTGTAACGGTTTTTACATTCCCTCTATCAGTGATACCTTATGAGAAGTGTCCTTTTCTGTGTGACTTATTTCACTTAGAATCGTCGTACCTAAATCCACTCATCATGCTGCTACTAACCTTACGACATTGATTTCATGGCTGAGTGATATTCCATTGTACATAAGGACCAGAACTTCTTTACCCATTTTTCTCTTTCCTGGGATATTGAAGGTGGAATGAAGTGGAGGTCCTGGTCAACAGAGCAGCCCTAAACTTTGGGGTGCTTGTGTCTTGCTGATTTTTAATTTTCCCAATTTATACCCCCATGAGTGGAAGTGCCCTATGCTCTCTAAGCTGTGTTTTTCAGATGTTTCAGGACTCACCGGACACTTCTCCAGAGTGGCTCTTGGCAATTTACATCCCGCCCATCAGTGTAGCAAGGCTCCCATTTCTCCATGGCCTGTCCTGCATTTCTGGTTTTGACACTTTTTTCAGCATGGCCCTTTTGACCGATGGGAAGCGAGACTTCTTTGTAGCGCTGATTTGCCTTTCCAGGTTGCTTGGTTGGCCAAAATGGGCGTATGCGTTTTTTCCTGAATATATTCAGGAAAAAACGCATACGCCCTTTTTGGCCAAGGGCATCATTGTCAACGTTTTGCCACTTTTCATGTGCTTTAAAGGCGATTCGAATATACCTCCTGAAATCTGTTTCCTGCAATTCTGCCTTGATTTCAAATCCTCTTCTTTGCCTTCCCTCAATATATTTGTGGACGACAGTTATCATTTATAACTCTGCAGGTTTGTGAATTGCAGTGCCCTGAAGCTCCATTTTACAACTCGCTTTTTTGGGAGCTGGCCGCAAAAGCGCAGGATGGCTTCAGGCCCTGTTCTGGTTCCGGGGGGCAGGCTGAGCCTGTGGTTAATTCTTCTTCCTGATGGGAAAATAGAGTGACCTGTGCCTGTCCCAACACCAAGAGCTAGTCTCTCGTTGGTTCCACGTCTTCCCGTTCATCCTCAGGACAAATTGCAACCTGTACGGAACAGGAGGTTAAAGGTGCTGATGCTCCAAGTAGGGAGATTGCTAGTAAAGCGGCTGGAATGGCGAATCCGGGCACAAGGAGATGAGAAATGAGGTGCGTTTTAGAAACCTTTCCCCATCACACGGTGTACCATCTTCTGGGTTTCTCATGCATGTTTTCGATGTAGGAAGATGCCCTTGAACCTGGAGATTTGGGACCCATGCGATGGGTACCACGCAGTATTACTTTAAAGGGTCTGTGTTTGCTCACCCAACCTCACCAAACCTCTCAGCCCCAAGAGTGTCCACCCTTATGTCTCATCCAGCTGTGGGTCTAGATATGGTCAATCCAGGTTGCATCACAGGCCCTGAACGCATTGTGTAAGAATTTCTCTCTCTTTCACTGTCTTTGTTTCATGGGTTTTTCAAAGTAATTTATTTTCATAATGGGATTTAGCTGCTTTTCACTGCTGTGTTTATGCCGCTTTACACCCACTTGACACACTAACAGAGAGATATCAATACATAGGTTTTACGATTATTACTAGTCAGATATATTCTTGTGCCGTGAATAGGGCGTGTTGAGTCCAGTTCTCTGAGCAAGGAGTAGGTCTTGTCTATTACATATTGGGTTTATGGAACGGTATCTGAGCTAAATTGAAAACCTACTTTTATGTATCACCCCACCTCACCTTTCCCGTTAAGCAGCCATAGTGTGTTTTCTGCATGTGTGACTCTGTTCTGTTTTGTAATTCAGTTCAAGTGTAACGGTTTTTACATTCCCTCTATCAGTGATACCTTATGAGAAGTGTCCTTTTCTGTGTCACTTATTTCACTTAGAATCGTCGTACCTAAATCCACTCATCATGCTGCTACTAGCCTTATGACATTGATTTCATGGCTGAGTGATATTCCATTGTACATAAGGACCACAACTTCTTTACCCATTTTTCTCTTTCCTGGGATATTTAAGGTGGAATGAAGTGGAGGTCCTGGTCAACAGAGCAGCCCTAAACTTTGGGGTGCTTGTGTCTTGCTGATTTTTAATTTTCCCAATTTATACCCCCATGAGTGGAAGTGCCCTATGCTCTCTAAGCTGTGTTTTTCAGATGTTTCAGGACTCACCGGACACTTCTCCACAGTGGCTGTTGGCAATTTACATCCCGCCCATCAGTGTAGCAAGGCTCCCATTTCTCCATGGCCTGTCCTGCATTTCTGGTTTTGACACTTTTTTCAGCATGGCCCTTTTGACCGATGGGAAGCGAGACTTCTTTGTAGCGCTGATTTGCCTTTCCAGGTTGCTTGGTTGGCCAAAAAGGGCGTATGCGTTTTTTCCTGAATATATTCAGGAAAAAACGCATACGCCCTTTTTGGCCAAGGGCATCATTGTCAACGTTTTGCCGCTTTTCATGTGCTTTAAATGCGATTCGAATCTACCTCCTGAAATCTGTTTCCTGCAATTCTGCCTTGATTTCATATCCTCTTCTTTGCCTTCCCTCAATATATTTGTGGACGAGAGTTATCATTTATAACTCTGCAGGTTTGTGAATTGCAGTGCCCTGAACCTCCATTTTACAACTCGTTTTTAAGGGAGCTGGCCGCAAAATCGCAGAATGGCTTCAGGCCCTGTTCTGGTTCCGGGGGGCAGGCTGAGCCTGTGGTTAATTCTTCTTTCTGATGGGAATATAGAGTGACCTGTGCCTGTCCCAACACCAAGAGCTAGTCTCTCGTTGGTTCCACGTCTTCCCGTTTATCCTCAGGACAGATTGCAACCTGTATGGAACAGGAGGTTAAAGGTGCTGATGCTCCAAGTAGGGAGCTTTCTAGTAAAGCGGCTGGAATGGCGAACCCGGGCACAAGGAGATGAGAAATGAGGTGCCTTTTAGAAACCTTTCCCCATCACACGGTGTACCATCTTCTGGGTTTCTCATGCATGTTTTCGATGTAGGAAGATGCCCTTGAACCTGGAGATTTGTGACCCATGCGATGGGTACCACGCAGTATTACTTGAAAGGGTCTGTGTTTGCTCACCCAACCTCACCAAACCTCTCAGCCCCAAGAGTGTCCACCCTTATGTCTCATCCAGCTGTGGGTCTAGATATGGTCAATCCAGGTTGCATCACAGGCCCTGAACGCATTGTGTAAGAATTTCTCTCACTTTCACTGTCTTTTTTTCATGGGTGTTTCAAAGTAATTTATTTTTATAATGGGGTTTAGCTGCTTTTCACTGCTGTGTTTATGCCGCTTTACACCCACTTGACACACTAACAGAGAGATATCAATACATAGGTTTTACGATTATTATTAGTCAGATATATTCTTGTGTGGTGAATAGGGCGTGTTGAGTCCAGTTCTCTGAGCAAGGAGTAGGTCTTGTCTATTACATATTGGGTTTATGGAACGGTATCTGAGCTAATTTGATACCCTTGTTTT
Organism: Balaenoptera borealis; assembly: GCF_965194805.1. Taxonomy (NCBI): domain Eukaryota; kingdom Metazoa; phylum Chordata; class Mammalia; order Artiodactyla; family Balaenopteridae; genus Balaenoptera; species Balaenoptera borealis. Next base: position 770,644 of record NW_028123961.1, read on the forward strand.
ATGTATCACCCCACCTCACCTTTCCCGTTAAGCAGCCATAGTGTGTTTTCTGCATGTGTGACTCTGTTCTGTTTTGTAATTCAGTTCAAGTGTAACGGTTTTTACATTCCCTCTATCAGTGATACCTTATGAGAAGTGTCCTTTTCTGTGTGACTTATTTCACTTAGAATCGTCGTACCTAAATCCACTCATCATGCTGCTACTAACCTTACGACATTGATTTCATGGCTGAGTGATTTTCCATTGTACATAAGGACCACAACTTCTTTATCCATTTTTCTCTTTCCTTGGATATTTAAGGTGGAATGAAGTGGAGGTCCTGGTCAACAGAGCAGCCCTAAACTTTGGGGTGCTTGTGTCTTGCTGATTTTTCATTTTCCCAATTTATACCCCCATGAGTGGAAGTGCCCTATGCTCTCTAAGCTGTGTTTTTCAGATGTTTCAGGACTCACCGGACACTTCTCCAGAGTGGCTCTTGGCAATTTACATCCTGCCCATCAGTGTAGCAAGGCTCCCATTTCTCCATGGCCTGTCCTGCATTTCTGGTTTTGACACTTTTTTCAGCATGGCCCTTTTGACCGATGGGAAGCGAGACTTCTTTGTAGCGCTGATTTGCCTTTCCTGGTTGCTTGGTTGGCCAAACAGGGCGTATGCGTTTTTTCCTGAATATATTCAGGAAAAAACGCATACGCCCTTTTTGGCCAAGGGCATCATTGTCAACGTTTTGCCGCTTTTCATGTGCTTTAAAGGCGATTCGTATCTATCTCCTGAAATCTGTTTCCTGCAATTCTGCCTTGATTTCAAGTCCTCTTCTTTGCCTTCCCTCAATATATTTGTGGACGAGAGTTATCATTTATAACTCTGCAGGTTTGTGAATTGCAGTGCCCTGAACCTCCATTTTACAACTCGCTTTTTTGGGAGCTGGCCGCAAAAGCGCAGGATGGCTTCAGGCCCTGTTCTGGTTCCGGGGGGCAGGCTGAGCCTGTGGTAAATTCTTATTCCTGATGGGAAAATAGAGTGACCTTTGCCTGTCCCAACACCAAGAGCTAGTCTCTTGTTGGTTCCACGTCTTCCCGTTCATCCTCAGGACAAATTGCAACCTGTAAGTAACAGGAGGTTAAAGGTGCTGATGCTCCAAGTAGGGAGATTGCTAGTAAAGCGGCTGGATTGGCGAACCCGGGCACAAGGAGATGAGAAATGAGGTGCGTTTTAGAAACCTTTCCCCATCACACGGTGTACCATCTTCTGGGTTTCTCATGCATGTTTTCGATGTAGGAAGATGCCCTTGACCCTGGAGATTTGGGACCCATGCGATGGGTACCACGCAGTATAACTTTAAAGGGTCTGTGTTTGCTCACCCAACCTCACCAAACCTCTCAGCCCCAAGAGTGTCCACCCTTATGTCTCATCCAGCTGTGGGTCTAGATATGGTCAATCCAGGTTGCATCACAGGCCCTGAACGCATTGTGTAAGAATTTCTCTCTCTTTCACTGTCTTTGTTTCATGGGTTTTTCAAAGTAATTTATTTTCATAATGGGATTTAGCTGCTTTTCACTGCTGTGTTTATGCCGCTTTACACCCACTTGACACACTAACAGAGAGATATCAATACATAGGTTTTACGATTATTACTAGTCAGATATATTCTTGTGCGGTGAATAGGGCGTGTTGAGTCCAGTTCTCTGAGCAAGGAGTAGGTCTTGTCTATTACATATTGGGTTTATGCAATGGTATCTGAGCTAATTTGAAACCCTTGTTTTATGTATCACCCCACCTCACCTTTCCCGTTAAGCAGCCATAGTGTGTTTTCTGCATGTGTGACTCTGTTCTGTTTTGTAATTCAGTTCAAGTGTAACGGTTTTTACATTCCCTCTATAAGTGATACCTTACGAGATGTGTCCTTTTCTGTGTGACTTATTTCACTTAGAATCGTCGTACCTAAATCCACTCATCATGCTGCTACTAACCTTATGACATTGATTTCATGGCTGAGTGATATTCCATTGTACATAAGGACCACAACTTCTTTATCTATTTTTCTCTTTCCTGGGATATTTAAGATGGAATGAAGTGGAGGTCCTTGTCAACAGAGCAGCCCTAAACTTTGGGGTGCTTGTGTCTTGCTGATTTTTCATTTTCCCAATTTATAACCCCATGAGTGGATGTGCCCTATTCTCTCTAAGCTGTGTTTTTCAGATGTTTCAGGACACACCGTACACTTCTCCAGAGTGGCTGTTGACAATTTACATCCCGCCCATCAGTGTAGCAAGGCTCCCATTTCTCCATGGCCTGTCCTGCATTTCTGGTTTTGACACATTTTTCAGCATGGCCCTTTTGACCGATGGGAAGCGAGAGTTCTTTGTAGCGCTGATTTGTGTTTCCAGGTTGCTTGGTTGGCCAAAAAGGGCGTATGCGTTTTTTCCTGAATATATTCAGGAAAAAACGCATACGCCCTTTTTGGCCAAGGGCATCATTGTCAACGTTTTGCCGCTTTTCATGTGCTTTAAAGGCGATTCGAATCTACCTCCTGAAATCTGTTTCCTGCAATTCTGCCTTGATTTCAAATCCTCTTCTTTGCCTTCCCTCAATATGTTTGTGGACGAGAGTTATCATTTATAACTCTGCAGGTTTGTGAATTGCAGTGCCCTGAAGCTCCATTTTACAACTCGCTTTTTTGGGAGCTGGCCGCAAAAGCGCAGGATGGCTTCAGGCCCTGTTCTGGTTCCGGGGGGCAGGCTGAGCCTGTGGTTAATTCTTCTTCCTGATGGGAAAATAGAGTGACCTGTGCCTGTCCCAACACCAAGAGCTAGTCTCTCATTGGTTCCCCGTCTTCCCGTTCATCCTCAGGAAAAATTGCAACCTGTACGGAACAGGAGGTTAAAGGTGCTGATGCTCCAAGTAGGGAGATTGCTAGTAAAGTGGCTGGAATCGCAAACCCGAGCACAAGGAGATGAGAAATGAGGTGCGTTTTAGAAACCTCTCCCCATCACACAGTGTACCATCTTCTGGGTTTCTCATGCATGTTTTCGATGTAGGAAGATGCCCTTGAACCTGGAGATTTGGGACCCATGCGATGGGTACCACGCAGTATTACTTTAAAGGGTCTGCATTTGCTCACCCAACCTCACCAAACCTCTCAGCCCCAAGAGTGTCCACCCTTATGTCTCATCCAACTGTGCGTCTAGATATGGTCAATCCAGTTTGCATCACAGCCCCTGAACGAATTGTGTAAGAATTTCTCTCTCTTTCACTGTCTTTGTTTCATGGGTTTTTCAAAGTAATTTATTTTCATAATGGGGTTTAGCTGCTTTTCACTGCTGTGTTTATGCCGCTTTACACCCACTTGACACACTAACAGAGAGATATCAATACATAGGTTTTACGATTATTACTAGTCAGATATATTCTTGTGCGGTGAATAGGGCGTGTTGAGTCCAGTTCTCTGAGCAAGGAGTAGGTCTTGTCTATTACATATTGGGTTTATGGAACGGTATCTGAGCTAAATTGAAAACCTTCTTTTATGTATCACCCCACCTCACCTTTCCCGTTAAGCAGCCATAGTGTGTTTTCTGCATGTGTGACTCTGTTCTGTTTTGTAATTCAGTTCAAGTGTAACGCTTTTTACATTCCCTCTATAAGTGATACCTTATGAGAAGTGTCTTTTTCTGTGTGACTTATTTCACTTAGAATCGTCGTACCTAAATCCACTCATCATGCTGCTACTAACCTTAGGACATTGATTTCATGGCTGAGTGATATTCCATTGTACATAAGGACCACAACTTCTTTATCCATTTTTCTCTTTCCTTGGATATTTAAGGTGGAATTAAGTGGAGATTCTTGTCAACAGAGCAGCCCTAAAGTTTGGGGTGCCTGTGTCTTGCTGATTTTTAGTTTTCCCAATTTATACGCCCATGAGTCGATGTGCCCCTTTCTCTCTAGCTGTGTTTTTTAGATGTTTTAGGAAACACCATCCCCTTCTCCAGAGTCGTCATTGGCAATTTACACCCCACCCATCAGTGTAACAAAGCTCCCTTTACTCCCTGGCCTCTCCTGCTTTTCTTGTTTTTACACTTTTGTAGGAAAGCCATTTTGACCGATGGGATGTCAGACTTCTTTGTAGAGCTGAATTGCATATCCGGCTTGCTTGGTTGGCCAAAAAGGGCCTATGGGTTTTTTCCTGAATTCATTCAGAAAAAAACGCATATGCTCTTTTTGGCCAAGTGCATCATTGTCGACGTTTTGACGCTTTTCGTGTGCTTTAGGGGTGATTCGAATCTAACTCCTGAAATCTGTTTCCTGCAATTCTGCCTTGATTTCAAATCCTCTTCGTTGCCTTCCCTCAATATATTTGTGGACGAGAGTTATCATTTATAACTCTGCAGATTTGTTAATTGCAGTGCCCATGAGCTCCATTTTTCAACTCGCTTTTTTGGGAGCTTTCCGCAGAACCGCTTGTTTGCTTCTGGCCCTACTCTGGTTCCCGGTGGCAGGCTAAGCCTTTGCTTAATTCTTCTTCCTGACTGGAAAATAGAGTGACATGTGCCTCTCCGAATATCTAGGGCTTGGCTCTCCTTGTTTCTCCTCCTTCCCCTTCTTCCTTTGGACAAATTCCGATTTCTGTGCAACTGGATGTTGAAGGTGCTGACATCCTCAAGTGGGGAGATTTTAAGGAAAAAGGCTGGAGGGGTGAACCCAACAACCAGGAAATTAGGCGTTTTGGTGCCTTTTCCAAAATCTTCCTGATCCAACCGTGTTCCATCTTCTGGGTGTCACAGGCATGTTTTAGCTGTAGGAAAGGTCCCGTGTATGTAAGGAGAACACAAGGGATTTTTCCAAATTAGTGTCTCCCCGAACTCCAATCTGGGGAATTTTTAAGCTACTGGTACATGTGTGTTCATTAAGGGACTTGGGCCGTAGGCAGAGTCCGAACTTTAGATGATTGAAGTCTTCAGGTTCAGAAACGCTCACCATCGGCCTCCTTTAGTTTCCATTTTATCTGTAGTTGATAGATGATGTCGATATAGATATCTATTGTTTTTCAGATTATTTCCCCTCAGGGGTCATTACAAAATATTGAGTATAGTTCCCTGTGCTATACAGTAGTTCCTTGTTGATGATATATTTTATACATAGCAGTGTGTATATGTTAATCTGAAACTGTTAATTTATCCCTCCTCCCACCTTTCCCCTTTGGTAATAAAAAATATAAGATTTTATACTTCTCAGAAATCTAGGAGCTGAAAGAGAGGTATCATTTTCAATGGAAAATCATTCCAAACAAGGTTGAAACTTCAACCAAGATTATTAGATGTACATCCTTGGAAAGAAATCACTGCATTTCTCTACTCTTGACCTGACAAATAAGACAAACCCCTCCACTGAACTTGCTTATAATAAAGTGATGGAAATATCAAATGGAAGTGTTAGAAACATCTTCTTTTACACGAGCCTTATACACTGCTCTATGTTAATTACAGTTTGGCTCACACATCTGTTCATTGAAGTTACAATGTTCTCAAATTCTGTTACTGATCCTGCAGAGTGGGCCCCAACAAGGGTCTCCCTGCCCAGTGTCATTGGAGCCAACAGATCGAGACTGACTTTGGTTCAGAAGCAAAGGAAAACTTTACATTTTGATCAGAGAATGGAGAGGTGAGAGTGTGTGCTCCCCTGCGGGTTGTGGGCCGGGCTGCTGTGTAGGGATCCTGTCAGCATCAGCGGGAGGGAGGGGGCGGAGCTCTCGAGGGCCAGGTTGCCTGGAGCTCAGGCTCTATGTCGCAGAGTCTGCACGGGGCCCCACGAGCTGAGGTGTCGGCCCAGCCATTTTGCACGAGGAAATCGGGTCTGAAGTGTCGGGTGTGGGACCTCTGCATGTGGAAACCTAGGAGCAAGTGAAATTAGACAAAGCACAAAGGAAAAAATGGTTAGACTTTATTTTATTGCCCAGATTCTATTTTTATCTCCCAGGAATTTTTAATGGGCTTTGCCAGTGACAAAGCCCTCCTCTGCCTTTTGTCCCATTCCTCATTCTTGGGGCGCTGAGGGTGCAGACACGTCTTCTGTAAATGCTTCATGCTGAGTTGGGTGTCCTCATACCCGGGGGGAGGGGCAGGACTTCTCCCCAGCAGCCTCCAGGTGAGGTTGATTGTCCGCAGGCCTCCTCCCTCACTGCTCGTCTGCCTGAGCACCAGCATTGGAAGTTTTATAGATTCTAATGACCTTTAAGGGTCCAGGAAAGAGATGTGCAGAGACGCTGGGGGGGTGGGCGGTTTTACCCTGCTCCACATTGGTTCGGCCCCCTTAGGCTGAACGGTTTCTGCCAGCCTAGATGCTCTGACCAGTAGTCTGTGCTTTCTTCAGTTAGGCCACTGAATTAACGTACAAACAGGACCAGGTGTCAGAGCCCTGCTTGCTCAACTCCCAGACAGTCCAGGGCCGGTGGTGATCCAGGACCATGACGGCCACTCAGTCAACGGCCTTTTGAAGTAGCCAGGAGTACAGCCGGTCTCACTGGCCACCGTCACCGCGGTGTCTGTAGGCTTTTCTATGGTGGCAGCGTTATTTACGGTTCCCCTGCCAAGTTTATTAGCTCCGCTCTGGGTGCAGTAAGTCCTGTAAGCAATAGTCTGCTCTTTTGGGGCACACTCTTGTTGTTTTCTGAGAGAAGCTCCAGGTCAAGTGATGGTCACACGAGTCGTCATGGGGGCCCATTGCCCCAGGTTGTCTCTCTGGAGGTTGGCGTTGGAGGGCCTCCTCACTCGAGGTCATTGTGCCAAGGAGCAATCCCTGCAACTTCAGGGCATGGTGGGTGGTTAGGATCACCAAGTGGCGTCCTTTTCCCTTAGGAGGGAGCTGGCATTGCGGGCTGTTGATTTCCAGATTTTTAGATACCCCCAGTATCCTGGTCGGATGGGGTGGCTGGCCAATGCCTGGAGGGCATTCTTGCATTGTTCCATTTCAAGTGGTCCCAGTTTTTGCACTAATACTCCAAGGGCGATTCGCCTTGGACCAGGATTGTAAAGGTCAAAGGGTTTAGCTAAATTAGGGAGGTCCAGGGCCAGGGTCTGAATTGACTGCTCTTTCCATTCTTGAAAGGCTGCTTCTGGATTCTATTCAAAAGGATCATCATCTTTTCCTTTCAGTGTTTCATATAGAGGCCCAGCTATTAGACTGTAGTTAGGGATCCAGATGCAGCAAACCCCGGTCTCCCCAGGAACCCCTAAGCTGTCTTCTAGTTTCAGGAAAGGTGAGGCTGCAAATGGCTTCTTCCCTTTCCTGGGGTGGGCTTCTCCGACCTTCTGTGCAAATGAAGCCCAGGAAGGCCACCTTAGTTTGTGATATTTGAGCCTTTTCCTTGGACACCTTCTATCTTTTATTGGCTAGGTAGTTCAGAGGCCTCCTTAGTCGGGCTGGTGATCAGAATGTCATCTGCATATTGAAGGAGGGTTCCCTTCTCCAGAGGTAGATCTTTTAGGTCTTTAGCTAACGTTTCCCCAAAGATGGTGTGGGAATTTTTGAACCCCTGGGGCAGGACGGCCCAGCAGTATTGTTTTTGTTGTAGGTTGAGTCCTGCCACTCACAGCCAAAATTTCTTGTGACTCTGGGACTAATGGAATACAGAAGAAGGCATCATTGAAGTCTAATACAGAATGCCATGTCCTGGTGGATGGTAGAATGACCAGCAGGGTGTAGGAATTAGGAACTACTAGATGTATATCCTCTGTGGCTTCACTGACTGTCCTGGCGTCCTCTACCAGGTCCCCAGCAGCCCACGGGGCTCTTGTGGTCAGGCCCCTCCCAGGATATGGAGCTCACCTGGGCAGGTACGCAGCAGCCCACGGGGCTCTCGTGGGCAGGCCCCTCCCTGGATATGGAGCTCCCGTGGACAGGTACCCCGGCAGGGCTGGGCACACAGGAACCGTGCACGTAGCCCTCATTGCAGAGCACCCCCAGCACCCCTGTCACTCAGAGCTGACACAGAGCACCTCAGAGCAGAGCTTGAACTAACAAACAGCAGCTCCAACAGGTCTGTGACCCTAGGCTTCACTCTGTGCGGCCTCCCTCTGCCTGGTCTTCCAGGGGCTTCCACTGCAGCCGGGGCACCAGGCCTCTGTCTCCACCCACCACCCCTCCTCTCCCTGACTCCTGGGTTCCTCTCATTAGCAGAGGGTCTTCTTGAAGTTGTCTCCCACTCATGGACCAGATAAAATGATTCGAAAACAAGCCAGGGCTGCCGCCCCTTATCTATCCTGACTCTCGGGACCCTACACCTGTTCCTTGGATCTGGCCGGTGCAGCAAGGCCCATTTTCTGCAACTCTGAGCCTCTGAGGGGCGAGGATTGGCTGACCTGGGCAGCCTGACCCGGCCGGCCAGCCCTTCCCAGGTGTGCCTGGGTTGAGGTCAATATAAACACCCCTCCAGGCAGCAAAAGCCTCTGCAGCTGTGCCTGACGCCATATTCTCTGCCCCGTCAGCAGTCTCGGGGTTGGGCTGGTGGGAGGGAGTAGGGCCCACGGCTCTATGAGTGGCCCAGTGTGACTGGGGCTCTGCTGGACTTTCTGCAGGAGTTGCCGGGCTGCCACCTGCTAAAGAAGAGGATGTGTCACCCATACTTGCTGCTGGAATTTCTCCCCGGGCAGAGGTGAGGAAGGAAAAAAGCAGTGGGGGCCGGGACAGGAGGGGTACCTCAGGCAGGGAAATGGAAAGCTTCCAGACGAGCGCCCGGGGCCAGGACCATCCTGGCTGGCCTGCAGGCACCAAGTCGGCCTGCGTGCTGTCGCTGGTGTGACTCCAAGCCCCTTCCTCTAGTTTTTAAAGTCTTTGCACACATTCAGGTGTTTTACCTGGGAAGGGTGGGAAAAGTTCAGCAGCAGCTGGCCTGGGGCTCAGCTCACGTTTACTCAGAGACGCCTCCTCACGGTCCCCCAGCTTTGCAATGAGGACGCTCCTCGTGTGGGGGCTGCTGGCTGCATGGGAGATGATTCCCCACCTGTGACCAACTTCAGAATTGTTTACCCCTGGAGCAAGTGCCCTGATAGGGTTTTCCTCTGTATGACCAGTGGGTTCTGTTTTTTTTTTTTTTTTTTCTTTTTTGGTTCAAGGTAAGTTTTATTCCTCTTTTTGTATTTATGGATATAAGCATGGAAATAATTCATTCATATAAATACGTCTATGGGAAGGACAGAACTTTTTTTTCTGTTTTATTTTTTTAAGTATTACTTATTTTTTAATTTTTGAATTTATTTTATTCATTTTTTTATACAGCAGGCTCTTATTGGTAACCTATTTTATACATATAAGTGTATATATGTCAATCCCAGGCTCGCAATTCATCCCACCACCACCACCCTGCCACTTTCCCCCCTTGGTGTCCATACATTTGTTCTCTACATCTGTGTCTCTATTTCTGCCTTGCAAACCGGTTCATCTTTACCATTTTTCTAGGTTCCACATGTATGCGTTAATATACGATATTTGTTTTTCTCTTTCTGACTTACTTCACTCTGTATGACAGTCTCTAGATCTATCCACGTCTCTACAAATGACCCAATTTCATTCCTTTTTATGGCTGAGTAATATTCCATTTTATATATGTAGCACATCTTTTCTGTTCGTCTGTCTATGGGCATTTAGGTTGCTTCCATGACCTGGCTATTGTAAATAGTACTGCAATGAATATTGTGGTGAATATGTCTTTTTGAATTATGGTTTTCTCTGGGTATATGGCCAGTAGTGGGATTGCTGGGTCATATGGTAATTCTATTTTTAGTTTTTTAAGGAACCTCCATACTGTTCTCCATCGTGACTGTATCAATTTACATTCCCACAAATAGTGTAAGAGGGTTCCCTTTTCTCCACACCCTCTCCAGCATTTGTTGCTTGTAGATTTTCTGATGATGCCCATTCTAACTCGTGTGAGGCGATACCTCATTGTAGTTTTGATTTATATTTCTCTAATAATTAGTGATGTTGAGCAGCTTTTCATGTGCTTCTTGGTCATCTGTATGTCTTCTTGGGACAAATGTCTATTTACGTCATCTGCCCATTTTTGGATTGGGTTGTTTGTTTTTTTTACTGTTGAGCTGCATGAGCTGTTTATATACATTGGAGATTAATCCTTTGTCCATTGATTCGTTTGCAAATATTTTCTCCCATTGTGAGGGTTGTCTTTTCGTCTTGTTTGTAGTTTCCTTTGCTTTGCAAAAGCTTTTAGGTTTCATTTGCTCCCATATGTTTATTTTTTTTTATTCCATTACTCTAGGAGGTGGATCAAAAAAGATCTTGCTGTGATTTATGTCAAAGAGTATTCTTCCTATGTTTTCCTCTAAGAGTTTTATAGTGTCCGGTCTTACATTTCGGTCTCTAATCCATTTTGAGTTTATTTTTTGTGTATGGTGTTAGGGAGTGTTCTAATTTCATTCTTTTACATGTAGCTGTCCATTTTTCCCAGCACCACTTATTGAAGAGACTGTCTTTTCTCCTTTGTATACCCTTGCCTCCTTTGTCATAGATTAGTGGGCCATAGGTGTGTAGGTTTATCTCTGGGCTTTTTTTTTTTCTTTTACATCTTTATTGGAGTATAATTGCTTTACAATTGTGTGTTAGTTTCTGCTGTATAAAAAAGTGAATCAGCTGTGCGTATACATATAACACCATATCCCCTCCCTCTTGCACCTCCCTCTCACTCCCTTATCCCACCCTTTTAGGTGGTCACAAAGCACAGAGCTGATCTCCCTGTGCTATGTGGCTGCTTCCCAGTAGCTATCAATTTTACATTTGGTAGTGTATATATGTCCATACCACTCTCTCACTTTGTCCCAGCTTACCCTTCCCTCTCCCCATGTCCTCAAGTCCTTTCTCTACGTCTGTGTCCTTAATCCTTTCCTGCCCCTAGGTTCTTCATAAACTTTTTTTTTAAGATTCCATATATATGTGTTAGCATACGGTATTTGTTTTTCTCTTTCTGACTTACTTCACTCTGTAGGACAGACTCTAGATCCATCCACCTCACTAAAAGTAACTCAATTTCGTTTCTTTTTATGGCTGAATAATGTTCCATTGTATATTTGTGCCACATCTTCCTTATCCATTTATCTGTTGATGGACACTTAGGTTGCTTCCATGTCCTGGCTATTGTAAATAGAGCTACAGTGAACATTGTGGTACATGACTCTTTTTGAATTATGGTTTTCTCAGGGTAAATGTCCAGGAGTGGGTTTGCTGGGTTGTATGGTAGTTCTATTTTTAGTTTTTAAGGAACCCCCATACCGTTCTCCCTAGTGGCTATATCAATTTACATTCCCACCAACAGTGCAAGAGGGTTCCCTTTGCTCCAATAAATGCCTCTCCAGCATTTATTGTTGGTAGATTTTTTGATGATGGCCATTCTGACTGGTGTGAGGTGATACCTCACTGTAGTTTTGATTTGCATTTCTCTAATGATTAGTGATGTTCAGCATCCTTTCATGTGTTTGTTGGCAACCTGTATATCTTCTTTGGAGAAATGTCTATTTAGGTCTTCTGCCCATTTTTGGATTGGGTTGTTTGGTTTTGTGATATTGAGCTACATGAGCTGCTTTTTGGAGATTAATCCTTTGCCATTTGCTTCATTTGAAAATATTTTCTCCCATTCTGATGGTTGTCTTTTCATCTTGCTTATGTTTTCCTTTGCTGTGCAAAAGAATTTATGTTTCATTCGGTCCCATTTTTTTATTTTTGTTTTTATTTCCATTTCTCTAGGAGGTGGGTCAAAAAGGATCTTGCTGTGATTTATGTCATAGACTGTTCTGCTTATGTTTTCCTCTAAGAGTTTTATAGTGGCTGGTCTTATATTTAGGTCTCTAATCCATTTTGAGTTTATTTTTGCGTATGGTGTTAGGGTGTGTACTAATTTCATTCTTTTACATGTAACTGTCCAGTTTTCCCAGCACCACTTGCTGAAGACACTGTCTTTTCTCCATTGTATACCCTTGCCTCCTTTGTCATAGATTAGTGAACCATAGGTACGTGGGTTTATCTCTGTGCTTTCTATCCTGTTCTATTGACCTATATTTCTGTTCTTGTGTCAGTACCATATTATCTTGATTACTGTAGCTTTGCAATATAGTCTGAAGTCTGGAAGTCTGATTCCTCCAGCTCTTTTTTTTCCCCCCTCAAGACTGCTTTGGCTATCCAGGGTCTTTTGTGTCTCCCTACAAATTTTAAGATTTTTTTTTCTTGTTCTGTAGAAAATGCCAAAGGTATTTTGATCGGGATTGCATTGAATCTGTAGATTGCTTTGGGTAGTATAGTCATTTTCACAATATTGATTCTTCTAATCCGAGAACATGGTATATGTCTCCATCTGTTTATATCATCTTTGATTTCTTTCATCAGTGTCTTATAGTTTTCTGAGTACAGGTCTTTTACTTCCTTAGGTAGGTTTATTCCTAGGTATTTTATTCTTTTTGTTGCAGTGGTAATGGGATTGTTTCCTTAATTTCTCTTTCTGATCTTTCATTGTTAGTGTATAGGAATGCAAGCAATTTCTGTGCATTAATTTTGTATCCTGCAACTTTACCAAATTCATTGATTAGCTCCAGTGGTTTTCTGGTGGCATCTTTAGGATTCTCTATCTGTAATATCATGTCATCTGCAAACAGTGACAATTTTACTTCTTCTTTTCCTTTTTGTATTCCTTTTATTTCTTTTTCTTCTCTGATTGCCATGGCTAGGACTTCCAAAACTATGTTGAATAGCAGTGGTGAGAGTGGACATCCTCGTCTTGTTCCTGATCTTAGAGGAAACGCTTTCAGTTTTTCACCATTGAGAATGTTGTTTGCTGTGGGTTTGTCATATATGGCCTTTATTATGTTGAGGTAGTTTCCCTCTATGCCCACACTCTGCAGAGTTTTTATCGTAAATGAGTGTTGAATTTTCTCAAAATCTTTTCCTTCATCTATTGAGATGATCATATGGTTTTATTCTACAATTTGTTAATATGGTGTATCACATTGATTTGTGTATATTGAAGAATCCTTGCATCCCTGGGATAAACCCCACTTGATCATGGTGTATGATCCTTTTAATGTGTTGTTCGATTCTGTTTGCTAGTATTTTGTTGAGGATTTTTACATCTATATTCATCAGTGATATTGGTCTATAATTTTCTTTCCTTGTAGTATCTCTGTCTGATTTTGGTATCAGGGTGATGGTGGTCTCATAGAATGAGTTTGGGAGTGTTCCTTCCGCTGCAATTGTTTTGAAGAATTTGAGAAGGTTGGGTGTTAGCTCTGCTCTAAATGTTTGATAGAATTCACCTGTGATGCCATCTGGTTCTGGACTTTTGTTTGTTGGAAGATTTTTAATCACAGTTTCAATTTCATTGCTTGTGATAGGTTTGTTCATATTTTCTATTTCTTCCTGGTTCAGTCTTAGAAGGTTATCCCTTTCTAAGAATTTGTCCATTTCTTCCAGATTGTCCATTTTATTGGCCTAGAGTTGCTTGTAGTAGTCTCTTAGGATGCTTTGTATTCCTGTGGTGTCTGTTATAACTTCTGCTTTTTCACTTCTAATTTTGTTGATTTGCGTCCTCTCCCTCTTTTTCTGGAGTCCGGCTAAAGGTTGATCATTTTTGCTTATCTTCTCAAAGAACCAGCTTTTAGTTTTATTGATCTTTGCTTTCGTTTTCTTTGTTTCTATTTCATTTATTTCTGCTCTGATCTTTATGATTTCTTTCCTTCTACTAACTTTGGGTTTTGTTCTTCTTTCTCTAGTTCCTCTAGGTGTAAGGTTAGATTGTTTATTTGAGATTTTTCTTGTTTCTTGAGGTAGGCTTGTATTGCTATAAACTTCCCTCTTAGAACTCCTTTTGCTGCATCCCATAGGTTTTGGATCATCGTGTTTTTGTTGTCATTTGTCTCTAGGTAGTTTTTGATTTCCTCTTTGATTTCTTCAGTGATCGCTTGGTTATTTAGTAACGTGTTGTTTAGCCTCCATGTGTTTGTGTTTTTTACGGTTTTTTCCGTGTAATTGATTTCTAATCTCATAGCATTGTGGTCGGAACAGCTGCTTGATATGATTTCAGTTTTCTTAAATTTACTGAGGCTTTATCTGTGACCCAAGATGTGATCTATCCTGGAGAATGTTCCGTGTGCAGTTGAGAAGAACGTGTAATCTGCTGTTTTTGGATGGAATGTCCTATAAATATCAATTAACTCTATCTGGTCTATTGTGTCATTTAAAGCTTGTGTTTCCTTATTAATTTTCTGTCTGGCTGATCTCCACTGGTGTAAGTGAGCTGTTAAAGTCCCCCGCTATTATTGTGTTACTGTCGATTTACTCTTTTATAGCTGTTAGCAGTTGCCTTATACATTGAGCTGCTCCTATTTTGGGTACATATATATTTATAATTGTTATATCTTCTTCTTGGATTGATCCCCTGACCATTATGTAGTGCCTTTCCTTGTCTCTTGTAACATTCTTTATTTTAAAGTCTATTTTATCTGATATGAGTATTGCTACTCCAGCTTTCTTTTGATTTTCATTTGCATAGAATATATTTTTCCATCGCCTCACTTTGAGTCTGTATGTGTCCCTAGGTCTGAAATGGATCTCTTGTAGACAGCATATATATGGGTCTTGTTTTTGTATCCATTCAGCGAGCCTGTGTCTTTTGGTTGGAACATGTAGTGCATTCACGTTTAAGGTAATTATCGATATGTATGTTCCTACTACTATTTTCTTAATTGTTATGGGTTTGTCTTGGTGGGTCCTTTTCTTCTCTTGTGTTTCCCACTTAGAGAAGTTCCTTTAGCATTTGGTGTAGAGCTGGTTTCATGGTGCTGAATTCTCTTAACTTTTGCTTGTCTGTAAGGCTTTTGATTTCTCCATCAAATCTGAATGAGCTCTTTGCAGGGTGGAGTACTCTTGGTTGTAGGTTCTTCCCTTTCATCACTTTAAATTTATCATGCCACTTCCTTCTGGCTTGTAGATTTTCTGCTGAGAAATCAGTTGTTATCCTTATGGGAGTTCCCTTGTATGTTATTTGTCATTTTTCCCTTGCTGCTTTCAATCATTTTTCTTTGTCGTTAATTTTTGTCAATTTGATTACTATGTGTCTTGTCATTTTTCTCCTTTGGTTTATCCTGCCTGGGACACTCTGTGCTTCTGGACTTGGGTGGCTATTTCTTTTCCCATGCTAGGGAAGTTTTTGACCATTATCTCTTTAAATATATTCTCGGGTCCTTTCTCTCTCTCTTCTCCTTCTGGGACCCCTATAATGCGAATGTTGTTGCGTTTAATGTTGTCCCAGAGGACTCTTGGGGTGTCTTCGTTTATTTTCATTCTTTTTCTTTATTCTGTTCCATGGCAGTGATTTCCACCTTTCTGTCTTCCAGGTCACTTATCCGTTCTTCTGCCACAGTTATTCTGCTACTGATTCCTTCTAGTGTATTTTTCATTTCAGTTATTCCATTGTTCACCTCTGTTTGTTTGTTCTTTAATTCTTCTAGGTGTTTGTTCCTTAATTCTTCTAGGTCTTTGTTAAACATTTCTTGCATCTTCTCGATCTTTGCCTCCTTTCTTTTTCCAAGGTCTTGGCTCAACTTCACTATCATTATTCTGAATTTTTTTTCTGGAAGGTTCCCTATCTCCACCTCATTTCGTTTTTTTTTCTGGGGTTTTATCTTGTTCCTTGATCTGGTATAAAGTCCTCTGCCTTTTCATTTTGTCTATCTTTCTGTGAATGTGGTTTTCCTTCCACAGGCTGCAGAATTGTAGTTCTTCTTGCTTCTGCTGTCTGCTCTCCGGTGGATGAGTCTATCTTAGAGGCTTGTGCAAGCTTCCTGATGGGAAGGACTGGTGGTGGGTAGAGCTGGGTGTTGCTTTGGTGGGCAGAGCTTTAATCCGCTTGTCTACGGATTAAATAAAACTTTAATAAAAAGTTTAATCCGCTTGTCTGCTGATGCATGGGGCTGGGTTCCCTCCCTGTTGGTTGTTTGGCCTGAGGCGACCCAGCCCTGGAGCCTACCTTGCTCTTGGTGGGGCTAATGGCGGACTCTGGGAGGGCTCACACCAAGGAGTATTTCCCAGAACTTCTGCTGCCAGTGTCGTTGTCCTCACGGTGAGCCACAGCCACAGCCACCACCTGCCTCTGCAGGAGACCCTCTAAAAGTAGCAGGTAGTTCTGGTCATTCTCCTACAGGGTCACTGCTCCTTCCCCTGGGTCCTGATGTGCACACTACTTTGTGTGTGCCCTCCAAGAGTGGAGTATCTGAGTGGAGTTGAGACTCTGAGACTCTGTGTGGAGTTGCACAGACTCTGGGTCCTGTGAAGCTTCGATGTTTTGTGATTCTAGAAATCCTATAGGAGACGGTCCACAGCAGGTGACGCTAATGTTGTCAGTAGAGGTGTTGAAGCCAAAGATCTGCAGTTCCAACTAGAGGTGCCGATGTACATACAGGACAAAATCATCTCGTGTGAATGTAGTTCAGGCATGTTTAAGATGAATGCAGTCATGTTAATGCCTACCATATTCTATCTTGAGCCTCTCCTCAGGGACCCCCTCCTCAGTTCCTGAGGCTCCTGTAAGTCATGTACAGGGGACTGGAGAGTGGGCTCTGTCCAGTCTGAGCCCTGAGTTACCCTGTGTGTATCTTAGGATACTTTGTATTTCTGTGGTGTCCGTTGTAACATCATCTCTTTCATTTCAGATTTATTTGGGCCCTCTCTTTTTAAAAAAACATACTACTGTTGTCTTTTATTCTTTACAGAAGTTTAATAAGTGTTTGATCTACTATCCTTACCCTATGTATACTTTTTGCAGTGAGATTTTTACTTTTCTTTGTTTCCTTGTTACTATCAATAATTAGTGAGACTTCTTTTAAGCTACCTTCAACATTGCTTATAAAGCTGCTTTATTAGTGATGACAGAGCCTTAATGGAAGTCATGTTCTGGTTGTAAATTAGAATGCAATGTGCCAGCAAATAGCCCCTTAAGTTTATGTCTCATTACTTCTTGTTCTTTTTTTAATTTAATTTTTATTTTTTGTCAGAGCAAATTTAATTAAAATGTTTTGTTTCTTCTAGGTGTGAAAGATGTGGTTCTTTTAAACATATACATATATCTATTCTTCTTTGGATCATTTTCCCATGTAGGTTATGACACGATGTTGAGTAGTCTTGTCTTGGTATTACGTAGGTCTTTGGTGATTACATATTTCACATGTGTTTCTATATCTATCTTAACCCCAATATCCTAATGTATCCAATCCTCACACCTTTCCATTTGGTGAACCATAAGTTTGTTTAATGAATCTGTGATTGCATTTCTCTGTGGAAATATCTTCATTGGTATCAATTTTTAGCTAAGACCTATAAGTGATATTATAGGATATGTGTCTTTTGCTTTCTGACTTAGTACAATTTGCCTGATTACCTCAAGAATCATACATGGTGCTGCAAATGGCATTGTTTCATTTTTTTCCCTGGCTAATATTCCATCTGTACGTGTACCAGTTCTTCTTTGGCCACGCACCTCTTGATGGACTTTCTGGTTGCCTCCATGTCTTGGCTATTGTAATACTGCTGCAATGCACATTTGCTTGCCTGTGTCTTTCCAGTTATATCTTCTTATGTTATAGGCCAAGGAGTGGGCTTGCTGTATCATATGGTAGCTCAGTGTGTATGTTTTAAAGGCACCACCATTCAGTTCTCATTAGTGGCTCTTTCCAGGTTATGTCCCACTTAAAATTGAGGGTATGCATTTCTCCAAAACACCTTCAATATTTATTGTTTGTAGTTTTCTTGCTGATGGTCATTCTAACAGGTGCGAGCTGATACCTATCTGTGGTTGAATTTGCATGTGTCCCATAATCTGTTGAAATTGAGCTTTAAAGCATGCCCTTTTATTTATCAAACTGTGATTACAGCTTAGTTCTTCAAAGTGTTTTCTTAAAGTAAGTGTCACATTTTGAAAATTTTTGGCCATTACCTCCCTCAAGACATTTGGAGGGCACGTTTCATTTACAGCCCTGAAGTACTTGTTCATATGAAGTGACCATTAGCACAGGTTTTAAAGCTGCTTTTGCAGGTAACGGCCAGAGGGTGGCAGCCTTTCTACGTTCCCAATCTGGTAAATAGGGAAAGAGACCTTCAGCCCCAAGAGTGTCCAGCTTTATTTCTCATCCAGCTGTGGGTCTAGATATGGTCACACCAGGTTGCATCACAGCCCCGGAACGAATTATGTAAAAATTTCTCCCTCTATCACTGTCTTTGTTTTTTGGGATTTTAAAGTAATTTATTTTTATAATGGGGTTTACCTGATTTTCACTGCTGTGTTTATGCCCCTTTACACCCACTTGATTCACTTACAGAGAGAAATCAATACATAGGTTTTAAGATTTTTACTAGTCAGATATATTCTTGTTCGTTGAATAGGGGGTGTTGCATCCACTTCACTGAGCAAGGAGTAGGTCTTGTCTATTACATATTGGGTTTATGGATCGGTATTTGAGCTAATATGAAACCCTCGTTTTATGCATCACCCTACCTCACCTTTCCCGTTAAGCAGCCATAGTGTGTTTTCTAAATGTGTGACTCTGTTCTGTTTTGTAATTCAGTTCAAGTGTAACGGTTTTTACATTCCCTCTACAAGTGATATCTTATGATAAGTGTCTTTTTCTGTGTGACTTATTTCACTTAGAATCGTCGAACATAAATCCACTCATCATGCGGCTAATAGCCTTATGACATTGATTTCATGGCTGAGTGATATTCCATTGTACATAAGGACCACAACATCGTTATCCATTTTCCTATTTCCTGGGATATTTAAGGTGTAATGAAGAGGAGGTTCTTGTCAACAGAGCAGCCCTAAACTTTGGTGTGCCTGTGTCTAGCTGATTTTTAGTTTTCCCAATTCATAACCCCATAAGTGGAAATGCCCTATGCTCTCTAAGCTGTGTTTTTTAGATGTTTCAGGACTCACCGTACACTTCTCCAGAGTGGCTGTTGGCAATTTACATCCCGCCCATCAGTGTAGCAAGGCTCCCATTTCTCCATGGCCTGTCCTGCATTTCTGGTTTTGACACTTTTTTCAGCATGGCCCTTTTGACGGATGGGAAGCGAGACTTCTTTGTAGCGCTGATTTGCCTTTCCAGGTTGCTTGGTTGGCCAAAAAGGGCGTATGCGTTTTTTCCTGAATATATTCAGGAAAAAACGCATACGCCCTTTTTGGCCAAGGGCATCATTGTCAACGTTTTGCCGCTTTTCATGTGCTTTAAAGGAGATTCGAATCTACCTCCTGAAATCTGTTTCCTGCAATTCTGCCTTGATTTCAAATCCTCTTCTTTGCCTTCCCTCAATATATTTGTGGACGAGAGTTATCATTTATAACTCTGCAGGTTTGTGAATTGCAGTGCCCCTGAGCTCCATTCTTCAACTCGCTTTTTTGGGAGCTGGCCGCAAAAGCACTGGATGGCTTCAGGCCCTGTTCTGGTTCCGGGGGTATGATGAGCCTGTGGTTAATTCTTCTTCCTGATGGGAAAATAGAGTGACCTGTGCCTGTCCCAACACCAAGAGCCAGTCTCTCATTGGTTCCCCGTCTTCCCGTTCATCCTCAGGAAAAATTGCAACCTGTACGGAACAGGAGGTTAAAGGTGCTGATGCTCCAAGTAGGGAGATTGCTAGTAAAGTGGCTGGAATGGCGAACCCGGGCACAAGGAGATGAGAAATGAGGTGCGTTTTAGAAACCTTTCCCCATCACACGGTGTACCATCTTCTGGGTTTCTCATGCATGTTTTCGATGTAGGAAGATGCCCTTGAACCTGGAGATTTGGGACCCATGCGATGGGTACCACGCAGTATTACTTTAAATGGTCTGCGTTTGCTCACCCAACCTCACCAAACCTCTCAGCCCCAAGAGTGTCCACCCTTATGTCTCATCCAGCTGTGGGTCTAGATATGGTCAATCCAGGTTGCATCACAGCCCCTGAACGCATTGTGTAAGAATGTCTCTCTCTTTCACTGTCTTTCTTTCATGGGTTTTTCAAAGTAATTTATTTTCATAATGGGGTTTAGCTGCTTTTCACTGCTGTGTTTATGCCGCTTTACACCCACTTGACGCACTAACAGAGAGATATCAATACATAGGTTTTAAGATTATTACTAGTCAGATATATTCTTGTGCGGTGAATAGGGCGTGTTGAGTCCAGTTCTCTGAGCAAGGAGTAGGTCTTGTCTATTACATATTGGGTTTATGGAACGGTATCTGAGCTAATTTGAAACCCTTGTTTTATGTATCACCCCACCTCACCTTTCCCGTTAAGCAGCCATAGTGTGTTTTCTGCATGTGTGACTCTGTTCTGTTTTGTAATTCAGTTCATGTGTAACGGTTTTTACATTCCCTCTATCAGTGATACCTTATGAGAAGTGTCCTTTTCTGTGTGACTTATTTCACTTAGAATCGTCGTACCTAAATCCACTCTTCATGCTGCTACTAGCCTTAGGACATTGATTTCATGGCTGAGTGATATTCCATTGTACATAAGGACCAGAACTTCTTTACCCATTTTTCTCTTTCCTGGGATATTTAAGGTGGAATGAAGTGGAGGTCCTTGTCAACAGAGCAGCCCTAAACTTTGGGGTGCTTGTGTCTTGCTGATTTTTAATTTTCCCAATTTATACCCCCATGAGTGGAAGTGCCCTATGCTCTCTAAGCTGTGTTTTTTAGATGTTTCACGACTCACCGTACACTTCTCCAGAGTGGCTGTTGGCAATTTACATCCCGCCCATCAGTGTAGCAAGGCTCCCATTTCTCCATGGCCTGTCCTGCATTTCTGGTTTTGACACTTTTTTCAGCATGGCCCTTTTGACCGATGGGAAGCGAGACTTCTTTGTAGCGCTGATTTGCCTTTCCAGGTTGCTTGGTTGGCCAAAAAGGGCGTATGCGTTTTTTCCTGAATATATTCAGGAAAAAACGCATACGCCCTTTTTGGCCAAGGGCATCATTGTCAACGTTTTGCCGCTTTTCATGTGCTTTAAAGGAGATTCGAATCTACCTCCTGAAATCTGTTTCCTGCAATTCTGCCTTGATTTCAAATCCTCTTCTTTGCCTTCCCTCAATATATTTGTGGACGAGAGTTATCATTTATAACTCTGCAGGTTTGTGAATTGCAGTGCCATGAAGCTCGATTTTACACCTCGCGTTTTTGGGAGCTGGCCGCAAAAGCGCAGGATGGCTTCAGGCCCTGTTCTGGTTCCGGGGGGCAGGCTGAGCCTGTGGTTAATTCTTCTTCCTGATGGGAAAATAGAGTGACCTGTGCCTGTCCCAACACCAACAGCCAGTCTCTCATTGGTTCCCCGTCTTCCCGTTCATCCTCAGGAAAAATTGCAACCTGTAGGGAACAGGAGGTTAAAGGTGCTGATGCTCCAAGTAGGGAGATTGCTAGTAAAGCGGCTGGGATGGCGAACCCGGGCACAAGGAGATGAGAAATGAGGTGCGTTTTAGAAACCTTTCCCCATCACACGGTGTACCATCTTCTGGGTTTCTCATGCATGTTTTTGATGTAGGAAGATGCCCTTGAACCTGGAGATTTGGGACCCATGCGATGGGTACCACGCAGTATTACTTTAAAGGGTCTGCGTTTGCTCACCCAACCTCACCAAACCTCTCAGCCCCAAGAGTGTCCACCCTTAGGTCTCATCCAGCTGTGGGTCTAGATATGGTCAATCCAGGTTGCATCACAGCCCCTGAACGCATTGTGTAAGAATTTCTCTCTTTCACTGTCTTTGTTTCATGGGTTTTTAAAAGTAATTTATTTTCATAATGCGGTTTAGCTGCTTTTCACTGCTGTGTTTATGCCGCTTTACACCCACTTGACACACTAACAGAGAGATATCAATACATAGGTTTTAAGATTATTACTAGTCAGATATATTCTTGTGCGGTGAATAGGGCGTGTTGAGTCCAATTCTCTGAGCAAGGAGTAGGTCTTGTCTATTACATATTGGGTTTATGGAACGGTATCTGAGCTAATTTGAAACCCTTGTTTTATGTATCACCCCACCTCACCTTTCCCGTTAAACAGCCATAGTGTGTTTTCTGCAGGTGTGACTCTGTTCTGTTTTGTAATTCAGTTCAAGTGTAACGGTTTTTACATTCCCTCTATCAGTGATACCTTATGAGAAGTGTCCTTTTCTGTGTCACTTATTTCACTTAGAATCGTCGTACCTAAATCCACTCATCATGCTGCTACTAGCCTTATGACATTGATTTCATGGCTGAGTGATATTCCATTGTACAAAAGGACCACAACTTCTTTACCCATTTTTCTCTTTCCTGGGATATTTAAGGTGGAATGAAGTGGAGGTCCTTGTCAACAGAGCAGCCCTAAACTTTGGGGTGCTTGTGTCTTGCTGATTTTTAATTTTCCCAATTTATACCCCCATGAGTGGAAGTGCCCTATGCTCTCTAAGCTGTGTTTTTTAGATGTTTCACGACTCACCGTACACTTCTCCAGAGTGGCTGTTGGCAATTTACATCCCGCCCATCAGTGTAGCAAGGCTCCCATTTCTCCATGGCCTGTCCTGCATTTCTGGTTTTGACACTTTTTTCAGCATGGCCCTTTTGACCGATGGGAAGCGAGACTTCTTTGTAGCGCTGATTTGCCTTTCCAGGTTGCTTGGTTGGCCAAAAAGGGCGTATGCGTTTTTTCCTGAATATATTCAGGAAAAAACGCATACGCCCTTTTTGGCCAAGGGCATCATTGTCAACGTTTTGCCGCTTTTCATGTGCTTTAAAGGAGATTCGAATCTACCTCCTGAAATCTGTTTCCTGCAATTCTGCCTTGATTTCAAATCCTCTTCTTTGCCTTCCCTCAATATATTTGTGGACGAGAGTTATCATTTATAACTCTGCAGGTTTGTGAATTGCAGTGCCATGAAGCTCGATTTTACACCTCGCGTTTTTGGGAGCTGGCCGCAAAAGCGCAGGATGGCTTCAGGCCCTGTTCTGGTTCCGGGGGGCAGGCTGAGCCTGTGGTTAATTCTTCTTCCTGATGGGAAAATAGAGTGACCTGTGCCTGTCCCAACACCAACAGCCAGTCTCTCATTGGTTCCCCGTCTTCCCGTTCATCCTCAGGAAAAATTGCAACCTGTAGGGAACAGGAGGTTAAAGGTGCTGATGCTCCAAGTAGGGAGATTGCTAGTAAAGCGGCTGGGATGGCGAACCCGGGCACAAGGAGATGAGAAATGAGGTGCGTTTTAGAAACCTATCCCCATCACACGGTGTACCATCTTCTGGGTTTCTCATGCATGTTTTTGATGTAGGAAGATGCCCTTGAACCTGGAGATTTGGGACCCATGCGATGGGTACCACGCAGTATTACTTTAAAGGGTCTGCGTTTGCTCACCCAACCTCACCAAACCTCTCAGCCCCAAGAGTGTCCACCCTTAGGTCTCATCCAGCTGTGGGTCTAGATATGGTCAATCCAGGTTGCATCACAGCCCCTGAACGCATTGTGTAAGCATTTCTCTCTTTCACTGTCTTTGTTTCATGGGTTTTTAAAAGTAATTTATTTTCATAATGCGGTTTAGCTGCTTTTCACTGCTGTGTTTATGCCGCTTTACACCCACTTGACACACTAACAGAGAGATATCAATACATAGGTTTTAAGATTATTAGTAGTCAGATATATTCTTGTGCGGTGAATAGGGCGTGTTGAGTCCAGTTCTCTGAGCAAGGAGTAGGTCTTGTCTATTACATATTGGGTTTATGGAACGGTATCTGAGCTAATTTGAAACCCTTGTTTTATGTATCACCCCACCTCACCTTTCCCGTTAAACAGCCATAGTGTGTTTTCTGCATGTGTGACTCTGTTCTGTTTTGTAATTCAGTTCAAGTGTAACGGTTTTTACATTCCCTCTATCAGTGATACCTTATGAGAAGTGTCCTTTTCTGTGTGACTTATTTCACTTAGAATCGTCGTACCTAAATCCACTCATCATGCTGCTACTAGCCTTATGACATTGATTTCATGGCTGAGTGATATTCCATTGTACATAAGGACCAGAACTTCTTTACCCATTTTTCTCTTTCCTGGGATATTGAAGGTGGAATGAAGTGGAGGTCCTTGTCAACAGAGCAGCCCTAAACTTTGGGGTGCTTGTGTCTTGCTGATTTTTCATTTTCCCAATTTATACCCCCATGAGTGGAAGTGCCCTATGCTCTCTAAGCTGTGTTTTTTAGATGTTTCAGGACTCACCGTACACTTCTCCAGAGTGGCTGTTGGCAATTTACATCCCGCCCATCAGTGTAGCAAGGCTCCCATTTCTCCATGGCCTGTCCTGCATTTCTGGTTTTGACACTTTTTTCAGCATGGCCCTTTTGACCGATGGGAAGCGAGACTTCTTTGTAGCGCTGATTTGCCTTTCCAGGTTGCTTGGTTGGCCAAAAAGGGCGTATGCGTTTTTTCCTGAATATATTCAGGAAAAAACGCATACGCCCTTTTTGGCCAAGGGCATCATTGTCAACGTTTTGCCGCTTTTCATGTGCTTTAAATGCGATTCGAATCTACCTCCTGAAATCTGTTTCCTGCAATTCTGCCTTGATTTCATATCCTCTTCTTTGCCTTCCCTCAATATATTTGTGGACGAGAGTTATCATTTATAACTCTGCAGGTTTGTGAATTGCAGTGCCCTGAAGCTCGATTTTACAACTCGCGTTTTTGGGAGCTGGCCGCAAGAGCGCAGGATGGCTTCAGGCCCTGTTCTGGTTCCGGGGTCAGGCTGAGCCTGTGGTTAATTCTTCTTCCTGATGGGAAAATAGAGTGACCTGTGCCTGTCCCAACACCAAGAGCCAGTCTCTCATTGGTTCCCCGTCTTCCCGTTCATCCTCAGGAAAAATTGCAACCTGTAGGGAACAGGAGGTTAAAGGTGCTGATGCTCCAAGTAGGGAGATTGCTAGTAAAGCGGCTGGATTGGCGAACCCGGGCACAAGGAGATGAGAAATGAGGTGCGTTGTAGAAACCTTTCCCCATCACACGGTGTACCATCTTCTGGGTTTCTCATGCATGTTTTCGATGTAGGAAGATGCCCTTGAACCTGGAGATTTGGGACCCATGCGATGGGTACCACGCAGTATAACTTTAAAGGGTCTGTGTTTGCTCACCCAACCTCACCAAACCTCTCAGCCCCAAGAGTGTCCACCCTTATGTCTCATTCAGCTGTGGGTCTAGATATGGTCAATCCAGGTTGCATCACAGGCCCTGAACGCATTGTGTAAGAATTTCTCTCTCTTTCACTGTCTTTGTTTCATGGGTTTTTCAAAGTAATTTATTTTCATAATGGGATTTAGCTGCTTTTCACTGCTGTGTTTATGCCGCTTTACACCCACTTGACACACTAACAGAGAGATATCAATACATAGGTTTTACGATTATTACTAGTCAGATATATTCTTGTGCGGTGAATAGGGCGTGTTGAGTCCAGTTCTCTGAGCAAGGAGTAGGTCTTGTCTATTACATATTGGGTTTATGCAATGGTATCTGAGCTAATTTGAAACCCTTGTTTTATGTATCACCCCACCTCACCTTTCCCGTTAAGCAGCCATAGTGTGTTTTCTGCATGTGTGACTCTGTTCTGTTTTGTAATTCAGTTCAAGTGTAACGGTTTTTACATTCCCTCTATAAGTGATACCTTACGAGATGTGTCCTTTTCTGTGTGACTTATTTCACTTAGAATCGTCGTACCTAAATCCACTCATCATGCTGCTACTAACCTTATGACATTGATTTCATGGCTGAGTGATATTCCATTGTACATAAGGACCACAACTTCTTTATCTATTTTTCTCTTTCCTGGGATATTTAAGATGGAATGAAGTGGAGGTCCTTGTCAACAGAGCAGCCCTAAACTTTTGTGTGCTTGTGTCTTGCTGATTTTTCATTTTCCCAATTTATAACCCCATGAGTGGATGTGCCCTATTCTCTCTAAGCTTTGCTTTTTAGATGTTTCAGGACACACCGTACACTTCTCCAGAGTGGCTGTTGGAAATTTACATCCCGCCCATCAGTGTAGCAAGGCTCCCATTTCTCCATGGCCTGTCCTGCATTTCTGGTTTTGACACATTTTTCAGCATGGCCCTTTTGACCGATGGGAAGCGAGAGTTCTTTGTAGCGCTGATTTGTCTTTCCAGGTTGCTTGGTTGGCCAAAAAGGGCGTATGTGTTTTTTCCTGAATATATTCAGGAAAAAACGCATACGCCCTTTTTGGCCAAGGGCATCATTGTCAACGTTTTGCCGCTTTTCATGTGCTTTAAAGGAGCTTCGAATCTACCTCCTGAAATCTGTTTCCTGCAATTCTGCCTTGATTTCAAATCCTCTTCTTTGCCTTCCCTCAATATGTTTGTGGACGAGAGTTATCATTTATAACTCTGCAGGTTTGTGAATTGCAGTGCCCTGAAGCTCCATTGTACAACTCGCTTTTTTGGGAGCTGGCCGCAAAAGCGCAGGATGGCTACAGGCCCTGTTCTAGTTCCGCGGGGCAGGCTGAGCCTGTGGTTAATTCTTCTTCCTGATGGGAAAATAGAGTGACCTGTGCCTGTCCCAACACCAAGAGCTAGTCTCTCATTGGTTCCCCGTCCTCCCGTTCATCCTCAGGAAAAATTGCAACCAGTACGGAACAGGAGGTTAAAGGTGCTGATGCTCCAAGTAGGGAGATTGCTAGTAAAGTGGCTGGAATCGCAAACCCGAGCACAAGGAGATGAGAAATGAGGTGCGTTTTAGAAACCTCTCCCCATCACACAGTGTACCATCTTCTGGGTTTCTCATGCATGTTTTCGATGTAGGAAGATTCCCTTGAACCTGGAGATTTGGGACCCATGCGATGGGTACCACGCAGTATTACTTTAAAGGGTCTGCGTTTGCTCACCCAACCTCACCAAACCTCTCAGCCGCAACAGTGTCCACCCTTAGGTCTCATCCAGCTGTGGGTCTAGATATGGTCAATCCAGGTTGCATCACAGCCCCTGAACGCATTGTGTAAGAATTTCGCTCTCTTTCACTGTCTTTGTTTCATGGGTTTTTCAAAGTAATTTATTTTTATAATGGGGTTTAACTGCTTTTCACTGCTGTGTTTATGCCGCTTTACACCCACTTGACACACTAACAGAGAGATATCAATACATAGCTTTTAAGATTATTACTAGTCAGATATATTCTTGTGCGGTGAATAGGGCGTGTTGAGTCCAGTTCTCTGAGCAAGGAGTAGGTCTTGTCTATTACATATTGGGTTTATGGAACGGTATCTGAGCTAATTTGAAACCCTTGTTTTATGTATCACCCCACCTCACCTTTCCCGTTAAGCAGCCATAGTGTGTTTTCTGCATGTGTGACTCTGTTCTGTTTTGTAATTCAGTTCAAGTGTAACGGTTTTTACATTCCCTCTATAAGTGATACCTTATGAGAAGTGTCCTTTTCTGTGTGACTTATTTCACTTAGAGTCGTCGTACCTAAATCCACTCATCATGCTGCTACTAGCCTTATGACATTCATTTCACGGCTGAGTGATATTCCATTATACATAAGGACCACAACTTCTTTATCCATTTTTCTCTTTCCTGGGATATTGAAGGTGGAATGAAGTGGAGGTCCTTGTCAACAGAGCAGCCCTAAACTTTGGGGTGCTTGTGTCTTGCTGATTTTTCATTTTCCCAATTTATACCCCCATGAGTGGAAGTGCCCTATGCTCTCTAAGCTTTGCTTTTTAGACGTTTCAGGACTCACCGTACACTTCTCCAGAGTGGCTGTTGACAATTTACATCCCGCCCATCAGTGTAGCAAGGCTCCCATTTCTCCATGGCCTGTCCTGCATTTTTGGTTTTGAGACTTTTTTCAGCATGGCCCTTTTGACCGATGGGAAGCGAGACATCTTTGTAGCGCTGATTTGCCTTTCCAGGTTGCTTGGTTGGCCAAAAAGGGCGTATGCGTTTTTTCCTGAATATATTCAGGAAAAAACGCATACGCCCTTTTTGGCCAAGGGCATCATTGTCAACGTTTTGCCGCTTTTCATGTGCTTTAAAGGCGATTCGAATCTACCTCCTGAAATCTGTTTCCTGCAATTCTGCCTTGATTTCAAATCCTCTTCTTTGCCTTCCCTCAATATATTTGTGGACGAGAGTTATCATTTATAACTCTGCAGGTTTGTGAATTGCAGTGCCCTGAACCTCCATTTTACAACTCGCTTTTTAGGGAGCTGTCCGCAAAAGCGCAGGATGCCTTCAGGCCCTGTTCTGGTTCCGGGGGCAGGCTGAGCCTGTGGTTAATTCTTCTTCCTGATGGGAAAATAGAGTGACCTGTGCCTGTCCCAACACCAAGAGCTAGTCTCTCATTGGTTCCACGTCTTCCAGTTCATCCTCAGGACAAATTGCAACCTGTACGGAACAGGAGGTTAAAGGTGCTGATGCTCCAAGTAGGGAGATTGCTAGTAAAGCGGCTGGAATAGCTAACCCGGCCACAAGGAGATGAGAAATGAGGTGCGTTTTAGAAACCTTTCCCCATCACACGGTGTACCATCTTCTGGGTTTCTCATGCATGTTTTCGATGTAGGAAGATGCCCTTGAACCTGGAGATTTGTGACCCATGCGATGGGTACCACGCAGTATTACTTGAAAGGGTCTGCGTTTGCTCACCCAACCTCACCAAACCTCTCAGCCCCAAGAGTGTCCACCCTTATGTCTCATCCAGCTGTGGGTCTAGATATGGTCAATCCAGGTTGCATCACAGCCCCTGAACGAATTGTGTAAGAATTTCGCTCTCTTTCACTGTCTTTGTTTCATGGGTTATTCAAAGTAATTTATTTTTATAATGGGGTTTAGCTGCTTTTCACTGCAGTGTTTATGCCGCTTTACACCCACTTGACACACTAACAGAGAGATATCTATACATAGGTTTTAAGATTATTACTAGTCAGATATATTCTTGTGCGGTGAATAGGGCGTGTTGAGTCCAGTTCTCTGAGCAAGGAGTAGGTCTTGTCTATTACATATTGGTTTTATGGAACGGTATCTGAGCTAATTTGAAACCCTTGTTTTATGTATCACCCCACCTCACCTTTCCCGTGAAGCAGCCATAGTGTGTTTTCTGCATGTGTGACTCTGTTCTGTTTTGTAATTCAGTTCAAGTGTAACGGTTTTCACATTCCCTCTATCAGTGATACCTTATGAGAAGTGTCCTTTTCTGTGTGACTTATTTCACTTAGAATCATCGTACCTAAATCCACTCATCATGCTGCTACTAGCCTTATGACATTGATTTCATGGCTGAGTGATATTCCATTGTACATAAGGACCACAACTTCTTTATCCATTTTTCTCTTTCCTGGGATATTGAAGGTGGAATGAAGTGGAGGTCCTTGTCAACAGAGCAGCCCTAAACTTTGGGGTGCTTGTGTCTTGCTGATTTTTAATTTTCCCAATTTATATCCCCATGAGTGGAAGTGCCCTATGCTCTCTAAGCTTTGCTTTTTAGACGTTTCAGGACTCACCGTACGCTTCTCCAGAGTGGCTGTTGACAATTTACATCCCGACCATCAGTGTAGCAGGGCTCCCATTTCTCCATGGCCTGTCCTGCATTTCTGGTTTTGACACTTTTTTCAGCATGGCCCTTTTGACCGATGGGAAGCGAGACATCTTTGTAGCGCTGATTTGCCTTTCCAGGTTGCTTGGTTGGCCAAAAAGGGCGTATGCGTTTTTTCCTGAATATATTCAGGAAAAAACGCATACGCCCTTTTTGGCCAAGGGCATCATTGTCAACGTTTTGCCGCTTTTCATGTGCTTTAAAGGCGATTCGAATCTACCTCCTGAAATCTGTTTCCTGCAATTCTGCCTTGATTTCAAATCCTCTTCTTTGCCTTCCCTCAATATATTTGTGGACGAGAGTTATCATTTATAACTCTGCAGGTTTGTGAATTGCAGTGCCCTGAACCTCCATTTTACAACTCGCGTTTTTGGGAGATGGCCGCAAAAGCGCAGGATGGCTTCAGGCCCTGTTCTTGTTCCGGGGGGCAGGCTGAGCCTGTGGTTAATTCTTCTTCCTGATGGGAAAATAGAGTGACCTGTGCCTGTCCCAACACCAAGAGATAGTCTCTCATTGGTTTCACGTCTCCCCGTTCATCCTCAGGACAAATTGCAACCTGTACGGAACAGGAGGTTAAAGGTGATGATGCTCCAAGGAGGGAGATTGCTAGTAAAGTGGCTGGAATGGCGAGCCCGAGCACAAGAAGATGAGAAATGAGGTGCGTTTTAGAAACCTTTCCCCATCACACGGTGTACCATCTTCTGGGTTTCTCATGCATGTTTTCGATGTAGGAAGATGCCCTTGAACCTGGAGATTTGGGACCCATGCGATGGGTACCACGCAGTATTACTTTAAAGGGGCTGCGTTTGCTCACCCAACCTCACCAAACCTCTCAGCCACAACAGTGTCCACCCTTAGGTCTCATCCAGCTGTGGGTCTAGATATGGTCAATCCAGGTTGCATCACAGCCCCTGAACGCATTGTGTAAGAATTTCGCTCTCTTTCACTGTCTTTGTTTCATGGGTTTTTCAAAGTAATTTATTTTTATAATGGGGTTTAACTGCTTTTCACTGCTGTGTTTATGCCGCTTTACACCCACTTGACACACTAACAGAGAGATATCAATACATAGCTTTTAAGATTATTACTAGTCAGATATATTCTTGTGCGGTGAATAGGGCGTGTTGAGTCCAGTTCTCTGAGCAAGGAGTAGGTCTTGTCTATTACATATTGGGTTTATGGAACGGTATCTGAGCTAATTTGAAACCCTTGTTTTATGTATCACCCCACCTCACCTTTCCCGTGAAGCAGCCATAGTGTGTTTTCTGCATGTGTGACTCTGTTCTGTTTTGTAATTCAGTTCAAGTGTAACGGTTTTTACATTCCCTGTATAAGTGATACCTTATGAGAAGTGTCCTTTTCTGTGTGACTTATTTCACTTAGAGTCGTCGTACCTAAATCCACTCATCATGCTGCTACTAGCCTTATGACATTGATTTCACGGCTGAGTGATATTCCATTATACATAAGGACCACAACTTCTTTATCCATTTTTCTCTTTCCTGGGATATTGAAGGTGGAATGAAGTGGAGGTCCTTGTCAACAGAGCAGCCCTAAACTTTGGGGTGCTTGTGTCTTGCTGATTTTTAATTTTCCCAATTTATACCCCCATGAGTGGAAGTGCCCTATGCTCTCTAAGCTTTGCTTTTTAGACGTTTCAGGACTCACCGTACACTTCTCCAGAGTGGCTGTTGACAATTTACATCCCGCCCATCAGTGTAGCAAGGCTCCCATTTCTCCACGGCCTGTCCTGCATTTTTGGTTTTGAGACTTTTTTCAGCATGGCCCTTTTGACCGATGGGAAGCGAGACATCTTTGTAGCGCTGATTTGCCTTTCCAGGTTGCTTGGTTGGCCAAAAAGGGCGTATGCGTTTTTTCCTGAATATATTCAGGAAAAAACGCATACGCCCTTTTTGGCCAAGGGCATCATTGTCAACGTTTTGCCGCTTTTCATGTGCTTTAAAGGCGATTCGAATCTACCTCCTGAAATCTGTTTCCTGCAATTCTGCCTTGATTTCAAATCCTCTTCTTTGCCTTCCCTCAATATATTTGTGGACGAGAGTTATCATTTATAACTCTGCAGGTTTGTGAATTGCAGTGCCCTGAACCTCCATTTTACAACTCGCTTTTTAGGGAGCTGGCCGCAAAAGCGCAGGATGCCTTCAGGCCCTGTTCTGGTTCCGGGGGCAGGCTGAGCCTGTGGTTAATTCTTCTTCCTGATGGGAAAATAGAGTGACCTGTGCCTGTCCCAACACCAAGAGCTAGTCTCACATTGGTTCCACGTCTTCCAGTTCATCCTCAGGACAAATTGCAACCTGTACGGAACAGGAGGTTCAAGGTGCTGATGCTCCAAGTAGGGAGATTGCTAGTAAAGCGGCTGGAATAGCTAACCCGGCCACAAGGAGATGAGAAATGAGGTGCGTTTTAGAAACCTTTCCACATCACACGGTGTACCATCTTCTGGGTTTCTCATGCATGTTTTCGATGTAGGAAGATGCCCTTGAACCTGGAGATTTGTGACCCATGCGATGGGTACCACGCAGTATTACTTGAAAGGGTCTGCGTTTGCTCACCCAACCTCACCA
Organism: Balaenoptera borealis; assembly: GCF_965194805.1. Classification (NCBI taxonomy): domain Eukaryota; kingdom Metazoa; phylum Chordata; class Mammalia; order Artiodactyla; family Balaenopteridae; genus Balaenoptera; species Balaenoptera borealis. The sequence continues at coordinate 802,844 of NW_028123961.1, forward strand.
AACCTCTCAGCCCCAAGAGTGTCCACCCTTATGTCTCATCCAGCTGTGGGTCTAGATATGGTCAATCCAGGTTGCATCACAGCCCCTGAACGAATTGTGTAAGAATTTCGCTCTCTTTCACTGTCTTTGTTTCATGGGTTATTCAAAGTAATTTATTTTTATAATGGGGTTTAGCTGCTTTTCACTGCAGTGTTTATGCCGCTTTACACCCACTTGACACACTAACAGAGAGATATCTATACATAGGTTTTAAGATTATTACTAGTCAGATATATTCTTGTGCGGTGAATAGGGCGTGTTGAGTCCAGTTCTCTGAGCAAGGAGTAGGTCTTGTCTATTACATATTGGTTTTATGGAACGGTATCTGAGCTAATTTGAAACCCTTGTTTTATGTATCACCCCACCTCACCTTTCCCGTGAAGCAGCCATAGTGTGTTTTCTGCATGTGTGACTCTGTTCTGTTTTGTAATTCAGTTCAAGTGTGACGGTTTTCACATTCCCTCTATCAGTGATACCTTATGAGAAGTGTCCTTTTCTGTGTGACTTATTTCACTTAGAATCATCGTACCTAAATCCACTCATCATGCTGCTACTAGCCTTATGACATTGATTTCATGGCTGAGTGATATTCCATTGTACATAAGGACCACAACTTCTTTATCCATTTTTCTCTTTCCTGGGATATTGAAGGTGGAATGAAGTGGAGGTCCTTGTCAACAGAGCAGCCCTAAACTTTGGGGTGCTTGTGTCTTGCTGATTTTTAATTTTCCCAATTTATATCCCCATGAGTGGAAGTGCCCTATGCTCTCTAAGCTTTGCTTTTTAGACGTTTCAGGACTCACCGTACGCTTCTCCAGAGTGGCTGTTGACAATTTACATCCCGACCATCAGTGTAGCAGGGCTCCCATTTCTCCATGGCCTGTCCTGCATTTCTGGTTTTGACACTTTTTTCAGCATGGCCCTTTTGACCGATGGGAAGCGAGACATCTTTGTAGCGCTGATTTGCCTTTCCAGGTTGCTTGGTTGGCCAAAAAGGGCGTATGCGTTTTTTCCTGAATATATTCAGGAAAAAACGCATACGCCCTTTTTGGCCAAGGGCATCATTGTCAACGTTTTGCCGCTTTTCATGTGCTTTAAAGGCGATTCGAATCTACCTCCTGAAATCTGTTTCCTGCAATTCTGCCTTGATTTCAAATCCTCTTCTTTGCCTTCCCTCAATATATTTGTGGACGAGAGTTATCATTTATAACTCTGCAGGTTTGTGAATTGCAGTGCTCTGAACCTCCATTTTACAACTCGCGTTTTTGGGAGATGGCCGCAAAAGCGCAGGATGGCTTCAGGCCCTGTTCTTGTTCCGGGGGGCAGGCTGAGCCTGTGGTTAATTCTTCTTCCTGATGGGAAAATAGAGTGACCTGTGCCTGTCCCAACACCAAGAGATAGTCTCTCATTGGTTTCACGTCTTCCCGTTCATCCTCAGGACAAATTGCAACCTGTACGGAACAGGAGGTTAAAGGTGATGATGCTCCAAGGAGGGAGATTGCTAGTAAAGTGGCTGGAATGGCGAGCCCGAGCACAAGAAGATGAGAAATGAGGTGCGTTTTAGAAACCTTTCCCCATCACACGGTGTACCATCTTCTGGGTTTCTCATGCATGTTTTCGATGTAGGAAGATGCCCTTGAACCTGGAGATTTGGGACCCATGAGATGGGTACCACGCAGTATTACTTTAAAGGGGCTGCGTTTGCTCACCCAACCTCACCAAACCTCTCAGCCGCAACAGTGTCCACCCTTAGGTCTCATCCAGCTGTGGGTCTAGATATGGTCAATCCAGGTTGCATCACAGCCCCTGAACGCATTGTGTAAGAATTTCACTCTCTTTCACTGTCTTTGTTTCATGGGTTTTTCAAAGTAATTTATTTTTATAATGGGGTTTAGCTGCTTTTCACTGCTGTGTTTATGCCGTTTAAACACCCACTTGACACACTAACAGAGAGATATCAATACATAGCTTTTAAGATTATTACTAGTCAGATATATTCTTTTGCAGTGAATAGGGCGTGTTGAGTCCAGTTCTCTGAGCAAGGAGTAGGTCTTGTCTATTACATATTGGGTTTATGGAACGGTATCTGAGCTAATTTGAAACCCTTGTTTTATGTATCACCCCACCTCACCTTTCCCGTTAAGCAGCCATAGTGTGTTTTCTGCATGTGTGACTCTGTTCTGTTTTGTAATTCAGTTCAAGTGTAACGGTTTTTACATTCCCTCTATAAGTGATACCTTATGAGAAGTGTCCTTTTCTGTGTGACTTATTTCACTTAGAGTCGTCGTACCTAAATCCACTCATCATGCTGCTACTAGCCTTATGACATTGATTTCACGGCTGAGTGATATTCCATTGTACATAAGGACCACAAATTCTTTATCCATTTTTCTCTTTCCTGGGATATTGAAGGTGGAATGAAGTGGAGGTCCTTGTCAACAGAGCAGCCCTAAACTTTGGGGTGCTTGTGTCTTGCTGATTTTTAATTTTCCCAATTTATACCCCCATGAGTGGAAGTGCCCTATGCTCTCTAAGCTTTGCTTTTTAGACGTTTCAGGACTCACCGTACACTTCTCCAGAGTGGCTGTTGACAATTTACATCCCGCCCATCAGTGTAGCAAGGCTCCCATTTCTCCACGGCCTGTCCTGCATTTCTGGTTTTGACACTTTTTTCAGCATGGCCCTTTTGACCGATGGGAAGCGAGACATCTTTGTAGCGCTGATTTGCCTTTCCAGGTTGCTTGGTTGGCCAAAAAGGGCGTATGCGTTTTTTCCTGAATATATTCAGGAAAAAACGCATACGCCCTTTTTGGCCAAGGGCATCATTGTCAACGTTTTGCCGCTTTTCATGTGCTTTAAAGGCGATTCGAATCTACCTCCTGAAATCTGTTTCCTGCAATTCTGCCTTGATTTCAAATCCTCTTCTTTGCCTTCCCTCAATATATTTGTGGACGAGAGTTATCATTTATAACTCTGCAGGTTTGTGAATTGCAGTGCCCTGAACCTCCATTTTACGACTCGCGTTTTTGGGAGATGGCCGCAAAAGCGCAGGATGGCTTCAGGCCCTGTTCTGGTCCGGGGGGCAGGCTGAGCCTGTGGTTAATTCTTCTTCCTGATGGGAAAATAGAGTGACCTGTGCCTGTCCCAACACCAAGAGCTAGTCTCTCATTGGTTCCACATCTTCCCGTTCATCCTCAGGACAAATTGCAACCTGTACGGAACAGGAGGTTAAAGGTGATGATGCTCCAAGGAGGGAGATTGCTAGTAAAGTGGCTGGAATGGCGAACCCGAGGACAAGGAGATGAGAAATGAGGTGCGTTTTAGAAACCTTTCCCCATCACACGGTGTACCATCTTCTGGGTTTCTCATGCATGTTTTTGATGTAGGAAGATGCCCTTGAACCTGGAGATTTGGGACCCATGCGATGGGTACCACGCAGTATTACTTTAAAGGGTCTGCGTTTGCTCACCCAACCTCACCAAACCTCTCAGCCGCAACAGTGTCCACCCTTAGGTCTCATCCAGCTGTGGGTCTAGATATGGTCAATCCAGGTTGCATCACAGCCCCTGAACGCATTGTGTAAGAATTTCGCTCTCTTTCACTGTCTTTGTTTCATGGGTTTTTCAAAGTAATTTATTTTTATAATGGGGTTTAGCTGCTTTTCACTGCTGTGTTTATGCCGCTTTACACCCACTTGACACACTAACAGAGAGATATCAATACATAGCTTTTAAGATTATTACTAGTCAGATATATTCTTGTGCGGTGAATAGGGCGTGTTGAGTCCAGTTCTCTGAGCAAGGAGTAGGTCTTGTCTATTACATATTGGGTTTATGGAACGGTATCTGAGCTAATTTGAAACCCTTGTTTTATGTATCACCCCACCTCACCTTTCCCGTTAAGCAGCCATAGTGTGTTTTCTGCATGTGTGACTCTGTTCTGTTTTGTAATTCAGTTCAAGTGTAACGGTTTTTACATTCCCTCTATAAGTGATACCTTATGAGAAGTGTCCTTTTCTGTGTGACTTATTTCACTTAGAATCGTCGTACCTAAATCCACTCATCATGCTGCTACTAGCCTTATGACATTGATTTCATGGCTGAGTGATAGTCCATTGTACATAAGGACCACAACTTCTTTATCCATTTTTCTCTTTCCTGGGATATTGAAGGTGGAATGAAGTGGAGGTCCTTGTCAACAGAGCAGCCCTAAACTTTGGGGTGCTTGTGTCTTGCTGAATTTTAATTTTCCCAATTTATACCCCCATGAGTGGAAGTGCCCTATGCTCTCTAAGCTGTGTTTTTTAGATGTTTCAGGACACACCGTACGCTTCTCCAGAGTGGCTGTTGGCAATTTACATCCCGCCCATCAGTGTAGCAAGGCTCCCATTTCTCCATGGCCTGTCCTGCATTTCTGGTTTTGACAGTTTTTTCAGCATGGCCCTTTTGACCGATGGGAAGCGAGACTTCTTTGTAGCACTGATTTGCCTTTCCAGGTTGCTTGCTTGGCCAAGAAGGGCGTATGCGTTTTTTCCTGAATATATTCAGGAAAAAACGCATACGCCCTTTTTGGCCAAGGGCATCATTGTCAACGTTTTGCCGCTTTTCATGTGCTTTAAAGGCGATTCGAATCTACCTCCTGAAATCTGTTTCCTGCAATTCTGCCTTGATTTCAAATCCTCTTCTTTGCCTTCCCTCAATATATTTGTGGATGAGAGTTATCATTTATAAGTTCAGGTTTGTGAATTGCAGTGCCCTGAACCTCCATTTTACAACTCGCTTTTTAGGGAGCTGGCCGCAATTGCGCAGGATGGCTTCAGGCCCTGTTCTGGTTCCGGGTGGCAGGCTGAGCCTGTGGTTAATTCTTCTTCCTGATGGGAAAATAGAGTGACCTGTGCCTGTCCCAACACCAAGAGCTAGTCTCTCATTGGTTCCACGTCTTCCCGTTCATCCTCAGGACAAACTGCAACCTGTACGGGACAGGAGGTTAAAGGTGCTGATGCTCCAAGTAGGGAGATTGCTAGTAAAGTGCTGGAATAGTGAACCCGGCCACAAGGAGAGGAGAAATGAGGTGCGTTTTAGAAACCTTTCCACATCACACGGTGTACCATCTTCTGGGTTTCTCATGCATGTTTTCGATGTAGGAAGATGCCCTTGAACCTGGAGATTTGGGACCCATGCGATGGGTACCATGCAGTATTACTTTAAAGGGTCTGCGTTTGCTCACCCAACCTCACCAAACCTCTCAGCCCCAAGAGTGTCCACCCTTATGTCTCATCCAGCTGTGGGTCTAGATATGGTCAATCCAGGTTGCATCACAGCCCGTGAACGCATTGTGTAAGAATTTCTATCTCTTTCACTGTCTTTGTTTCATGGGTTTTTCAAAGTAATTTATTTTTATAATGGGGTTTAGCTGCTTTTCACTGCTGTGTTTATGCCGCTTTACACCCACATGACACGCTAACAGAGAGATATCAATACATAGGTTTTAAGATTATTACTAGTCAGATATATTCTTGTGCGGTGAATAGGGCGTGTTGAGTCCAGTTCTCTGAGCAAGGAGTAGGTCTTGTCTATTACATATTGGGTTTATGGAACGGTATCTGAGCTAATTTGAAACCCTTGTTTTATGTATCACCCCACCTCACCTTTCCCGTTAAGCAGCCATAGTGTGTTTTCTGCATGTGTGACTCTGTTCTGTTTTGTAATTCAGTTCAAGTGTAACGGTTTTTACATTCCCTCTATAAGTGATACCTTATGAGAAGTGTCCTTTTCTGTGTGACTTATTTCACTTAGAATCGTCGTACCTAAATCCACTCATCATGCTGCTACTAGCCTTATGACATTGATTTCATGGCTGAGTGATATTCCATTGTACATATGGACCACAACTTCTTTATCCATTTTTCTCTTTCCTGGTATATTGAAGGTGGAATGAAGTGGAGGTCCTTGTCAACAGAGCAGCCCTAAACTTTGGGGTGCTTGTGTCTTGCTGATTTTTAATTTTCCCAATTTATACCCCCATGAGTGGAAGTGCCCTATGCTCTCTAAGCTTTGTTTTTTAGATGTTTCAGGACTCACCGTACGCTTCTCCAGAGTGGCTGTTGGCAATTTACATCCCGCCCATCAGCGTAGCAAGGCTCCCATTTCTCCATGGCCTGTCGTGCATTTCTGATTTTGACACTTTTTTCAGCATGGCCCTTTTGACCGATGGGAAGCGAGACATCTTTGTAGCGCTGATTTGCCTTTCCAGGTTGCTTGGTTGGCCAAAAAGGGCGTATGCGTTTTTTCCTGAATATATTCAGGAAAAAACGCATACGCCCTTTTTGGCCAAGGGCATCATTGTCAACGTTTTGCTGCTTTTCATGTGCTTTAAAGGCGATTCGAATCTACCTCCTGAAATCTGTTTCCTGCAATTCTGCCTTGATTTCAAATCCTCTTCTTTGCCTTCCCTCAATATATTTGTGGATGAGAGTTATCATTTATAAGTCTGCAGGTTTGTGAATTGCAGTGCCCTGAACCTCCATTTTACAACTCGCTTTTTAGGGAGCTGGCCGCAATTGCGCAGGATGGCTTCAGGCCCTGTTCTGGTTCCGGGTGGCAGGCTGAGCCTGTGGTTAATTCTTCTTCCTGATGGGAAAATAGAGTGACCTGTGCCTGTCCCAACACCAAGAGCTAGTCTCTCATTGGTTCCACGTCTTCCCGTTCATCCTCAGGACAAACTGCAACCTGTACGGGACAGGAGGTTAAAGGTGCTGATGCTCCAAGGAGGGAGATTGCTAGTAAAGTGCTGGAATAGCGAACCCGGCCACAAGGAGAGGAGAAATGAGGTGCGTTTTAGAAACCTTTCCCCATCACACGGTGTACCATCTTCTGGGTTTCTCATGCATGTTTTCGATGTAGGAAGATGCCCTTGAACCTGGAGATTTGGGACCCATGCGATGGGTACCATGCAGTATTACTTTAAAGGGTCTGCGTTTGCTCACCCAACCTCACCAAACCTCTCAGCCCCAAGAGTGTCCACCCTTATGTCTCATCCAGCTGTGGGTCTAGATATGGTCAATCCAGGTTGCATCACAGCCCGTGAACGCATTGTGTAAGAATTTCTATCTCTTTCACTGTCTTTGTTTCATGGGTTTTTCAAAGTAATTTATTTTTATAATGGGGTTTAGCTGCTTTTCACTGCTGTGTTTATGCCGCTTTACACCCACATGACACGCTAACAGAGAGATATCAATACATAGGTTTTAAGATTATTACTAGTCAGATATATTCTTGTGCGGTGAATAGGGCGTGTTGAGTCCAGTTCTCTGAGCAAGGAGTAGGTCTTGTCTATTACATATTGGGTTTATGGAACGGTATCTGAGCTAATTTGAAACCCTTGTTTTATGTATCACCCCACCTCACCTTTCCCGTTAAGCAGCCATAGTGTGTTTTCTGCATGTGTGACTCTGTTCTGTTTTGTAATTCAGTTCAAGTGTAACGGTTTTTACATTCCCTCTATAAGTGATACCTTATGAGAAGTGTCCTTTTCTGTGTGACTTATTTCACTTAGAATCGTCGTACCTAAATCCACTCATCATGCTGCTACTAGCCTTATGACATTGATTTCATGGCTGAGTGATATTCCATTGTACATATGGACCACAACTTCTTTATCCATTTTTCTCTTTCCTGGTATATTGAAGGTGGAATGAAGTGGAGGTCCTTGTCAACAGAGCAGCCCTAAACTTTGGGGTGCTTGTGTCTTGCTGATTTTTAATTTTCCCAATTTATACCCCCATGAGTGGAAGTGCCCTATGCTCTCTAAGCTTTGTTTTTTAGATGTTTCAGGACTCACCGTACGCTTCTCCAGAGTGGCTGTTGGCAATTTACATCCCGCCCATCAGCGTAGCAAGGCTCCCATTTCTCCATGGCCTGTCGTGCATTTCTGATTTTGACACTTTTTTCAGCATGGCCCTTTTGACCGATGGGAAGCGAGACATCTTTGTAGCGCTGATTTGCCTTTCCAGGTTGCTTGGTTGGCCAAAAAGGGCGTATGCGTTTTTTCCTGAATATATTCAGGAAAAAACGCATACGCCCTTTTTGGCCAAGGGCATCATTGTCAACGTTTTGCTGCTTTTCATGTGCTTTAAAGGCGATTCGAATCTACCTCCTGAAATCTGTTTCCTGCAATTCTGCCTTGATTTCAAATCCTCTTCTTTGCCTTCCCTCAATATATTTGTGGATGAGAGTTATCATTTATAAGTCTGCAGGTTTGTGAATTGCAGTGCCCTGAACCTCCATTTTACAACTCGCTTTTTAGGGAGCTGGCCGCAATTGCGCAGGATGGCTTCAGGCCCTGTTCTGGTTCCGGGTGGCAGGCTGAGCCTGTGGTTAATTCTTCTTCCTGATGGGAAAATAGAGTGACCTGTGCCTGTCCCAACACCAAGAGCTAGTCTCTCATTGGTTCCACGTCTTCCCGTTCATCCTCAGGACAAACTGCAACCTGTACGGGACAGGAGGTTAAAGGTGCTGATGCTCCAAGGAGGGAGATTGCTAGTAAAGTGCTGGAATAGCGAACCCGGCCACAAGGAGAGGAGAAATGAGGTGCGTTTTAGAAACCTTTCCCCATCACACGGTGTACCATCTTCTGGGTTTCTCATGCATGTTTTCGATGTAGGAAGATGCCCTTGAACCTGGAGATTTGGGACCCATGCGATGGGTACCATGCAGTATTACTTTAAAGGGTCTGCGTTTGCTCACCCAACCTCACCAAACCTCTCAGCCCCAAGAGTGTCCACCCTTATGTCTCATCCAGCTGTGGGTCTAGATATGGTCAATCCAGGTTGCATCACAGCCCGTGAACGCATTGTGTAAGAATTTCTATCTCTTTCACTGTCTTTGTTTCATGGGTTTTTCAAAGTAATTTATTTTTATAATGGGGTTTAGCTGCTTTTCACTGCTGTGTTTATGCCGCTTTACACCCACTTGACACGCTAACAGAGAGATATCAATACATAGGTTTTAAGATTATTACTAGTCAGATATATTCTTGTGCGGTGAATAGGGCGTGTTGAGTCCAGTTCTCTGAGCAAGGAGTAGGTCTTGTCTATTACATATTGGGTTTATGGAACGGTATCTGAGCTAATTTGAAACCCTTGTTTTATGTATCACCCCACCTCACCTTTCCCGTTAAGCAGCCATAGTGTGTTTTCTGCATGTGTGACTCTGTTCTGTTTTGTAATTCAGTTCAAGTGTAACGGTTTTTACATTCCCTCTATAAGTGATACCTTATGAGAAGTGTCCTTTTCTGTGTGACTTATTTCACTTAGAATTGTCGTACCTAAATCCACTCATCATGCTGCTACTAGCCTTATGACATTGATTTCATGTCTGAGTGATATTCCATTGTACATAAGGACCACAACTTCTTTATCCATTTTTCTCTTTCCTGGGATATTGAAGGTGGAATGAAGTGGAGGTCCTTGTCAACAGAGCAGCCCTAAACTTTGGGGTGCTTGTGTCTTGCTGATTTTTCATTTTCCCAATTTATATCCCCATGAGTGGAAGTGCCCTATGCTCTCTAAGCTTTGCTTTTTAGACGTTTCAGGACTCACCGTACACTTCTCCAGAGTGGCTGTTGACAATTTACATCCCGCCCATCAGTGTAGCAAGGCTCCCATTTCTCCATGGCCTGTCCTGCATTTCTGGTTTTGACACTTTTTTCAGCATGGCCCTTTTGACCGATGGGAAGCGAGACATCTTTGTAGCGCTGATTTGCCTTTCCAGGTTGCTTGGTTGGCCAAAAAGGGCGTATGCGTTTTTTCCTGAATATATTCAGGAAAAAACGCATACGCCCTTTTTGGCCAAGGGCATCATTGTCAACGTTTTGCCGCTTTTCATGTGCTTTAAAGGCGATTCGAATCTACCTCCTGAAATCTGTTTCCTGCAATTCTGCCTTGATTTCAAATCCTCTTCTTTGCCTTCCCTCAATATATTTGTGGATGAGAGTTATCATTTATAAGTCTGCAGGTTTGTGAATTGCAGTGCTCTGAACCTCCATTTTACAACTCGCTTTTTAGGGAGCTGGCCGCAAAAGCGCAGGATGGCTTCAGGCCCTGTTCTGGTTCCGGGGGGCAGGCTGAGCCTGTGGTTAATTCTTCTTCCTGATGGGAAAATAGAGTGACCTGTGCCTGTCCCAACACCAAGAGCTAGTCTTTCATTGGTTCCACGTCTTCCCGTTCATCCTCAGTACAAATTGCAACCTGTACGGAACAGGAGGTTAAAGGTGCTGATGCTCCAAGGAGGGAGATTGCTAGTAAAGTGGCTGGAATGGAGAACCCGGGCACAGGCAGATGAGAAATGAGGTGCGTTTTAGAAACCTTTCCCCATCACACGGTGTACCATCTTCTGGGTATCTCATGCATGTTTACGATGTAGGAAGATGACCTTGAACCTGGAGATTTGGGACCCATGCGATGGGTACCACGCAGTATTACTTTAAAGGGTCTGCGTTTGCTCACCCAACCTCACCAAACCTCTCAGCCGCAACAGTGTCCACCCTTATGTCTCATCCAGCTGTGGGTCTAGATATGGTCAATCCAGGTTGCATCACAGCCCCTGAACGCATTGTGTAAGAATTTCTCTCTCTTTCACTGTCTTTGTTTCATGGGTTTTTCAAAGTAATTTATTTTTATAATGGGGTTTAGCTGCTTTTCACTGCTGTGTTTATGCCGCTTTTTACCCACTTGACACACTAACAGAGAGATATCAATACATAGGTTTTAAGATTATTACTAGTCAGATATATTCTTGTGCGGTGAATAGGGCGTGTTGAGTCCAGTTCTCTGAGCAAGGAGTAGGTCTTGTCTATTACATATTGGGTTTATGGAACGGTATCTGAGCTAATTTGAAACCCTTGTTTTATGTATCACCCCACCTCACCTTTCCCGTTAAGCAGCCATAGTGTGTTTTCTGCATGTGTGACTCTGTTCTGTTTTGTAATTCAGTTCAAGTGTAACGGTTTTTACATTCCCTCTATAAGTGATACCTTATGAGAAGTGTCCTTTTCTGTGTGACTTATTTCACTTAGAATCGTCGTACCTAAATCCACTCATCATGCTGCTACTAGCCTTATGACATTGATTTCATGGCTGAGTGATATTCCATTGTACATATGGACCACAACTTCTTTATCCATTTTTCTCTTTCCTGGGATATTGAAGGTGGAATGAAGTGGAGGTCCTTGTCAACAGAGCAGCCCTAAACTTTGGGGTGCTTGTGTCTTGCTGATTTTTCATTTTCCCAATTTATAACCCCATGAGTGGAAGTGCCCTATGCTCTCTAAGCTTTGTTTTTTAGATGTTTCAGGACTCACCGTACGCTTCTCCAGAGTGGCTGTTGGCAATTTACATCCCGCCCATCAGCGTAGCAAGGCTCCCATTTCTCCATGGCCTGTCCTGCATTTCTGATTTTGACACTTTTTTCAGCATGGCCCTTTTGACCGATGGGAAGCGAGACATCTTTGTAGCGCTGATTTGCCTTTCCAGGTTGCTTGGTTGGCCAAAAAGGGCGTATGCGTTTTTTCCTGAATATATTCAGGAAAAAACGCATACGCCCTTTTTGGCCAAGGGCATCATTGTCAACGTTTTGCCGCTTTTCATGTGCTTTAAAGGCGATTCGAATCTACCTCCTGAAATCTGTTTCCTGCAATTCTGCCTTGATTTCAAATCCTCTTCTTTGCCTTCCCTCAATATATTTGTGGACGAGAGTTATCATTTATAAGTGTGCAGGTTTGTGAATTGCAGTGCCCTGAACCTCCATTTTACAACTCGCTTTTTAGGGAGCTGGCCGCAATTGCGCAGGATGGCTTCAGGCCCTGTTCTGGTTCCGGGTGGCAGGCTGAGCCTGTGGTTAATTCTTCTTCCTGATGGGAAAATAGAGTGACCTGTGCCTGTCCCAACACCAAGAGCTAGTCTCTCATTGGTTCCACGTCTTCCCGTTCATCCTCAGGACAAATTGCAACCTGTACGGGACAGGAGGTTAAAGGTGCTGATGCTCCAAGTAGGGAGATTGCTAGTAAAGTGCTGGAATAGCGAACCCGGCCACAAGGAGAGGAGAAATGAGGTGCGTTTTAGAAACCTTTCCCCATCACACGGTGTACCATCTTCTGGGTTTCTCATGCATGTTTTCGATGTAGGAAGATGCCCTTGAACCTGGAGATTTGGGACCCATGCGATGGGTACCATGCAGTATTACTTTAAAGGGTCTGCGTTTGCTCACCCAACCTCACCAAACCTCTCAGCCCCAAGAGTGTCCACCCTTATGTCTCATCCAGCTGTGGGTCTAGATATGGTCAATCCAGGTTGCATCCCAGCCCGTGAACGCATTGTGTAAGAATTTCTATCTCTTTCACTGTCTTTGTTTCATGGGTTTTTCAAAGTAATTTATTTTTATAATGGGGTTTAGCTGCTTTTCACTGCTGTGTTTATGCCGCTTTACACCCACTTGACACACTAACAGAGAGATATCAATACATAGGTTTTAAGATTATTACTAGTCAGATATATTCTTGTGCGGTGAATAGGGCGTGTTGAGTCCAGTTCTCTGAGCAAGGAGTAGGTCTTGTCTATTACATATTGGGTTTATGGAACGGTATCTGAGCTAATTTGAAACCCTTGTTTTATGTATCACCCCACCTCACCTTTCCCGTTAAGCAGCCATAGTGTGTTTTCTGCATGTGTGACTCTGTTCTGTTTTGTAATTCTGTTCAAGTGTAACGGTTTTTACATTCCCTCTATCAGTGATACCTTATGAGAAGTGTCCTTTTCTGTGTGACTTATTTCACTTAGAATCGTCGTACCTTAGTCCACTCATCATGCTGCTACTAGCCTTATGACACTGATTTCATGGCTGAGTGATATTCCAATGTACATAAGGACCACAACTTCTTTATCCATTTTTCTCTTTCCTGGGATATTGAAGGTGGAATGAAGTGGAGGTCCTTGTCAACAGAGCAGCCCTCAACTTTGGGGTGCTTGTGTCTTGCTGATTTTTAATTTTCCCAATTTATACCCCCATGAGTGGAAGTGCCCTATGCTCTCTAAGCTTTGCTTTTTAGATGTTTCAGGACTCACCGTACGCTTCTCCAGAGTGGCTGTTGACAATTTACATCCCGCCCATCAGCGTAGCAAGGCTCCCATTTCTCCATGGCCTGTCCTGCATTTCTGATTTTGACACTTTTTTCAGCATGGCCCTTTTGACCGATGGGAAGCGAGACATCTTTGTAGCGCTGATTTGCCTTTCCAGGTTGCTTGGTTGGCTAAAAAGGGCGTATGCGTTTTTTCCTGAATATATTCAGGAAAAAACGCATACGCCCTTTTTGGCCAAGGGCATCATTGTCAACGTTTTGCCGCTTTTCATGTGCTTTAAAGGCGATTCGAATCTACCTCCTGAAATCTGTTTCCTGCAATTCTGCCTTGATTTCAAATCCTCTTCTTTGCCTTCCCTCAATATATTTGTGGACGAGAGTTATCATTTATAAGTCTGCAGGTTTGTGAATTGCAGTGCCCTGAACCTCCATTTTACGACTCGCGTTTTTGGGAGATGGCCGCAAAAGCGCAGGATGGCTTCAGGCCCTGTTCTTGTTCCGGGGGGCAGGCTGAGCCTGTGGTTAATTCTTCTTCCTGATGGGAAAATAGAGTGACCTGTGCCTGTCCCAACACCAAGAGCTAGTCTCTCATTGGTTCCACATCTTCCCGTTCATCCTCAGGACAAATTGCAACCTGTACGGAACAGGAGGTTAAAGGTGATGATGCTCCAAGGAGGGAGATTGCTAGTAAAGTGGCTGGAATGGCGAACCCGAGCACAAGGAGATGAGAAATGAGGTGCGTTTTAGAAACCTTTCCCCATCACACGGTGTACCATCTTCTGGGTTTCTCATGCATGTTTTTGATGTAGGAAGATGCCCTTGAACCTGGAGATTTGGGACCCATGCGATGGGTACCACGCAGTATTACTTTAAAGGGTCTGCGTTTGCTCACCCAACCTCACCAAACCTCTCAGCCGCAACAGTGTCCACCCTTATGTCTCATCCAGCTGTGGGTCTAGATATGGTCAATCCAGGTTGCATCACAGCCCCTGAACGCATTGTGTAAGAATTTCTCTCTCTTTCACTGTCTTTGTTTCATGGGTTTTTCAAAGTAATTTATTTTTATAATGGGGTTTAGCTGCTTTTCACTGCTGTGTTTATGCCGCTTTACACCCACTTGACACACTAACAGAGAGATATCAATACATAGCTTTTAAGATTATTACTAGTCAGATATATTCTTGTGCGGTGAATAGGGCGTGTTGAGTCCAGTTCTCTGAGCAAGGAGTAGGTCTTGTCTATTACATATTGGTTTTATGGAACGGTATCTGAGCTAATTTGAAACCCTTGTTTTATGTATCACCCCACCTCACCTTTCCCGTTAAGCAGCCATAGTGTGTTTTCTGCATGTGTGACTCTGTTCTGTTTTGTAATTCAGTTCAAGTGTAACGGTTTTTACATTCCCTCTATAAGTGATACCTTATGAGAAGTGTCCTTTTCTGTGTGACTTATTTCACTTAGAATCGTCGTACCTAAATCCACTCATCATGCTGCTACTAGCCTTATGACATTGATTTCATGGCTGAGTGATATTCCATTGTACATAAGGACCACAACTTCTTTATCCATTTTTCTCTTTCCTGGGATATTGAAGGTGGAATGAAGTGGAGGTCCTTGTCAACAGAGCAGTCCTAAACTTTGGGGTGCTTGTGTCTTGCTGAATTTTAATTTTCCCAATTTATACCCCCATGAGTGGAAGTGCCCTATGCTCTCTAAGCTTTGCTTTTCAGACGTTTCAGGACTCACCGTACAGTTCTCCAGAGTGGCTGTTGACAATTTACATCCCGCCCATCAGTGTAGCAAGGCTCCCATTTCTCCATGGCCTGTCCTGCATTTCTGGTTTTGACACATTTTTCAGCATGGCCCTTTTGACCGATGGGAAGCGAGACATCTTTGTAGCGCTGATTTGCCTTTCCAGGTTGCTTGGTTGGCCAAAAAGGGCGTATGCGTTTTTTCCTGAATATATTCAGGAAAAAACGCATACGCCCTTTTTGGCCAAGGGCATCATTGTCAACGTTTTGCCGCTTTTCATGTGCTTTAAAGGCGATTCGAATCTACCTCCTGAAATCTGTTTCCTGCAATTCTGCCTTGATTTCAAATCCTCTTCTTTGCCTTCCCTCAATATATTTGTGGATGAGAGTTATCATTTATAAGTCTGCAGGTTTGTGAATTGCAGTGCTCTGAACCTCCATTTTACAACTCGCTTTTTAGGGAGCTGGCCGCAAAAGCGCAGGATGGCTTCAGGCCCTGTTCTGGTTCAGGGGGGCAGGCTGAGCCTGTGGTTAATTCTTCTTCCTGATGGGAAAATAGAGTGACCTGTGCCTGTCCCAACACCAAGAGCTAGTCTTTCATTGGTTCCACGTCTTCCCGTTCATCCTCAGTACAAATTGCAACCTGTACGGAACAGGAGGTTAAAGGTGCTGATGCTCCAAGGAGGGAGATTGCTAGTAAAGTGGCTGGAAGGGAGAACCCGGGCACAGGCAGATGAGAAATGAGGTGCGTTTTAGAAACCTTTCCCCATCACACGGTGTACCATCTTCTGGGTATCTCATGCATGTTTACGATGTAGGAAGATGACCTTGAACCTGGAGATTTGGGACCCATGCGATGGGTACCACGCAGTATTACTTTAAAGGGTCTGCGTTTGCTCACCCAACCTCACCAAACCTCTCAGCCGCAACAGTGTCCAACCTTATGTCTCATCCAGCTGTGGGTCTAGATATGGTCAATCCAGGTTGCATCACAGCCCCTGAACGCATTGTGTAAGAATTTCTCTCTCTTTCACTGTCTTTGTTTCATGGGTTTTTCAAAGTAATTTATTTTTATAATGGGGTTTAGCTGCTTTTCACTGCTGTGTTTATGCCGCTTTTTACCCACTTGACACACTAACAGAGAGATATCAATACATAGGTTTTAAGATTATTACTAGTCAGATATATTCTTGTGCGGTGAATAGGGCGTGTTGAGTCCAGTTCTCTGAGCAAGGAGTAGGTCTTGTCTATTACATATTGGGTTTATGGAACGGTATCTGAGCTAATTTGAAACCCTTGTTTTATGTATCACCCCACCTCACCTTTCCCGTTAAGCAGCCATAGTGTGTTTTCTGCATGTGTGACTCTGTTCTGTTTTGTAATTCAGTTCAAGTGTAACGGTTTTTACATTCCCTCTATAAGTGATACCTTATGAGAAGTGTCCTTTTCTGTGTGACTTATTTCACTTAGAATCGTCGTACCTAAATCCACTCATCATGCTGCTACTAGCCTTATGACATTGATTTCATGGCTGAGTGATATTCCATTGTACATATGGACCACAACTTCTTTATCCATTTTTCTCTTTCCTGGGATATTGAAGGTGGAATGAAGTGGAGGTCCTTGTCAACAGAGCAGCCCTAAACTTTGGGGTGCTTGTGTCTTGCTGATTTTTCATTTTCCCAATTTATAACCCCATGAGTGGAAGTGCCCTATGCTCTCTAAGCTTTGTTTTTTAGATGTTTCAGGACTCACCGTACGCTTCTCCAGAGTGGCTGTTGGCAATTTACATCCCGCCCATCAGCGTAGCAAGGCTCCCATTTCTCCATGGCCTGTCCTGCATTTCTGATTTTGACACTTTTTTCAGCATGGCCCTTTTGACCGATGGGAAGCGAGACATCTTTGTAGCGCTGATTTGCCTTTCCAGGTTGCTTGGTTGGCCAAAAAGGGCGTATGCGTTTTTTCCTGAATATATTCAGGAAAAAACGCATACGCCCTTTTTGGCCAAGGGCATCATTGTCAACGTTTTGCCGCTTTTCATGTGCTTTAAAGGCGATTCGAATCTACCTCCTGAAATCTGTTTCCTGCAATTCTGCCTTGATTTCAAATCCTCTTCTTTGCCTTCCCTCAATATATTTGTGGACGAGAGTTATCATTTATAAGTGTGCAGGTTTGTGAATTGCAGTGCCCTGAACCTCCATTTTACAACTCGCTTTTTAGGGAGCTGGCCGCAATTGCGCAGGATGGCTTCAGGCCCTGTTCTGGTTCCGGGTGGCAGGCTGAGCCTGTGGTTAATTCTTCTTCCTGATGGGAAAATAGAGTGACCTGTGCCTGTCCCAACACCAAGAGCTAGTCTCTCATTGGTTCCACGTCTTCCCGTTCATCCTCAGGACAAATTGCAACCTGTACGGGACAGGAGGTTAAAGGTGCTGATGCTCCAAGTAGGGAGATTGCTAGTAAAGTGCTGGAATAGCGAACCCGGCCACAAGGAGAGGAGAAATGAGGTGCGTTTTAGAAACCTTTCCCCATCACACGGTGTACCATCTTCTGGGTTTCTCATGCATGTTTTCGATGTAGGAAGATGCCCTTGAACCTGGAGATTTGGGACCCATGCGATGGGTACCATGCAGTATTACTTTAAAGGGTCTGCGTTTGCTCACCCAACCTCACCAAACCTCTCAGCCCCAAGAGTGTCCACCCTTATGTCTCATCCAGCTGTGGGTCTAGATATGGTCAATCCAGGTTGCATCACAGCCCGTGAACGCATTGTGTAAGAATTTCTATCTCTTTCACTGTCTTTGTTTCATGGGTTTTTCAAAGTAATTTATTTTTATAATGGGGTTTAGCTGCTTTTCACTGCTGTGTTTATGCCGCTTTACACCCACTTGACACACTAACAGAGAGATATCAATACATAGGTTTTAAGATTATTACTAGTCAGATATATTCTTGTGCGGTGAATAGGGCGTGTTGAGTCCAGTTCTCTGAGCAAGGAGTAGGTCTTGTCTATTACATATTGGGTTTATGGAACGGTATCTGAGCTAATTTGAAACCCTTGTTTTATGTATCACCCCACCTCACCTTTCCCGTTAAGCAGCCATAGTGTGTTTTCTGCATGTGTGACTCTGTTCTGTTTTGTAATTCTGTTCAAGTGTAACGGTTTTTACATTCCCTCTATCAGTGATACCTTATGAGAAGTGTCCTTTTCTGTGTGACTTATTTCACTTAGAATCGTCGTACCTTAGTCCACTCATCATGCTGCTACTAGCCTTATGACACTGATTTCATGGCTGAGTGATATTCCATTGTACATAAGGACCACAACTTCTTTATCCATTTTTCTCTTTCCTGGGATATTGAAGGTGGAATGAAGTGGAGGTCCTTGTCAACAGAGCAGCCCTCAACTTTGGGGTGCTTGTGTCTTGCTGATTTTTAATTTTCCCAATTTATACCCCCATGAGTGGAAGTGCCCTATGCTCTCTAAGCTTTGCTTTTTAGATGTTTCAGGACTCACCGTACGCTTCTCCAGAGTGGCTGTTGACAATTTACATCCCGCCCATCAGCGTAGCAAGGCTCCCATTTCTCCATGGCCTGTCCTGCATTTCTGATTTTGACACTTTTTTCAGCATGGCCCTTTTGACCGATGGGAAGCGAGACATCTTTGTAGCGCTGATTTGCCTTTCCAGGTTGCTTGGTTGGCTAAAAAGGGCGTATGCGTTTTTTCCTGAATATATTCAGGAAAAAACGCATACGCCCTTTTTGGCCAAGGGCATCATTGTCAACGTTTTGCCGCTTTTCATGTGCTTTAAAGGCGATTCGAATCTACCTCCTGAAATCTGTTTCCTGCAATTCTGCCTTGATTTCAAATCCTCTTCTTTGCCTTCCCTCAATATATTTGTGGACGAGAGTTATCATTTATAAGTCTGCAGGTTTGTGAATTGCAGTGCCCTGAACCTCCATTTTACGACTCGCGTTTTTGGGAGATGGCCGCAAAAGCGCAGGATGGCTTCAGGCCCTGTTCTTGTTCCGGGGGGCAGGCTGAGCCTGTGGTTAATTCTTCTTCCTGATGGGAAAATAGAGTGACCTGTGCCTGTCCCAACACCAAGAGCTAGTCTCTCATTGGTTCCACATCTTCCCGTTCATCCTCAGGACAAATTGCAACCTGTACGGAACAGGAGGTTAAAGGTGATGATGCTCCAAGGAGGGAGATTGCTAGTAAAGTGGCTGGAATGGCGAACCCGAGCACAAGGAGATGAGAAATGAGGTGCGTTTTAGAAACCTTTCCCCATCACACGGTGTACCATCTTCTGGGTTTCTCATGCATGTTTTTGATGTAGGAAGATGCCCTTGAACCTGGAGATTTGGGACCCATGCGATGGGTACCACGCAGTATTACTTTAAAGGGTCTGCGTTTGCTCACCCAACCTCACCAAACCTCTCAGCCGCAACAGTGTCCACCCTTATGTCTCATCCAGCTGTGGGTCTAGATATGGTCAATCCAGGTTGCATCACAGCCCCTGAACGCATTGTGTAAGAATTTCTCTCTCTTTCACTGTCTTTGTTTCATGGGTTTTTCAAAGTAATTTATTTTTATAATGGGGTTTAGCTGCTTTTCACTGCTGTGTTTATGCCGCTTTACACCCACTTGACACACTAACAGAGAGATATCAATACATAGCTTTTAAGATTATTACTAGTCAGATATATTCTTGTGCGGTGAATAGGGCGTGTTGAGTCCAGTTCTCTGAGCAAGGAGTAGGTCTTGTCTATTACATATTGGGTTTATGGAACGGTATCTGAGCTAATTTGAAACCCTTGTTTTATGTATCACCCCACCTCACCTTTCCCGTTAAGCAGCCATAGTGTGTTTTCTGCATGTGTGACTCTGTTCTGTTTTGTAATTCAGTTCAAGTGTAACGGTTTTTACATTCCCTCTATAAGTGATACCTTATGAGAAGTGTCCTTTTCTGTGTGACTTATTTCACTTAGAATCGTCGTACCTAAATCCACTCATCATGCTGCTACTAGCCTTATGACATTGATTTCATGGCTGAGTGATATTCCATTGTACATAAGGACCACAACTTCTTTATCCATTTTTCTCTTTCCTGGGATATTGAAGGTGGAATGAAGTGGAGGTCCTTGTCAACAGAGCAGCCCTAAACTTTGGGGTGCTTGTGTCTTGCTGAATTTTAATTTTCCCAATTTATACCCCCATGAGTGGAAGTGCCCTATGCTCTCTAAGCTTTGCTTTTCAGACGTTTCAGGACTCACCGTACAGTTCTCCAGAGTGGCTGTTGACAATTTACATCCCGCCCATCAGTGTAGCAAGGCTCCCATTTCTCCATGGCCTGTCCTGCATTTCTGGTTTTGACACTTTTTTCAGCATGGCCCTTTTGACCGATGGGAAGCGAGACATCTTTGTAGCGCTGATTTGCCTTTCCAGGTTGCTTGGTTGGCCAAAAAGGGCGTATGCGTTTTTTCCTGAATATATTCAGGAAAAAACGCATACGCCCTTTTTGGCCAAGGGCATCATTGTCAACGTTTTGCCGCTTTTCATGTGCTTTAAAGGCGATTCTAATCTACCTCCTGAAATCTGTTTCCTGCAATTCTGCCTTGATTTCAAATCCTCTTCTTTGCCTTCCCTCAATATATTTGTGGATGAGAGTTATCATTTATAAGTCTGCAGGTTTGTGAATTGCAGTGCTCTGAACCTCCATTTTACAACTCGCTTTTTAGGGAGCTGGCCGCAAAAGTGCAGGATGGCTTCAGGCCCTGTTCTGGTTCCGGGGGGCAGGCTGATCCTGTGGTTAATTCTTCTTCCTGATGGGAAAATAGAGTGACCTGTGCCTGTCCCAACACCAAGAGCTAGTCTCTCATTGGTTCCACGTCTTCCCGTTCATCCTCAGGACAAATTGCAACCTGTACGGGACAGGAGGTTAAAGGTGCTGATGCTCCAAGTAGGGAGATTGCTAGTAAAGTGCTGGAATAGCGAACCCGGCCACAAGGAGAGGAGAAATGAGGTGCGTTTTAGAAACCTTTCCCCATCACACGGTGTACCATCTTCTGGGTTTCTCATGCATGTTTTCGATGTAGGAAGATGCCCTTGAACCTGGAGATTTGGGACCCATGCGATGGGTACCATGCAGTATTACTTTAAAGGGTCTGCGTTTGCTCACCCAACCTCACCAAACCTCTCAGCCCCAAGAGTGTCCACCCTTATGTCTCATCCAGCTGTGGGTCTAGATATGGTCAATCCAGGTTGCATCACAGCCCGTGAACGCATTGTGTAAGAATTTCTATCTCTTTCACTGTCTTTGTTTCATGGGTTTTTCAAAGTAATTTATTTTTATAATGGGGTTTAGCTGCTTTTCACTGCTGTGTTTATGCCGCTTTACACCCACTTGACACACTAACAGAGAGATATCAATACATAGGTTTTAAGATTATTACTAGTCAGATATATTCTTGTGCGGTGAATAGGGCGTGTTGAGTCCAGTTCTCTGAGCAAGGAGTAGGTCTTGTCTATTACATATTGGGTTTATGGAACGGTATCTGAGCTAATTTGAAACCCTTGTTTTATGTATCACCCCACCTCACCTTTCCCGTTAAGCAGCCATAGTGTGTTTTCTGCATGTGTGACTCTGTTCTGTTTTGTAATTCTGTTCAAGTGTAACGGTTTTTACATTCCCTCTATCAGTGATACCTTATGAGAAGTGTCCTTTTCTGTGTGACTTATTTCACTTAGAATCGTCGTACCTTAGTCCACTCATCATGCTGCTACTAGCCTTATGACACTGATTTCATGGCTGAGTGATATTCCATTGTACATAAGGACCACAACTTCTTTATCCATTTTTCTCTTTCCTGGGATATTGAAGGTGGAATGAAGTGGAGGTCCTTGTCAACAGAGCAGCCCTCAACTTTGGGGTGCTTGTGTCTTGCTGATTTTTAATTTTCCCAATTTATACCCCCATGAGTGGAAGTGCCCTATGCTCTCTAAGCTTTGCTTTTTAGATGTTTCAGGACTCACCGTACGCTTCTCCAGAGTGGCTGTTGACAATTTACATCCCGCCCATCAGCGTAGCAAGGCTCCCATTTCTCCATGGCCTGTCCTGCATTTCTGATTTTGACACTTTTTTCAGCATGGCCCTTTTGACCGATGGGAAGCGAGACATCTTTGTAGCGCTGATTTGCCTTTCCAGGTTGCTTGGTTGGCTGAAAAGGGCGTATGCGGTTTTTCCTGAATATATTCAGGAAAAAACGCATACGCCCTTTTTGGCCAAGGGCATCATTGTCAACGTTTTGCCGCTTTTCATGTGCTTTAAAGGCGATTCGAATCTACCTCCTGAAATCTGTTTCCTGCAATTCTGCCTTGATTTCAAATCCTCTTCTTTGCCTTCCCTCAATATATTTGTGGACGAGAGTTATCATTTATAAGTCTGCAGGTTTGTGAATTGCAGTGCCCTGAACCTCCATTTTACGACTCGCGTTTTTGGGAGATGGCCGCAAAAGCGCAGGATGGCTTCAGGCCCTGTTCTTGTTCCGGGGGGCAGGCTGAGCCTGTGGTTAATTCTTCTTCCTGATGGGAAAATAGAGTGACCTGTGCCTGTCCCAACACCAAGAGCTAGTCTCTCATTGGTTCCACATCTTCCCGTTCATCCTCAGGACAAATTGCAACCTGTACGGAACAGGAGGTTAAAGGTGATGATGCTCCAAGGAGGGAGATTGCTAGTAAAGTGGCTGGAATGGCGAACCCGAGCACAAGGAGATGAGAAATGAGGTGCGTTTTAGAAACCTTTCCCCATCACACGGTGTACCATCTTCTGGGTTTCTCATGCATGTTTTTGATGTAGGAAGATGCCCTTGAACCTGGAGATTTGGGACCCATGCGATGGGTACCACGCAGTATTACTTTAAAGGGTCTGCGTTTGCTCACCCAACCTCACCAAACCTCTCAGCCGCAACAGTGTCCACCCTTATGTCTCATCCAGCTGTGGGTCTAGATATGGTCAATCCAGGTTGCATCACAGCCCCTGAACGCATTGTGTAAGAATTTCTCTCTCTTTCACTGTCTTTGTTTCATGGGTTTTTCAAAGTAATTTATTTTTATAATGGGGTTTAGCTGCTTTTCACTGCTGTGTTTATGCCGCTTTTTACCCACTTGACACACTAACAGAGAGATATCAATACATAGCTTTTAAGATTATTACTAGTCAGATATATTCTTGTGCGGTGAATAGGGCGTGTTGAGTCCAGTTCTCTGAGCAAGGAGTAGGTCTTGTCTATTACATATTGGGTTTATGGAACGGTATCTGAGCTAATTTGAAACCCTTGTTTTATGTATCACCCCACCTCACCTTTCCCGTTAAGCAGCCATAGTGTGTTTTCTGCATGTGTGACTCTGTTCTGTTTTGTAATTCAGTTCAAGTGTAACGGTTTTTACATTCCCTCTATAAGTGATACCTTATGAGAAGTGTCCTTTTCTGTGTGACTTATTTCACTTAGAATCGTCGTACCTAAATCCACTCATCATGCTGCTACTAGCCTTATGACATTGATTTCATGGCTGAGTGATATTCCATTGTACATAAGGACCACAACTTCTTTATCCATTTTTCTCTTTCCTGGGATATTGAAGGTGGAATGTAGTGGAGGTCCTTGTCAACAGAGCAGTCCTAAACTTTGGGGTGCTTGTGTCTTGCTGAATTTTAATTTTCCCAATTTATACCCCCATGAGTGGAAGTGCCCTATGCTCTCTAAGATTTGCTTTTCAGACGTTTCAGGACTCACCGTACAGTTCTCCAGAGTGGCTGTTGACAATTTACATCCCGCCCATCAGTGTAGCAAGGCTCCCATTTCTCCATGGCCTGTCCTGCATTTCTGGTTTTGACACTTTTTTCAGCATGGCCCTTTTGACCGATGGGAAGCGAGACATCTTTGTAGCGCTGATTTGCCTTTCCAGGTTGCTTGGTTGGCCAAAAAGGGCGTATGCGTTTTTTCCTGAATATATTCAGGAAAAAACGCATACGCCCTTTTTGGCCAAGGGCATCATTGTCAACGTTTTGCCGCTTTTCATGTGCTTTAAAGGCGATTCGAATCTACCTCCTGAAATCTGTTTCCTGCAATTCTGCCTTGATTTCAAATCCTCTTCTTTGCCTTCCCTCAATATATTTGTGGATGAGAGTTATCATTTATAAGTCTGCAGGTTTGTGAATTGCAGTGCTCTGAACCTCCATTTTACAACTCGCTTTTTAGGGAGCTGGCCGCAAAAGCGCAGGATGGCTTCAGGCCCTGTTCTGGTTCCGGGGGGCAGGCTGATCCTGTGGTTAATTCTTCTTCCTGATGGGAAAATAGAGTGACCTGTGCCTGTCCCAACACCAAGAGCTAGTCTTTCATTGGTTCCACGTCTTCCCGTTTATCCTCAGTACAAATTGCAACCTGTACGGAACAGGAGGTTAAAGGTGATGATGCTCCAAGGAGGGAGATTGCTAGTAAAGTGGCTGGAATGGCGAACCTGGGCACAGGCAGATGAGAAATGAGGTGCGTTTTAGAAACCTTTCCCCATCACACGGTGTACCATCTTCTGGGTATCTCATGCATGTTTTCGATGTAGGAAGATGCCCTGGAACCTGGAGATTTGGGACCCATGCGATGGGTACCACGCAGTATTACTTTAAAGGGTCTGCGTTTGCTCACCCAACCTCACCAAACCTCTCAGCCGCAACAGTGTCCACCCTTATGTCTCATCCAGCTGTGGGTCTAGATATGGTCAATCCAGGTTGCATCACAGCCCCTGAACGCATTGTGTAAGAATTTCTCTCTCTTTCACTGTCTTTGTTTCATGGGTTTTTCAAAGTAATTTATTTTTATAATGGGGTTTAGCTGCTTTTCACTGCTGTGTTTATGCCGCTTTTTACCCACTTGACACACTAACAGAGAGATATCAATACATAGGTTTTAAGATTATTACTAGTCAGATATATTCTTGTGCGGTGAATAGGGCGTGTTGAGTCCAGTTCTCTGAGCAAGGAGTAGGTCTTGTCTATTACATATTGGGTTTATGGAACGGTATCTGAGCTAATTTGAAACCCTTGTTTTATGTATCACCCCACCTCACCTTTCCCGTTAAGCAGCCATAGTGTGTTTTCTGCATGTGTGACTCTGTTCTGTTTTGTAATTCAGTTCAAGTGTAACGGTTTTTACATTCCCTCTATAAGTGATACCTTATGAGAAGTGTCCTTTTCTGTGTGACTTATTTCACTTAGAATCGTCGTACCTAAATCCACTCATCATGCTGCTACTAGCCTTATGACATTGATTTCATGGCTGAGTGATATTCCATTGTACATATGGACCACAACTTCTTTATCCATTTTTCTCTTTCCTGGGATATTGAAGGTGGAATGAAGTGGAGGTCCTTGTCAACAGAGCAGCCCTAAACTTTGGGGTGCTTGTGTCTTGCTGATTTTTAATTTTCCCAATTTATACCCCCATGAGTGGAAGTGCCCTATGCTCTCTAAGCTTTGTTTTTTAGATGTTTCAGGACTCACCGTACGCTTCTCCAGAGTGGCTGTTGGCAATTTACATCCCGCCCATCAGCGTAGCAAGGCTCCCATTTCTCCATGGCCTGTCCTGCATTTCTGATTTTGACACTTTTTTCAGCATGGCCCTTTTAACCGATGGGAAGCGAGACTTCTTTGTAGCGCTGATTTGCCTTTCCAGGTTGCTTGGTTGGCCAAAAAGGGCGTATGCGTTTTTTCCTGAATATATTCAGGAAAAAACGCATACGCCCTTTTTGGCCAAGGGCATCATTGTCAACGTTTTGCCGCTTTTCATGTGCTTTAAAGGCGATTCGAATCTATCTCCTGAAATCTGTTTCCTGCAATTCTGCCTTGATTTCAAATCCTCTTCTTTGCCTTCCCTCAATATATTTGTGGACGAGAGTTATCATTTATAAGTCTACAGGTTTGTGAATTGCAGTGCCCTGAACCTCCATTTTACAACTCGCTTTTTAGGGAGCTGGCCGCAATTGCTCAGGATGGCTTCAGGCCCTGTTCTGGTTCCGGGGGGCAGGCTGAGCCTGTGGTTAATTCTTCTTCCTGATGGGAAAATAGAGTGACCTGTGCCTGTCCCAACACCAAGAGCTAGTCTCTCATTGGTTCCACGTCTTCCCGTTCATCCTCAGGACAAATTGCAACCTGTACGGGACAGGAGGTTAAAGGTGCTGATGCTCCAAGTTGGGAGATTGCTAGTAAAGCGCTGGAATAGCGAACCCGGCCACAAGGAGATGAGAAATGAGGTGCGTTTTAGAAACCTTTCCACATCACACGGTGTACCATCTTCTGGGTTTCTCATGCATGTTTTCGATGTAGGAAGATGCCCTTGAACCTGGAGATTTGGGACCCATGCGATGGGTACCACACAGTATTACTTTAAAGTGTCTGCGTTTGCTCACCCAACCTCACCAAACCTCTCAGCCGCAACAGTGTCCACCCTTATGTCTCATCCAGCTGTGGGTGTAGATATGGTCAATCCAGGTTGCATCACAGCCCCTGAACGCATTGTGTAAGAATTTCTCTCTCTTTCACTGTCTTTGTTTCATGGGTTTTTCAAAGTAATTTATTTTTATAATGGGGTTTAGCTGCTTTTCACTGCTGTGTTTATGCCGCTTTTTACCCACTTGACACACTAACAGAGAGATATCAATACATAGGTTTTAAGATTATTACTAGTCAAATATATTCTTGTGCGGTGAATAGGGCGTGTTGAGTCCAGTTCTCTGAGCAAGGAGTAGGTCTTGTCTATTACATATTGGGTTTATGGAACGGTATCTGAGCTAATTTGAAACCCTTGTTTTATGTATCACCCCACCTCACCTTTCCCGTTAAGCAGCCATAGTGTGTTTTCTGCATGTGTGACTCTGTTCTGTTTTGTAATTCAGTTCAAGTGTAACGGTTTTTACATTCCCTCTATAAGTGATACCTTATGAGAAGTGTCCTTTTCTGTGTGACTTATTTCACTTAGAATCGTCGTACCTAAATCCACTCATCATGCTGCTACTAGCCTTATGACATTGATTTCATGGCTGAGTGATATTCCATTGTACATATGGACCACAACTTCTTTATCCATTTTTCTCTTTCCTGGGATATTGAAGGTGGAATGAAGTGGAGGTCCTTGTCAACAGAGCAGCCCTAAACTTTGGGGTGCTTGTGTCTTGCTGATTTTTAATTTTCCCAATTTATACCCCCATGAGTGGAAGTGCCCTATGCTCTCTAAGCTTTGCTTTTTAGACGTTTCAGGACTCACCGTACACTTCTCCAGAGTGGCTGTTGACAATTTACATCCCGCCCATCAGTGTAGCAAGGCTCCCATTTCTCCATGGCCTGTCCTGCATTTCTGGTTTTGACACTTTTTTCAGCATGGCCCTTTTGACCGATGGGAAGCGAGACATCTTTGTAGCGCTGATTTGCCTTTCCAGGTTGCTTGGTTGGCCAAAAAGGGCGTATGCGTTTTTTCCTGAATATATTCAGGAAAAAACGCATACGCCCTTTTTGGCCAAGGGCATCATTGTCAACGTTTTGCCGCTTTTCATGTGCTTTAAAGGCGATTCGAATCTACCTCCTGAAATCTGTTTCCTGCAATTCTGCCTTGATTTCAAATCCTCTTCTTTGCCTTCCCTCAATATATTTGTGGACGAGAGTTATCATTTATAAGTCTGCAGGTTTGTGAATTGCAGTGCCCTGAACCTCCATTTTACGACTCGCGTTTTTGGGAGATGGCCGCAAAAGCGCAGGATGGCTTCAGGCCCTGTTCTTGTTCCGGGGGGCAGGCTGAGCCTGTGGTTAATTCTTCTTCCTGATGGGAAAATAGAGTGACCTGTGCCTGTCCCAACACCAAGAGCTAGTCTCTCATTGGTTCCACGTCTTCCCGTTCATCCTCAGGACAAATTGCAACCTGTACGGGACAGGAGGTTAAAGGTGCTGATGCTCCAAGGAGGGAGATTGCTAGTAAAGCGGCTGGAATAGCGAACCCCGGCACAAGGAGATGAGAAATGAGGTGCGTTTTAGAAACCTTTCCCCATCACATGGTGTACCATCTTCTGGGTTTCTCATGCATGTTTTTGATGTAGGAAGATGCCCTTGAACCTGGAGATTTGGGACCCATGCGATGGGTACCACGCAGTATTACTTTAAAGGGTCTGCGTTTGCTCACCCAACCTCACCAAACCTCTCAGCCGCAACAGTGTCCACCCTTATGTCTCATCCAGCTGTGGGTGTAGATATGGTCAATCCAGGTTGCATCACAGCCCCTGAACGCATTGTGTAAGAATTTCTCTCTCTTTCACTGTCTTTGTTTCATGGGTTTTTCAAAGTAATTTATTTTTATAATGGGGTTTAGCTGCTTTTCACTGCTGTGTTTATGCCGCTTTTTACCCACTTGACAGACTAACAGAGAGATATCAATAAATAGGTTTTAAGATTATTACTAGTCAGATATATTCTTGTGCGGTGAATAGGGCGTGTTGAGTCCAGTTCTCTGAGCAAGGAGTAGGTCTTCTCTATTACATATTGGGTTTATGGAACGGTATCTGAGCTAATTTGAAACCCTTGTTTTATGTATCACCCCACCTCACCTTTCCCGTTAAGCAGCCATAGTGTGTTTTCTGCATGTGTGACTCTGTTCTGTTTTGTAATTCAGTTCAAGTGTAACAGTTTTTACATTCCCTCTATCAGTGATACCTTATGAGAAGTGTCCTTTTCTGTGTGACTTATTTCACTTAGAATCGTCGTACCTAAATCCACTCATCATGCTGCTACTAGCCTTATGACATTGATTTCATGGCTGAGTGATATTCCATTGTACATAAGGACCACAACTTCTTTATCCATTTTTCTCTTTCCTGGGATATTGAAGGTGGAATGAAGTGGAGGTCCTTGTCAACAGAGCAGTCCTAAACTTTGGGGTGCTTGTGTCTTGCTGAATTTTAATTTTCCCAATTTATACCCCCATGAGTGGAAGTGCCCTATGCTCTCTAAGCTTTGCTTTTTAGACGTTTCAGGACTCACCGTACACTTCTCCAGAGCGGCTGTTGACAATTTACATCCCGCCCATCAGTGTAGCAAGGCTCCCATTTCTCCATGGCCTGTCCTGCATTTCTGGTTTTGACACTTTTTTCAGCATGGCCCTTTTGACCGATGGGAAGCGAGACATCTTTGTAGCGCTGATTTGCCTTTCCAGGTTGCTTGGTTGGCCAAAAAGGGCGTATGCGTTTTTTCCTGAATATATTCAGGAAAAAACGCATACGCCCTTTTTGGCCAAGGGCATCATTGTCAACGTTTTGCCGCTTTTCATGTGCTTTAAAGGCGATTCGTATCTACCTCCTGAAATCTGTTTCCTGCAATTCTGCCTTGATTTCAAATCCTCTTCTTTGCCTTCCCTCAATATATTTGTGGATGAGAGTTATCATTTATAAGTCTGCAGGTTTGTGAATTGCAGTGCTCTGAACCTCCATTTTACAACTCGCTTTGTAGGGAGCTGGCCGCAAAAGCGCAGGATGGCTTCAGGCCCTGTTCTGGTTCCGGGTGGCAGGCTGAGCCTGTGGTTAATTCTTCTTCCTGATGGGAAAATAGAGTGACCTGTGCCTGTCCCAACACCAAGAGCTAGTCTTTCATTGGTTCCACGTCTTCCCGTTCATCCTCAGTACAAATTGCAACCTGTACGGAACAGGAGGTTAAAGGTGCTGATGCTCCAAGGAGGGAGATTGCTAGTAAAGTGGCTGGAATGGCGAACCCGGGCACAGGCAGATGAGAAATGAGGTGCGTTTTAGAAACCTTTCCCCATCACACGGTGTATCATCTTCTGGGTATCTCATGCATGTTTACGATGTAGGAAGATGACCTTGAACCTGGAGATTTGGGACCCATGCGATGGGTACCACGCAGTATTACTTTAAAGGGTCTGCGTTTGCTCACCCAACCTCACCAAACCTCTCAGCCCCAAGAGTGTCCACCCTTATGTCTCATCCAGCTGTGGGTCTAGATATGGTCAATCCAGGTTGCATCACAGCCCGTGAACGCATTGTGTAAGAATTTCTATCTCTTTCACTGTCTTTGTTTCATGGGTTTTTCAAAGTAATTTATTTTTATAATGGGGTTTAGCTGCTTTTCACTGCTGTGTTTATGCCGCTTTACACCCACTTGACACACTAACAGAGAGATATCAATACATAGGTTTTAAGATTATTACTAGTCAGATATATTCTTGTGCGGTGAATAGGGCGTGTTGAGTCCAGTTCTCTGAGCAAGGAGTAGGTCTTGTCTATTACATATTGGTTTTATGGAACGGTATCTGAGCTAATTTGAAACCCTTGTTTTATGTATCACCCCACCTCACCTTTCCCGTTAAGCAGCCATAGTGTGTTTTCTGCATGTGTGACTCTGTTCTGTTTTGTAATTCTGTTCAAGTGTAACGGTTTTTACATTCCCTCTATCAGTGATACCTTATGAGAAGTGTCCTTTTCTGTGTGACTTATTTCACTTAGAATCGTCGTACCTAAATCCACTCATCATGCTGCTACTAGCCTTATGACATTGATTTCATGGCTGAGTGATATTCCATTGTACATAAGGACCACAACTTCTTTATCCATTTTTCTCTTTCCTGGGATATTGAAGGTGGAATGAAGTGGAGGTCCTTGTCAACAGAGCAGCCCTAAACTTTGGGGTGCTTGTGTCTTGCTGATTTTTAATTTTCCCAATTTATACCCCCATGAGTGGAAGTGCCCTATGCTCTCTAAGCTTTGCTTTTCAGACGTTTCAGGACTCACCGTACAGTTCTCCAGAGTGGCTGTTGACAATTTACATCCCGCCCATCAGTGTAGCAAGGCTTCCATTTCTCCATGGCCTGTCCTGCATTTCTGGTTTTGACACATTTTTCAGCATGGCCCTTTTGACCGATGGGAAGCGAGACATCTTTGTAGCGCTGATTTGCCTTTCCAGGTTGCTTGGTTGGCCAAAAAGGGCGTATGCGTTTTTTCCTGAATATATTCAGGAAAAAACGCATACGCCCTTTTTGGCCAAGGGCATCATTGTCAACGTTTTGCCGCTTTTCATGTGCTTTAAAGGCGATTCGAATCTACCTCCTGAAATCTGATTCCTGCAATTCTGCCTTGATTTCAAATCCTCTTCTTTGCCTTCCCTCAATATATTTGTGGATGAGAGTTATCATTTATAAGTCTGCAGGTTTGTGAATTGCAGTGCTCTGAACCTCCATTTTACAACTCGCTTTTTAGGGAGCTGGCCGCAAAAGCGCAGGATGGCTTCAGGCCCTGTTCTGGTTCCGGGTGGCAGGCTGAGCCTGTGGTTAATTCTTCTTCCTGATGGGAAAATAGAGTGACCTGTGCCTGTCCCAACACCAAGAGCTAGTCTCTCATTGGTTCCACGTCTTCCCGTTCATCCTCAGTACAAATTGCAAACTGTACGGAACAGGAGGTTAAAGGTGCTGATGCTCCAAGGAGGGAGATTGCTAGTAAAGTGGCTGGAATGGCGAACCCGGGCACAGGCAGATGAGAAATGAGGTGCGTTTTAGAAACCTTTCCCCATCACACGGTGTACCATCTTCTGGGTATCTCATGCATGTTTACGATGTAGGAAGATGACCTTGAACCTGGAGATTTGGGACCCATGCGATGGGTACCACGCAGTATTACTTTAAAGGGTCTGCGTTTGCTCACCCAACCTCACCAAACCTCTCAGCCCCAAGAGTGTCCACCCTTATGTCTCATCCAGCTGTGGGTCTAGATATGGTCAATCCAGGTTGCATCACAGCCCGTGAACGCATTGTGTAAGAATTTCTATCTCTTTCACTGTCTTTGTTTCATGGGTTTTTCAAAGTAATTTATTTTTATAATGGGGTTTAGCTGCTTTTCACTGCTGTGTTTATGCCGCTTTACACCCACTTGACACACTAACAGAGAGATATCAATACATAGGTTTTAAGATTATTACTAGTCAGATATATTCTTGTGCGGTGAATAGGGCGTGTTGAGTCCAGTTCTCTGAGCAAGGAGTAGGTCTTGTCTATTACATATTGGTTTTATGGAACGGTATCTGAGCTAATTTGAAACCCTTGTTTTATGTATCACCCCACCTCACCTTTCCCGTTAAGCAGCCATAGTGTGTTTTCTGCATGTGTGACTCTGTTCTGTTTTGTAATTCTGTTCAAGTGTAACGGTTTTTACATTCCCTCTATCAGTGATACCTTATGAGAAGTGTCCTTTTCTGTGTGACTTATTTCACTTAGAATCGTCGTACCTAAATCCACTCATCATGCTGCTACTAGCCTTATGACATTGATTTCATGGCTGAGTGATATTCCATTGTACATAAGGACCACAACTTCTTTATCCATTTTTCTCTTTCCTGGGATATTGAAGGTGGAATGAAGTGGAGGTCCTTGTCAACAGAGCAGCCCTAAACTTTGGGGTGCTTGTGTCTTGCTGATTTTTAATTTTCCCAATTTATACCCCCATGAGTGGAAGTGCCCTATGCTCTCTAAGCTTTGCTTTTCAGACGTTTCAGGACTCACCGTACAGTTCTCCAGAGTGGCTGTTGACAATTTACATCCCGCCCATCAGTGTAGCAAGGCTTCCATTTCTCCATGGCCTGTCCTGCATTTCTGGTTTTGACACATTTTTCAGCATGGCCCTTTTGACCGATGGGAAGCGAGACATCTTTGTAGCGCTGATTTGCCTTTCCAGGTTGCTTGGTTGGCCAAAAAGGGCGTATGCGTTTTTTCCTGAATATATTCAGGAAAAAACGCATACGCCCTTTTTGGCCAAGGGCATCATTGTCAACGTTTTGCCGCTTTTCATGTGCTTTAAAGGCGATTCGAATCTACCTCCTGAAATCTGTTTCCTGCAATTCTGCCTTGATTTCAAATCCTCTTCTTTGCCTTCCCTCAATATATTTGTGGATGAGAGTTATCATTTATAAGTCTGCAGGTTTGTGAATTGCAGTGCTCTGAACCTCCATTTTACAACTCGCTTTTTAGGGAGCTGGCCGCAAAAGCGCAGGATGGCTTCAGGCCCTGTTCTGGTTCCGGGTGGCAGGCTGAGCCTGTGGTTAATTCTTCTTCCTGATGGGAAAATAGAGTGACCTGTGCCTGTCCCAACACCAAGAGCTAGTCTCTCATTGGTTCCACGTCTTCCCGTACATCCTCAGTACAAATTGCAACCTGTACGGAACAGGAGGTTAA
Organism: Balaenoptera borealis; assembly: GCF_965194805.1. NCBI lineage: Eukaryota > Metazoa > Chordata > Mammalia > Artiodactyla > Balaenopteridae > Balaenoptera > Balaenoptera borealis. Next base: position 836,026 of record NW_028123961.1, read on the forward strand.
AGGTGCTGATGCTCCAAGGAGGGAGATTGCTAGTAAAGTGGCTGGAATGGCGAACCCGGGCACAGGCAGATGAGAAATGAGGTGCGTTTTAGAAACCTTTCCCCATCACACGGTGTACCATCTTCTGGGTATCTCATGCATGTTTACGATGTAGGAAGATGACCTTGAACCTGGAGATTTGGGACCCATGCGATGGGTACCACACAGTATTACTTTAAAGGGTCTGCGTTTGCTCACCCAACCTCACCAAACCTCTCAGCCGCAACAGTGTCCACCCTTATGTCTCATCCAGCTGTGGGTGTAGATATGGTCAATCCAGGTTGCATCACAGCCCCTGAACGCATTGTGTAAGAATTTCTCTCTCTTTCACTGTCTTTGTTTCATGGGTTTTTCAAAGTAATTTATTTTTATAATGGGGTTTAGCTGCTTTTCACTGCTGTGTTTATGCCGCTTTACACCCACTTGACACGCTAACAGAGAGATATCAATACATAGGTTTTAAGATTATTACTAGTCAGATATATTCTTGTGCGGTGAATAGGGCGTGTTGAGTCCAGTTCTCTGAGCAAGGAGTAGGTGTTGTCTATTACATATTGGTTTTATGGAACGGTATCTGAGCTAATTTGAAACCCTTGTTTTATGTATCACCCCACCTCACCTTTCCCGTTAAGCAGCCATAGTGTGTTTTCTGCATGTGTGACTCTGTTCTGTTTTGTAATTCAGTTCAAGTGTAACGGTTTTTACATTCCCTCTATAAGTGATACCTTATGAGAAGTGTCCTTTTCTGTGTGACTTATTTCACTTAGAATCGTCGTACCTAAATCCACTCATCATGCTGCTACTAGCCTTATGACATTGATTTCATGGCTGAGTGATATTCCATTGTACATATGGACCACAACTTCTTTATCCATTTTTCTCTTTCCTGGGATATTGAAGGTGGAATGAAGTGGAGGTCCTTGTCAACAGAGCAGCCCTAAACTTTGGGGTGCTTGTGTCTTGCTGATTTTTAATTTTCCCAATTTATACCCCCATGAGTGGAAGTGCCCTATGCTCTCTAAGCTTTGTTTTTTAGATGTTTCAGGACTCACCATACGCTTCTCCAGAGTGGCTGTTGGCAATTTACATCCCGCCCATCAGCGTAGCAAGGCTCCCATTTCTCCATGGCCTGTCCTGCATTTCTGATTTTGACACTTTTTTCAGCATGGCCCTTTTGACCGATGGGAAGCGAGACATCTTTGTAGCGCTGATTTGCCTTTCCAGGTTGCTTGGTTGGCCAAAAAGGGCGTATGCGTTTTTTCCTGAATATATTCAGGAAAAAACGCATACGCCCTTTTTGGCCAAGGGCATCATTGTCAACGTTTTGCCACTTTTCATGTACTTTAAAGGCGATTCGAATCTACCTCCTGAAATCTGTTTCCTGCAATTCTGCCTTGATTTCAAATCCTCTTCTTTGCCTTCCCTCAATATATTTGTGGACGAGAGTTATCATTTATAAGTCTGCAGGTTTGTGAATTGCAGTGCCCTGAACCTCCATTTTACAACTCGCTTTTTAGGGAGCTGGCCGCAATTGCGCAGGATGGCTTCAGGCCCTGTTCTGGTTCCGGGTGGCAGGCTGAGCCTGTGGTTAATTCTTCTTCCTGATGGGAAAATAGAGTGACCTGTGCCTGTCCCAACACCAAGAGCTAGTCTCTCATTGGTTCCACGTCTTCCCGTTCATCCTCAGGACAAACTGCAACCTGTACGGGACAGGAGGTTAAAGGTGCTGATGCTCCAAGTAGGGAGATTGCTAGTAAAGTGCTGGAATAGCGAACCCGGCCACAAGGAGAGGAGAAATGATGTGCGTTTTAGAAACCTTTCCACATCACATGGTGTACCATCTTCTGGGTTTCTCATGCATGTTTTCGATGTAGGAAGATGCCCTTGAACCTGGAGATTTGGGACCCATGCGATGGGTACCATGCAGTATTACTTTAAAGGGTCTGCGTTTGCTCACCCAACCTCACCAAACCTCTCAGCCCCAAGAGTGTCCACCCTTATGTCTCATCCAGCTGTGGGTCTAGATATGGTCAATCCAGGTTGCATCACAGCCCGTGAACGCATTGTGTAAGAATTTCTATCTCTTTCACTGTCTTTGTTTCATGGGTTTTTCAAAGTAATTTATTTTTATAATGGGGTTTAGCTGCTTTTCACTGCTGTGTTTATGCCGCTTTACACCCACTTGACACGCTAACAGAGAGATATCAATACATAGGTTTTAAGATTATTACTAGTCAGATATATTCTTGTGCGGTGAATAGGGCGTGTTGAGTCCAGTTCTCTGAGCAAGGAGTAGGTCTTGTCTATTACATATTGGTTTTATGGAACGGTATCTGAGCTAATTTGAAACCCTTGTTTTATGTATCACCCCACCTCACCTTTCCCGTTAAGCAGCCATAGTGTGTTTTCTGCATGTGTGACTCTGTTCTGTTTTGTAATTCAGTTCAAGTGTAACGGTTTTTACATTCCCTCTATAAGTGATACCTTATGAGAAGTGTCCTTTTCTGTGTGACTTATTTCACTTAGAATCGTCGTACCTAAATCCACTCATCATGCTGCTACTAGCCTTATGACATTGATTTCATGGCTGAGTGATATTCCATTGTACATATGGACCACAACTTCTTTATCCATTTTTCTCTTTCCTGGGATATTGAAGGTGGAATGAAGTGGAGGTCCTTGTCAACAGAGCAGCCCTAAACTTTGGGGTGCTTGTGTCTTGCTGATTTTTAATTTTCCCAATTTATACCCCCATGAGTGGAAGTGCCCTATGCTCTCTAAGCTTTGCTTTTTAGACATTTCAGGACTCACCGTACACTTCTCCAGAGTGGCTGTTGACAATTTACATCCCGCCCATCAGTGTAGCAAGGCTCCCATTTCTCCATGGCCTGTCCTGCATTTCTGGTTTTGACACTTTTTTCAGCATGGCCTTTTTAACCGATGGGAAGCGAGACATCTTTGTAGCGCTGATTTGCCTTTCCAGGTTGCTTGGTTGGCTAAAAAGGGCGTATGCGTTTTTTCCTGAATATATTCAGGAAAAAACGCATACGCCCTTTTTGGCCAAGGGCATCATTGTCAACGTTTTGCCGCTTTTCATGTGCTTTAAAGGCGATTCGAATCTACCTCCTGAAATCTGTTTCCTGCAATTCTGCCTTGATTTCAAATCCTCTTCTTTGCCTTCCCTCAATATATTTGTGGACGAGAGTTATCATTTATAACTCTGCAGGTTTGTGAATTGCAGTGCCCTGAACCTCCTTTTTACGACTCGTGTTTTTGGGAGATGGCCGCAAAAGCGCAGGATGGCTTCAGGCCCTGTTCTGGTTCCGGGTGGCAGGCTGAGCCTGTGGTTAATTCTTCTTCCTGATGGGAAAATAGAGTGACCTGTGCCTGTCCCAACACCAAGAGCTAGTCTTTCATTGGTTCCACGTCTTCCCGTTCATCCTCAGTACAAATTGCAAACTGTACGGAACAGGAGGTTAAAGGTGCTGATGCTCCAAGGAGGGAGATTGCTAGTAAAGTGGCTGGAATGGCGAACCCGGACACAAGCAGATGAGAAATGAGGTGCGTTTTAGAAACCTTTCCCCATCACACGGTGTACCATCTTCTGGGTATCTCATGCATGTTTTCGATGTAGGAAGATGCCCTTGAACCTGGAGATTTGGGACCCATGCGATGGGTACCACGCAGTATTACTTTAAAGGGTCTGCGTTTGCTCACCCAACCTCACCAAACCTCTCAGCCGCAACAGTGTCCACCCTTATGTCTCATCCAGCTGTGGGTCTAGATATGGTCAATCCAGGTTGCATCACAGCCCCTGAACGCATTGTGTAAGAATTTCTATCTCTTTCACTGTCTTTGTTTCATGGGTTTTTCAAAGTAATTTATTTTTATAATGGGGTTTAGCTGCTTTTCACTGCTGTGTTTATGCCGCTTTACACCCACTTGACACACTAACAGAGAGATATCAATACATAGGTTTTAAGATTATTACTAGTCAGATATATTCTTGTGCGGTGAATAGGGCGTGTTGAGTCCAGTTCTCTGAGCAAGCAGTAGGTCTTGTCTATTACATATTGGTTTTATGGAACGGTATCTGAGCTAATTTGAAACCCTTGTTTTATGTATCACCCCACCTCACCTTTCCCGTTAAGCAGCCATAGTGTGTTTTCTGCATGTGTGACTCTGTTCTGTTTTGTAATTCTGTTCAAGTGTAACGGTTTTTACATTCCCTCTATCAGTGATACCTTATGAGAAGTGTCCTTTTCTGTGTGACTTATTTCACTTAGAATCGTCGTACCTAAATCCACTCATCATGCTGCTACTAGCCTTATGACATTGATTTCACGGCTGAGTGATATTCCATTGTACATAAGGACCACAACTTCTTTATCCATTTTTCTCTTTCCTGGGATATTGAAGGTGGAATGAAGTGGAGGTCCTTGTCAACAGAGCAGCCCTAAACTTTGGGGTGCTTGTGTCTTGCTGATTTTTAATTTTCCCAATTTATACCCCCATGAGTGGAAGTGCCCTATGCTCTCTAAGCTTTGCTTTTTAGACGTTTCAGGACTCACCGTACACTTCTCCAGAGTGGCTGTTGACAATTTACATCCCGCCCATCAGTGTAGCAAGGCTCCCATTTCTCCATGGCCTGTCCTGCATTTCTGGTTTTGACACTTTTTTCAGCATGGCCCTTTTGACCGATGGGAAGCGAGACATCTTTGTAGCGCTGATTTGCCTTTCCAGGTTGCTTGGTTGGCCAAACAGGGCGTATGCGTTTTTTCCTGAATATATTCAGGAAAAAACGCATACGCCCTTTTTGGCCAAGGGCATCATTGTCAACGTTTTGCCGCTTTTCATGTGCTTTAAAGGCGATTCGAATCTACCTCCTGAAATCTGTTTCCTGCAATTCTGCCTTGATTTCAAATCCTCTTCTTTGCCTTCCCTCAATATATTTGTGGATGAGAGTTATCATTTATAAGTCTGCAGGTTTGTGAATTGCAGTGCCCTGAACCTCCATTTTACAACTCGCTTTTTAGGGAGCTGGCCGCAAAAGCGCAGGATGGCTTCAGGCCCTGTTCTGGTTCCGGGTGGCAGGCTGAGGCTGTGGTTAATTCTTCTTCCTGATGGGAAAATAGAGTGACCTGTGCCTGTCCCAACACCAAGAGCTAGTCTCTCATTGGTTCCACGTCTTCCAGTTCATCCTCAGGACAAATTGCAACCTGTACGGAACAGGAGGTTAAAGGTGCTGATGATCCAAGGAGGGAGATTGCTAGTAAAGCGGCTGGAATAGCGAACCCGGGCACAAGGAGATGAGAAATGAGGTGCGTTTTAGAAACCTTTCCACATCACACGGTGTACCATCTTCTGGGTTTCTCATGCATGTTTTCGATGTAGGAAGATGCCCTTGAACCTGGAGATTTGGGACCCATGCGATGGGTACCATGCAGTATTACTTTAAAGGGTCTGCGTTTGCTCACCCAACCTCACCAAACCTCTCAGCCGCAACAGTGTCCACCCTTATGTCTCATCCAGCTGTGGGTCTAGATATGGTCAATCCAGGTTGCATCACAGCCCCTGAACGCATTGTGTAAGAATTTCTATCTCTTTCACTGTCTTTGTTTCATGGGTTTTTCAAAGTAATTTATTTTTATAATGGGGTTTAGCTGCTTTTCACTGCTGTGTTTATGCCGCTTTACACCCACTTGACACACTAACAGAGAGATATCAATACATAGGTTTTAAGATTATTACTAGTCAGATATATTCTTGTGCGGTGAATAGGGCGTGTTGAGTCCAGTTCTCTGAGCAAGCAGTAGGTCTTGTCTATTACATATTGGTTTTATGGAACGGTATCTGAGCTAATTTGAAACCCTTGTTTTATGTATCACCCCACCTCACCTTTCCCGTTAAGCAGCCATAGTGTGTTTTCTGCATGTGTGACTCTGTTCTGTTTTGTAATTCTGTTCAAGTGTAACGGTTTTTACATTCCCTCTATCAGTGATACCTTATGAGAAGTGTCCTTTTCTGTGTGACTTATTTCACTTAGAATCGTCGTACCTAAATCCACTCATCATGCTGCTACTAGCCTTATGACATTGATTTCATGGCTGAGTGATATTCCATTGTACATAAGGACCACATCTTCTTTATCCATTTTTCTCTTTCCTGGGATATTGAAGGTGGAATGAAGTGGAGGTCCTTGTCAACAGAGCAGCCCTAAACTTTGGGGTGCTTGTGTCTTGCTGATTTTTAATTTTCCCAATTTATACCCCCATGAGTGGAAGTGCCCTATGCTCTCTAAGCTTTGCTTTTTAGACGTTTCAGGACTCACCGTACACTTCTCCAGAGTGGCTGTTGACAATTTACATCCCGCCCATCAGTGTAGCAAGGCTCCCATTTCTCCATGGCCTGTCCTGCATTTCTGGTTTTGACACTTTTTTCAGCATGGCCCTTTTGACCGATGGGAAGCGAGACATCTTTGTAGCGCTGATTTGCCTTTCCAGGTTGCTTGGTTGGCCAAAAAGGGCGTATGCGTTTTTTTCTGAATATATTCAGGAAAAAACGCATACGCCCTTTTTGGCCAAGGGCATCATTGTCAACGTTTTGCCGCTTTTCATGTGCTTTAAAGGCGATTCGAATCTACCTCCTGAAATCTGTTTCCTGCAATTCTGCCTTGATTTCAAACCCTCTTCTTTGCCTTCCCTCAATATATTTGTGGACGAGAGTTATCATTTATAACTCTGCAGGTTTGTGAATTGCAGTGCCCTGAACCTCCATTTTACAACTCGCTTTTTAGGGAGCTGGCCGCAAAAGCGCAGGATGGCTTCAGGCCCTGTTCTGGTTCCGGGTGGCAGGCTGAGCCTGTGGTTAATTCTTCTTCCTGATGGGAAAATAGAGTGACCTGTGCCTGTCCCAACACCAAGAGCTAGTCTTTCATTGGTTCCACGTCTTCCCGTTCATCCTCAGTACAAATTGCAAACTGTACGGAACAGGAGGTTAAAGGTGCTGATGCTCCAAGGAGGGAGATTGCTAGTAAAGTGGCTGGAATGGCGAACCCGGGCACAAGCAGATGAGAAATGAGGTGCGTTTTAGAAACCTTTCCCCATCACACGGTGTACCATCTTCTGGGTATCTCATGCATGTTTTCGATGTAGGAAGATGCCCTTGAACCTGGAGATTTGGGACCCATGCGATGGGTACCACGCAGTATTACTTTAAAGGGTCTGCGTTTGCTCACCCAACCTCACCAAACCTCTCAGCCGCAACAGTGTCCACCCTTATGTCTCATCCAGCTGTGGGTCTAGATATGGTCAATCCAGGTTGCATCACAGCCCCTGAACGCATTGTGTAAGAATTTCTATCTCTTTCACTGTCTTTGTTTCATGGGTTTTTCAAAGTAATTTATTTTTATAATGGGGTTTAGCTGCTTTTCACTGCTGTGTTTATGCCGCTTTACACCCACTTGACACACTAACAGAGAGATATCAATACATAGGTTTTAAGATTATTACTAGTCAGATATATTCTTGTGCGGTGAATAGGGCGTGTTGAGTCCAGTTCTCTGAGCAAGCAGTAGGTCTTGTCTATTACATATTGGTTTTATGGAACGGTATCTGAGCTAATTTGAAACCCTTGTTTTATGTATCACCCCACCTCACCTTTCCCGTTAAGCAGCCATAGTGTGTTTTCTGCATGTGTGACTCTGTTCTGTTTTGTAATTCAGTTCAAGTGTAACGGTTTTTACATTCCCTCTATCAGTGATACCTTATGAGAAGTGTCCTTTTCTGTGTGACTTATTTCACTTAGAATCGTCGTACCTAAATCCACTCATCATGCTGCTACTAGCCTTATGACATTGATTTCATGGCTGAGTGATATTCCATTGTACATAAGGACCACAACTTCTTTATCCATTTTTCTCTTTCCTGGGATATTGAAGGTGGAATGAAGTGGAGGTCCTTGTCAACAGAGCAGCCCTAAACTTTGGGGTGCTTGTGTCTTGCTGATTTTTAATTTTCCCAATTTATACCCCCATGAGTGGAAGTGCCCTATGCTCTCTAAGCTTTGCTTTTTAGACGTTTCAGGACTCACCGTACACTTCTCCAGAGTGGCTGTTGACAATTTACATCCCGCCCATCAGTGTAGCAAGGCTCCCATTTCTCCATGGCCTGTCCTGCATTTCTGGTTTTGACACTTTTTTCAGCATGGCCCTTTTGACCGATGGGAAGCGAGACATCTTTGTAGCGCTGATTTGCCTTTCCAGGTTGCTTGGTTGGCCAAAAAGGGCGTATGCGTTTTTTCCTGAATATATTCAGGAAAAAACGCATACGCCCTTTTTGGCCAAGGGCATCATTGTCAACGTTTTGCCGCTTTTCATGTGCTTTAAAGGTGATTCGAATCTACCTCCTGAAATCTGTTTCCTGCAATTCTGCCTTGATTTCAAATCCTCTTCTTTGCCTTCCCTCAATATATTTGTGGATGAGAGTTATCATTTATAAGTCTGCAGGTTTGTGAATTGCAGTGCCCTGAACCTCCATTTTACAACTCGCTTTTTAGGGAGCTGGCCGCAAAAGCGCAGGATGGCTTCAGGCCCTGTTCTGGTTCCGGGTGGCAGGCTGAGCCTGTGGTTAATTCTTCTTCCTGATGGGAAAATAGAGTGACCTGTGCCTGTCCCAACACCAAGAGCTAGTCTTTCATTGGTTCCACGTCTTCCCGTTCATCCTCAGTACAAATTGCAAACTGTACGGAACAGGAGGTTAAAGGTGCTGATGCTCCAAGGAGGGAGATTGCTAGTAAAGTGGCTGGAATGGCGAACCCGGGCACAAGCCGTTGAGAAATGAGGTGCGTTTTAGAAACCTTTCCCCATCACACGGTGTACCATCTTCTGGGTATCTCATGCATGTTTTCGATGTAGGAAGATGCCCTTGAACCTGGAGATTTGGGACCCATGCGATTGGTACCATGCAGTATTACTTTAAAGGGTCTGCGTTTGCTCACCCAACCTCACCAAACCTCTCAGCCGCAACAGTGTCCACCCTTATGTCTCATCCAGCTGTGGGTCTAGATATGGTCAATCCAGGTTGCATCACAGCCCCTGAACGCATTGTGTAAGAATTTCTCTCTCTTTCACTGTCTTTGTTTCATGGGTTTTTCAAAGTAATTTATTTTTATAATGGGGTTTAGCTGCTTTTCACTGCTGTGTTTATGCCGCTTTACACCCACTTGACACGCTAACAGAGAGATATCAATACATAGGTTTTAAGATTATTACTAGTCAGATATATTCTTGTGCGGTGAATAGGGCGTGTTGAGTCCAGTTCTCTGAGCAAGGAGTAGGTGTTGTCTATTACATATTGGTTTTATGGAACGGTATCTGAGCTAATTTGAAACCCTTGTTTTATGTATCACCCCACCTCACCTTTCCCGTTAAGCAGCCATAGTGTGTTTTCTGCATGTGTGACTCTGTTCTGTTTTGTAATTCAGTTCAAGTGTAACGGTTTTTACATTCCCTCTATAAGTGATACCTTATGAGAAGTGTCCTTTTCTGTGTGACTTATTTCACTTAGAATCGTCGTACCTAAATCCACTCATCATGCTGCTACTAGCCTTATGACATTGATTTCATGGCTGAGTGATATTCCATTGTACATATGGACCACAACTTCTTTATCCATTTTTCTCTTTCCTGGGATATTGAAGGTGGAATGAAGTGGAGGTCCTTGTCAACAGAGCAGCCCTAAACTTTGGGGTGCTTGTGTCTTGCTGATTTTTAATTTTCCCAATTTATACCCCCATGAGTGGAAGTGCCCTATGCTCTCTAAGCTTTGTTTTTTAGATGTTTCAGGACTCACCGTACGCTTCTCCAGAGTGGCTGTTGGCAATTTACATCCCGCCCATCAGCGTAGCAAGGCTCCCATTTCTCCATGGCCTGTCCTGCATTTCTGATTTTGACACTTTTTTCAGCATGGCCCTTTTGACCGATGGGAAGCGAGACATCTTTGTAGCGCTGATTTGCCTTTCCAGGTTGCTTGGTTGGCCAAAAAGGGCGTATGCGTTTTTTCCTGAATATATTCAGGAAAAAACGCATACGCCCTTTTTGGCCAAGGGCATCATTGTCAACGTTTTGCCACTTTTCATGTACTTTAAAGGCGATTCGAATCTACCTCCTGAAATCTGTTTCCTGCAATTCTGCCTTGATTTCAAATCCTCTTCTTTGCCTTCCCTCAATATATTTGTGGACGAGAGTTATCATTTATAAGTCTGCAGGTTTGTGAATTGCAGTGCCCTGAACCTCCATTTTACAACTCGCTTTTTAGGGAGCTGGCCGCAATTGCGCAGGATGGCTTCAGGCCCTGTTCTGGTTCCGGGTGGCAGGCTGAGCCTGTGGTTAATTCTTCTTCCTGATGGGAAAATAGAGTGACCTGTGCCTGTCCCAACACCAAGAGCTAGTCTCTCATTGGTTCCACGTCTTCCCGTTCATCCTCAGGACAAACTGCAACCTGTACGGGACAGGAGGTTAAAGGTGCTGATGCTCCAAGTAGGGAGATTGCTAGTAAAGTGCTGGAATAGCGAACCCGGCCACAAGGAGAGGAGAAATGATGTGCGTTTTAGAAACCTTTCCACATCACATGGTGTACCATCTTCTGGGTTTCTCATGCATGTTTTCGATGTAGGAAGATGCCCTTGAACCTGGAGATTTGGGACCCATGCGATGGGTACCATGCAGTATTACTTTAAAGGGTCTGCGTTTGCTCACCCAACCTCACCAAACCTCTCAGCCCCAAGAGTGTCCACCCTTATGTCTCATCCAGCTGTGGGTCTAGATATGGTCAATCCAGGTTGCATCACAGCCCGTGAACGCATTGTGTAAGAATTTCTATCTCTTTCACTGTCTTTGTTTCATGGGTTTTTCAAAGTAATTTATTTTTATAATGGGGTTTAGCTGCTTTTCACTGCTGTGTTTATGCCGCTTTACACCCACTTGACACGCTAACAGAGAGATATCAATACATAGGTTTTAAGATTATTACTAGTCAGATATATTCTTGTGCGGTGAATAGGGCGTGTTGAGTCCAGTTCTCTGAGCAAGGAGTAGGTCTTGTCTATTACATATTGGTTTTATGGAACGGTATCTGAGCTAATTTGAAACCCTTGTTTTATGTATCACCCCACCTCACCTTTCCCGTTAAGCAGCCATAGTGTGTTTTCTGCATGTGTGACTCTGTTCTGTTTTGTAATTCAGTTCAAGTGTAACGGTTTTTACATTCCCTCTATAAGTGATACCTTATGAGAAGTGTCCTTTTCTGTGTGACTTATTTCACTTAGAATCGTCGTACCTAAATCCACTCATCATGCTGCTACTAGCCTTATGACATTGATTTCATGGCTGAGTGATATTCCATTGTACATATGGACCACAACTTCTTTATCCATTTTTCTCTTTCCTGGGATATTGAAGGTGGAATGAAGTGGAGGTCCTTGTCAACAGAGCAGCCCTAAACTTTGGGGTGCTTGTGTCTTGCTGATTTTTAATTTTCCCAATTTATACCCCCATGAGTGGAAGTGCCCTATGCTCTCTAAGCTTTGCTTTTTAGACATTTCAGGACTCACCGTACACTTCTCCAGAGTGGCTGTTGACAATTTACATCCCGCCCATCAGTGTAGCAAGGCTCCCATTTCTCCATGGCCTGTCCTGCATTTCTGGTTTTGACACTTTTTTCAGCATGGCCTTTTTAACCGATGGGAAGCGAGACATCTTTGTAGCGCTGATTTGCCTTTCCAGGTTGCTTGGTTGGCTAAAAAGGGCGTATGCGTTTTTTCCTGAATATATTCAGGAAAAAACGCATACGCCCTTTTTGGCCAAGGGCATCATTGTCAACGTTTTGCCGCTTTTCATGTGCTTTAAAGGCGATTCGAATCTACCTCCTGAAATCTGTTTCCTGCAATTCTGCCTTGATTTCAAATCCTCTTCTTTGCCTTCCCTCAATATATTTGTGGACGAGAGTTATCATTTATAACTCTGCAGGTTTGTGAATTGCAGTGCCCTGAACCTCCTTTTTACGACTCGTGTTTTTGGGAGATGGCCGCAAAAGCGCAGGATGGCTTCAGGCCCTGTTCTGGTTCCGGGTGGCAGGCTGAGCCTGTGGTTAATTCTTCTTCCTGATGGGAAAATAGAGTGACCTGTGCCTGTCCCAACACCAAGAGCTAGTCTTTCATTGGTTCCACGTCTTCCCGTTCATCCTCAGTACAAATTGCAAACTGTACGGAACAGGAGGTTAAAGGTGCTGATGCTCCAAGGAGGGAGATTGCTAGTAAAGTGGCTGGAATGGCGAACCCGGGCACAAGCAGATGAGAAATGAGGTGCGTTTTAGAAACCTTTCCCCATCACACGGTGTACCATCTTCTGGGTATCTCATGCATGTTTTCGATGTAGGAAGATGCCCTTGAACCTGGAGATTTGGGACCCATGCGATGGGTACCACGCAGTATTACTTTAAAGGGTCTGCGTTTGCTCACCCAACCTCACCAAACCTCTCAGCCGCAACAGTGTCCACCCTTATGTCTCATCCAGCTGTGGGTCTAGATATGGTCAATCCAGGTTGCATCACAGCCCCTGAACGCATTGTGTAAGAATTTCTATCTCTTTCACTGTCTTTGTTTCATGGGTTTTTCAAAGTAATTTATTTTTATAATGGGGTTTAGCTGCTTTTCACTGCTGTGTTTATGCCGCTTTACACCCACTTGACACACTAACAGAGAGATATCAATACATAGGTTTTAAGATTATTACTAGTCAGATATATTCTTGTGCGGTGAATAGGGCGTGTTGAGTCCAGTTCTCTGAGCAAGCAGTAGGTCTTGTCTATTACATATTGGTTTTATGGAACGGTATCTGAGCTAATTTGAAACCCTTGTTTTATGTATCACCCCACCTCACCTTTCCCGTTAAGCAGCCATAGTGTGTTTTCTGCATGTGTGACTCTGTTCTGTTTTGTAATTCTGTTCAAGTGTAACGGTTTTTACATTCCCTCTATCAGTGATACCTTATGAGAAGTGTCCTTTTCTGTGTGACTTATTTCACTTAGAATCGTCGTACCTAAATCCACTCATCATGCTGCTACTAGCCTTATGACATTGATTTCACGGCTGAGTGATATTCCATTGTACATAAGGACCACAACTTCTTTATCCATTTTTCTCTTTCCTGGGATATTGAAGGTGGAATGAAGTGGAGGTCCTTGTCAACAGAGCAGCCCTAAACTTTGGGGTGCTTGTGTCTTGCTGATTTTTAATTTTCCCAATTTATACCCCCATGAGTGGAAGTGCCCTATGCTCTCTAAGCTTTGCTTTTTAGACGTTTCAGGACTCACCGTACACTTCTCCAGAGTGGCTGTTGACAATTTACATCCCGCCCATCAGTGTAGCAAGGCTCCCATTTCTCCATGGCCTGTCCTGCATTTCTGGTTTTGACACTTTTTTCAGCATGGCCCTTTTGACCGATGGGAAGCGAGACATCTTTGTAGCGCTGATTTGCCTTTCCAGGTTGCTTGGTTGGCCAAACAGGGCGTATGCGTTTTTTCCTGAATATATTCAGGAAAAAACGCATACGCCCTTTTTGGCCAAGGGCATCATTGTCAACGTTTTGCCGCTTTTCATGTGCTTTAAAGGCGATTCGAATCTACCTCCTGAAATCTGTTTCCTGCAATTCTGCCTTGATTTCAAATCCTCTTCTTTGCCTTCCCTCAATATATTTGTGGATGAGAGTTATCATTTATAAGTCTGCAGGTTTGTGAATTGCAGTGCCCTGAACCTCCATTTTACAACTCGCTTTTTAGGGAGCTGGCCGCAAAAGCGCAGGATGGCTTCAGGCCCTGTTCTGGTTCCGGGTGGCAGGCTGAGGCTGTGGTTAATTCTTCTTCCTGATGGGAAAATAGAGTGACCTGTGCCTGTCCCAACACCAAGAGCTAGTCTCTCATTGGTTCCACGTCTTCCAGTTCATCCTCAGGACAAATTGCAACCTGTACGGAACAGGAGGTTAAAGGTGCTGATGATCCAAGGAGGGAGATTGCTAGTAAAGCGGCTGGAATAGCGAACCCGGGCACAAGGAGATGAGAAATGAGGTGCGTTTTAGAAACCTTTCCACATCACACGGTGTACCATCTTCTGGGTTTCTCATGCATGTTTTCGATGTAGGAAGATGCCCTTGAACCTGGAGATTTGGGACCCATGCGATGGGTACCATGCAGTATTACTTTAAAGGGTCTGCGTTTGCTCACCCAACCTCACCAAACCTCTCAGCCGCAACAGTGTCCACCCTTATGTCTCATCCAGCTGTGGGTCTAGATATGGTCAATCCAGGTTGCATCACAGCCCCTGAACGCATTGTGTAAGAATTTCTATCTCTTTCACTGTCTTTGTTTCATGGGTTTTTCAAAGTAATTTATTTTTATAATGGGGTTTAGCTGCTTTTCACTGCTGTGTTTATGCCGCTTTACACCCACTTGACACACTAACAGAGAGATATCAATACATAGGTTTTAAGATTATTACTAGTCAGATATATTCTTGTGCGGTGAATAGGGCGTGTTGAGTCCAGTTCTCTGAGCAAGCAGTAGGTCTTGTCTATTACATATTGGTTTTATGGAACGGTATCTGAGCTAATTTGAAACCCTTGTTTTATGTATCACCCCACCTCACCTTTCCCGTTAAGCAGCCATAGTGTGTTTTCTGCATGTGTGACTCTGTTCTGTTTTGTAATTCTGTTCAAGTGTAACGGTTTTTACATTCCCTCTATCAGTGATACCTTATGAGAAGTGTCCTTTTCTGTGTGACTTATTTCACTTAGAATCGTCGTACCTAAATCCACTCATCATGCTGCTACTAGCCTTATGACATTGATTTCATGGCTGAGTGATATTCCATTGTACATAAGGACCACATCTTCTTTATCCATTTTTCTCTTTCCTGGGATATTGAAGGTGGAATGAAGTGGAGGTCCTTGTCAACAGAGCAGCCCTAAACTTTGGGGTGCTTGTGTCTTGCTGATTTTTAATTTTCCCAATTTATACCCCCATGAGTGGAAGTGCCCTATGCTCTCTAAGCTTTGCTTTTTAGACGTTTCAGGACTCACCGTACACTTCTCCAGAGTGGCTGTTGACAATTTACATCCCGCCCATCAGTGTAGCAAGGCTCCCATTTCTCCATGGCCTGTCCTGCATTTCTGGTTTTGACACTTTTTTCAGCATGGCCCTTTTGACCGATGGGAAGCGAGACATCTTTGTAGCGCTGATTTGCCTTTCCAGGTTGCTTGGTTGGCCAAAAAGGGCGTATGCGTTTTTTTCTGAATATATTCAGGAAAAAACGCATACGCCCTTTTTGGCCAAGGGCATCATTGTCAACGTTTTGCCGCTTTTCATGTGCTTTAAAGGCGATTCGAATCTACCTCCTGAAATCTGTTTCCTGCAATTCTGCCTTGATTTCAAACCCTCTTCTTTGCCTTCCCTCAATATATTTGTGGACGAGAGTTATCATTTATAACTCTGCAGGTTTGTGAATTGCAGTGCCCTGAACCTCCATTTTACAACTCGCTTTTTAGGGAGCTGGCCGCAAAAGCGCAGGATGGCTTCAGGCCCTGTTCTGGTTCCGGGTGGCAGGCTGAGCCTGTGGTTAATTCTTCTTCCTGATGGGAAAATAGAGTGACCTGTGCCTGTCCCAACACCAAGAGCTAGTCTTTCATTGGTTCCACGTCTTCCCGTTCATCCTCAGTACAAATTGCAAACTGTACGGAACAGGAGGTTAAAGGTGCTGATGCTCCAAGGAGGGAGATTGCTAGTAAAGTGGCTGGAATGGCGAACCCGGGCACAAGCAGATGAGAAATGAGGTGCGTTTTAGAAACCTTTCCCCATCACACGGTGTACCATCTTCTGGGTATCTCATGCATGTTTTCGATGTAGGAAGATGCCCTTGAACCTGGAGATTTGGGACCCATGCGATGGGTACCACGCAGTATTACTTTAAAGGGTCTGCGTTTGCTCACCCAACCTCACCAAACCTCTCAGCCGCAACAGTGTCCACCCTTATGTCTCATCCAGCTGTGGGTCTAGATATGGTCAATCCAGGTTGCATCACAGCCCCTGAACGCATTGTGTAAGAATTTCTATCTCTTTCACTGTCTTTGTTTCATGGGTTTTTCAAAGTAATTTATTTTTATAATGGGGTTTAGCTGCTTTTCACTGCTGTGTTTATGCCGCTTTACACCCACTTGACACACTAACAGAGAGATATCAATACATAGGTTTTAAGATTATTACTAGTCAGATATATTCTTGTGCGGTGAATAGGGCGTGTTGAGTCCAGTTCTCTGAGCAAGCAGTAGGTCTTGTCTATTACATATTGGTTTTATGGAACGGTATCTGAGCTAATTTGAAACCCTTGTTTTATGTATCACCCCACCTCACCTTTCCCGTTAAGCAGCCATAGTGTGTTTTCTGCATGTGTGACTCTGTTCTGTTTTGTAATTCAGTTCAAGTGTAACGGTTTTTACATTCCCTCTATCAGTGATACCTTATGAGAAGTGTCCTTTTCTGTGTGACTTATTTCACTTAGAATCGTCGTACCTAAATCCACTCATCATGCTGCTACTAGCCTTATGACATTGATTTCATGGCTGAGTGATATTCCATTGTACATAAGGACCACAACTTCTTTACCCATTTTTCTCTTTCCTGGGATATTGAAGGTGGAATGAAGTGGAGGTCCTTGTCAACAGAGCAGCCCTAAACTTTGGGGTGCTTGTGTCTTGCTGATTTTTAATTTTCCCAATTTATACCCCCATGAGTGGAAGTGCCCTATGCTCTCTAAGCTTTGCTTTTTAGACGTTTCAGGACTCACCGTACACTTCTCCAGAGTGGCTGTTGACAATTTACATCCCGCCCATCAGTGTAGCAAGGCTCCCATTTCTCCATGGCCTGTCCTGCATTTCTGGTTTTGACACTTTTTTCAGCATGGCCCTTTTGACCGATGGGAAGCGAGACATCTTTGTAGCGCTGATTTGCCTTTCCAGGTTGCTTGGTTGGCCAAAAAGGGCGTATGCGTTTTTTCCTGAATATATTCAGGAAAAAACGCATACGCCCTTTTTGGCCAAGGGCATCATTGTCAACGTTTTGCCGCTTTTCATGTGCTTTAAAGGTGATTCGAATCTACCTCCTGAAATCTGTTTCCTGCAATTCTGCCTTGATTTCAAATCCTCTTCTTTGCCTTCCCTCAATATATTTGTGGATGAGAGTTATCATTTATAAGTCTGCAGGTTTGTGAATTGCAGTGCCCTGAACCTCCATTTTACAACTCGCTTTTTAGGGAGCTGGCCGCAAAAGCGCAGGATGGCTTCAGGCCCTGTTCTGGTTCCGGGTGGCAGGCTGAGCCTGTGGTTAATTCTTCTTCCTGATGGGAAAATAGAGTGACCTGTGCCTGTCCCAACACCAAGAGCTAGTCTTTCATTGGTTCCACGTCTTCCCGTTCATCCTCAGTACAAATTGCAAACTGTACGGAACAGGAGGTTAAAGGTGCTGATGCTCCAAGGAGGGAGATTGCTAGTAAAGTGGCTGGAATGGCGAACCCGGGCACAAGCAGATGAGAAATGAGGTGCGTTTTAGAAACCTTTCCCCATCACACGGTGTACCATCTTCTGGGTATCTCATGCATGTTTTCGATGTAGGAAGATGCCCTTGAACCTGGAGATTTGGGACCCATGCGATGGGTACCACGCAGTATTACTTTAAAGGGTCTGCGTTTGCTCACCCAACCTCACCAAACCTCTCAGCCGCAACAGTGTCCACCCTTATGTCTCATCCAGCTGTGGGTCTAGATATGGTCAATCCAGGTTGCATCACAGCCCCTGAACGCATTGTGTAAGAATTTCTCTCTCTTTCACTGTCTTTGTTTCATGGGTTTTTCAAAGTAATTTATTTTTATAATGGGGTTTAGCTGCTTTTCACTGCTGTGTTTATGCCGCTTTTTACCCACTTGACACACTAACAGAGAGATATCAATACATAGGTTTTAAGATTATTACTAGTCAGATATATTCTTGTGCGGTGAATAGGGCGTGTTGAGTCCAGTTCTCTGAGCAAGGAGTAGGTCTTGTCTATTACATATTGGGTTTATGGAACGGTATCTGAGCTAATTTGAAACCCTTGTTTTATGTATCACCCCACCTCACCTTTCCCGTTAAGCAGCCATAGTGTGTTTTCTGCATGTGTGACTCTGTTCTGTTTTGTAATTCAGTTCAAGTGTAACGGTTTTTACATTCCCTCTATCAGTGATACCTTATGAGAAGTGTCCTTTTCTGTGTGACTTATTTCACTTAGAATCGTCGTACCTAAATCCACTCATCATGCTGCTATTAGCCTTATGACATTGATTTCATGGCTGAGTGATATACCATTGTACATAAGGACCACAACTTCTTTATCCATTTTTCTCTTTCCTGGGATATTGAAGGTGGAATGAAGTGGAGGTCCTTGTCAACAGAGCAGCCCTAAACTTTGGGGTGCTTGTGTCTTGCTGATTTTTAATTTTCCCAATTTATACCCCCATGAGTGGAAGTGCCCTATGCTCTCTAAGCTTTGCTTTTTAGACGTTTCAGGACTCACCGTACACTTCTCCAGAGTGGCTGTTGACAATTTACATCCCGCCCATCAGTGTAGCAAGGCTCCCATTTCTCCATGGCCTGTCCTGCATTTCTGGTTTTGACACTTTTTTCAGCATGGCCCTTTTGACCGATGGGAAGCGAGACATCTTTGTAGCGCTGATTTGCCTTTCCAGGTTGCTTGGTTGGCCAAAAAGGGCGTATGCGTTTTTTCCTGAATATATTCAGGAAAAAACGCATACGCCCTTTTTGGCCAAGGGCATCATTGTCAACGTTTTGCCGCTTTTCATGTGCTTTAAAGGCGATTCGAATCTACCTCCTGAAATCTGTTTCCTGCAATTCTGCCTTGATTTCAAATCCTCTTCTTTGCCTTCCCTCAATATATTTGTGGATGAGAGTTATCATTTATAAGTCTGCAGGTTTGTGAATTGCAGTGCCCTGAACCTCCATTTTACAACTCGCTTTTTAGGGAGCTGGCCGCAAAAGCGCAGGATGGCTTCAGGCCCTGTTCTGGTTCCGGGTGGCAGGCTGAGCCTGTGGTTAATTCTTCTTCCTGATGGGAAAATAGAGTGACCTGTGCCTGTCCCAACACCAAGAGCTACTCTTTCATTGGTTCCACATCTTCCCGTTCATCCTCAGTACAAATTGCAACCTGTAAGGAACAGGAGGTTAAAGGTGCTGATGCTCCAAGGTGGGAGATTGCTAGTAAAGTGGCTGGAATGGCGAACCCGGGCACAAGCAGATGAGAAATGAGGTGCGTTTTAGAAACCTTTCCCCATCACACGGTGTACCATCTTCTGGGTATCTTATGCATGTTTTCGATGTAGGAAGATGCCCTTGAACCTGGAGATTTGGGACCCATGCGATGGGTACCACGCAGTATTACTTTAAAGGGTCTGCGTTTGCTCACCCAACCTCACCAAACCTCTCAGCCGCAACAGTGTCCACCCTTATGTCTCATCCAGCTGTGGGTCTAGATATGGTCAATCCAGGTTGCATCACAGCCCCTGAACGCATTGTGTAAGAATTTCTCTCTCTTTCACTGTCTTTGTTTCATGGGTTTTTCAAAGTAATTTATTTTTATAATGGGGTTTAGCTGCTTTTCACTGCTGTGTTTATGCCGCTTTTTACCCACTTGACACACTAACAGAGAGATATCAATACATAGGTTTTAAGATTATTACTAGTCAGATATATTCTTGTGCGGTGAATAGGGCATGTTGAGTCCAGTTCTCTGAGCAAGGAGTAGGTCTTGTCTATTACATATTGGGTTTATGGAACGGTATCTGAGCTAATTTGAAACCCTTGTTTTATGTATCACCCCACCTCACCTTTCCCGTTAAGCAGCCATAGTGTGTTTTCTGCATGTGTGACTCTGTTCTGTTTTGTAATTCAGTTCAAGTGTAACGGTTTTTACATTCCCTCTATCAGTGATACCTTATGAGAAGTGTCCTTTTCTGTGTGACTTATTTCACTTAGAATCGTCGTACCTAAATCCACTCATCATGCTGCTATTAGCCTTATGACATTGATTTCATGGCTGAGTGATATACCATTGTACATAAGGACCACAACTTCTTTATCCATTTTTCTCTTTCCTGGGATATTGAAGGTGGAATGAAGTGGAGGTCCTTGTCAACAGAGCAGCCCTAAACTTTGGGGTGCTTGTGTCTTGCTGATTTTTAATTTTCCCAATTTATACCCCCATGAGTGGAAGTGCCCTATGCTCTCTAAGCTTTGCTTTTTAGACGTTTCAGGACTCACCGTACACTTCTCCAGAGTGGCTGTTGACAATTTACATCCCGCCCATCAGTGTAGCAAGGCTCCCATTTCTCCATGGCCTGTCCTGCATTTCTGGTTTTGACACTTTTTTCAGCATGGCCCTTTTGACCGATGGGAAGCGAGACATCTTTGTAGCGCTGATTTGCCTTTCCAGGTTGCTTGGTTGGCCAAAAAGGGCGTATGCGTTTTTTCCTGAATATATTCAGGAAAAAACGCATACGCCCTTTTTGGCCAAGGGCATCATTGTCAACGTTTTGCCGCTTTTCATGTGCTTTAAAGGCGATTCGAATCTACCTCCTGAAATCTGTTTCCTGCAATTCTGCCTTGATTTCAAATCCTCTTCTTTGCCTTCCCTCAATATATTTGTGGATGAGAGTTATCATTTATAAGTCTGCAGGTTTGTGAATTGCAGTGCCCTGAACCTCCATTTTACAACTCGCTTTTTAGGGAGCTGGCCGCAAAAGCGCAGGATGGCTTCAGGCCCTGTTCTGGTTCCGGGTGGCAGGCTGAGCCTGTGGTTAATTCTTCTTCCTGATGGGAAAATAGAGTGACCTGTGCCTGTCCCAACACCAAGAGCTAGTCTTTCATTGGTTCCACGTCTTCCCGTTCATCCTCAGTACAAATTGCAAACTGTACGGAACAGGAGGTTAAAGGTGCTGATGCTCCAAGGAGGGAGATTGCTAGTAAAGTGGCTGGAATGGCGAACCCGGGCACAAGCAGATGAGAAATGAGGTGCGTTTTAGAAACCTTTCCCCATCACACGGTGTACCATCTTCTGGGTATCTCATGCATGTTTTCGATGTAGGAAGATGCCCTTGAACCTGGAGATTTGGGACCCATGCGATGGGTACCACGCAGTATTACTTTAAAGGGTCTGCGTTTGCTCACCCAACCTCACCAAACCTCTCAGCCGCAACAGTGTCCACCCTTATGTCTCATCCAGCTGTGGGTCTAGATATGGTCAATCCAGGTTGCATCACAGCCCCTGAACGCATTGTGTAAGAATTTCTCTCTCTTTCACTGTCTTTGTTTCATGGGTTTTTCAAAGTAATTTATTTTTATAATGGGGTTTAGCTGCTTTTCACTGCTGTGTTTATGCCGCTTTTTACCCACTTGACACACTAACAGACAGATATCAATACATAGGTTTTAAGATTATTACTAGTCAGATATATTCTTGTGCGGTGAATAGGGCGTGTTGAGTCCAGTTCTCTGAGCAAGGAGTAGGTCTTGTCTATTACATATTGGGTTTATGGAATGGTATCTGAGCTAATTTGAAACCCTTGTTTTATGTATCACCCCACCTCACCTTTCCCGTTAAGCAGCCATAGTGTGTTTTCTGCATGTGTGACTCTGTTCTGTTTTGTAATTCAGTTCAAGTGTAACGGTTTTTACATTCCCTCTATAAGTGATACCTTATGAGAAGTGTCCTTTTCTGTGTGACTTATTTCACTTAGAGTCGTCGTACCTAAATCCACTCATCATGCTGCTACTAGCCTTATGACATTGATTTCATGGCTGAATGATATTCCATTGTACATAAGGACCACAACTTCTTTATCCATTTTTCTCTTTCCTGGGATATTGAAGGTGGAATGAAGTGGAGGTCCTTGTCAACAGAGCAGCCCTAAACTTTGGGGTGCTTGTGTCTTGCTGATTTTTAATTTTCCCAATTTATACCCCCATGAGTGGAAGTGCCCTATGCTCTCTAAGCTTTGCTTTTTAGACGTTTCAGGACTCACCGTACACTTCTCCAGAGTGGCTGTTGACAATTTACATCCCGCCCATCAGTGTAGCAAGGCTCCCATTTCTCCATGGCCTGTCCTGCATTTCTGGTTTTGACACTTTTTTCAGCATGGCCCTTTTGACCGATGGGAAGCGAGACATCTTTGTAGCGCTGATTTGCCTTTCCAGGTTGCTTGGTTGGCCAAAAAGGGCGTATGCGTTTTTTCCTGAATATATTCAGGAAAAAACGCATACGCCCTTTTTGGCCAAGGGCATCATTGTCAACGTTTTGCCGCTTTTCATGTGCTTTAAAGGCGATTCGAATCTACCTCCTGAAATCTGTTTCCTGCAATTCTGCCTTGATTTCAAATCCTCTTCTTTGCCTTCCCTCAATATATTTGTGGATGAGAGTTATCATTTATAAGTCTGCAGGTTTGTGAATTGCAGTGCCCTGAACCTCCATTTTACAACTCGCTTTTTAGGGAGCTGGCCGCAAAAGCGCAGGATGGCTTCAGGCCCTGTTCTGGTTCCGGGGGGCAGGCTGAGCCTGTGGTTAATTCTTCTTCCTGATGGGAAAATAGAGTGACCTGTGCCTGTCCCAACACCAAGAGCTACTCTTTCATTGGTTCCACATCTTCCCGTTCATCCTCAGTACAAATTGCAACCTGTAAGGAACAGGAGGTTAAAGGTGCTGATGCTCCAAGGAGGGAGATTGCTAGTAAAGTGGCTGGAATGGCGAACCCGGGCACAAGCAGATGAGAAATGAGGTGCGTTTTAGAAACCTTTCCCCATCACACGGTGTACCATCTTCTGGGTATCTTATGCATGTTTTCGATGTAGGAAGATGCCCTTGAACCTGGAGATTTGGGACCCATGCGATGGGTACCACGCAGTATTACTTTAAAGGGTCTGCGTTTGCTCACCCAACCTCACCAAACCTCTCAGCCGCAACAGTGTCCACCCTTATGTCTCATCCAGCTGTGGGTCTAGATATGGTCAATCCAGGTTGCATCACAGCCCCTGAACGCATTGTGTAAGAATTTCTCTCTCTTTCACTGTCTTTGTTTCATGGGTTTTTCAAAGTAATTTATTTTTATAATGGGGTTTAGCTGCTTTTCACTGCTGTGTTTATGCCGCTTTTTACCCACTTGACACACTAACAGAGAGATATCAATACATAGGTTTTAAGATTATTACTAGTCAGATATATTCTTGTGCGGTGAATAGGGCATGTTGAGTCCAGTTCTCTGAGCAAGGAGTAGGTCTTGTCTATTACATATTGGGTTTATGGAACGGTATCTGAGCTAATTTGAAACCCTTGTTTTATGTATCACCCCACCTCACCTTTCCCGTTAAGCAGCCATAGTGTGTTTTCTGCATGTGTGACTCTGTTCTGTTTTGTAATTCAGTTCAAGTGTAACGGTTTTTACATTCCCTCTATCAGTGATACCTTATGAGAAGTGTCCTTTTCTGTGTGACTTATTTCACTTAGAATCGTCGTACCTAAATCCACTCATCATGCTGCTATTAGCCTTATGACATTGATTTCATGGCTGAGTGATATACCATTGTACATAAGGACCACAACTTCTTTATCCATTTTTCTCTTTCCTGGGATATTGAAGGTGGAATGAAGTGGAGGTCCTTGTCAACAGAGCAGCCCTAAACTTTGGGGTGCTTGTGTCTTGCTGATTTTTAATTTTCCCAATTTATACCCCCATGAGTGGAAGTGCCCTATGCTCTCTAAGCTTTGCTTTTTAGACGTTTCAGGACTCACCGTACACTTCTCCAGAGTGGCTGTTGACAATTTACATCCCGCCCATCAGTGTAGCAAGGCTCCCATTTCTCCATGGCCTGTCCTGCATTTCTGGTTTTGACACTTTTTTCAGCATGGCCCTTTTGACCGATGGGAAGCGAGACATCTTTGTAGCGCTGATTTGCCTTTCCAGGTTGCTTGGTTGGCCAAAAAGGGCGTATGCGTTTTTTCCTGAATATATTCAGGAAAAAACGCATACGCCCTTTTTGGCCAAGGGCATCATTGTCAACGTTTTGCCGCTTTTCATGTGCTTTAAAGGCGATTCGAATCTACCTCCTGAAATCTGTTTCCTGCAATTCTGCCTTGATTTCAAATCCTCTTCTTTGCCTTCCCTCAATATATTTGTGGATGAGAGTTATCATTTATAAGTCTGCAGGTTTGTGAATTGCAGTGCCCTGAACCTCCATTTTACAACTCGCTTTTTAGGGAGCTGGCCGCAAAAGCGCAGGATGGCTTCAGGCCCTGTTCTGGTTCCGGGTGGCAGGCTGAGCCTGTGGTTAATTCTTCTTCCTGATGGGAAAATAGAGTGACCTGTGCCTGTCCCAACACCAAGAGCTAGTCTTTCATTGGTTCCACGTCTTCCCGTTCATCCTCAGTACAAATTGCAAACTGTACGGAACAGGAGGTTAAAGGTGCTGATGCTCCAAGGAGGGAGATTGCTAGTAAAGTGGCTGGAATGGCGAACCCGGGCACAAGCAGATGAGAAATGAGGTGCGTTTTAGAAACCTTTCCCCATCACACGGTGTACCATCTTCTGGGTATCTCATGCATGTTTTCGATGTAGGAAGATGCCCTTGAACCTGGAGATTTGGGACCCATGCGATGGGTACCACGCAGTATTACTTTAAAGGGTCTGCGTTTGCTCACCCAACCTCACCAAACCTCTCAGCCGCAACAGTGTCCACCCTTATGTCTCATCCAGCTGTGGGTCTAGATATGGTCAATCCAGGTTGCATCACAGCCCCTGAACGCATTGTGTAAGAATTTCTATCTCTTTCACTGTCTTTGTTTCATGGGTTTTTCAAAGTAATTTATTTTTATAATGGGGTTTAGCTGCTTTTCACTGCTGTGTTTATGCCGCTTTTTACCCACTTGACACACTAACAGAGAGATATCAATACATAGGTTTTAAGATTATTACTAGTCAGATATATTCTTGTGCGGTGAATAGGGCGTGTTGAGTCCAGTTCTCTGAGCAAGGAGTAGGTCTTGTCTATTACATATTGGGTTTATGGAACGGTATCTGAGCTAATTTGAAACCCTTGTTTTATGTATCACCCCACCTCACCTTTCCCGTTAAGCAGCCATAGTGTGTTTTCTGCATGTGTGACTCTGTTCTGTTTTGTAATTCAGTTCAAGTGTAACGGTTTTTACATTCCCTCTATAAGTGATACCTTATGAGAAGTGTCCTTTTCTGTGTGACTTATTTCACTTAGAGTCGTCGTACCTAAATCCACTCATCATGCTGCTACTAGCCTTATGACATTGATTTCATGGCTGAGTGATATTCCATTGTACATAAGGACCACATCTTCTTTATCCATTTTTCTCTTTCCTGGGATATTGAAGGTGGAATGAAGTGGAGGTCCTTGTCAACAGAGCAGCCCTCAACTTTGGGGTGCTTGTGTCTTGCTGATTTTTAATTTTCCCAATTTATACCCCCATGAGTGGAAGTGCCCTATGCTCTCTAAGCTTTGCTTTTTAGACGTTTCAGGACTCACCGTACACTTCTCCAGAGTGGCTGTTGACAATTTACATCCCGCCCATCAGTGTAGCAAGGCTCCCATTTCTCCATGGCCTGTCCTGCATTTCTGGTTTTGACACTTTTTTCAGCATGGCCCTTTTGACCGATGGGAAGCGAGACATCTTTGTAGCGCTGATTTGCCTTTCCAGGTTGCTTGGTTGGCCAAAAAGGGCGTATGCGTTTTTTTCTGAATATATTCAGGAAAAAACGCATACGCCCTTTTTGGCCAAGGGCATCATTGTCAACGTTTTGCCGCTTTTCATGTGCTTTAAAGGCGATTCGAATCTACCTCCTGAAATCTGTTTCCTGCAATTCTGCCTTGATTTCAAACCCTCTTCTTTGCCTTCCCTCAATATATTTGTGGACGAGAGTTATCATTTATAACTCTGCAGGTTTGTGAATTGCAGTGCCCTGAACCTCCATTTTACAACTCGCTTTTTAGGGAGCTGGCCGCAAAAGCGCAGGATGGCTTCAGGCCCTGTTCTGGTTCCGGGGGGCAGGCTGAGCCTGTGGTTAATTCTTCTTCCTGATGGGAAAATAGAGTGACCTGTGCCTGTCCCAACACCAAGAGCTAGTCTTTCATTGGTTCCACGTCTTCCCGTTCATCCTCAGTACAAATTGCAAACTGTACGGAACAGGAGGTTAAAGGTGCTGATGCTCCAAGGAGGGAGATTGCTAGTAAAGTGGCTGGAATGGCGAACCCGGGCACAAGCAGATGAGAAATGAGGTGCGTTTTAGAAACCTTTCCCCATCACACGGTGTACCATCTTCTGGGTATCTCATGCATGTTTTCGATGTAGGAAGATGCCCTTGAACCTGGAGATTTGGGACCCATGCGATGGGTACCACGCAGTATTACTTTAAAGGGTCTGCGTTTGCTCACCCAACCTCACCAAACCTCTCAGCCGCAACAGTGTCCACCCTTATGTCTCATCCAGCTGTGGGTCTAGATATGGTCAATCCAGGTTGCATCACAGCCCCTGAACGCATTGTGTAAGAATTTCTATCTCTTTCACTGTCTTTGTTTCATGGGTTTTTCAAAGTAATTTATTTTTATAATGGGGTTTAGCTGCTTTTCACTGCTGTGTTTATGCCGCTTTACACCCACTTGACACACTAACAGAGAGATATCAATACATAGGTTTTAAGATTATTACTAGTCAGATATATTCTTGTGCGGTGAATAGGGCGTGTTGAGTCCAGTTCTCTGAGCAAGCAGTAGGTCTTGTCTATTACATATTGGTTTTATGGAACGGTATCTGAGCTAATTTGAAACCCTTGTTTTATGTATCACCCCACCTCACCTTTCCCGTTAAGCAGCCATAGTGTGTTTTCTGCATGTGTGACTCTGTTCTGTTTTGTAATTCAGTTCAAGTGTAACGGTTTTTACATTCCCTCTATCAGTGATACCTTATGAGAAGTGTCCTTTTCTGTGTGACTTATTTCACTTAGAATCGTCGTACCTAAATCCACTCATCATGCTGCTACTAGCCTTATGACATTGATTTCATGGCTGAGTGATATTCCATTGTACATAAGGACCACAACTTCTTTATCCATTTTTCTCTTTCCTGGGATATTGAAGGTGGAATGAAGTGGAGGTCCTTGTCAACAGAGCAGCCCTAAACTTTGGGGTGCTTGTGTCTTGCTGATTTTTAATTTTCCCAATTTATACCCCCATGAGTGGAAGTGCCCTATGCTCTCTAAGCTTTGCTTTTTAGACGTTTCAGGACTCACCGTACACTTCTCCAGAGTGGCTGTTGACAATTTACATCCCGCCCATCAGTGTAGCAAGGCTCCCATTTCTCCATGGCCTGTCCTGCATTTCTGGTTTTGACACTTTTTTCAGCATGGCCCTTTTGACCGATGGGAAGCGAGACATCTTTGTAGCGCTGATTTGCCTTTCCAGGTTGCTTGGTTGGCCAAAAAGGGCGTATGCGTTTTTTCCTGAATATATTCAGGAAAAAACGCATACGCCCTTTTTGGCCAAGGGCATCATTGTCAACGTTTTGCCGCTTTTCATGTGCTTTAAAGGCGATTCGAATCTACCTCCTGAAATCTGTTTCCTGCAATTCTGCCTTGATTTCAAATCCTCTTCTTTGCCTTCCCTCAATATATTTGTGGATGAGAGTTATCATTTATAAGTCTGCAGGTTTGTGAATTGCAGTGCCCTGAACCTCCATTTTACAACTCGCTTTTTAGGGAGCTGGCCGCAAAAGCGCAGGATGGCTTCAGGCCCTGTTCTGGTTCCGGGTGGCAGGCTGAGCCTGTGGTTAATTCTTCTTCCTGATGGGAAAATAGAGTGACCTGTGCCTGTCCCAACACCAAGAGCTAGTCTTTCATTGGTTCCACGTCTTCCCGTTCATCCTCAGTACAAATTGCAAACTGTACGGAACAGGAGGTTAAAGGTGCTGATGCTCCAAGGAGGGAGATTGCTAGTAAAGTGGCTGGAATGGCGAACCCGGGCACAAGCAGATGAGAAATGAGGTGCGTTTTAGAAACCTTTCCCCATCACACGGTGTACCATCTTCTGGGTATCTCATGCATGTTTTCGATGTAGGAAGATGCCCTTGAACCTGGAGATTTGGGACCCATGCGATGGGTACCACGCAGTATTACTTTAAAGGGTCTGCGTTTGCTCACCCAACCTCACCAAACCTCTCAGCCGCAACAGTGTCCACCCTTATGTCTCATCCAGCTGTGGGTCTAGATATGGTCAATCCAGGTTGCATCACAGCCCCTGAACGCATTGTGTAAGAATTTCTCTCTCTTTCACTGTCTTTGTTTCATGGGTTTTTCAAAGTAATTTATTTTTATAATGGGGTTTAGCTGCTTTTCACTGCTGTGTTTATGCCGCTTTTTACCCACTTGACACACTAACAGAGAGATATCAATACATAGGTTTTAAGATTATTACTAGTCAGATATATTCTTGTGCGGTGAATAGGGCGTGTTGAGTCCAGTTCTCTGAGCAAGGAGTAGGTCTTGTCTATTACATATTGGGTTTATGGAACGGTATCTGAGCTAATTTGAAACCCTTGTTTTATGTATCACCCCACCTCACCTTTCCCGTTAAGCAGCCATAGTGTGTTTTCTGCATGTGTGACTCTGTTCTGTTTTGTAATTCAGTTCAAGTGTAACGGTTTTTACATTCCCTCTATCAGTGATACCTTATGAGAAGTGTCCTTTTCTGTGTGACTTATTTCACTTAGAATCGTCGTACCTAAATCCACTCATCATGCTGCTATTAGCCTTATGACATTGATTTCATGGCTGAGTGATATACCATTGTACATAAGGACCACAACTTCTTTATCCATTTTTCTCTTTCCTGGGATATTGAAGGTGGAATGAAGTGGAGGTCCTTGTCAACAGAGCAGCCCTAAACTTTGGGGTGCTTGTGTCTTGCTGATTTTTAATTTTCCCAATTTATACCCCCATGAGTGGAAGTGCCCTATGCTCTCTAAGCTTTGCTTTTTAGACGTTTCAGGACTCACCGTACACTTCTCCAGAGTGGCTGTTGACAATTTACATCCCGCCCATCAGTGTAGCAAGGCTCCCATTTCTCCATGGCCTGTCCTGCATTTCTGGTTTTGACACTTTTTTCAGCATGGCCCTTTTGACCGATGGGAAGCGAGACATCTTTGTAGCGCTGATTTGCCTTTCCAGGTTGCTTGGTTGGCCAAAAAGGGCGTATGCGTTTTTTCCTGAATATATTCAGGAAAAAACGCATACGCCCTTTTTGGCCAAGGGCATCATTGTCAACGTTTTGCCGCTTTTCATGTGCTTTAAAGGCGATTCGAATCTACCTCCTGAAATCTGTTTCCTGCAATTCTGCCTTGATTTCAAATCCTCTTCTTTGCCTTCCCTCAATATATTTGTGGATGAGAGTTATCATTTATAAGTCTGCAGGTTTGTGAATTGCAGTGCCCTGAACCTCCATTTTACAACTCGCTTTTTAGGGAGCTGGCCGCAAAAGCGCAGGATGGCTTCAGGCCCTGTTCTGGTTCCGGGTGGCAGGCTGAGCCTGTGGTTAATTCTTCTTCCTGATGGGAAAATAGAGTGACCTGTGCCTGTCCCAACACCAAGAGCTACTCTTTCATTGGTTCCACATCTTCCCGTTCATCCTCAGTACAAATTGCAACCTGTAAGGAACAGGAGGTTAAAGGTGCTGATGCTCCAAGGAGGGAGATTGCTAGTAAAGTGGCTGGAATGGCGAACCCGGGCACAAGCAGATGAGAAATGAGGTGCGTTTTAGAAACCTTTCCCCATCACACGGTGTACCATCTTCTGGGTATCTTATGCATGTTTTCGATGTAGGAAGATGCCCTTGAACCTGGAGATTTGGGACCCATGCGATGGGTACCACGCAGTATTACTTTAAAGGGTCTGCGTTTGCTCACCCAACCTCACCAAACCTCTCAGCCGCAACAGTGTCCACCCTTATGTCTCATCCAGCTGTGGGTCTAGATATGGTCAATCCAGGTTGCATCACAGCCCCTGAACGCATTGTGTAAGAATTTCTCTCTCTTTCACTGTCTTTGTTTCATGGGTTTTTCAAAGTAATTTATTTTTATAATGGGGTTTAGCTGCTTTTCACTGCTGTGTTTATGCCGCTTTTTACCCACTTGACACACTAACAGAGAGATATCAATACATAGGTTTTAAGATTATTACTAGTCAGATATATTCTTGTGCGGTGAATAGGGCATGTTGAGTCCAGTTCTCTGAGCAAGGAGTAGGTCTTGTCTATTACATATTGGGTTTATGGAATGGTATCTGAGCTAATTTGAAACCCTTGTTTTATGTATCACCCCACCTCACCTTTCCCGTTAAGCAGCCATAGTGTGTTTTCTGCATGTGTGACTCTGTTCTGTTTTGTAATTCAGTTCAAGTGTAACGGTTTTTACATTCCCTCTATCAGTGATACCTTATGAGAAGTGTCCTTTTCTGTGTGACTTATTTCACTTAGAATCGTCGTACCTAAATCCACTCATCATGCTGCTATTAGCCTTATGACATTGATTTCATGGCTGAGTGATATACCATTGTACATAAGGACCACAACTTCTTTATCCATTTTTCTCTTTCCTGGGATATTGAAGGTGGAATGAAGTGGAGGTCCTTGTCAACAGAGCAGCCCTAAACTTTGGGGTGCTTGTGTCTTGCTGATTTTTAATTTTCCCAATTTATACCCCCATGAGTGGAAGTGCCCTATGCTCTCTAAGCTTTGCTTTTTAGACGTTTCAGGACTCACCGTACACTTCTCCAGAGTGGCTGTTGACAATTTACATCCCGCCCATCAGTGTAGCAAGGCTCCCATTTCTCCATGGCCTGTCCTGCATTTCTGGTTTTGACACTTTTTTCAGCATGGCCCTTTTGACCGATGGGAAGCGAGACATCTTTGTAGCGCTGATTTGCCTTTCCAGGTTGCTTGGTTGGCCAAAAAGGGCGTATGCGTTTTTTCCTGAATATATTCAGGAAAAAACGCATACGCCCTTTTTGGCCAAGGGCATCATTGTCAACGTTTTGCCGCTTTTCATGTGCTTTAAAGGCGATTCGAATCTACCTCCTGAAATCTGTTTCCTGCAATTCTGCCTTGATTTCAAATCCTCTTCTTTGCCTTCCCTCAATATATTTGTGGATGAGAGTTATCATTTATAAGTCTGCAGGTTTGTGAATTGCAGTGCCCTGAACCTCCATTTTACAACTCGCTTTTTAGGGAGCTGGCCGCAAAAGCGCAGGATGGCTTCAGGCCCTGTTCTGGTTCCGGGTGGCAGGCTGAGCCTGTGGTTAATTCTTCTTCCTGATGGGAAAATAGAGTGACCTGTGCCTGTCCCAACACCAAGAGCTAGTCTTTCATTGGTTCCACGTCTTCCCGTTCATCCTCAGTACAAATTGCAAACTGTACGGAACAGGAGGTTAAAGGTGCTGATGCTCCAAGGAGGGAGATTGCTAGTAAAGTGGCTGGAATGGCGAACCCGGGCACAAGCAGATGAGAAATGAGGTGCGTTTTAGAAACCTTTCCCCATCACACGGTGTACCATCTTCTGGGTATCTCATGCATGTTTTCGATGTAGGAAGATGCCCTTGAACCTGGAGATTTGGGACCCATGCGATGGGTACCACGCAGTATTACTTTAAAGGGTCTGCGTTTGCTCACCCAACCTCACCAAACCTCTCAGCCGCAACAGTGTCCACCCTTATGTCTCATCCAGCTGTGGGTCTAGATATGGTCAATCCAGGTTGCATCACAGCCCCTGAACGCATTGTGTAAGAATTTCTCTCTCTTTCACTGTCTTTGTTTCATGGGTTTTTCAAAGTAATTTATTTTTATAATGGGGTTTAGCTGCTTTTCACTGCTGTGTTTATGCCGCTTTTTACCCACTTGACACACTAACAGAGAGATATCAATACATAGGTTTTAAGATTATTACTAGTCAGATATATTCTTGTGCGGTGAATAGGGCGTGTTGAGTCCAGTTCTCTGAGCAAGGAGTAGGTCTTGTCTATTACATATTGGGTTTATGGAATGGTATCTGAGCTAATTTGAAACCCTTGTTTTATGTATCACCCCACCTCACCTTTCCCGTTAAGCAGCCATAGTGTGTTTTCTGCATGTGTGACTCTGTTCTGTTTTGTAATTCAGTTCAAGTGTAACGGTTTTTACATTCCCTCTATAAGTGATACCTTATGAGAAGTGTCCTTTTCTGTGTGACTTATTTCACTTAGAGTCGTCGTACCTAAATCCACTCATCATGCTGCTACTAGCCTTATGACATTGATTTCATGGCTGAGTGATATTCCATTGTACATAAGGACCACAACTTCTTTATCCATTTTTCTCTTTCCTGGGATATTGAAGGTGGAATGAAGTGGAGGTCCTTGTCAACAGAGCAGCCCTAAACTTTGGGGTGCTTGTGTCTTGCTGATTTTTAATTTTCCCAATTTATACCCCCATGAGTGGAAGTGCCCTATGCTCTCTAAGCTTTGCTTTTTAGACGTTTCAGGACTCACCGTACACTTCTCCAGAGTGGCTGTTGACAATTTACATCCCGCCCATCAGTGTAGCAAGGCTCCCATTTCTCCATGGCCTGTCCTGCATTTCTGGTTTTGACACTTTTTTCAGCATGGCCCTTTTGACCGATGGGAAGCGAGACATCTTTGTAGCGCTGATTTGCCTTTCCAGGTTGCTTGGTTGGCCAAAAAGGGCGTATGCGTTTTTTCCTGAATATATTCAGGAAAAAACGCATACGCCCTTTTTGGCCAAGGGCATCATTGTCAACGTTTTGCCGCTTTTCATGTGCTTTAAAGGCGATTCGAATCTACCTCCTGAAATCTGTTTCCTGCAATTCTGCCTTGATTTCAAATCCTCTTCTTTGCCTTCCCTCAATATATTTGTGGATGAGAGTTATCATTTATAAGTCTGCAGGTTTGTGAATTGCAGTGCCCTGAACCTCCATTTTACAACTCGCTTTTTAGGGAGCTGGCCGCAAAAGCGCAGGATGGCTTCAGGCCCTGTTCTGGTTCCGGGGGGCAGGCTGAGCCTGTGGTTAATTCTTCTTCCTGATGGGAAAATAGAGTGACCTGTGCCTGTCCCAACACCAAGAGCTACTCTTTCATTGGTTCCACATCTTCCCGTTCATCCTCAGTACAAATTGCAACCTGTAAGGAACAGGAGGTTAAAGGTGCTGATGCTCCAAGGAGGGAGATTGCTAGTAAAGTGGCTGGAATGGCGAACCCGGGCACAAGCAGATGAGAAATGAGGTGCGTTTTAGAAACCTTTCCCCATCACACGGTGTACCATCTTCTGGGTATCTTATGCATGTTTTCGATGTAGGAAGATGCCCTTGAACCTGGAGATTTGGGACCCATGCGATGGGTACCACGCAGTATTACTTTAAAGGGTCTGCGTTTGCTCACCCAACCTCACCAAACCTCTCAGCCGCAACAGTGTCCACCCTTATGTCTCATCCAGCTGTGGGTCTAGATATGGTCAATCCAGGTTGCATCACAGCCCCTGAACGCATTGTGTAAGAATTTCTCTCTCTTTCACTGTCTTTGTTTCATGGGTTTTTCAAAGTAATTTATTTTTATAATGGGGTTTAGCTGCTTTTCACTGCTGTGTTTATGCCGCTTTTTACCCACTTGACACACTAACAGAGAGATATCAATACATAGGTTTTAAGATTATTACTAGTCAGATATATTCTTGTGCGGTGAATAGGGCATGTTGAGTCCAGTTCTCTGAGCAAGGAGTAGGTCTTGTCTATTACATATTGGGTTTATGGAACGGTATCTGAGCTAATTTGAAACCCTTGTTTTATGTATCACCCCACCTCACCTTTCCCGTTAAGCAGCCATAGTGTGTTTTCTGCATGTGTGACTCTGTTCTGTTTTGTAATTCAGTTCAAGTGTAACGGTTTTTACATTCCCTCTATCAGTGATACCTTATGAGAAGTGTCCTTTTCTGTGTGACTTATTTCACTTAGAATCGTCGTACCTAAATCCACTCATCATGCTGCTATTAGCCTTATGACATTGATTTCATGGCTGAGTGATATACCATTGTACATAAGGACCACAACTTCTTTATCCATTTTTCTCTTTCCTGGGATATTGAAGGTGGAATGAAGTGGAGGTCCTTGTCAACAGAGCAGCCCTAAACTTTGGGGTGCTTGTGTCTTGCTGATTTTTAATTTTCCCAATTTATACCCCCATGAGTGGAAGTGCCCTATGCTCTCTAAGCTTTGCTTTTTAGACGTTTCAGGACTCACCGTACACTTCTCCAGAGTGGCTGTTGACAATTTACATCCCGCCCATCAGTGTAGCAAGGCTCCCATTTCTCCATGGCCTGTCCTGCATTTCTGGTTTTGACACTTTTTTCAGCATGGCCCTTTTGACCGATGGGAAGCGAGACATCTTTGTAGCGCTGATTTGCCTTTCCAGGTTGCTTGGTTGGCCAAAAAGGGCGTATGCGTTTTTTCCTGAATATATTCAGGAAAAAACGCATACGCCCTTTTTGGCCAAGGGCATCATTGTCAACGTTTTGCCGCTTTTCATGTGCTTTAAAGGCGATTCGAATCTACCTCCTGAAATCTGTTTCCTGCAATTCTGCCTTGATTTCAAATCCTCTTCTTTGCCTTCCCTCAATATATTTGTGGATGAGAGTTATCATTTATAAGTCTGCAGGTTTGTGAATTGCAGTGCCCTGAACCTCCATTTTACAACTCGCTTTTTAGGGAGCTGGCCGCAAAAGCGCAGGATGGCTTCAGGCCCTGTTCTGGTTCCGGGTGGCAGGCTGAGCCTGTGGTTAATTCTTCTTCCTGATGGGAAAATAGAGTGACCTGTGCCTGTCCCAACACCAAGAGCTAGTCTTTCATTGGTTCCACGTCTTCCCGTTCATCCTCAGTACAAATTGCAAACTGTACGGAACAGGAGGTTAAAGGTGCTGATGCTCCAAGGAGGGAGATTGCTAGTAAAGTGGCTGGAATGGCGAACCCGGGCACAAGCAGATGAGAAATGAGGTGCGTTTTAGAAACCTTTCCCCATCACACGGTGTACCATCTTCTGGGTATCTCATGCATGTTTTCGATGTAGGAAGATGCCCTTGAACCTGGAGATTTGGGACCCATGCGATGGGTACCACGCAGTATTACTTTAAAGGGTCTGCGTTTGCTCACCCAACCTCACCAAACCTCTCAGCCGCAACAGTGTCCACCCTTATGTCTCATCCAGCTGTGGGTCTAGATATGGTCAATCCAGGTTGCATCACAGCCCCTGAACGCATTGTGTAAGAATTTCTATCTCTTTCACTGTCTTTGTTTCATGGGTTTTTCAAAGTAATTTATTTTTATAATGGGGTTTAGCTGCTTTTCACTGCTGTGTTTATGCCGCTTTTTACCCACTTGACACACTAACAGAGAGATATCAATACATAGGTTTTAAGATTATTACTAGTCAGATATATTCTTGTGCGGTGAATAGGGCGTGTTGAGTCCAGTTCTCTGAGCAAGGAGTAGGTCTTGTCTATTACATATTGGGTTTATGGAACGGTATCTGAGCTAATTTGAAACCCTTGTTTTATGTATCACCCCACCTCACCTTTCCCGTTAAGCAGCCATAGTGTGTTTTCTGCATGTGTGACTCTGTTCTGTTTTGTAATTCAGTTCAAGTGTAACGGTTTTTACATTCCCTCTATAAGTGATACCTTATGAGAAGTGTCCTTTTCTGTGTGACTTATTTCACTTAGAGTCGTCGTACCTAAATCCACTCATCATGCTGCTACTAGCCTTATGACATTGATTTCACGGCTGAGTGATATTCCATTGTACATAAGGACCACAACTTCTTTATCCATTTTTCTCTTCCCTGGGATATTGAAGGTGGAATGAAGTGGAGGTCCTTGTCAACAGAGCAGCCCTCAACTTTG
This sequence comes from Balaenoptera borealis, assembly GCF_965194805.1. NCBI lineage: Eukaryota > Metazoa > Chordata > Mammalia > Artiodactyla > Balaenopteridae > Balaenoptera > Balaenoptera borealis. Next base: position 872,210 of record NW_028123961.1, read on the forward strand.
GGGTGCTTGTGTCTTGCTGAATTTTAATTTTCCCAATTTATACCCCCATGAGTGGAAGTGCCCTATGCTCTCTAAGCTTTGCTTTTCAGACGTTTCAGGACTCACCGTACAGTTCTCCAGAGTGGCTGTTGACAATTTACATCCCGCCCATCAGTGTAGCAAGGCTCCCATTTCTCCATGGCCTGTCCTGCATTTCTGGTTTTGACACTTTTTTCAGCATGGCCCTTTTGACCGATGGGAAGCGAGACATCTTTGTAGCGCTGATTTGCCTTTCCAGGTTGCTTGGTTGGCCAAAAAGGGCGTATGCGTTTTTTCCTGAATATATTCAGGAAAAAACGCATACGCCCTTTTTGGCCAAGGGCATCATTGTCAACGTTTTTCCGCTTTTCATGTGCTTTAAAGGCGATTCGAATCTACCTCCTGAAATCTGTTTCCTGCAATTCTGCCTTGATTTCAAATCCTCTTCTTTGCCTTCCCTCAATATATTTGTGGATGAGAGTTATCATCTATAAGTCTGCAGGTTTGTGAATTGCAGTGCCCTGAACCTCCATTTTACAACTCGCTTTTTAGGGAGCTGGCCGCAAAAGCGCAGGATGGCTTCAGGCCCTGTTCTGGTTCCGGGGGGCAGGCTGAGCCTGTGGTTAATTCTTCTTCCTGATGGGAAAATAGAGTGACCTGTGCCTGTCCCAACACCAAGAGCTAGTCTTTCATTGGTTCCACGTCTTCCCGTTCATCCTCAGTACAAATTGCAAACTGTACGGAACAGGAGGTTAAAGGTGCTGATGCTCCAAGGAGGGAGATTGCTAGTAAAGTGGCTGGAATGGCGAACCCGGGCACAAGCAGATGAGAAATGAGGTGCGTTTTAGAAACCTTTCCCCATCACACGGTGTACCATCTTCTGGGTATCTCATGCATGTTTTCGATGTAGGAAGATGCCCTTGAACCTGGAGATTTGGGACCCATGCGATGGGTACCACGCAGTATTACTTTAAAGGGTCTGCGTTTGCTCACCCAACCTCACCAAACCTCTCAGCCACAACAGTGTCCACCCTTATGTCTCATCCAGCTGTGGGTCTAGATATGGTCAATCCAGGTTGCATCACAGCCCCTGAACGCATTGTGTAAGAATTTCTCTCTCTTTCACTGTCTTTGTTTCATGGGTTTTTCAAAGTAATTTATTTTTATAATGGGGTTTAGCTGCTTTTCACTGCTGTGTTTATGCCGCTTTACACCCACTTGACACACTAACAGAGAGATATCAATACATAGGTTTTAAGATTATTACTAGTCAGATATATTCTTGTGCGGTGAATAGGGCGTGTTGAGTCCAGTTCTCTGAGCAAGCAGTAGGTCTTGTCTATTACATATTGGTTTTATGGAACGGTATCTGAGCTAATTTGAAACCCTTGTTTTATGTACCACCCCACCTCACCTTTCCCGTTAAGCAGCCATAGTGTGTTTTCTGCATGTGTGACTCTGTTCTGTTTTGTAATTCTGTTCAAGTGTAACGGTTTTTACATTCCCTCTATCAGTGATACCTTATGAGAAGTGTCCTTTTCTGTGTGACTTATTTCACTTAGAATCGTCGTACCTAAATCCACTCATCATGCTGCTACTAGCCTTATGACATTGATTTCATGGCTGAGTGATATTCCATTGTACATAAGGACCACAACTTCTTTATCCATTTTTCTCTTTCCTGGGATATTGAAGGTGGAATGAAGTGGAGGTCCTTGTCAACAGAGCAGCCCTAAACTTTGGGGGTGCTTGTGTCTTGCTGATTTTTAATTTTCCCAATTTATACCCCCATGAGTGGAAGTGCCCTATGCTCTCTAAGCTTTGCTTTTTAGACGTTTCAGGACTCACCGTACACTTCTCCAGAGTGGCTGTTGACAATTTACATCCCGCCCATCAGTGTAGCAAGGCTCCCATTTCTCCATGGCCTGTCCTGCATTTCTGGTTTTGACACTTTTTTCAGCATGGCCCTTTTGACCGATGGGAAGCGAGACATCTTTGTAGCGCTGATTTGCCTTTCCAGGTTGCTTGGTTGGCCAAAAAGGGCGTATGCGTTTTTTCCTGAATATATTCAGGAAAAAACGCATACGCCCTTTTTGGCCAAGGGCATCATTGTCAACGTTTTGCCGCTTTTCATGTGCTTTAAAGGCGATTCGAATCTACCTCCTGAAATCTGTTTCCTGCAATTCTGCCTTGATTTCAAATCCTCTTCTTTGCCTTCCCTCAATATATTTGTGGATGAGAGTTATCATCTATAAGTCTGCAGGTTTGTGAATTGCAGTGCCCTGAACCTCCATTTTACAACTCGCTTTTTAGGGAGCTGGCCGCAAAAGCGCAGGATGGCTTCAGGCCCTGTTCTGGTTCCGGGGGGCAGGCTGAGCCTGTGGTTAATTCTTCTTCCTGATGGGAAAATAGAGTGACCTGTGCCTGTCCCAACACCAAGAGCTAGTCTTTCATTGGTTCCACGTCTTTCCGTTCATCCTCAGTACAAATTGCAACCTGTACGGAACAGGAGGTCAAAGGTGCTGATGCTCCAAGGAGGGAGATTGCTAGTAAAGTGGCTGGAATGGCGAACCCGGGCACAAGCAGATGAGAAATGAGGTGCGTTTTAGAAACCTTTCCCCATCACACGGTGTACCATCTTCGGGGTATCTCATGCATGTTTTCGATGTAGGAAGATGCCCTTGAACCTGGAGATTTGGGACCCATGCGATGGGTACCACGCAGTATTACTTTAAAGGGTCTGCGTTTGCTCACCCAACCTCACCAAACCTCTCAGCCGCAACAGTGTCCACCCTTATGTCTCATCCAGCTGTGGGTCTAGATATGGTCAATCCAGGTTGCATCACAGCCCCTGAACGCATTGTGTAAGAATTTCTCTCTCTTTCACTGTCTTTGTTTCATGGGTTTTTCAAAGTAATTTATTTTTATAATGGGGTTTAGCTGCTTTTCACTGCTGTGTTTATGCCGCTTTTTACCCACTTGACACACTAACAGAGAGATATCAATACATAGGTTTTAAGATTATTACTAGTCAGATATATTCTTGTGCGGTGAATAGGGCGTGTTGAGTCCAGTTCTCTGAGCAAGCAGTAGGTCTTGTCTATTACATATTGGTTTTATGGAACGGTATCTGAGCTAATTTGAAACCCTTGTTTTATGTACCACCCCACCTCACCTTTCCCGTTAAGCAGCCATAGTGTGTTTTCTGCATGTGTGACTCTGTTCTGTTTTGTAATTCTGTTCAAGTGTAACGGTTTTTACATTCCCTCTATCAGTGATACCTTATGAGAAGTGTCCTTTTCTGTGTGACTTATTTCACTTAGAATCGTCGTACCTAAATCCACTCATCATGCTGCTACTAGCCTTATGACATTGATTTCATGGCTGAGTGATATTCCATTGTACATAAGGACCACAACTTCTTTATCCATTTTTCTCTTTCCTGGGATATTGAAGGTGGAATGAAGTGGAGGTCCTTGTCAACAGAGCAGCCCTAAACTTTGGGGGTGCTTGTGTCTTGCTGATTTTTAATTTTCCCAATTTATACCCCCATGAGTGGAAGTGCCCTATGCTCTCTAAGCTTTGCTTTTTAGACGTTTCAGGACTCACCGTACACTTCTCCAGAGTGGCTGTTGACAATTTACATCCCGCCCATCAGTGTAGCAAGGCTCCCATTTCTCCATGGCCTGTCCTGCATTTCTGGTTTTGACACTTTTTTCAGCATGGCCCTTTTGACCGATGGGAAGCGAGACATCTTTGTAGCGCTGATTTGCCTTTCCAGGTTGCTTGGTTGGCCAAAAAGGGCGTATGCGTTTTTTCCTGAATATATTCAGGAAAAAACGCATACGCCCTTTTTGGCCAAGGGCATCATTGTCAACGTTTTGCCGCTTTTCATGTGCTTTAAAGGCGATTCGAATCTACCTCCTGAAATCTGTTTCCTGCAATTCTGCCTTGATTTCAAATCCTCTTCTTTGCCTTCCCTCAATATATTTGTGGATGAGAGTTATCATTTATAAGTCTGCAGGTTTGTGAATTGCAGTGCCCTGAACCTCCATTTTACAACTCGCTTTTTAGGGAGCTGGCCGCAAAAGCGCAGGATGGCTTCAGGCCCTGTTCTGGTTCCGGGGGGCAGGCTGAGCCTGTGGTTAATTCTTCTTCCTGATGGGAAAATAGAGTGACCTGTGCCTGTCCCAACACCAAGAGCTAGTCTCTCATTGGTTCCACGTCTTCCCGTTCATCCTCAGTACAAATTGCAAACTGTACGGAACAGGAGGTTAAAGGTGCTGATGCTCCAAGGAGGGAGATTGCTAGTAAAGTGGCTGGAATGGCGAACCCGGGCACAAGCAGATGAGAAATGAGGTGCGTTTTAGAAACCTTTCCCCATCACACGGTGTACCATCTTCTGGGTATCTCATGCATGTTTTCGATGTAGGAAGATGCCCTTGAACCTGGAGATTTGGGACCCATGCGATGGGTACCACGCAGTATTACTTTAAAGGGTCTGCGTTTGCTCACCCAACCTCACCAAACCTCTCAGCCGCAACAGTGTCCACCCTTATGTCTCATCCAGCTGTGGGTCTAGATATGGTCAATCCAGGTTGCATCACAGCCCCTGAACGCATTGTGTAAGAATTTCTCTCTCTTTCACTGTCTTTGTTTCATGGGTTTTTCAAAGTAATTTATTTTTATAATGGGGTTTAGCTGCTTTTCACTGCTGTGTTTATGCCGCTTTACACCCAATTGACACACTAACAGAGAGATATCAATACATAGGTTTTAAGATTATTACTAGTCAGATATATTCTTGTGCGGTGAATAGGGCGTGTTGAGTCCAGTTCTCTGAGCAAGGAGTAGGTCTTGTCTATTACATATTGGGTTTATGGAACGGTATCTGAGCTAATTTGAAACCCTTGTTTTATGTATCACCCCACCTCACCTTTCCCGTTAAGCAGCCATAGTGTGTTTTCTGCATGTGTGACTCTGTTCTGTTTTGTAATTCAGTTCAAGTGTAACGGTTTTTACATTCCCTCTATAAGTGATACCTTATGAGAAGTGTCCTTTTCTGTGTGACTTATTTCACTTAGAGTCGTCGTACCTAAATCCACTCATCATGCTGCTACTAGCCTTATGACATTGATTTCACGGCTGAGTGATATTCCATTGTACATAAGGACCACAACTTCTTTATCCATTTTTCTCTTTCCTGGGATATTGAAGGTGGAATGAAGTGGAGGTCCTTGTCAACAGAGCAGCCCTAAACTTTGGGGTGCTTGTGTCTTGCTGATTTTTAATTTTCCCAATTTATACCCCCATGAGTGGAAGTGCCCTATGCTCTCTAAGCTTTGCTTTTTAGACGTTTCAGGACTCACCGTACACTTCTCCAGAGTGGCTGTTGACAATTTACATCCCGCCCATCAGTGTAGCAAGGCTCCCATTTCTCCATGGCCTGTCCTGCATTTCTGGTTTTGACACTTTTTTCAGCATGGCCCTTTTGACCGATGGGAAGCGAGACATCTTTGTAGCGCTGATTTGCCTTTCCAGGTTGCTTGGTTGGCCAAAAAGGGCGTATGCGTTTTTTCCTGAATATATTCAGGAAAAAACGCATACGCCCTTTTTGGCCAAGGGCATCATTGTCAACGTTTTGCCGCTTTTCATGTGCTTTAAAGGCGATTCGAATCTACCTCCTGAAATCTGTTTCCTGCAATTCTGCCTTGATTTCAAATCCTCTTCTTTGCCTTCCCTCAATATATTTGTGGATGAGAGTTATCATTTATAAGTCTGCAGGTTTGTGAATTGCAGTGCCCTGAACCTCCATTTTACAACTCGCTTTTTAGGGAGCTGGCCGCAAAAGCGCAGGATGGCTTCAGGCCCTGTTCTGGTTCCGGGGGGCAGGCTGAGCCTGTGGTTAATTCTTCTTCCTGATGGGAAAATAGAGTGACCTGTGCCTGTCCCAACACCAAGAGTTACTCTTTCATTGGTTCCACATCTTCCCGTTCATCCTCAGTACAAATTGCAACCTGTAAGGAACAGGAGGTTAAAGGTGCTGATGCTCCAAGGAGGGAGATTGCTAGTAAAGTGGCTGGAATGGCGAACCCGGGCACAAGCAGATGAGAAATGAGGTGCGTTTTAGAAACCTTTCCCCATCACACGGTGTACCATCTTCTGGGTATCTTATGCATGTTTTCGATGTAGGAAGATGCCCTTGAACCTGGAGATTTGGGACCCATGCGATGGGTACCACGCAGTATTACTTTAAAGGGTCTGTGTTTGCTCACCCAACCTCACCAAACCTCTCAGCCGCAACAGTGTCCACCCTTATGTCTCATCCAGCTGTGGGTCTAGATATGGTCAATCCAGGTTGCATCACAGCCCCTGAACGCATTGTGTAAGAATTTCTCTCTCTTTCACTGTCTTTGTTTCATGGGTTTTTCAAAGTAATTTATTTTTATAATGGGGTTTAGCTGCTTTTCACTGCTGTGTTTATGCCGCTTTTTACCCACTTGACACACTAACAGAGAGATATCAATACATAGGTTTTAAGATTATTACTAGTCAGATATATTCTTGTGCGGTGAATAGGGCATGTTGAGTCCAGTTCTCTGAGCAAGGAGTAGGTCTTGTCTATTACATATTGGGTTTATGGAACGGTATCTGAGCTAATTTGAAACCCTTGTTTTATGTATCACCCCACCTCACCTTTCCCGTTAAGCAGCCATAGTGTGTTTTCTGCATGTGTGACTCTGTTCTGTTTTGTAATTCAGTTCAAGTGTAACGGTTTTTACATTCCCTCTATCAGTGATACCTTATGAGAAGTGTCCTTTTCTGTGTGACTTATTTCACTTAGAATCGTCGTACCTAAATCCACTCATCATGCTGCTATTAGCCTTATGACATTGATTTCATGGCTGAGTGATATACCATTGTACATAAGGACCACAACTTCTTTATCCATTTTTCTCTTTCCTGGGATATTGAAGGTGGAATGAAGTGGAGGTCCTTGTCAACAGAGCAGCCCTAAACTTTGGGGTGCTTGTGTCTTGCTGATTTTTAATTTTCCCAATTTATACCCCCATGAGTGGAAGTGCCCTATGCTCTCTAAGCTTTGCTTTTTAGACGTTTCAGGACTCACCGTACACTTCTCCAGAGTGGCTGTTGACAATTTACATCCCGCCCATCAGTGTAGCAAGGCTCCCATTTCTCCATGGCCTGTCCTGCATTTCTGGTTTTGACACTTTTTTCAGCATGGCCCTTTTGACCGATGGGAAGCGAGACATCTTTGTAGCGCTGATTTGCCTTTCCAGGTTGCTTGGTTGGCCAAAAAGGGCGTATGCGTTTTTTCCTGAATATATTCAGGAAAAAACGCATACGCCCTTTTTGGCCAAGGGCATCATTGTCAACGTTTTGCCGCTTTTCATGTGCTTTAAAGGCGATTCGAATCTACCTCCTGAAATCTGTTTCCTGCAATTCTGCCTTGATTTCAAATCCTCTTCTTTGCCTTCCCTCAATATATTTGTGGATGAGAGTTATCATTTATAAGTCTGCAGGTTTGTGAATTGCAGTGCCCTGAACCTCCATTTTACAACTCGCTTTTTAGGGAGCTGGCCGCAAAAGCGCAGGATGGCTTCAGGCCCTGTTCTGGTTCCGGGTGGCAGGCTGAGCCTGTGGTTAATTCTTCTTCCTGATGGGAAAATAGAGTGACCTGTGCCTGTCCCAACACCAAGAGCTAGTCTTTCATTGGTTCCACGTCTTCCCGTTCATCCTCAGTACAAATTGCAAACTGTACGGAACAGGAGGTTAAAGGTGCTGATGCTCCAAGGAGGGAGATTGCTAGTAAAGTGGCTGGAATGGCGAACCCGGGCACAAGCAGATGAGAAATGAGGTGCGTTTTAGAAACCTTTCCCCATCACACGGTGTACCATCTTCTGGGTATCTCATGCATGTTTTCGATGTAGGAAGATGCCCTTGAACCTGGAGATTTGGGACCCATGCGATGGGTACCACGCAGTATTACTTTAAAGGGTCTGCGTTTGCTCACCCAACCTCACCAAACCTCTCAGCCGCAACAGTGTCCACCCTTATGTCTCATCCAGCTGTGGGTCTAGATATGGTCAATCCAGGTTGCATCACAGCCCCTGAACGCATTGTGTAAGAATTTCTATCTCTTTCACTGTCTTTGTTTCATGGGTTTTTCAAAGTAATTTATTTTTATAATGGGGTTTAGCTGCTTTTCACTGCTGTGTTTATGCCGCTTTTTACCCACTTGACACACTAACAGAGAGATATCAATACATAGGTTTTAAGATTATTACTAGTCAGATATATTCTTGTGCGGTGAATAGGGCGTGTTGAGTCCAGTTCTCTGAGCAAGGAGTAGGTCTTGTCTATTACATATTGGGTTTATGGAACGGTATCTGAGCTAATTTGAAACCCTTGTTTTATGTATCACCCCACCTCACCTTTCCCGTTAAGCAGCCATAGTGTGTTTTCTGCATGTGTGACTCTGTTCTGTTTTGTAATTCAGTTCAAGTGTAACGGTTTTTACATTCCCTCTATAAGTGATACCTTATGAGAAGTGTCCTTTTCTGTGTGACTTATTTCACTTAGAGTCGTCGTACCTAAATCCACTCATCATGCTGCTACTAGCCTTATGACATTGATTTCACGGCTGAGTGATATTCCATTGTACATAAGGACCACAACTTCTTTATCCATTTTTCTCTTCCCTGGGATATTGAAGGTGGAATGAAGTGGAGGTCCTTGTCAACAGAGCAGCCCTCAACTTTGGGGTGCTTGTGTCTTGCTGAATTTTAATTTTCCCAATTTATACCCCCATGAGTGGAAGTGCCCTATGCTCTCTAAGCTTTGCTTTTCAGACGTTTCAGGACTCACCGTACAGTTCTCCAGAGTGGCTGTTGACAATTTACATCCCGCCCATCAGTGTAGCAAGGCTCCCATTTCTCCATGGCCTGTCCTGCATTTCTGGTTTTGACACTTTTTTCAGCATGGCCCTTTTGACCGATGGGAAGCGAGACATCTTTGTAGCGCTGATTTGCCTTTCCAGGTTGCTTGGTTGGCCAAAAAGGGCGTATGCGTTTTTTCCTGAATATATTCAGGAAAAAACGCATACGCCCTTTTTGGCCAAGGGCATCATTGTCAACGTTTTTCCGCTTTTCATGTGCTTTAAAGGCGATTCGAATCTACCTCCTGAAATCTGTTTCCTGCAATTCTGCCTTGATTTCAAATCCTCTTCTTTGCCTTCCCTCAATATATTTGTGGATGAGAGTTATCATCTATAAGTCTGCAGGTTTGTGAATTGCAGTGCCCTGAACCTCCATTTTACAACTCGCTTTTTAGGGAGCTGGCCGCAAAAGCGCAGGATGGCTTCAGGCCCTGTTCTGGTTCCGGGGGGCAGGCTGAGCCTGTGGTTAATTCTTCTTCCTGATGGGAAAATAGAGTGACCTGTGCCTGTCCCAACACCAAGAGCTAGTCTTTCATTGGTTCCACGTCTTCCCGTTCATCCTCAGTACAAATTGCAAACTGTACGGAACAGGAGGTTAAAGGTGCTGATGCTCCAAGGAGGGAGATTGCTAGTAAAGTGGCTGGAATGGCGAACCCGGGCACAAGCAGATGAGAAATGAGGTGCGTTTTAGAAACCTTTCCCCATCACACGGTGTACCATCTTCTGGGTATCTCATGCATGTTTTCGATGTAGGAAGATGCCCTTGAACCTGGAGATTTGGGACCCATGCGATGGGTACCACGCAGTATTACTTTAAAGGGTCTGCGTTTGCTCACCCAACCTCACCAAACCTCTCAGCCACAACAGTGTCCACCCTTATGTCTCATCCAGCTGTGGGTCTAGATATGGTCAATCCAGGTTGCATCACAGCCCCTGAACGCATTGTGTAAGAATTTCTCTCTCTTTCACTGTCTTTGTTTCATGGGTTTTTCAAAGTAATTTATTTTTATAATGGGGTTTAGCTGCTTTTCACTGCTGTGTTTATGCCGCTTTACACCCACTTGACACACTAACAGAGAGATATCAATACATAGGTTTTAAGATTATTACTAGTCAGATATATTCTTGTGCGGTGAATAGGGCGTGTTGAGTCCAGTTCTCTGAGCAAGCAGTAGGTCTTGTCTATTACATATTGGTTTTATGGAACGGTATCTGAGCTAATTTGAAACCCTTGTTTTATGTACCACCCCACCTCACCTTTCCCGTTAAGCAGCCATAGTGTGTTTTCTGCATGTGTGACTCTGTTCTGTTTTGTAATTCTGTTCAAGTGTAACGGTTTTTACATTCCCTCTATCAGTGATACCTTATGAGAAGTGTCCTTTTCTGTGTGACTTATTTCACTTAGAATCGTCGTACCTAAATCCACTCATCATGCTGCTACTAGCCTTATGACATTGATTTCATGGCTGAGTGATATTCCATTGTACATAAGGACCACAACTTCTTTATCCATTTTTCTCTTTCCTGGGATATTGAAGGTGGAATGAAGTGGAGGTCCTTGTCAACAGAGCAGCCCTAAACTTTGGGGGTGCTTGTGTCTTGCTGATTTTTAATTTTCCCAATTTATACCCCCATGAGTGGAAGTGCCCTATGCTCTCTAAGCTTTGCTTTTTAGACGTTTCAGGACTCACCGTACACTTCTCCAGAGTGGCTGTTGACAATTTACATCCCGCCCATCAGTGTAGCAAGGCTCCCATTTCTCCATGGCCTGTCCTGCATTTCTGGTTTTGACACTTTTTTCAGCATGGCCCTTTTGACCGATGGGAAGCGAGACATCTTTGTAGCGCTGATTTGCCTTTCCAGGTTGCTTGGTTGGCCAAAAAGGGCGTATGCGTTTTTTCCTGAATATATTCAGGAAAAAACGCATACGCCCTTTTTGGCCAAGGGCATCATTGTCAACGTTTTGCCGCTTTTCATGTGCTTTAAAGGCGATTCGAATCTACCTCCTGAAATCTGTTTCCTGCAATTCTGCCTTGATTTCAAATCCTCTTCTTTGCCTTCCCTCAATATATTTGTGGATGAGAGTTATCATCTATAAGTCTGCAGGTTTGTGAATTGCAGTGCCCTGAACCTCCATTTTACAACTCGCTTTTTAGGGAGCTGGCCGCAAAAGCGCAGGATGGCTTCAGGCCCTGTTCTGGTTCCGGGGGGCAGGCTGAGCCTGTGGTTAATTCTTCTTCCTGATGGGAAAATAGAGTGACCTGTGCCTGTCCCAACACCAAGAGCTAGTCTTTCATTGGTTCCACGTCTTTCCGTTCATCCTCAGTACAAATTGCAACCTGTACGGAACAGGAGGTCAAAGGTGCTGATGCTCCAAGGAGGGAGATTGCTAGTAAAGTGGCTGGAATGGCGAACCCGGGCACAAGCAGATGAGAAATGAGGTGCGTTTTAGAAACCTTTCCCCATCACACGGTGTACCATCTTCGGGGTATCTCATGCATGTTTTCGATGTAGGAAGATGCCCTTGAACCTGGAGATTTGGGACCCATGCGATGGGTACCACGCAGTATTACTTTAAAGGGTCTGCGTTTGCTCACCCAACCTCACCAAACCTCTCAGCCGCAACAGTGTCCACCCTTATGTCTCATCCAGCTGTGGGTCTAGATATGGTCAATCCAGGTTGCATCACAGCCCCTGAACGCATTGTGTAAGAATTTCTCTCTCTTTCACTGTCTTTGTTTCATGGGTTTTTCAAAGTAATTTATTTTTATAATGGGGTTTAGCTGCTTTTCACTGCTGTGTTTATGCCGCTTTTTACCCACTTGACACACTAACAGAGAGATATCAATACATAGGTTTTAAGATTATTACTAGTCAGATATATTCTTGTGCGGTGAATAGGGCGTGTTGAGTCCAGTTCTCTGAGCAAGCAGTAGGTCTTGTCTATTACATATTGGTTTTATGGAACGGTATCTGAGCTAATTTGAAACCCTTGTTTTATGTACCACCCCACCTCACCTTTCCCGTTAAGCAGCCATAGTGTGTTTTCTGCATGTGTGACTCTGTTCTGTTTTGTAATTCTGTTCAAGTGTAACGGTTTTTACATTCCCTCTATCAGTGATACCTTATGAGAAGTGTCCTTTTCTGTGTGACTTATTTCACTTAGAATCGTCGTACCTAAATCCACTCATCATGCTGCTACTAGCCTTATGACATTGATTTCATGGCTGAGTGATATTCCATTGTACATAAGGACCACAACTTCTTTATCCATTTTTCTCTTTCCTGGGATATTGAAGGTGGAATGAAGTGGAGGTCCTTGTCAACAGAGCAGCCCTAAACTTTGGGGGTGCTTGTGTCTTGCTGATTTTTAATTTTCCCAATTTATACCCCCATGAGTGGAAGTGCCCTATGCTCTCTAAGCTTTGCTTTTTAGACGTTTCAGGACTCACCGTACACTTCTCCAGAGTGGCTGTTGACAATTTACATCCCGCCCATCAGTGTAGCAAGGCTCCCATTTCTCCATGGCCTGTCCTGCATTTCTGGTTTTGACACTTTTTTCAGCATGGCCCTTTTGACCGATGGGAAGCGAGACATCTTTGTAGCGCTGATTTGCCTTTCCAGGTTGCTTGGTTGGCCAAAAAGGGCGTATGCGTTTTTTCCTGAATATATTCAGGAAAAAACGCATACGCCCTTTTTGGCCAAGGGCATCATTGTCAACGTTTTGCCGCTTTTCATGTGCTTTAAAGGCGATTCGAATCTACCTCCTGAAATCTGTTTCCTGCAATTCTGCCTTGATTTCAAATCCTCTTCTTTGCCTTCCCTCAATATATTTGTGGATGAGAGTTATCATTTATAAGTCTGCAGGTTTGTGAATTGCAGTGCCCTGAACCTCCATTTTACAACTCGCTTTTTAGGGAGCTGGCCGCAAAAGCGCAGGATGGCTTCAGGCCCTGTTCTGGTTCCGGGGGGCAGGCTGAGCCTGTGGTTAATTCTTCTTCCTGATGGGAAAATAGAGTGACCTGTGCCTGTCCCAACACCAAGAGCTAGTCTCTCATTGGTTCCACGTCTTCCCGTTCATCCTCAGTACAAATTGCAAACTGTACGGAACAGGAGGTTAAAGGTGCTGATGCTCCAAGGAGGGAGATTGCTAGTAAAGTGGCTGGAATGGCGAACCCGGGCACAAGCAGATGAGAAATGAGGTGCGTTTTAGAAACCTTTCCCCATCACACGGTGTACCATCTTCTGGGTATCTCATGCATGTTTTCGATGTAGGAAGATGCCCTTGAACCTGGAGATTTGGGACCCATGCGATGGGTACCACGCAGTATTACTTTAAAGGGTCTGCGTTTGCTCACCCAACCTCACCAAACCTCTCAGCCGCAACAGTGTCCACCCTTATGTCTCATCCAGCTGTGGGTCTAGATATGGTCAATCCAGGTTGCATCACAGCCCCTGAACGCATTGTGTAAGAATTTCTCTCTCTTTCACTGTCTTTGTTTCATGGGTTTTTCAAAGTAATTTATTTTTATAATGGGGTTTAGCTGCTTTTCACTGCTGTGTTTATGCCGCTTTACACCCACTTGACACACTAACAGAGAGATATCAATACATAGGTTTTAAGATTATTACTAGTCAGATATATTCTTGTGCGGTGAATAGGGCGTGTTGAGTCCAGTTCTCTGAGCAAGGAGTAGGTCTTGTCTATTACATATTGGGTTTATGGAACGGTATCTGAGCTAATTTGAAACCCTTGTTTTATGTATCACCCCACCTCACCTTTCCCGTTAAGCAGCCATAGTGTGTTTTCTGCATGTGTGACTCTGTTCTGTTTTGTAATTCAGTTCAAGTGTAACGGTTTTTACATTCCCTCTATAAGTGATACCTTATGAGAAGTGTCCTTTTCTGTGTGACTTATTTCACTTAGAGTCGTCGTACCTAAATCCACTCATCATGCTGCTACTAGCCTTATGACATTGATTTCACGGCTGAGTGATATTCCATTGTACATAAGGACCACAACTTCTTTATCCATTTTTCTCTTTCCTGGGATATTGAAGGTGGAATGAAGTGGAGGTCCTTGTCAACAGAGCAGCCCTAAACTTTGGGGTGCTTGTGTCTTGCTGATTTTTAATTTTCCCAATTTATACCCCCATGAGTGGAAGTGCCCTATGCTCTCTAAGCTTTGCTTTTTAGACGTTTCAGGACTCACCGTACACTTCTCCAGAGTGGCTGTTGACAATTTACATCCCGCCCATCAGTGTAGCAAGGCTCCCATTTCTCCATGGCCTGTCCTGCATTTCTGGTTTTGACACTTTTTTCAGCATGGCCCTTTTGACCGATGGGAAGCGAGACATCTTTGTAGCGCTGATTTGCCTTTCCAGGTTGCTTGGTTGGCCAAAAAGGGCGTATGCGTTTTTTCCTGAATATATTCAGGAAAAAACGCATACGCCCTTTTTGGCCAAGGGCATCATTGTCAACGTTTTGCCGCTTTTCATGTGCTTTAAAGGCGATTCGAATCTACCTCCTGAAATCTGTTTCCTGCAATTCTGCCTTGATTTCAAATCCTCTTCTTTGCCTTCCCTCAATATATTTGTGGATGAGAGTTATCATTTATAAGTCTGCAGGTTTGTGAATTGCAGTGCCCTGAACCTCCATTTTACAACTCGCTTTTTAGGGAGCTGGCCGCAAAAGCGCAGGATGGCTTCAGGCCCTGTTCTGGTTCCGGGGGGCAGGCTGAGCCTGTGGTTAATTCTTCTTCCTGATGGGAAAATAGAGTGACCTGTGCCTGTCCCAACACCAAGAGTTACTCTTTCATTGGTTCCACATCTTCCCGTTCATCCTCAGTACAAATTGCAACCTGTAAGGAACAGGAGGTTAAAGGTGCTGATGCTCCAAGGAGGGAGATTGCTAGTAAAGTGGCTGGAATGGCGAACCCGGGCACAAGCAGATGAGAAATGAGGTGCGTTTTAGAAACCTTTCCCCATCACACGGTGTACCATCTTCTGGGTATCTTATGCATGTTTTCGATGTAGGAAGATGCCCTTGAACCTGGAGATTTGGGACCCATGCGATGGGTACCACGCAGTATTACTTTAAAGGGTCTGTGTTTGCTCACCCAACCTCACCAAACCTCTCAGCCGCAACAGTGTCCACCCTTATGTCTCATCCAGCTGTGGGTCTAGATATGGTCAATCCAGGTTGCATCACAGCCCCTGAACGCATTGTGTAAGAATTTCTCTCTCTTTCACTGTCTTTGTTTCATGGGTTTTTCAAAGTAATTTATTTTTATAATGGGGTTTAGCTGCTTTTCACTGCTGTGTTTATGCCGCTTTTTACCCACTTGACACACTAACAGAGAGATATCAATACATAGGTTTTAAGATTATTACTAGTCAGATATATTCTTGTGCGGTGAATAGGGCATGTTGAGTCCAGTTCTCTGAGCAAGGAGTAGGTCTTGTCTATTACATATTGGGTTTATGGAACGGTATCTGAGCTAATTTGAAACCCTTGTTTTATGTATCACCCCACCTCACCTTTCCCGTTAAGCAGCCATAGTGTGTTTTCTGCATGTGTGACTCTGTTCTGTTTTGTAATTCAGTTCAAGTGTAACGGTTTTTACATTCCCTCTATCAGTGATACCTTATGAGAAGTGTCCTTTTCTGTGTGACTTATTTCACTTAGAATCGTCGTACCTAAATCCACTCATCATGCTGCTATTAGCCTTATGACATTGATTTCATGGCTGAGTGATATACCATTGTACATAAGGACCACAACTTCTTTATCCATTTTTCTCTTTCCTGGGATATTGAAGGTGGAATGAAGTGGAGGTCCTTGTCAACAGAGCAGCCCTAAACTTTGGG
The DNA here is from genome assembly GCF_965194805.1 of Balaenoptera borealis. Taxonomy (NCBI): domain Eukaryota; kingdom Metazoa; phylum Chordata; class Mammalia; order Artiodactyla; family Balaenopteridae; genus Balaenoptera; species Balaenoptera borealis. The sequence continues at coordinate 888,056 of NW_028123961.1, forward strand.
GTGCTTGTGTCTTGCTGATTTTTAATTTTCCCAATTTATACCCCCATGAGTGGAAGTGCCCTATGCTCTCTAAGCTTTGCTTTTTAGACGTTTCAGGACTCACCGTACACTTCTCCAGAGTGGCTGTTGACAATTTACATCCCGCCCATCAGTGTAGCAAGGCTCCCATTTCTCCATGGCCTGTCCTGCATTTCTGGTTTTGACACTTTTTTCAGCATGGCCCTTTTGACCGATGGGAAGCGAGACATCTTTGTAGCGCTGATTTGCCTTTCCAGGTTGCTTGGTTGGCCAAAAAGGGCGTATGCGTTTTTTCCTGAATATATTCAGGAAAAAACGCATACGCCCTTTTTGGCCAAGGGCATCATTGTCAACGTTTTGCCGCTTTTCATGTGCTTTAAAGGCGATTCGAATCTACCTCCTGAAATCTGTTTCCTGCAATTCTGCCTTGATTTCAAATCCTCTTCTTTGCCTTCCCTCAATATATTTGTGGATGAGAGTTATCATTTATAAGTCTGCAGGTTTGTGAATTGCAGTGCCCTGAACCTCCATTTTACAACTCGCTTTTTAGGGAGCTGGCCGCAAAAGCGCAGGATGGCTTCAGGCCCTGTTCTGGTTCCGGGTGGCAGGCTGAGCCTGTGGTTAATTCTTCTTCCTGATGGGAAAATAGAGTGACCTGTGCCTGTCCCAACACCAAGAGCTAGTCTTTCATTGGTTCCACGTCTTCCCGTTCATCCTCAGTACAAATTGCAAACTGTACGGAACAGGAGGTTAAAGGTGCTGATGCTCCAAGGAGGGAGATTGCTAGTAAAGTGGCTGGAATGGCGAACCCGGGCACAAGCAGATGAGAAATGAGGTGCGTTTTAGAAACCTTTCCCCATCACACGGTGTACCATCTTCTGGGTATCTCATGCATGTTTTCGATGTAGGAAGATGCCCTTGAACCTGGAGATTTGGGACCCATGCGATGGGTACCACGCAGTATTACTTTAAAGGGTCTGCGTTTGCTCACCCAACCTCACCAAACCTCTCAGCCGCAACAGTGTCCACCCTTATGTCTCATCCAGCTGTGGGTCTAGATATGGTCAATCCAGGTTGCATCACAGCCCCTGAACGCATTGTGTAAGAATTTCTCTCTCTTTCACTGTCTTTGTTTCATGGGTTTTTCAAAGTAATTTATTTTTATAATGGGGTTTAGCTGCTTTTCACTGCTGTGTTTATGCCGCTTTACACCCACTTGACACACTAACAGAGAGATATCAATACATAGGTTTTAAGATTATTACTAGTCAGATATATTCTTGTGCGGTGAATAGGGCGTGTTGAGTCCAGTTCTCTGAGCAAGGAGTAGGTCTTGTCTATTACATATTGGGTTTATGGAACGGTATCTGAGCTAATTTGAAACCCTTGTTTTATGTATCACCCCACCTCACCTTTCCCGTTAAGCAGCCATAGTGTGTTTTCTGCATGTGTGACTCTGTTCTGTTTTGTAATTCAGTTCAAGTGTAACGGTTTTTACATTCCCTCTATAAGTGATACCTTATGAGAAGTGTCCTTTTCTGTGTGACTTATTTCACTTAGAGTCGTCGTACCTAAATCCACTCATCATGCTGCTACTAGCCTTATGACATTGATTTCACGGCTGAGTGATATTCCATTGTACATAAGGACCACAACTTCTTTATCCATTTTTCTCTTTCCTGGGATATTGAAGGTGGAATGAAGTGGAGGTCCTTGTCAACAGAGCAGCCCTCAACTTTGGGGTGCTTGTGTCTTGCTGATTTTTAATTTTCCCAATTTATACCCCCATGAGTGGAAGTGCCCTATGCTCTCTAAGCTTTGCTTTTTAGACGTTTCAGGACTCACCGTACACTTCTCCAGAGTGGCTGTTGACAATTTACATCCCGCCCATCAGTGTAGCAAGGCTCCCATTTCTCCATGGCCTGTCCTGCATTTCTGGTTTTGACACTTTTTTCAGCATGGCCCTTTTGACCGATGGGAAGCGAGACATCTTTGTAGCGCTGATTTGCCTTTCCAGGTTGCTTGGTTGGCCAAAAAGGGCGTATGCGTTTTTTCCTGAATATATTCAGGAAAAAACGCATACGCCCTTTTTGGCCAAGGGCATCATTGTCAACGTTTTGCCGCTTTTCATGTGCTTTAAAGGCGATTCGAATCTACCTCCTGAAATCTGTTTCCTGCAATTCTGCCTTGATTTCAAATCCTCTTCTTTGCCTTCCCTCAATATATTTGTGGATGAGAGTTATCATCTATAAGTCTGCAGGTTTGTGAATTGCAGTGCCCTGAACCTCCATTTTACAACTCGCTTTTTAGGGAGCTGGCCGCAAAAGCGCAGGATGGCTTCAGGCCCTGTTCTGGTTCCGGGGGGCAGGCTGAGCCTGTGGTTAATTCTTCTTCCTGATGGGAAAATAGAGTGACCTGTGCCTGTCCCAACACCAAGAGCTAGTCTTTCATTGGTTCCACGTCTTTCCGTTCATCCTCAGTACAAATTGCAACCTGTACGGAACAGGAGGTCAAAGGTGCTGATGCTCCAAGGAGGGAGATTGCTAGTAAAGTGGCTGGAATGGCGAACCCGGGCACAAGCAGATGAGAAATGAGGTGCGTTTTAGAAACCTTTCCCCATCACACGGTGTACCATCTTCGGGGTATCTCATGCATGTTTTCGATGTAGGAAGATGCCCTTGAACCTGGAGATTTGGGACCCATGCGATGGGTACCACGCAGTATTAATTTAAAGGGTCTGCGTTTGCTCACCCAACCTCACCAAACCTCTCAGCCGCAACAGTGTCCACCCTTATGTCTCATCCAGCTGTGGGTCTAGATATGGTCAATCCAGGTTGCATCACAGCCCCTGAACGCATTGTGTAAGAATTTCTCTCTCTTTCACTGTCTTTGTTTCATGGGTTTTTCAAAGTAATTTATTTTTATAATGGGGTTTAGCTGCTTTTCACTGCTGTGTTTATGCCGCTTTTTACCCACTTGACACACTAACAGAGAGATATCAATACATAGGTTTTAAGATTATTACTAGTCAGATATATTCTTGTGCGGTGAATAGGGCGTGTTGAGTCCAGTTCTCTGAGCAAGGAGTAGGTCTTGTCTATTACATATTGGGTTTATGGAACGGTATCTGAGCTAATTTGAAACCCTTGTTTTATGTATCACCCCACCTCACCTTTCCCGTTAAGCAGCCATAGTGTGTTTTCTGCATGTGTGACTCTGTTCTGTTTTGTAATTCAGTTCAAGTGTAACGGTTTTTACATTCCCTCTATAAGTGATACCTTATGAGAAGTGTCCTTTTCTGTGTGACTTATTTCACTTAGAGTCGTCGTACCTAAATCCACTCATCATGCTGCTACTAGCCTTATGACATTGATTTCACGGCTGAGTGATATTCCATTGTACATAAGGACCACAACTTCTTTATCCATTTTTCTCTTTCCTGGGATATTGAAGGTGGAATGAAGTGGAGGTCCTGGTCAACAGAGCAGCCCTCAACTTTGGGGTGCTTGTGTCTTGCTGATTTTTAATTTTCCCAATTTATACCCCCATGAGTGGAAGTGCCCTATGCTCTCTAAGCTTTGCTTTTTAGACGTTTCAGGACTCACCGTACACTTCTCCAGAGTGGCTGTTGACAATTTACATCCCGCCCATCAGTGTAGCAAGGCTCCCATTTCTCCATGGCCTGTCCTGCATTTCTGGTTTTGACACTTTTTTCAGCATGGCCCTTTTGACCGATGGGAAGCGAGACATCTTTGTAGCGCTGATTTGCCTTTCCAGGTTGCTTGGTTGGCCAAAAAGGGCGTATGCGTTTTTTCCTGAATATATTCAGGAAAAAACGCATACGCCCTTTTTGGCCAAGGGCATCATTGTCAACGTTTTTCCGCTTTTCATGTGCTTTAAAGGCGATTCGAATCTACCTCCTGAAATCTGTTTCCTGCAATTCTGCCTTGATTTCAAATCCTCTTCTTTGCCTTCCCTCAATATATTTGTGGATGAGAGTTATCATTTATAAGTCTGCAGGTTTGTGAATTGCAGTGCCCTGAACCTCCATTTTACAACTCGCTTTTTAGGGAGCTGGCCGCAAAAGCGCAGGATGGCTTCAGGCCCTGTTCTGTTTCCGGGGGGCAGGCTGAGCCTGTGGTTAATTCTTCTTCCTGATGGGAAAATAGAGTGACCTGTGCCTGTCCCAACACCAAGAGCTAGTCTTTCATTGGTTCCACATCTTCCCGTTCATCCTCAGTACAAATTGCAACCTGTAAGGAACAGGAGGTTAAAGGTGCTGATGCTCCAAGGAGGGAGATTGCTAGTAAAGTGGCTGGAATGGCGAACCCGGACACAAGCAGATGAGAAATGAGGTGCGTTTTAGAAACCTTTCCCCATCACACGGTGTACCATCTTCTGGGTATCTTATGCATGTTTTCGATGTAGGAAGATGCCCTTGAACCTGGAGATTTGGGACCCATGCGATGGGTACCACGCAGTATTACTTTAAAGGGTCTGCGTTTGCTCACCCAACCTCACCAAACCTCTCAGCCGCAACAGTGTCCACCCTTATGTCTCATCCAGCTGTGGGTCTAGATATGGTCAATCCAGGTTGCATCACAGCCCCTGAACGCATTGTGTAAGAATTTCTCTCTCTTTCACTGTCTTTGTTTCATGGGTTTTTCAAAGTAATTTATTTTTATAATGGGGTTTAGCTGCTTTTCACTGCTGTGTTTATGCCGCTTTTTACCCACTTGACACACTAACAGAGAGCTATCAATACATAGGTTTTAAGATTATTACTAGTCAGATATATTCTTGTGCGGTGAATAGGGCATGTTGAGTCCAGTTCTCTGAGCAAGGAGTGGGTCTTGTCTATTACATATTAGGTTTATGGAACGGTATCTGAGCTAATTTGAAACCCTTGTTTTATGTATCACCCCACCTCACCTTTCCCGTTAAGCAGCCATAGTGTGTTTTCTGCATGTGTGACTCTGTTCTGTTTTGTAATTCAGTTCAAGTGTAACGGTTTTTACATTCCCTCTATCAGTGATACCTTATGAGAAGTGTCCTTTTCTGTGTGACTTATTTCACTTAGAGTCGTCGTACCTAAATCCACTCATCATGCTGCTACTAGCCTTATGACATTGATTTTACGGCTGAGTGATATTCCATTGTACATAAGGACCACAACTTCTTTATCCATTTTTCTCTTTCCTGGGATATTGAAGGTGGAAGGAAGTGGAGGTCCTTGTCAACAGAGCAGCCCTAAACTTTGGGGTGCTTGTGTCTTGCTGATTTTTAATTTTCCCAATTTATACCCCCATGAGTGGAAGTGCCCTATGCTCTCTAAGCTTTGCTTTTTAGACGTTTCAGGACTCACCATACACTTCTCCAGAGTGGCTGTTGACAATTTACATCCCGCCCATCAGTGTAGCAAGGCTCCCATTTCTCCATGGCCTGTCCTGCATTTCTGGTTTTGACACTTTTTTCAGCATGGCCTTTTTAACCCATGGGAAGCGAGACATCTTTGTAGCGCTGATTTGCCTTTCCAGGTTGCTTGGTTGGCCAAAAAGGGCGTATGCGTTTTTCCTGAATATATTCAGGAAAAAACGCATACGCCCTTTTTGGCCAAGGGCATCATTGTCAACGTTTTGCCGCTTTTCATGTGCTTTAAAGGCGATTCGAATCTACCTCCTGAAATCTGTTTCCTGCAATTCTGCCTTGATTTCAAATCCTCTTCTTTGCCTTCCCTCAATATATTTGTGGACGAGAGTTATCATTTATAAGTCTGCAGGTTTGTGAATTGCAGTGCCCTGAACCTCCATTTTACAACTCGCTTTTTAGGGAGCTGGCCGCAAAAGCGCAGGATGGCTTCAGGCCCTGTTCTGTTTCCGGGGGGCAGGCTGAGCCTGTGGTTAATTCTTCTTCCTGATGGGAAAATAGAGTGACCTGTGCCTGTCCCAACACCAAGAGCTAGTCTCTCATTGGTTCCACGTCTTCCTGTTCATCCTCAGGACAAATTGCAACCTGTACGGAACAGGAGGTTAAAGGTGCTGATGCTCCAAGTAGGGAGATTGCTAGTAAAGCGGCTGGAATAGCGAACCCGGGCACAAGGAGATGAGAAATGAGGTGCGTTTTAGAAACCTTTCCACATCACACGGTATACCATCTTCTGGGTTTCTCATGCATGTTTTCGATGTAGGAAGATGACCTTGAACCTGGAGATTTGGGACCCATGCGATGGGTACCACGCAGTATTACTTTAAAGGGTCTGCGTTTGCTCACCCAACCTCACCAAACCTCTCAGCCCCAAGAGTGTCCACCCTTATGTCTCATCCAGCTGTGGGTCTAGATATGGTCAATCCAGGTTGCATCACAGCCCGTGAACGCATTGTGTAAGAATTTCTATCTCTATCACTGTCTTTGTTTCATGGGTTTTTCAAAGTTATTTATTTTTATAATGGGGTTTAGCTGCTTTTCACTGCTGTGTTTATGCCGCTTTACACCCAATTGACACACTAACAGAGAGATATCAATACATAGGTTTTAAGATTATTACTAGTCAGATATATTCTTGTGCGGTGAATAGGGCGTGTTGAGTCCAGTTCTCTGAGCAAGGAGTAGGTCTTGTCTATTACATATTGGTTTTATGGAACGGTATCTGAGCTAATTTGAAACCCTTGTTTTATGTATCACCCCACCTCACCTTTCCCGTTAAGCAGCCATAGTGTGTTTTCTGCATGTGTGACTCTGTTCTGTTTTGTAATTCTGTTCAAGTGTAACGGTTTTTACATTCCCTCTATCAGTGATACCTTATGAGAAGTGTCCTTTTCTGTGTGACTTATTTCACTTAGAATCGTCGTACCTAAATCCACTCATCATGCTGCTACTAGCCTTATGACATTGATTTCATGGCTGAGTGATATTCCATTGTACATAAGGACCACAACTTCTTTATCCATTTTTCTCTTTCCTGGGATATTGAAGGTGGAATGAAGTGGAGGTCCTTGTCAACAGAGCAGCCCTAAACTTTGGGGTGCTTGTGTCTTGCTGATTTTTAATTTTCCCAATTTATACCCCCATGAGTGGAAGTGCCCTATGCTCTCTAAGCTTTGCTTTTTAGACGTTTCAGGACTCACCGTACACTTCTCCAGAGTGGCTGTTGACAATTTACATCCCGCCCATCAGTGTACCAAGGCTCCCATTTCTCCATGGCCTGTCCTGCATTTCTGGTTTTGACACTTTTTTCAGCATGGCCCTTTTGACCGATGGGAAGCGAGACATCTTTGTAGCGCTGATTTGCCTTTCCAGGTTGCTTGGTTGGCCAAAAAGGGCGTATGCGTTTTTTCCTGAATATATTCAGGAAAAAATGCACACGCCCTTTTTGGCCAAGGGCATCATTGTCAACGTTTTGCCGCTTTTCATGTGCTTTAAAGGCGATTCGAATCTACCTCCTGAAATCTGTTTCCTGCAATTCTGCCTTGATTTCAAATCCTCTTCTTTGCCTTCCCTCAATATATTTGTGGATGAGAGTTATCATTTATAAGTCTGCAGGTTTGTGAATTGCAGTACCCTGAACCTCCATTTTACAACTCGCTTTTTAGGGAGCTGGCCGCAAAAGCGCAGGATGGCTTCAGGCCCTGTTCTGGTTCCGGGGGGCAGGCTGAGCCTGTGGTTAATTCTTCTTCCTGATGGGAAAATAGAGTGACCTGTGCCTGTCCCAACACCAAGAGCTAGTCTTTCATTGGTTCCACGTCTTCCCGTTCATCCTCAGTACAAATTGCAACCTGTACGGAACAGGAGGTTAAAGGTGCTGATGCTCCAAGGAGGGAGATTGCTAGTAAAGTGGCTGGAATGGCGAACCCGGGCACAAGCAGATGAGAAATGAGGTGCGTTTTAGAAACCTTTCCCCATCACACGGTGTACCATCTTCTGGGTATCTCATGCATGTTTTCGATGTAGGAAGATGCCCTTGAACCTGGAGATTTGGGACCCATGCGATGGGTACCACGCAGTATTACTTTAAAGGGTCTGCGTTTGCTCACCCAACCTCACCAAACCTCTCAGCCGCAACAGTGTCCACCCTTATGTCTCATCCAGCTGTGGGTCTAGATATGGTCAATCCAGGTTGCATCACAGACCCTGAACGCATTGTGTAAGAATTTCTCTCTCTTTCACTGTCTTTGTTTCATGGGTTTTTCAAAGTAATTTATTTTTATAATGGGGTTTAGCTGCTTTTCACTGCTGTGTTTATGCCGCTTTTTACCCACTTGACACACTAACAGAGAGATATCAATACATAGGTTTTAAGATTATTACTAGTCAGATATATTCTTGTGCGGTGAATAGGGCGTGTTGAGTCCAGTTCTCTGAGCAAGGAGTAGGTCTTGTCTATTACATATTGGGTTTATGGAACGGTATCTGAGCTAATTTGAAACCCTTGTTTTATGTATCACCCCACCTCACCTTTCCCGTTAAGCAGCCATAGTGTGTTTTCTGCATGTGTGACTTTGTTCTGTTTTGTAATTCAGTTCAAGTGTAACGGTTTTTACATTCCCTCTATCAGTGATACCTTATGAGAAGAGTCCTTTTCTGTGTGACTTATTTCACTTAGAGTCGTCGTACCTAAATCCACTCATCATGCTGCTACTAGCCTTATGACATTGATTTCATGGCTTAGTGATATTCCATTGTACATAAGGACCACAACTTCTTTATCCATTTTTCTCTTTCCTGGGATATTGAAGGTGGAATGAAGTGGAGGTCCTTGTCAACAGAGCAGCCCTCAACTTTGGGGTGCTTGTGTCTTGCTGATTTTTAATTTTCCCAATTTATACCCCCATGAGTGGAAGTGCCCTATGCTCTCTAAGCTTTGCTTTTTAGACGTTTCAGGACTCACCGTACACTTCTCCAGAGTGGCTGTTGACAATTTACATCCCGCCCATCAGTGTAGCAAGGCTCCCATTTCTCCATGGCCTGTCCTGCATTTCTGGTTTTGACACTTTTTTCAGCATGGCCCTTTTGACCGATGGGAAGCGAGACATCTTTGTAGCGCTGATTTGCCTTTCCAGGTTGCTTGGTTGGCCAAAAAGGGCGTATGCGTTTTTTCCTGAATATATTCAGGAAAAAACGCATACGCCCTTTTTGGCCAAGGGCATCATTGTCAACGTTTTGCCGCTTTTCATGTGCTTTAAAGGCGATTCGAATCTACCTCCTGAAATCTGTTTCCTGCAATTCTGCCTTGATTTCAAATCCTCTTCTTTGCCTTCCCTCAATATATTTGTGGATGAGAGTTATCATTTATAAGTCTGCAGGTTTGTGAATTGCAGTGCCCTGAACCTCCATTTTACAACTCGCTTTTTAGGGAGCTTGCCGCAAAAGCGCAGGATGGCTTCAGGCCCTGTTCTGGTTCCGGGGGGCAGGCTGAGCCTGTGGTTAATTCTTCTTCCTGATGGGAAAATAGAGTGACCTGTGCCTGTCCCAACACCAAGAGCTAGTCTTTCATTGGTTCCACGTCTTCCCGTTCATCCTCAGTACAAATTGCAACCTGTACGGAACAGGAGGTTAAAGGTGCTGATGCTCCAAGGAGGGAGATTGCTAGTAAAGTGGCTGGAATGGCGAACCCGGGCACAAGCAGATGAGAAATGAGGTGCGTTTTAGAAACCTTTCCCCATCACACGGTGTACCATCTTCTGGGTATCTCATGCATGTTTTCGATGTAGGAAGATGCCCTTGAACCTGGAGATTTGGGACCCATGTGATGGGTACCACGCAGTATTACTTTAAAGGGTCTGCGTTTGCTCACCCAACCTCACCAAACCTCTCAGCCGCAACAGTGTCCACCCTTATGTCTCATCCAGCTGTGGGTCTAGATATGGTCAATCCAGGTTGCATCACAGCCCCTGAACGCATTGTGTAAGAATTTCTCTCTCTTTCACTGTCTTTGTTTCATGGGTTTTTCAAAGTAATTTATTTTTATAATGGGGTTTAGCTGCTTTTCACTGCTGTGTTTATGCCGCTTTACACCCAATTGACACACTAACAGAGAGATATCAATACATAGGTTTTAAGATTATTACTAGTCAGATATATTCTTGTGCGGTGAATAGGGCGTGTTGAGTCCAGTTCTCTGAGCAAGGAGTAGGTCTTGTCTATTACATATTGGGTTTATGGAACGGTATCTGAGCTAATTTGAAACCCTTGTTTTATGTATCACCCCACCTCACCTTTCCCGTTAAGCAGCCATAGTGTGTTTTCTGCATGTGTGACTCTGTTCTGTTTTGTAATTCAGTTCAAGTGTAACGGTTTTTACATTCCGTCTATAAGTGATACCTTATGAGAAGTGTCCTTTTCTGTGTGACTTATTTCACTTAGAATCGTCGTACCTAAATCCACTCATCATGCTTCTACTAGCCTTATGACATTGATTTCACCGCTGATTGATATTCCATTGTACATAAGGACCACAACTTCTTTATCCATTTTTCTCTTTCCTGGGATATTGAAGGTGGAATGAAGTGGAGGTCCTTGTCAACAGAGCAGCCCTAAACTTTGGGGTGCTTGTGTCTTGCTGATTTTTCATTTTCCCAATTTATAACCCCATGAGTGGAAGTGCCCTATGCTCTCTAAGCTTTGTTTTTTAGATGTTTCAGGACTCACTGTACGCTTCTCCAGAGTGGCTGTTGGCAATTTACATCCCGCCCATCAGCGTAGCAAGGCTCCCATTTCTCCATGGCCTGTCTTGCATTTCTGATTTTGACACTTTTTTCAGCATGGCCTTTTTAACCGATGGGAAGCGAGACATCTTTGTAGCGCTGATTTGCCTTTCCAGGTTGCTTGGTTGGCCAAAAAGGGCGTATGCGTTTTTTCCTGAATATATTCAGGAAAAAACGCATACGCCCTTTTTGGCCAAGGGCATCATTGTCAACGTTTTGCCGCTTTTCATGTGCTTTAAAGGCGATTCGAATCTACCTCCTGAAATCTGTTTCCTGCAATTCTGCCTTGATTTCAAATCCTCTTCTTTGCCTTCCCTCAATATATTTGTGGACGAGAGTTATCATTTATAAGTCTGCAGGTTTGTGAATTGCAGTGCCCTGAACCTCCATTTTACAACTCGCTTTTTAGGGAGCTGGCCGCAATTGCGCAGGATGGCTTCAGGCCCTGTTCTGGTTCCGGGTGGCAGGCTGAGCCTGTGGTTAATTCTTCTTCCTGATGGGAAAATAGAGTGACCTGTGCCTGTCCCAACACCAAGAGCTAGTCTCTCATTGGTTCCACGTCTTCCCGTTCATCCTCAGGACAAATTGCAACCTGTACGGAACAGGAGGTTAAAGGTGCTGATGCTCCAAGTAGGGAGATTGCTAGTAAAGCGGCTGGAATAGCGAACCCGGGCACAAGGAGATGAGAAATGAGGTGCGTTTTAGAAACCTTTCCACATCACACGGTATACCATCTTCTGGGTTTCTCATGCATGTTTTCGATGTAGGAAGATGCCCTTGAACCTGGAGATTTGGGACCCATGCGATGGGTACCATGCAGTATTACTTTAAAGGGTCTGCGTTTGCTCACCCAACCTCACCAAACCTCTCAGCCCCAAGAGTGTTCACCCTTATGTCTCATCCAGCTGTGGGTCTAGATATGGTCAATCCAGGTTGCATCACAGCCCGTGAACGCATTGTGTAAGAATTTCTATCTCTTTCACTGTCTTTGTTTCATGGGTTTTTCAAAGTAATTTATTTTTATAATGGGGTTTAGCTGCTTTTCACTGCTGTGTTTATGCCGCTTTACACCCAATTGACACACTAACAGAGAGATATCAATACATAGGTTTTAAGATTATTACTAGTCAGATATATTCTTGTGCGGTGAATAGGGCGTGTTGAGTCCAGTTCTCTGAGCAAGGAGTAGGTCTTGTCTATTACATATTGGGTTTATGGAACGGTATCTGAGCTAATTTGAAACCCTTGTTTTATGTATCACCCCACCTCACCTTTCCCGTTAAGCAGCCATAGTGTGTTTTCTGCATGTGTGACTCTGTTCTGTTTTGTAATTCAGTTCAAGTGTAACGGTTTTTACATTCCCTCTATAAGTGATACCTTATGAGAAGTGTCCTTTTCTGTGTGACTTATTTCACTTAGAATCGTCGTACCTAAATCCACTCATCATGCTGCTACTAGCCTTATGACATTGATTTCATGGCTGAGTGATATTCCATTGTACATATGGACCACAACTTCTTTATCCATTTTTCTCTTTCCTGGGATATTGAAGGTGGAATGAAGTGGAGGTCCTTGTCAGCAGAGCAGCCCTAAACTTTGGGGTGCTTGTGTCTTGCTGATTTTTCATTTTCCCAATTTATACCCCCATGAGTGGAAGTGCCCTATGCTCTCTAAGCTTTGTTTTTTAGATGTTTCAGGACACACCGTACACTTCTCCAGAGTGGCTGTTGGCAATTTACATCCCGCCCATCAGCGTAGCAAGGCTCCCATTTCTCCATGGCCTGTCCTGCATTTCTGGTTAAGACACTTTTTTCAGCATGGCCCTTTTGACCGATGGGAAGCGAGACATCTTTGTAGCGCTGATTTGCCTTTCCAGGTTGCTTGGTTGGCCAAAAAGGGCGTATGCGTTTTTTCCTGAATATATTCAGGAAAAAATGCACACGCCCTTTTTGGCCAAGGGCATCATTGTCAACGTTTTGCCGCTTTTCATGTGCTTTAAAGGCGATTCGAATCTACCTCCTGAAATCTGTTTCCTGCAATTCTGCCTTGATTTCAAATCCTCTTCTTTGCCTTCCCTCAATATATTTGTGGATGAGAGTTATCATTTATAAGTCTGCAGGTTTGTGAATTGCAGTACCCTGAACCTCCATTTTACAACTCGCTTTTTAGGGAGCTGGCCGCAAAAGCGCAGGATGGCTTCAGGCCCTGTTCTGGTTCCGGGGGGCAGGCTGAGCCTGTGGTTAATTCTTCTTCCTGATGGGAAAATAGAGTGACCTGTGCCTGTCCCAACACCAAGAGCTAGTCTTTCATTGGTTCCACGTCTTCCCGTTCATCCTCAGTACAAATTGCAACCTGTACGGAACAGGAGGTTAAAGGTGCTGATGCTCCAAGGAGGGAGATTGCTAGTAAAGTGGCTGGAATGGCGAACCCGGGCACAAGCAGATGAGAAATGAGGTGCGTTTTAGAAACCTTTCCCCATCACACGGTGTACCATCTTCTGGGTATCTCATGCATGTTTTCGATGTAGGAAGATGCCCTTGAACCTGGAGATTTGGGACCCATGCGATGGGTACCACGCAGTATTACTTTAAAGGGTCTGCGTTTGCTCACCCAACCTCACCAAACCTCTCAGCCGCAACAGTGTCCACCCTTATGTCTCATCCAGCTGTGGGTCTAGATATGGTCAATCCAGGTTGCATCACAGCCCCTGAACGCATTGTGTAAGAATTTCTCTCTCTTTCACTGTCTTTGTTTCATGGGTTTTTCAAAGTAATTTATTTTTATAATGGGGTTTAGCTGCTTTTCACTGCTGTGTTTATGCCGCTTTTTACCCACTTGACACACTAACAGAGAGATATCAATACATAGGTTTTAAGATTATTACTAGTCAGATATATTCTTGTGCGGTGAATAGGGCGTGTTGAGTCCAGTTCTCTGAGCAAGGAGTAGGTCTTGTCTATTACATATTGGGTTTATGGAACGGTATCTGAGCTAATTTGAAACCCTTGTTTTATGTATCACCCCACCTCACCTTTCCCGTTAAGCAGCCATAGTGTGTTTTCTGCATGTGTGACTCTGTTCTGTTTTGTAATTCAGTTCAAGTGTAACGGTTTTTACATTCCCTCTATAAGTGATACCTTATGAGAAGAGTCCTTTTCTGTGTGACTTATTTCACTTAGAGTCGTCGTACCTAAATCCACTCATCATGCTGCTACTAGCCTTATGACATTGATTTCATGGCTTAGTGATATTCCATTGTACATAAGGACCACAACTTCTTTATCCATTTTTCTCTTTCCTGGGATATTGAAGGTGGAATGAAGTGGAGGTCCTTGTCAACAGAGCAGCCCTCAACTTTGGGGTGCTTGTGTCTTGCTGATTTTTAATTTTCCCAATTTATACCCCCATGAGTGGAAGTGCCCTATGCTCTCTAAGCTTTGCTTTTTAGACGTTTCAGGACTCACCGTACACTTCTCCAGAGTGGCTGTTGACAATTTACATCCCGCCCATCAGTGTAGCAAGGCTCCCATTTCTCCATGGCCTGTCCTGCATTTCTGGTTTTGACACTTTTTTCAGCATGGCCCTTTTGACCGATGGGAAGCGAGACATCTTTGTAGCGCTGATTTGCCTTTCCAGGTTGCTTGGTTGGCCAAAAAGGGCGTATGTGTTTTTTCCTGAATATATTCAGGAAAAAACGCATACGCCCTTTTTGGCCAAGGGCATCATTGTCAACGTTTTGCCGCTTTTCATGTGCTTTAAAGGCGATTCGAATCTACCTCCTGAAATCTGTTTCCTGCAATTCTGCCTTGATTTCAAATCCTCTTCTTTGCCTTCCCTCAATATATTTGTGGATGAGAGTTATCATTTATAAGTCTGCAGGTTTGTGAATTGCAGTGCCCTGAACCTCCATTTTACAACTCGCTTTTTAGGGAGCTGGCCGCAAAAGCGCAGGATGGCTTCAGGCCCTGTTCTGGTTCCGGGGGGCAGGCTGAGCCTGTGGTTAATTCTTCTTCCTGATGGGAAAATAGAGTGACCTGTGCCTGTCCCAACACCAAGAGCTAGTCTTTCATTGGTTCCACGTCTTCCCGTTCATCCTCAGTACAAATTGCAACCTGTACGGAACAGGAGGTTAAAGGTGCTGATGCTCCAAGGAGGGAGATTGCTAGTAAAGTGGCTGGAATGGCGAACCCGGGCACAAGCAGATGAGAAATGAGGTGCGTTTTAGAAACCTTTCCCCATCAGACGGTGTACCATCTTCTGGGTATCTCATGCATGTTTTCGATGTAGGAAGATGCCCTTGAACCTGGAGATTTGGGACCCATGCGATGGGTACCACGCAGTATTACTTTAAAGGGTCTGCGTTTGCTCACCCAACCTCACCAAACCTCTCAGCCGCAACAGTGTCCACCCTTATGTCTCATCCAGCTGTGGGTCTAGATATGGTCAATCCAGGTTGCATCACAGCCCCTGAACGCATTGTGTAAGAATTTCTATCTCTTTCACTGTCTTTGTTTCATGGGTTTTTCAAAGTAATTTATTTTTATAATGGGGTTTAGCTGCTTTTCACTGCTGTGTTTATGCCGCTTTACACCCAATTGACACACTAACAGAGAGATATCAATACATAGGTTTTAAGATTATTACTAGTCAGATATATTCTTGTGCGGTGAATAGGGCGTGTTGAGTCCAGTTCTCTGAGCAAGGAGTAGGTCTTGTCTATTACATATTGGGTTTATGGAACGGTATCTGAGCTAATTTGAAACCCTTGTTTTATGTATCACCCCACCTCACCTTTCCCGTTAAGCAGCCATAGTGTGTTTTCTGCATGTGTGACTCTGTTCTGTTTTGTAATTCAGTTCAAGTGTAACGGTTTTTACATTCCCTCTATCAGTGATACCTTATGAGAAGTGTCCTTTTCTGTGTGACTTATTTCACTTAGAATCGTCGTACCTAAATCCACTCATCATGCTGCTACTAGCCTTATGACATTGATTTCATGGCTGAGTGATATTCCATTGTACATATGGACCACAACTTCTTTATCCATTTTTCTCTTTCCTGGGATATTGAAGGTGGAATGAAGTGGAGGCCCTTGTCAACAGAGCAGCCCTAAACTTTGGGGTGCTTGTGTCTTGCTGATTTTTCATTTTCCCAATTTATAACCCCATGAGTGGAAGTGCCCTATGCTCTCTAAGCTTTGTTTTTTAGATGTTTCAGGACTCACTGTACGCTTCTCCAGAGTGGCTGTTGGCAATTTACATCCCGCCCATCAGCGTAGCAAGGCTCCCATTTCTCCATGGCCTGTCTTGCATTTCTGATTTTGACACTTTTTTCAGCATGGCCTTTTTAACCGATGGGAAGCGAGACATCTTTGTAGCGCTGATTTGCCTTTCCAGGTTGCTTGGTTGGCCAAAAAGGGCGTATGCGTTTTTTCCTGAATATATTCAGGAAAAAACGCATACGCCCTTTTTGGCCAAGGGCATCATTGTCAACGTTTTGCCGCTTTTCATGTGCTTTAAAGGCGATTCGAATCTACCTTGTGAAATCTGTTTCCTGCAATTCTGCCTTGATTTCAAATCCTCTTCTTTGCCTTCCCTCAAATATTTGTGGACGAGAGTTATCATTTATAAGTGTGCAGGTTTGTGAATTGCAGTGCCCTGAACCTCCATTTTACAACTCGCTTTTTAGGGAGCTGGCCGCAATAGCGCAGGATGGCTTCAGGCCCTGTTCTGGTTCCGGGTGGCAGGGTGAGCCTGTGGTTAATTCTTCTTCCTGATGGGAAAATAGAGTGACCTGTGCCTGTCCCAACACCAAGAGCTAGTCTCTCATTGGTTCCACGTCTTCCCGTTCATCCTCAGGACAAATTGCAACCTGTACGGAACAGGAGGTTAAAAGTGCTGATGCTCCAAGTAGGTAGATTGCTAGTAAAGCGGCTGGAATAGCGTACCCGGGCACAAGGAGATGAGAAATGAGGTGCGTTTTAGAAACCTTTCCACATCACACGGTGTACCATCTTCTGGGTTTCTCATGCATGTTTTCGATGTAGGAAGATGCCCTTGAACCTGGAGATTTGGGACCCATGCGATGGGTACCACGCAGTATTACTTTAAAGGGACTGCGTTTGCTCACCCAACCTCACCAAACCTCTCAGCCCCAAGAGTGTCCACCCTTATGTCTCATCCAGCTGTGGGTCTAGATATGGTCAATCCAGGTTGCGTCACAGCCCGTGAACGCATTGTGTAAGAATTTCTATCTCTTTCACTGTCTTTGTTTCATGGGTTTTTCAAAGTAATTTATTTTTATAATGGGGTTTAGCTGCTTTTCACTGCTGTGTTTATGCCGCTTTACACCCAATTGACACACTAACAGAGAGATATCAATACATAGGTTTTAAGATTATTACTAGACAGATATATTCTTGTGCGGTGAATAGGGCGTGTTGAGTCCAGTTCTCTGAGCAAGCAGTAGGACTTGTCTATTACATATTGGTTTTATGGAACGGTATCTGAGCTAATTTGAAACCCTTGTTTTATGTATCACCCCACCTCACGTTTCCCGTTAAGCAGCCATAGTGTGTTTTCTGCATGTGTGACTCTGTTCTGTTTTGTAATTCTGTTCAAGTGTAACGGTTTTTACATTCCCTCTATCAGTGATACCTTATGAGAAGTGTCCTTTTCTGTGTGACTTATTTCACTTAGAATCGTCGTACCTAAATCCACTCATCATGCTGCTACTAGCCTTATGACATTGATTTCATGGCTGAGTGATATTCCATTGTACATAAGGACCACAACTTCTTTATCCATTTTTCTCTTTCCTGGGATATTGAAGGTGGAATGAAGTGGAGGTCCTGGTCAACAGAGCAGCCCTAAACTTTGGGGTGCTTGTGTCTTGCTGATTTTTAATTTTCCCAATTTATACCCCCATGAGTGGAAGTGCCCTATGCTCTCTAAGCTGTGTTTTTCAGATGTTTCAGGACTCACCGGACACTTCTCCGGAGTGGCTCTTGGCAATTTACATCCCGCCCATCAGTGTAGCAAGGCTCCCATTTCTCCATGGCCTGTCCTGCATTTCTGGTTTTGACACTTTTTTCAGCATGGCCCTTTTGACCGATGGGAAGCGAGACTTCTTTGTAGCGCTGATTTGCCTTTCCAGGTTGCTTGGTTGGCCAAAAAGGGCGTATGCATTCTTTCCTGAATATATTCAAGAAAAAAGGCATACGCCCTTTTTGGCCAAGGGCATCATTGTCAACGTTTTGCCGCTTTTCATGTGCTTTAAAGGCGATTCGTATCTACCTCCTGAAATCTGTTTCCTGCAATTCTGCCTTGATTTCAAATCCTCTTCTTTGCCTTCCCTCAATATATTTGTGGACGAGAGTTATCATTTATAAGTCTGCAGGTTTGTGAATTGCAGTGCCCTGAACCTCCATTTTACAACTCGCTTTTTAGGGAGCTGGCCGCAAAAGCGCAGGATGGCTTCAGGCCCTGTTCTGTTTCCGGGGGGCAGGCTGAGCCTGTGGTTAATTCTTCTTCCTGATGGGAAAATAGAGTGACCTGTGCCTGTCCCAACACCAAGAGCTAGTCTCTCATTGGTTCCACGTCTTCCTGTTCATCCTCAGGACAAATTGCAACCTGTACGGAACAGGAGGTTAAAGGTGCTGATGCTCCAAGTAGGGAGATTGCTAGTAAAGCGGCTGGAATAGCGAACCCGGGCACAAGGAGATGAGAAATGAGGTGCGTTTTAGAAACCTTTCCACATCACACGGTATAGCATCTTCTGGGTTTCTCATGCATGTTTTCGATGTAGGAAGATGCCCTTGAACCTGGAGATTTGGGACCCATGCGATGGGTACCATGCAGTATTACTTTAAAGGGTCTGCGTTTGCTCACCCAACCTCACCAAACCTCTCAGCCCCAAGAGTGTCCACCCTTATGTCTCATCCAGCTGTGGGTCTAGATATGGTCAATCCAGGTTGCATCACAGCCCGTGAACGCATTGTGTAAGAATTTCTATCTCTTTCACTGTCTTTGTTTCATGGGTTTTTCAAAGTTATTTATTTTTATAATGGGGTTTAGCTGCTTTTCACTGCTGTGTTTATGCCGCTTTACACCCAATTGACACACTAACAGAGAGATATCAATACATAGGTTTTAAGATTATTACTAGTCAGATATATTCTTGTGCGGTGAATAGGGCGTGTTGAGTCCAGTTCTCTGAGCAAGGAGTAGGTCTTGTCTATTACATATTGGTTTTATGGAACGGTATCTGAGCTAATTTGAAACCCTTTTTTTATGTATCACCCCACCTCACCTTTCCCGTTAAGCAGCCATAGTGTGTTTTCTGCATGTGTGACTCTGTTCTGTTTTGTAATTCTGTTCAAGTGTAACGGTTTTTACATTCCCTCTATCAGTGATACCTTATGAGAAGTGTCCTCTTCTGTGTGACTTATTTCACTTAGAATCGTCGTACCTAAATCCACTCATCATGCTGCTACTAGCCTTATGACATTGATTTCATGGCTGAGTGATATTCCATTGTACATAAGGACCACAACTTCTTTATCCATTTTTCTCTTTCCTGGGATATTGAAGGTGGAATGAAGTGGAGGTCCTTGTCAACAGAGCAGCCCTAAACTTTGGGGTGCTTGTGTCTTGCTGATTTTTAATTTTCCCAATTTATACCCCCATGAGTGGAAGTGCCCTATGCTCTCTAAGCTTTGCTTTTTAGACGTTTCAGGACTCACCGTACACTTCTCCAGAGTGGCTGTTGACAATTTACATCCCGCCCATCAGTGTACCAAGGCTCCCATTTCTCCATGGCCTGTCCTGCATTTCTGGTTTTGACACTTTTTTCAGCATGGCCCTTTTGACCGATGGGAAGCGAGACATCTTTGTAGCGCTGATTTGCCTTTCCAGGTTGCTTGGTTGGCCAAAAAGGGCGTATGCGTTTTTTCCTGAATATATTCAGGAAAAAATGCACACGCCCTTTTTGGCCAAGGGCATCATTGTCAACGTTTTGCCGCTTTTCATGTGCTTTAAAGGCGATTCGAATCTACCTCCTGAAATCTGTTTCCTGCAATTCTGCCTTGATTTCAAATCCTCTTCTTTGCCTTCCCTCAATATATTTGTGGATGAGAGTTATCATTTATAAGTCTGCAGGTTTGTGAATTGCAGTACCCTGAACCTCCATTTTACAACTCGCTTTTTAGGGAGCTGGCCGCAAAAGCGCAGGATGGCTTCAGGCCCTGTTCTGGTTCCGGGGGGCAGGCTGAGCCTGTGGTTAATTCTTCTTCCTGATGGGAAAATAGAGTGACCTGTGCCTGTCCCAACACCAAGAGCTAGTCTTTCATTGGTTCCACGTCTTCCCGTTCATCCTCAGTACAAATTGCAACCTGTACGGAACAGGAGGTTAAAGGTGCTGATGCTCCAAGGAGGGAGATTGCTAGTAAAGTGGCTGGAATGGCGAACCCGGGCACAAGCAGATGAGAAATGAGGTGCGTTTTAGAAACCTTTCCCCATCACACGGTGTACCATCTTCTGGGTATCTCATGCATGTTTTCGATGTAGGAAGATGCCCTTGAACCTGGAGATTTGGGACCCATGCGATGGGTACCACGCAGTATTACTTTAAAGGGTCTGCGTTTGCTCACCCAACCTCACCAAACCTCTCAGCCGCAACAGTGTCCACCCTTATGTCTCATCCAGCTGTGGGTCTAGATATGGTCAATCCAGGTTGCATCACAGACCCTGAACGCATTGTGTAAGAATTTCTCTCTCTTTCACTGTCTTTGTTTCATGGGTTTTTCAAAGTAATTTATTTTTATAATGGGGTTTAGCTGCTTTTCACTGCTGTGTTTATGCCGCTTTTTACCCACTTGACACACTAACAGAGAGATATCAATACATAGGTTTTAAGATTATTACTAGTCAGATATATTCTTGTGCGGTGAATAGGGCGTGTTGAGTCCAGTTCTCTGAGCAAGGAGTAGGTCTTGTCTATTACATATTGGGTTTATGGAACGGTATCTGAGCTAATTTGAAACCCTTGTTTTATGTATCACCCCACCTCACCTTTCCCGTTAAGCAGCCATAGTGTGTTTTCTGCATGTGTGACTTTGTTCTGTTTTGTAATTCAGTTCAAGTGTAACGGTTTTTACATTCCCTCTATCAGTGATACCTTATGAGAAGAGTCCTTTTCTGTGTGACTTATTTCACTTAGAGTCGTCGTACCTAAATCCACTCATCATGCTGCTACTAGCCTTATGACATTGATTTCATGGCTTAGTGATATTCCATTGTACATAAGGACCACAACTTCTTTATCCATTTTTCTCTTTCCTGGGATATTGAAGGTGGAATGAAGTGGAGGTCCTTGTCAACAGAGCAGCCCTCAACTTTGGGGTGCTTGTGTCTTGCTGATTTTTAATTTTCCCAATTTATACCCCCATGAGTGGAAGTGCCCTATGCTCTCTAAGCTTTGCTTTTTAGACGTTTCAGGACTCACCGTACACTTCTCCAGAGTGGCTGTTGACAATTTACATCCCGCCCATCAGTGTAGCAAGGCTCCCATTTCTCCATGGCCTGTCCTGCATTTCTGGTTTTGACACTTTTTTCAGCATGGCCCTTTTGACCGATGGGAAGCGAGACATCTTTGTAGCGCTGATTTGCCTTTCCAGGTTGCTTGGTTGGCCAAAAAGGGCGTATGCGTTTTTTCCTGAATATATTCAGGAAAAAACGCATACGCCCTTTT
The DNA here is from genome assembly GCF_965194805.1 of Balaenoptera borealis. Lineage (NCBI taxonomy): Eukaryota > Metazoa > Chordata > Mammalia > Artiodactyla > Balaenopteridae > Balaenoptera > Balaenoptera borealis. The sequence goes on from NW_028123961.1 coordinate 909,523, forward strand.
TGGCCAAGGGCATCATTGTCAACGTTTTGCCGCTTTTCATGTGCTTTAAAGGCGATTCGAATCTACCTCCTGAAATCTGTTTCCTGCAATTCTGCCTTGATTTCAAATCCTCTTCTTTGCCTTCCCTCAATATATTTGTGGATGAGAGTTATCATTTATAAGTCTGCAGGTTTGTGAATTGCAGTGCCCTGAACCTCCATTTTACAACTCGCTTTTTAGGGAGCTTGCCGCAAAAGCGCAGGATGGCTTCAGGCCCTGTTCTGGTTCCGGGGGGCAGGCTGAGCCTGTGGTTAATTCTTCTTCCTGATGGGAAAATAGAGTGACCTGTGCCTGTCCCAACACCAAGAGCTAGTCTTTCATTGGTTCCACGTCTTCCCGTTCATCCTCAGTACAAATTGCAACCTGTACGGAACAGGAGGTTAAAGGTGCTGATGCTCCAAGGAGGGAGATTGCTAGTAAAGTGGCTGGAATGGCGAACCCGGGCACAAGCAGATGAGAAATGAGGTGCGTTTTAGAAACCTTTCCCCATCACACGGTGTACCATCTTCTGGGTATCTCATGCATGTTTTCGATGTAGGAAGATGCCCTTGAACCTGGAGATTTGGGACCCATGTGATGGGTACCACGCAGTATTACTTTAAAGGGTCTGCGTTTGCTCACCCAACCTCACCAAACCTCTCAGCCGCAACAGTGTCCACCCTTATGTCTCATCCAGCTGTGGGTCTAGATATGGTCAATCCAGGTTGCATCACAGCCCCTGAACGCATTGTGTAAGAATTTCTCTCTCTTTCACTGTCTTTGTTTCATGGGTTTTTCAAAGTAATTTATTTTTATAATGGGGTTTAGCTGCTTTTCACTGCTGTGTTTATGCCGCTTTACACCCAATTGACACACTAACAGAGAGATATCAATACATAGGTTTTAAGATTATTACTAGTCAGATATATTCTTGTGCGGTGAATAGGGCGTGTTGAGTCCAGTTCTCTGAGCAAGGAGTAGGTCTTGTCTATTACATATTGGGTTTATGGAACGGTATCTGAGCTAATTTGAAACCCTTCTTTTATGTATCACCCCACCTCACCTTGCCCGTTAAGCAGCCATAGTGTGTTTTCTGCATGTGTGACTCTGTTCTGTTTTGTAATTCAGTTCAAGTGTAACGGTTTTTACATTCCGTCTATAAGTGATACCTTATGAGAAGTGTCCTTTTCTGTGTGACTTATTTCACTTAGAATCGTCGTACCTAAATCCACTCATCATGCTTCTACTAGCCTTATGACATTGATTTCACCGCTGAGTGATATTCCATTGTACATAAGGACCACAACTTCTTTATCCATTTTTCTCTTTCCTGGGATATTGAAGGTGGAATGAAGTGGAGGTCCTTGTCAACAGAGCAGCCCTAAACTTTGGGGTGCTTGTGTCTTGCTGATTTTTCATTTTCCCAATTTATAACCCCATGAGTGGAAGTGCCCTATGCTCTCTAAGCTTTGTTTTTTAGATGTTTCAGGACTCACTGTACGCTTCTCCAGAGTGGCTGTTGGCAATTTACATCCCGCCCATCAGCGTAGCAAGGCTCCCATTTCTCCATGGCCTGTCTTGCATTTCTGATTTTGACACTTTTTTCAGCATGGCCTTTTTAACCGATGGGAAGCGAGACATCTTTGTAGCGCTGATTTGCCTTTCCAGGTTGCTTGGTTGGCCAAAAAGGGCGTATGCGTTTTTTCCTGAATATATTCAGGAAAAAACGCATACGCCCTTTTTGGCCAAGGGCATCATTGTCAACGTTTTGCCGCTTTTCATGTGCTTTAAAGGCGATTCGAATCTACCTCCTGAAATCTGTTTCCTGCAATTCTGCCTTGATTTCAAATCCTCTTCTTTGCCTTCCCTCAATATATTTGTGGACGAGAGTTATCATTTATAAGTCTGCAGGTTTGTGAATTGCAGTGCCCTGAACCTCCATTTTACAACTCGCTTTTTAGGGAGCTGGCCGCAATAGCGCAGGATGGCTTCAGGCCCTGTTCTGGTTCCGGGTGGCAGGCTGAGCCTGTGGTTAATTCTTCTTCCTGATGGGAAAATACAGTGACCTGTGCCTGTCCCAACACCAAGAGCTAGTCTCTCATTGGTTCCACGTCTTCCCGTTCATCCTCAGGACAAATTGCAACCTGTACGGAACAGGAGGTTAAAGGTGCTGATGCTCCAAGTAGGGAGATTGCTAGTAAAGCGGCTGGAATAGCGAACCCGGGCACAAGGAGATGAGAAATGAGGTGCGTTTTAGAAACCTTTCCACATCACACGGTATACCATCTTCTGGGTTTCTCATGCATGTTTTCGATGTAGGAAGATGCCCTTGAACCTGGAGATTTGGGACCCATGCGATGGGTACCATGCAGTATTACTTTAAAGGGTCTGCGTTTGCTCACCCAACCTCACCAAACCTCTCAGCCCCAAGAGTGTTCACCCTTATGTCTCATCCAGCTGTGGGTCTAGATATGGTCAATCCAGGTTGCATCACAGCCCGTGAACGCATTGTGTACGAATTTCTATCTCTTTCACTGTCTTTGTTTCATGGGTTTTTCAAAGTAATTTATTTTTATAATGGGGTTTAGCTGCTTTTCACTGCTGTGTTTATGCCGCTTTACACCCAATTGACACACTAACAGAGAGATATCAATACATAGGTTTTAAGATTATTACTAGTCAGATATATTCTTGTGCGGTGAATAGGGCGTGTTGAGTCCAGTTCTCTGAGCAAGGAGTAGGTCTTGTCTATTACATATTGGGTTTATGGAACGGTATCTGAGCTAATTTGAAACCCTTGTTTTATGTATCACCCCACCTCACCTTTCCCGTTAAGCAGCCATAGTGTGTTTTCTGCATGTGTGACTCTGTTCTGTTTTGTAATTCAGTTCAAGTGTAACGGTTTTTACATTCCCTCTATAAGTGATACCTTATGAGAAGTGTCCTTTTCTGTGTGACTTATTTCACTTAGAATCGTTGTACCTAAATCCACTCATCATGCTGCTACTAGCCTTATGACATTGATTTCATGGCTGAGTGATATTCCATTGTACATATGGACCACAACTTCTTTATCCATTTTTCTCTTTCCTGGGATATTGAAGGTGGAATGAAGTGGAGGTCCTTGTCAGCAGAGCAGCCCTAAACTTTGGGGTGCTTGTGTCTTGCTGATTTTTCATTTTCCCAATTTATAACCCCATGAGTGGAAGTGCCCTATGCTCTCTAAGCTTTGTTTTTTAGATGTTTCAGGACTCACTGTACGCTTCTCCAGAGTGGCTGTTGGCAATTTACATCCCGCCCATCAGCGTAGCAAGGCTCCCATTTCTCCATGGCCTGTCCTGCATTTCTGGTTAAGACACTTTTTTCAGCATGGCCCTTTTGACCGATGGGAAGCGAGACATCTTTGTAGCGCTGATTTGCCTTTCCAGGTTGCTTGGTTGGCCAAAAAGGACGTATGCGTTTTTTCCTGAATATATTCAGGAAAAAATGCACACGCCCTTTTTGGCCAAGGGCATCATTGTCAACGTTTTGCCGCTTTTCATGTGCTTTAAAGGCGATTCGAATCTACCTCCTGAAATCTGTTTCCTGCAATTCTGCCTTGATTTCAAATCCTCTTCTTTGCCTTCCCTCAATATATTTGTGGATGAGAGTTATCATTTATAAGTCTGCAGGTTTGTGAATTGCAGTACCCTGAACCTCCATTTTACAACTCGCTTTTTAGGGAGCTGGCCGCAAAAGCGCAGGATGGCTTCAGGCCCTGTTCTGGTTCCGGGGGGCAGGCTGAGCCTGTGGTTAATTCTTCTTCCTGATGGGAAAATAGAGTGACCTGTGCCTGTCCCAACACCAAGAGCTAGTCTTTCATTGGTTCCACGTCTTCCCGTTCATCCTCAGTACAAATTGCAACCTGTACGGAACAGGAGGTTAAAGGTGCTGATGCTCCAAGGAGGGAGATTGCTAGTAAAGTGGCTGGAATGGCGAACCCGGGCACAAGCAGATGAGAAATGAGGTGCGTTTTAGAAACCTTTCCCCATCACACGGTGTACCATCTTCTGGGTATCTCATGCATGTTTTCGATGTAGGAAGATGCCCTTGAACCTGGAGATTTGGGACCCATGCGATGGGTACCACGCAGTATTACTTTAAAGGGTCTGCGTTTGCTCACCCAACCTCACCAAACCTCTCAGCCGCAACAGTGTCCACCCTTATGTCTCATCCAGCTGTGGGTCTAGATATGGTCAATCCAGGTTGCATCACAGCCCCTGAACGCATTGTGTAAGAATTTCTCTCTCTTTCACTGTCTTTGTTTCATGGGTTTTTCAAAGTAATTTATTTTTATAATGGGGTTTAGCTGCTTTTCACTGCTGTGTTTATGCCGCTTTTTACCCACTTGACACACTAACAGAGAGATATCAATACATAGGTTTTAAGATTATTACTAGTCAGATATATTCTTGTGCGGTGAATAGGGCGTGTTGAGTCCAGTTCTCTGAGCAAGGAGTAGGTCTTGTCTATTACATATTGGGTTTATGGAACGGTATCTGAGCTAATTTGAAACCCTTGTTTTATGTATCACCCCACCTCACCTTTCCCGTTAAGCAGCCATAGTGTGTTTTCTGCATGTGTGACTCTGTTCTGTTTTGTAATTCAGTTCAAGTGTAACGGTTTTTACATTCCCTCTATAAGTGATACCTTATGAGAAGAGTCCTTTTCTGTGTGACTTATTTCACTTAGAGTCGTCGTACCTAAATCCACTCATCATGCTGCTACTAGCCTTATGACATTGATTTCATGGCTGAGTGATATTCCATTGTACATATGGACCACAACTTCTTTATCCATTTTTCTCTTTCCTGGGATATTGAAGGTGGAATGAAGTGGAGGTCCTTGTCAACAGAGCAGCCCTAAACTTTGGGGTGCTTGTGTCTTGCTGATTTTTCATTTTCCCAATTTATAACCCCATGAGTGGAAGTGCCCTATGCTCTCTAAGCTTTGTTTTTTAGATGTTTCAGGACTCACTGTACGCTTCTCCAGAGTGGCTGTTGGCAATTTACATCCCGCCCATCAGCGTAGCAAGGCTCCCATTTCTCCATGGCCTGTCTTGCATTTCTGATTTTGACACTTTTTTCAGCATGGCCTTTTTAACCGATGGGAAGCGAGACATCTTTGTAGCGCTGATTTGCCTTTCCAGGTTGCTTGGTTGGCCAAAAAGGGCGTATGCGTTTTTTCCTGAATATATTCAGGAAAAAACGCATACGCCCTTTTTGGCCAAGGGCATCATTGTCAACGTTTTGCCGCTTTTCATGTGCTTTAAAGGCGATTCGAATCTACCTTGTGAAATCTGTTTCCTGCAATTCTGCCTTGATTTCAAATCCTCTTCTTTGCCTTCCCTCAATATATTTGTGGACGAGAGTTATCATTTATAAGTCTGCAGGTTTGTGAATTGCAGTGCCCTGAACCTCCATTTTACAACTCGCTTTTTAGGGAGCTGGCCGCAATAGCGCAGGATGGCTTCAGGCCCTGTTCTGGTTCCGGGTGGCAGGCTGAGCCTGTGGTTAATTCTTCTTCCTGATGGGAAAATAGAGTGACCTGTGCCTGTCCCAACACCAAGAGCTAGTCTCTCATTGGTTCCACGTCTTCCCGTTCATCCTCAGGACAAATTGCAACCTGTACGGAACAGGAGGTTAAAAGTGCTGATGCTCCAAGTAGGTAGATTGCTAGTAAAGCGGCTGGAATAGCGTACCCGGGCACAAGGAGATGAGAAATGAGGTGCGTTTTAGAAACCTTTCCACATCACACGGTGTACCATCTTCTGGGTTTCTCATGCATGTTTTCGATGTAGGAAGATGCCCTTGAACCTGGAGATTTGGGACCCATGCGATGGGTACCACGCAGTATTACTTTAAAGGGTCTGCGTTTGCTCACCCAACCTCACCAAACCTCTCAGCCCCAAGAGTGTCCACCCTTATGTCTCATCCAGCTGTGGGTCTAGATATGGTCAATCCAGGTTGCGTCACAGCCCGTGAACGCATTGTGTAAGAATTTCTATCTCTTTCACTGTCTTTGTTTCATGGGTTTTTCAAAGTAATTTATTTTTATAATGGGGTTTAGCTGCTTTTCACTGCTGTGTTTATGCCGCTTTACACCCAATTGACACACTAACAGAGAGATATCAATACATAGGTTTTAAGATTATTACTAGACAGATATATTCTTGTGCGGTGAATAGGGCGTGTTGAGTCCAGTTCTCTGAGCAAGCAGTAGGACTTGTCTATTACATATTGGTTTTATGGAACGGTATCTGAGCTAATTTGAAACCCTTGTTTTATGTATCACCCCACCTCACGTTTCCCGTTAAGCAGCCATAGTGTGTTTTCTGCATGTGTGACTCTGTTCTGTTTTGTAATTCTGTTCAAGTGTAACGGTTTTTACATTCCCTCTATCAGTGATACCTTATGAGAAGTGTCCTTTTCTGTGTGACTTATTTCACTTAGAATCGTCGTACCTAAATCCACTCATCATGCTGCTACTAGCCTTATGACATTGATTTCATGGCTGAGTGATATTCCATTGTACATAAGGACCACAACTTCTTTATCCATTTTTCTCTTTCCTGGGATATTTAAGGTGGAATGAAGTGGAGGTCCTGGTCAACAGAGCAGCCCTAAACTTTGGGGTGCTTGTGTCTTGCTGATTTTTAATTTTCCCAATTTATACCCCCATGAGTGGAAGTGCCCTATGCTCTCTAAGCTGTGTTTTTCAGATGTTTCAGGACTCACCGGACACTTCTCCGGAGTGGCTCTTGGCAATTTACATCCCGCCCATCAGTGTAGCAAGGCTCCCATTTCTCCATGGCCTGTCCTGCATTTCTGGTTTTGACACTTTTTTCAGCATGGCCCTTTTGACCGATGGGAAGCGAGACTTCTTTGTAGCGCTGATTTGCCTTTCCAGGTTGCTTGGTTGGCCAAAAAGGGCGTATGCATTTTTTCCTGAATATATTCAAGAAAAAACGCATACGCCCTTTTTGGCCAAGGGCATCATTGTCAACGTTTTGCCGCTTTTCATGTGCTTTAAAGGCGATTCGTATCTACCTCCTGAAATCTGTTTCCTGCAATTCTGCCTTGATTTCAAATCCTCTTCTTTGCCTTCCCTCAATATATTTGTGGACGAGAGTTATCATTAATAACTCTGCAGGTTTGTGAATTGCAGTGCCCTGAACCTCCATTTTACAACTCGTTTTTATGGGAGCTGGCCGCAAAATCGCAGAATGGCTTCAGGCCCTGTTCTGGTTCCGGGGGGCAGGCTGAGCCTGTGGTTAATTCTTCTTTCTGATGGGAAAATAGAGTGACCTGTGCCTGTCCCAACACCAAGAGCTAGTCTCTCGTTGGTTCCACGTCTTCCCGTTTATCCTCAGGACAAATTGCAACCTGTACGGAACAGGAGGTTAAAGGTGCTGATGCTCCAAGTAGGGAGCTTGCTAGTAAAGCGGCTGGAATGGCGAACCCGGGCACAAGGAGATGAGAAATGAGGTGCGTTTTAGAAACCTTCCCCATCACACGGTGTACCATCTTCTGGGTTTCTCATGCATGTTTTTGATGTAGGAAGATGCCCTTGAACCTGGAGATTTGGGACCCATGCGATGGGTACCACGCAGTATTACTTTAAAGGGTCTGCGTTTGCTCACCCAACCTCACCAAACCTCTCAGCCCCAAGAGTGTCCACCCTTATGTCTCATCCAGCTGTGCATCTAGATATGGTCAATCCAGGTTGCATCACAGCCCCTGAACGCATTGTGTAAGAATTTCTCTCTCTTTCACTGTCTTTGTTTCATGGGTGTTTCAAAGTAATTTATTTTTATAATGGGGTTTAGCTGCTTTTCACTGCTGTGTTTATGCCGCTTTACACCCACTTGACACACTAACAGAGAGATATCAATACATAGGTTTTACGATTATTATTAGTCAGATATATTCTTGTGTGGTGAATAGGGCGTGTTGAGTCCAGTTCTCTGAGCAAGGGGTAGGTCTTGTCTATTACATATTGGGTTTATGGAACGGTATCTGAGCTAATTTGATACCCTTGTTTTATGTATCACCCCACCTCACCTTTCCCGTTAAGCAGCCATAGTGTGTTTTCTGCATGTGTGACTCTGTTCTGTTTTGTAATTCAGTTCAAGTGTAACGGTTTTTACATTCCCTCTATCAGTGATACCTTATGAGAAGTGTCCTTTTCTGTGTGACTTATTTCACTTAGAATCGTCGTACCTAAATCCACTCATCATGCTGCTACTAACCTTACGACATTGATTTCATGGCTGAGTGATATTCCATTGTACATAAGGACCACAACTTCTTTATCCATTTTTCTCTTTCCTGGGATATTTAAGGTGGAATGAAGTGGAGGTCCTGGTCAAGAGAGCAGCCCTAAACTTTGGGGTGCTTGTGTCTTGCTGATTTTTAATTTTCCCAATTTATACCCCCATGAGTGGAAGTGCCCTATGCTCTCTAAGCTGTGTTTTTCAGATGTTTCAGGACTCACCGGACACTTCTCCAGAGTGGCTCTTGGCAATTTACATCCCGCCCATCAGTGTAGCAAGGCTCCCATTTCTCCATGGCCTGTCCTGCATTTCTGGTTTTGACACTTTTTTCAGCATGGCCCTTTTGACCGATGGGAAGCGAGACTTCTTTGTAGCGCTGATTTGCCTTTCCAGGTTGCTTGGTTGGCCAAAAAGGGCGTATGCGTTTTTTCCTGAATATATTCAGGAAAAAACGCATACGCCCTTTTTGGCCAAGGGCATCATTGTCAACGTTTTGCCGCTTTTCATGTGTTTTAAAGGCGATTCGTATCTACCTGCTGAAATCTGTTTCCTGCAATTCTGCCTTGATTTCAAATCCTCTTCTTTGCCTTCCCTCAATATATTTGTGGACGAGAGTTATCATTTATAACTCTGCAGGTTTGTGAATTGCAGTGCCCTGAACCTCCATTTTACAACTCGTTTTTATGGGAGCTGGCCGCAAAATCGCAGAATGGCTTCAGGCCCTGTTCTGGTTCCGGGGGGCAGGCTGAGCCTGTGGTTAATTCTTCTTTCTGATGGGAAAATAGAGTGACCTGTGCCTGTCCCAACACCAAGAGCTAGTCTCTCGTTGGTTCCACGTCTTCCCGTTTATCCTCAGGACAAATTGCAACCTGTACGGAACAGGAGGTTAAAGGTGCTGATGCTCCAAGTAGGGAGCTTGCTAGTAAAGTGGCTGGAATGGCGAACCCGGGCACAAGGAGATGAGAAATGAGGTGCGTTTTAGAAACATTTCCCCATCACACGGTGTACCATCTTCTGGGTTTCTCATGCATGTTTTTGATGTAGGAAGATGCCCTTGAACCTGGAGATTTGGGACCCATGCGATGGGTACCACGCAGTATTACTTTAAAGGGTCTGCGTTTGCTCACCCAACCTCACCAAACCTCTCAGCCCCAAGAGTGTCCACCCTTATGTCTCATCCAGCTGTGGGTCTAGATATGGTCAATCCAGGTTGCATCACAGCCCCTGAACGCATTGTGTAAGAATTTCTCTCTCTTTCACTGTCTTTGTTTCATGGGTGTTTCAAAGTAATTTATTTTTATAATGGGGTTTAGCTGCTTTTCACTGCTGTGTTTATGCCGCTTTACACCCACTTGACACACTAACAGAGAGATATCAATATATAGGTTTTACGATTATTATTAGTCAGATATATTCTTGTGTGGTGAATAGGGCGTGTTGAGTCCAGTTCTCTGAGCAAGGGGTAAGTCTTGTCTATTACATATTGGGTTTATGGAACGGTATCTGAGCTAATTTGATACCCTTGTTTTATGTATCACCCCACCTCACCTTTCCCGTTAAGCAGCCATAGTGTGTTTTCTGCATGTGTGACTCTGTTCTGTTTTGTAATTCAGTTCAAGTGTAACGGTTTTTACATTCCCTCTATCAGTGATACCTTATGAGAAGTGTCCTTTTCTGTGTGACTTATTTCACTTAGAATCGTCGTACCTAAATCCACTCATCATGCTGCTACTAGCCTTATGACATTGATTTCATGGCTGAGTGATATTCCATTGTACATAAGGACCACAACTTCTTTATCCATTTTTCTCTTTCCTGGGATATTTAAGGTGGAATGAAGTGGAGGTCCTGGTCAACAGAGCAGCCCTAAACTTTGGGGTGCTTGTGTCTTGCTGAATTTTAATTTTCCCAATTTATACCCCCATGAGTGGAAGTGCCCTATGCTCTCTAAGCTGTGTTTTTCAGATGTTTCAGGACTCACCGGACACTTCTCCGGAGTGGCTCTTGGCAATTTACATCCCGCCCATCAGTGTAGCAAGGCTCCCATTTCTCCATGGCCTGTCCTGCATTTCTGGTTTTGACACTTTTTTCAGCATGGCCCTTTTGACCGATGGGAAGCGAGACTTCTTTGTAGCGCTGATTTGCCTTTCCAGGTTGCTTGGTTGGCCAAAAAGGGCGTATGCATTTTTTCCTGAATATATTCAAGAAAAAACGCATACGCCCTTTTTGGCCAAGGGCATCATTGTCAACGTTTTGCCGCTTTTCATGTGCTTTAAAGGCGATTCGTATCTACCTCCTGAAATCTGTTTCCTGCAATTCTGCCTTGATTTCAAATCCTCTTCTTTGCCTTCCCTCAATATATTTGTGGACGAGAGTTATCATTAATAACTCTGCAGGTTTGTGAATTGCAGTGCCCTGAACCTCCATTTTACAACTCGTTTTTATGGGAGCTGGCCGCAAAATCGCAGAATGGCTTCAGGCCCTGTTCTGGTTCCGGGGGGCAGGCTGAGCCTGTGGTTAATTCTTCTTTCTGATGGGAAAATAGAGTGACCTGTGCCTGTCCCAACACCAAGAGCTAGTCTCTCGTTGGTTCCACGTCTTCCCGTTTATCCTCAGGACAAATTGCAACCTGTACGGAACAGGAGGTTAAAGGTGCTGATGCTCCAAGTAGGGAGCTTGCTAGTAAAGCGGCTGGAATGGCGAACCCGGGCACAAGGAGATGAGAAATGAGGTGCGTTTTAGAAACCTTCCCCATCACACGGTGTACCATCTTCTGGGTTTCTCATGCATGTTTTTGATGTAGGAAGATGCCCTTGAACCTGGAGATTTGGGACCCATGCGATGGGTACCACGCAGTATTACTTTAAAGGGTCTGCGTTTGCTCACCCAACCTCACCAAACCTCTCAGCCCCAAGAGTGTCCACCCTTATGTCTCATCCAGCTGTGCGTCTAGATATGGTCAATCCAGGTTGCATCACAGCCCCTGAACGCATTGTGTAAGAATTTCTCTCTCTTTCACTGTCTTTGTTTCATGGGTGTTTCAAAGTAATTTATTTTTATAATGGGGTTTAGCTGCTTTTCACTGCTGTGTTTATGCCGCTTTACACCCACTTGACACACTAACAGAGAGATATCAATACATAGGTTTTACGATTATTATTAGTCAGATATATTCTTGTGTGGTGAATAGGGCGTGTTGAGTCCAGTTCTCTGAGCAAGGGGTAGGTCTTGTCTATTACATATTGGGTTTATGGAACGGTATCTGAGCTAATTTGATACCCTTGTTTTATGTATCACCCCACCTCACCTTTCCCGTTAAGCAGCCATAGTGTGTTTTCTGCATGTGTGACTCTGTTCTGTTTTGTAATTCAGTTCAAGTGTAACGGTTTTTACATTCCCTCTATCAGTGATACCTTATGAGAAGTGTCCTTTTCTGTGTGACTTATTTCACTTAGAATCGTCGTACCTAAATCCACTCATCATGCTGCTACTAACCTTACGACATTGATTTCATGGCTGAGTGATATTCCATTGTACATAAGGACCACAACTTCTTTATCCATTTTTCTCTTTCCTGGGATATTTAAGGTGGAATGAAGTGGAGGTCCTGGTCAACAGAGCAGCCCTAAACTTTGGGGTGCTTGTGTCTTGCTGATTTTTAATTTTCCCAATTTATACCCCCATGAGTGGAAGTGCCCTATGCTCTCTAAGCTGTGTTTTTCAGATGTTTCAGGACTCACCGGACACTTCTCCAGAGTGGCTCTTGGCAATTTACATCCCGCCCATCAGTGTAGCAAGGCTCCCATTTCTCCATGGCCTGTCCTGCATTTCTGGTTTTGACACTTTTTTCAGCATGGCCCTTTTGACCGATGGGAAGCGAGACTTCTTTGTAGCGCTGATTTGCCTTTCCAGGTTGCTTGGTTGGCCAAAAAGGGCGTATGCGTTTTTTCCTGAATATATTCAGGAAAAAACGCATACGCCCTTTTTGGCCAAGGGCATCATTGTCAACGTTTTGCCGCTTTTCATGTGCTTTAAAGGCGATTCGTATCTACCTGCTGAAATCTGTTTCCTGCAATTCTGCCTTGATTTCAAATCCTCTTCTTTGCCTTCCCTCAATATATTTGTGGACGAGAGTTATCATTAATAACTCTGCAGGTTTGTGAATTGCAGTGCCCTGAACCTCCATTTTACAACTCGTTTTTATGGGAGCTGGCCGCAAAATCGCAGAATGGCTTCAGGCCCTGTTCTGGTTCCGGGGGGCAGGCTGAGCCTGTGGTTAATTCTTCTTTCTGATGGGAAAATAGAGTGACCTGTGCCTGTCCCAACACCAAGAGCTAGTCTCTCGTTGGTTCCACGTCTTCCCGTTTATCCTCAGGACAAATTGCAACCTGTACGGAACAGGAGGTTAAAGGTGCTGATGCTCCAAGTAGGGAGCTTGCTAGTAAAGCGGCTGGAATGGCGAACCCGGGCACAAGGAGATGAGAAATGAGGTGCGTTTTAGAAACCTTCCCCATCACACGGTGTACCATCTTCTGGGTTTCTCATGCATGTTTTTGATGTAGGAAGATGCCCTTGAACCTGGAGATTTGGGACCCATGCGATGGGTACCACGCAGTATTACTTTAAAGGGTCTGCGTTTGCTCACCCAACCTCACCAAACCTCTCAGCCCCAAGAGTGTCCACCCTTATGTCTCATCCAGCTGTGCATCTAGATATGGTCAATCCAGGTTGCATCACAGCCCCTGAACGCATTGTGTAAGAATTTCTCTCTCTTTCACTGTCTTTGTTTCATGGGTGTTTCAAAGTAATTTATTTTTATAATGGGGTTTAGCTGCTTTTCACTGCTGTGTTTATGCCGCTTTACACCCACTTGACACACTAACAGAGAGATATCAATACATAGGTTTTACGATTATTATTAGTCAGATATATTCTTGTGTGGTGAATAGGGCGTGTTGAGTCCAGTTCTCTGAGCAAGGGGTAGGTCTTGTCTATTACATATTGGGTTTATGGAACGGTATCTGAGCTAATTTGATACCCTTGTTTTATGTATCACCCCACCTCACCTTTCCCGTTAAGCAGCCATAGTGTGTTTTCTGCATGTGTGACTCTGTTCTGTTTTGTAATTCAGTTCAAGTGTAACGGTTTTTACATTCCCTCTATCAGTGATACCTTATGAGAAGTGTCCTTTTCTGTGTGACTTATTTCACTTAGAATCGTCGTACCTAAATCCACTCATCATGCTGCTACTAACCTTACAACATTGATTTCATGGCTGAGTGATATTCCATTGTACATAAGGACCACAACTTCTTTATCCATTTTTCTCTTTCCTGGGATATTTAAGGTGGAATGAAGTGGAGGTCCTGGTCAAGAGAGCAGCCCTAAACTTTGGGGTGCTTGTGTCTTGCTGATTTTTAATTTTCCCTATTTATACCCCCATGAGTGGAAGTGCCCTATGCTCTCTAAGCTGTGTTTTTCAGATGTTTCAGGACTCACCGGACACTTCTCCAGAGTGGCTCTTGGCAATTTACATCCCGCCCATCAGTGTAGCAAGGCTCCCATTTCTCCATGGCCTGTCCTGCATTTCTGGTTTTGACACTTTTTTCAGCATGGCCCTTTTGACCGATGGGAAGCGAGACTTCTTTGTAGCGCTGATTTGCCTTTCCAGGTTGCTTGGTTGGCCAAAAAGGGCGTATGCGTTTTTTCCTGAATATATTCAGGAAAAAACGCATACGCCCTTTTTGGCCAAGGGCATCATTGTCAACGTTTTGCCGCTTTTCATGTGTTTTAAAGGCGATTCGTATCTACCTGCTGAAATCTGTTTCCTGCAATTCTGCCTTGATTTCAAATCCTCTTCTTTGCCTTCCCTCAATATATTTGTGGACGAGAGTTATCATTTATAACTCTGCAGGTTTGTGAATTGCAGTGCCCTGAACCTCCATTTTACAACTCGTTTTTATGGGAGCTGGCCGCAAAATCGCAGAATGGCTTCAGGCCCTGTTCTGGTTCCGGGGGGCAGGCTGAGCCTGTGGTTAATTCTTCTTTCTGATGGGAAAATAGAGTGACCTGTGCCTGTCCCAACACCAAGAGCTAGTCTCTCGTTGGTTCCACGTCTTCCCGTTTATCCTCAGGACAAATTGCAACCTGTACGGAACAGGAGGTTAAAGGTGCTGATGCTCCAAGTAGGGAGCTTGCTAGTAAAGTGGCTGGAATGGCGAACCCGGGCACAAGGAGATGAGAAATGAGGTGCGTTTTAGAAACATTTCCCCATCACACGGTGTACCATCTTCTGGGTTTCTCATGCATGTTTTTGATGTAGGAAGATGCCCTTGAACCTGGAGATTTGGGACCCATGCGATGGGTACCACGCAGTATTACTTTAAAGGGTCTGCGTTTGCTCACCCAACCTCACCAAACCTCTCAGCCCCAAGAGTGTCCACCCTTATGTCTCATCCAGCTGTGGGTCTAGATATGGTCAATCCAGGTTGCATCACAGCCCCTGAACGCATTGTGTAAGAATTTCTCTCTCTTTCACTGTCTTTGTTTCATGGGTGTTTCAAAGTAATTTATTTTTATAATGGGGTTTAGCTGCTTTTCACTGCTGTGTTTATGCCGCTTTACACCCACTTGACACACTAACAGAGAGATATCAATATATAGGTTTTACGATTATTATTAGTCAGATATATTCTTGTGTGGTGAATAGGGCGTGTTGAGTCCAGTTCTCTGAGCAAGGGGTAAGTCTTGTCTATTACATATTGGGTTTATGGAACGGTATCTGAGCTAATTTGATACCCTTGTTTTATGTATCACCCCACCTCACCTTTCCCGTTAAGCAGCCATAGTGTGTTTTCTGCATGTGTGACTCTGTTCTGTTTTGTAATTCAGTTCAAGTGTAACGGTTTTTACATTCCCTCTATCAGTGATACCTTATGAGAAGTGTCCTTTTCTGTGTGACTTATTTCACTTAGAATCGTCGTACCTAAATCCACTCATCATGCTGCTACTAACCTTACGACATTGATTTCATGGCTGAGTGATATTCCATTGTACATAAGGACCACAACTTCTTTATCCATTTTTCTCTTTCCTGGGATATTTAAGGTGGAATGAAGTGGAGGTCCTGGTCAAGAGAGCAGCCCTAAACTTTGGGGTGCTTGTGTCTTGCTGATTTTTAATTTTCCCAATTTATACCCCCATGAGTGGAAGTGCCCTATGCTCTCTAAGCTGTGTTTTTCAGATGTTTCAGGACTCACCGGACACTTCTCCAGAGTGGCTCTTGGCAATTTACATCCCGCCCATCAGCGTAGCAAGGCTCCCATTTCTCCATGGCCTGTCTTGCATTTCTGATTTTGACACTTTTTTCAGCATGGCCTTTTTAACCGATGGGAAGCGAGACATCTTTGTAGCGCTGATTTGCCTTTCCAGGTTGCTTGGTTGGCCAAAAAGGGCGTATGCGTTTTTTCCTGAATATATTCAGGAAAAAACGCATACGCCCTTTTTGGCCAAGGGCATCATTGTCAACGTTTTGCCGCTTTTCATGTGCTTTAAAGGCGATTCGAATCTACCTCCTGAAATCTGTTTCCTGCAATTCTGCCTTGATTTCAAATCCTCTTCTTTGCCTTCCCTCAATATATTTGTGGACGAGAGTTATCATTTATAAGTCTGCAGGTTTGTGAATTGCAGTGCCCTGAACCTCCATTTTACAACTCGCTTTTTAGGGAGCTGGCCGCAATAGCGCAGGATGGCTTCAGGCCCTGTTCTGGTTCCGGGTGGCAGGCTGAGCCTGTGGTTAATTCTTCTTCCTGATGGGAAAATAGAGTGACCTGTGCCTGTCCCAACACCAAGAGCTAGTCTCTCATTGGTTCCACGTCTTCCCGTTCATCCTCAGGACAAATTGCAACCTGTACGGAACAGGAGGTTAAAGGTGCTGATGCTCCAATTAGGGAGATTGCTAGTAAAGCGGCTGGAATAGCGAACCCGGGCACAAGGAGATGAGAAATGAGGTGCGTTTTAGAAACCTTTCCACATCACACGGTATACCATCTTCTGGGTTTCTCATGCATGTTTTCGATGTAGGAAGATGCCCTTGAACCTGGAGATTTGGGACCCATGCGATGGGTACCATGCAGTATTACTTTAAAGGGTCTGCGTTTGCTCACCCAACCTCACCAAACCTCTCAGCCCCAAGAGTGTCCACCCTTATGTCTCATCCAGCTGTGGGTCTAGATATGGTCAATCCAGGTTGCATCACAGCCCGTGAACGCATTGTGTAAGAATTTCTATCTCTTTCACTGTCTTTGTTTCATGGGTTTTTCAAAGTAATTTATTTTTATAATGGGGTTTAGCTGCTTTTCACTGCTGTGTTTATGCCGCTTTACACCCAATTGACACACTAACAGAGAGATATCAATACATAGGTTTTAAGATTATTACTAGTCAGATATATTCTTGTGCGGTGAATAGGGCGTGTTGAGTCCAGTTCTCTGAGCAAGGAGTAGGTCTTGTCTATTACATATTGGTTTTATGGAATGGTATCTGAGCTAATTTGAAACCCTTTTTTTATGTATCACCCCACCTCACCTTTCCCGTTAAGCAGCCATAGTGTGTTTTCTGCATGTGTGACTCTGTTCTGTTTTGTAATTCTGTTCAAGTGTAACGGTTTTTACATTCCCTCTATCAGTGATACCTTATGAGAAGTGTCCTTTTCTGTGTGACTTATTTCACTTAGAATCGTCGTACCTAAATCCACTCATCATGCTGCTACTAGCCTTATGACATTGATTTCATGGCTGAGTGATATTCCATTGTACATAAGGACCACAACTTCTTTATCCATTTTTCTCTTTCCTGGGATATTGAAGGTGGAATGAAGTGGAGGTCCTTGTCAACAGAGCAGCCCTAAACTTTGGGGTGCTTGTGTCTTGCTGATTTTTAATTTTCCCAATTTATACCCCCATGAGTGGAAGTGCCCTATGCTCTCTAAGCTTTGCTTTTTAGACGTTTCAGGACTCACCGTACACTTCTCCAGAGTGGCTGTTGACAATTTACATCCCGCCCATCAGTGTAGCAAGGCTCCCATTTCTCCATGGCCTGTCCTGCATTTCTGGTTTTGACACTTTTTTCAGCATGGCCCTTTTGACCGATGGGAAGCGAGACATCTTTGTAGCGCTGATTTGCCTTTCCAGGTTGCTTGGTTGGCCAAAAAGGGCGTATGCGTTTTTTCCTGAATATATTCAGGAAAAAACGCATACGCCCTTTTTGGCCAAGGGCATCATTGTCAACGTTTTGCCGCTTTTCATGTGCTTTAAAGGCGATTCGAATCTACCTCCTGAAATCTGTTTCCTGCAATTCTGCCTTGATTTCAAATCCTCTTCTTTGCCTTCCCTCAATATATTTGTGGATGAGAGTTATCATTTATAAGTCTGCAGGTTTGTGAATTGCAGTGCCCTGAACCTCCATTTTACAACTCGTTTTTATGGGAGCTGGCCGCAAAATCGCAGAATGGCTTCAGGCCCTGTTCTGGTTCCGGGGGGCAGGCTGAGCCTGTGGTTAATTCTTCTTTCTGATGGGAAAATAGAGTGACCTGTGCCTGTCCCAACACCAAGAGCTAGTCTCTCGTTGGTTCCACGTCTTCCCGTTTATCCTCAGGACAAATTGCAACCTGTACGGAACAGGAGGTTAAAGGTGCTGATGCTCCAAGTAGGGAGCTTGCTAGTAAAGCGGCTGGAATGGCGAACCCGGGCACAAGGAGATGAGAAATGAGGTGCGTTTTAGAAACCTTCCCCATCACACGGTGTACCATCTTCTGGGTTTCTCATGCATGTTTTTGATGTAGGAAGATGCCCTTGAACCTGGAGATTTGGGACCCATGCGATGGGTACCACGCAGTATTACTTTAAAGGGTCTGCGTTTGCTCACCCAACCTCACCAAACCTCTCAGCCCCAAGAGTGTCCACCCTTATGTCTCATCCAGCTGTGCATCTAGATATGGTCAATCCAGGTTGCATCACAGCCCCTGAACGCATTGTGTAAGAATTTCTCTCTCTTTCACTGTCTTTGTTTCATGGGTGTTTCAAAGTAATTTATTTTTATAATGGGGTTTAGCTGCTTTTCACTGCTGTGTTTATGCCGCTTTACACCCACTTGACACACTAACAGAGAGATATCAATACATAGGTTTTACGATTATTATTAGTCAGATATATTCTTGTGTGGTGAATAGGGCGTGTTGAGTCCAGTTCTCTGAGCAAGGGGTAGGTCTTGTCTATTACATATTGGGTTTATGGAACGGTATCTGAGCTAATTTGATACCCTTGTTTTATGTATCACCCCACCTCACCTTTCCCGTTAAGCAGCCATAGTGTGTTTTCTGCATGTGTGACTCTGTTCTGTTTTGTAATTCAGTTCAAGTGTAACGGTTTTTACATTCCCTCTATCAGTGATACCTTATGAGAAGTGTCCTTTTCTGTGTGACTTATTTCACTTAGAATCGTCGTACCTAAATCCACTCATCATGCTGCTACTAACCTTACGACATTGATTTCATGGCTGAGTGATATTCCATTGTACATAAGGACCACAACTTCTTTATCCATTTTTCTCTTTCCTGGGATATTTAAGGTGGAATGAAGTGGAGGTCCTGGTCAAGAGAGCAGCCCTAAACTTTGGGGTGCTTGTGTCTTGCTGATTTTTAATTTTCCCAATTTATACCCCCATGAGTGGAAGTGCCCTATGCTCTCTAAGCTGTGTTTTTCAGATGTTTCAGGACTCACCGGACACTTCTCCAGAGTGGCTCTTGGCAATTTACATCCCGCCCATCAGTGTAGCAAGGCTCCCATTTCTCCATGGCCTGTCCTGCATTTCTGGTTTTGACACTTTTTTCAGCATGGCCCTTTTGACCGATGGGAAGCGAGACTTCTTTGTAGCGCTGATTTGCCTTTCCAGGTTGCTTGGTTGGCCAAAAAGGGCGTATGCGTTTTTTCCTGAATATATTCAGGAAAAAACGCATACGCCCTTTTTGGCCAAGGGCATCATTGTCAACGTTTTGCCGCTTTTCATGTGCTTTAAAGGCGATTCGTATCTACCTGCTGAAATCTGTTTCCTGCAATTCTGCCTTGATTTCAAATCCTCTTCTTTGCCTTCCCTCAATATATTTGTGGACGAGAGTTATCATTTATAACTCTGCAGGTTTGTGAATTGCAGTGCCCTGAACCTCCATTTTACAACTCGTTTTTATGGGAGCTGGCCGCAAAATCGCAGAATGGCTTCAGGCCCTGTTCTGGTTCCGGGGGGCAGGCTGAGCCTGTGGTTAATTCTTCTTTCTGATGGGAAAATAGAGTGACCTGTGCCTGTCCCAACACCAAGAGCTAGTCTCTCGTTGGTTCCACGTCTTCCCGTTTATCCTCAGGACAAATTGCAACCTGTACGGAACAGGAGGTTAAAGGTGCTGATGCTCCAAGTAGGGAGCTTGCTAGTAAAGTGGCTGGAATGGCGAACCCGGGCACAAGGAGATGAGAAATGAGGTGCGTTTTAGAAACCTTTCCCCATCACACGGTGTACCATCTTCTGGGTTTCTCATGCATGTTTTTGATGTAGGAAGATGCCCTTGAACCTGGAGATTTGGGACCCATGCGATGGGTACCACGCAGTATTACTTTAAAGGGTCTGTGTTTGCTCACCCAACCTCACCAAACCTCTCAGCCCCAAGAGTGTCCACCCTTATGTCTCATCCAGCTGTGGGTCTAGATATGGTCAATCCAGGTTGCATCACAGCCCCTGAACGCATTGTGTAAGAATTTCTCTCTCTTTCACTGTCTTTGTTTCATGGGTGTTTCAAAGTAATTTATTTTTATAATGGGGTTTAGCTGCTTTTCACTGCTGTGTTTATGCCGCTTTACACCCACTTGACACACTAACAGAGAGATATCAATATATAGGTTTTACGATTATTATTAGTCAGATATATTCTTGTGTGGTGAATAGGGCGTGTTGAGTCCAGTTCTCTGAGCAAGGGGTAAGTCTTGTCTATTACATATTGGGTTTATGGAACGGTATCTGAGCTAATTTGATACCCTTGTTTTATGTATCACCCCACCTCACCTTTCCCGTTAAGCAGCCATAGTGTGTTTTCTGCATGTGTGACTCTGTTCTGTTTTGTAATTCAGTTCAAGTGTAACGGTTTTTACATTCCCTCTATCAGTGATACCTTATGAGAAGTGTCCTTTTCTGTGTGACTTATTTCACTTAGAATCGTCGTACCTAAATCCACTCATCATGCTGCTACTAACCTTACGACATTGATTTCATGGCTGAGTGATATTCCATTGTACATAAGGACCACAACTTCTTTATCCATTTTTCTCTTTCCTGGGATATTTAAGGTGGAATGAAGTGGAGGTCCTGGTCAAGAGAGCAGCCCTAAACTTTGGGGTGCTTGTGTCTTGCTGATTTTTAATTTTCCCAATTTATACCCCCATGAGTGGAAGTGCCCTATGCTCTCTAAGCTGTGTTTTTCAGATGTTTCAGGACTCACCGGACACTTCTCCAGAGTGGCTCTTGGCAATTTACATCCCGCCCATCAGCGTAGCAAGGCTCCCATTTCTCCATGGCCTGTCTTGCATTTCTGATTTTGACACTTTTTTCAGCATGGCCTTTTTAACCGATGGGAAGCGAGACATCTTTGTAGCGCTGATTTGCCTTTCCAGGTTGCTTGGTTGGCCAAAAAGGGCGTATGCGTTTTTTCCTGAATATATTCAGGAAAAAACGCATACGCCCTTTTTGGCCAAGGGCATCATTGTCAACGTTTTGCCGCTTTTCATGTGCTTTAAAGGCGATTCGAATCTACCTCCTGAAATCTGTTTCCTGCAATTCTGCCTTGATTTCAAATCCTCTTCTTTGCCTTCCCTCAATATATTTGTGGACGAGAGTTATCATTTATAAGTCTGCAGGTTTGTGAATTTCAGTGCCCTGAACCTACATTTTACAACTCGCTTTTTAGGGAGCTGGCCGCAATAGCGCAGGATGGCTTCAGGCCCTGTTCTGGTTCCGGGTGGCAGGCTGAGCCTGTGGTTAATTCTTCTTCCTGATGGGAAAATAGAGTGACCTGTGCCTGTCCCAACACCAAGAGCTAGTCTCTCATTGGTTCCACGTCTTCCCGTTCATCCTCAGGACAAATTGCAACCTGTACGGAACAGGAGGTTAAAGGTGCTGATGCTCCAAGTAGGGAGATTGCTAGTAAAGCGGCTGGAATAGCGAACCCGGGCACAAGGAGATGAGAAATGAGGTGCGTTTTAGAAACCTTTCCACATCACACGGTATACCATCTTCTGGGTTTCTCATGCATGTTTTCGATGTAGGAAGATGCCCTTGAAGCTGGAGATTTGGGACCCATGCGATGGGTACCATGCAGTATTACTTTAAAGGGTCTGCGTTTGCTCACCCAACCTCACCAAACCTCTCAGCCCCAAGAGTGTCCACCCTTATGTCTCATCCAGCTGTGGGTCTAGATATGGTCAATCCAGGTTGCATCACAGCCCGTGAACGCATTGTGTAAGAATTTCTATCTCTTTCACTGTCTTTGTTTCATGGGTTTTTCAAAGTAATTTATTTTTATAATGGGGTTTAGCTGCTTTTCACTGCTGTGTTTATGCCGCTTTACACCCACTTGACACACTAACAGAGAGATATCAATACATAGGTTTTAAGATTATTACTAGTCAGATATATTCTTGTGCGGTGAATAGGGCGTGTTGAGTCCAGTTCTCTGAGCAAGGAGTAGGTCTTGTCTATTACATATTGGTTTTATGGAATGGTATCTGAGCTAATTTGAAACCCTTTTTTTATGTATCACCCCACCTCACCTTTCCCGTTAAGCAGCCATAGTGTGTTTTCTGCATGTGTGACTCTGTTCTGTTTTGTAATTCTGTTCAAGTGTAACGGTTTTTACATTCCCTCTATCAGTGATACCTTATGAGAAGTGTCCTTTTCTGTGTGACTTATTTCACTTAGAATCGTCGTACCTAAATCCACTCATCATGCTGCTACTAGCCTTATGACATTGATTTCATGGCTGAGTGATATTCCATTGTACATAAGGACCACAACTTCTTTATCCATTTTTCTCTTTCCTGGGATATTGAAGGTGGAATGAAGTGGAGGTCCTTGTCAACAGAGCAGCCCTAAACTTTGGGGTGCTTGTGTCTTGCTGATTTTTAATTTTCCCAATTTATACCCCCATGAGTGGAAGTGCCCTATGCTCTCTAAGCTTTGCTTTTTAGACGTTTCAGGACTCACCGTACACTTCTCCAGAGTGGCTGTTGACAATTTACATCCCGCCCATCAGTGTAGCAAGGCTCCCATTTCTCCATGGCCTGTCCTGCATTTCTGGTTTTGACACTTTTTTCAGCATGGCCCTTTTGACCGATGGGAAGCGAGACATCTTTGTAGCGCTGATTTGCCTTTCCAGGTTGCTTGGTTGGCCAAAAAGGGCGTATGCGTTTTTTCCTGAATATATTCAGGAAAAAACGCATACGCCCTTTTTGGCCAAGGGCATCATTGTCAACGTTTTGCCGCTTTTCATGTGCTTTAAAGGCGATTCGAATCTACCTCCTGAAATCTGTTTCCTGCAATTCTGCCTTGATTTCAAATCCTCTTCTTTGCCTTCCCTCAATATATTTGTGGATGAGAGTTATCATTTATAAGTCTGCAGGTTTGTGAATTGCAGTGCCCTGAACCTCCATTTTACAACTCGCTTTTTAGGGAGCTGGCCGCAAAAGCGCAGGATGGCTTCAGGCCCTGTTCTGGTTCCGGGGGGCAGGCTGAGCCTGTGGTTAATTCTTCTTCCTGATGGGAAAATAGAGTGACCTGTGCCTGTCCCAACACCAAGAGCTAGTCTTTCATTGGTTCCACGTCTTCCCGTTCATCCTCAGTACAAATTGCAACCTGTACGGAACAGGAGGTTAAAGGTGCTGATGCTCCAAGGAGGGAGATTGCTAGTAAAGTGGCTGGAATGGCGAACCCGGGCACAAGCAGATGAGAAATGAGGTGCGTTTTAGAAACCTTTCCCCATCACACGGTGTACCATCTTCTGGGTATCTCATGCATGTTTTCGATGTAGGAAGATGCCCTTGAACCAGGAGATTTGGGACCCATGCGATGGGTACCACGCAGTATTACTTTAAAGGGTCTGCGTTTGCTCACCCAACCTCACCAAACCTCTCAGCCGCAACAGTGTCCACCCTTATGTCTCATCCAGCTGTGGGTCTAGATATGGTCAATCCAGGTTGCATCACAGCCCCTGAACGCATTGTGTAAGAATTTCTCTCTCTTTCACTGTCTTTGTTTCATGGGTTTTTCAAAGTAATTTATTTTTATAATGGGGTTTAGCTGCTTTTCACTGCTGTGTTTATGCCGCTTTTTACCCACTTGACACACTAACAGAGAGATATCAATACATAGGTTTTAAGATTATTACTAGTCAGATATATTCTTGTGCGGTGAATAGGGCGTGTTGAGTCCAGTTCTCTGAGCAAGGAGTAGGTCTTGTCTATTACATATTGGGTTTATGGAACGGTATCTGAGCTAATTTGAAACCCTTGTTTTATGTATCACCCCACCTCACCTTTCCCGTTAAGCAGCCATAGTG
Organism: Balaenoptera borealis; assembly: GCF_965194805.1. Classification (NCBI taxonomy): domain Eukaryota; kingdom Metazoa; phylum Chordata; class Mammalia; order Artiodactyla; family Balaenopteridae; genus Balaenoptera; species Balaenoptera borealis. Next base: position 933,504 of record NW_028123961.1, read on the forward strand.
TGTTTTCTGCATGTGTGACTCTGTTCTGTTTTGTAATTCAGTTCAAGTGTAACGGTTTTTACATTCCCTCTATAAGTGATACCTTATGAGAAGAGTCCTTTTCTGTGTGACTTATTTCACTTAGAGTCGTCGTACCTAAATCCACTCATCATGCTGCTACTAGCCTTATGACATTGATTTCATGGCTTAGTGATATTCCATTGTACATAAGGACCACAACTTCTTTATCCATTTTTCTCTTTCCTGGGATATTGAAGGTGGAATGAAGTGGAGGTCCTGGTCAAGAGAGCAGCCCTAAACTTTGGGGTGCTTGTGTCTTGCTGATTTTTAATTTTCCCAATTTATACCCCCATGAGTGGAAGTGCCCTATGCTCTCTAAGCTGTGTTTTTCAGATGTTTCAGGACTCACCGGACACTTCTCCAGAGTGGCTCTTGGCAATTTACATCCCGCCCATCAGTGTAGCAAGGCTCCCATTTCTCCATGGCCTGTCCTGCATTTCTGGTTTTGACACTTTTTTCAGCATGGCCCTTTTGACCGATGGGAAGCGAGACTTCTTTGTAGCGCTGATTTGCCTTTCCAGGTTGCTTGGTTGGCCAAAAAGGGCGTATGCGTTTTTTCCTGAATATATTCAGGAAAAAACGCATACGCCCTTTTTGGCCAAGGGCATCATTGTCAACGTTTTGCCGCTTTTCATGTGCTTTAAAGGCGATTCGTATCTACCTGCTGAAATCTGTTTCCTGCAATTCTGCCTTGATTTCAAATCCTCTTCTTTGCCTTCCCTCAATATATTTGTGGACGAGAGTTATCATTTATAACTCTGCAGGTTTGTGAATTGCAGTGCCCTGAACCTCCATTTTACAACTCGTTTTTATGGGAGCTGGCCGCAAAATCGCAGAATGGCTTCAGGCCCTGTTCTGGTTCCGGGGGGCAGGCTGAGCCTGTGGTTAATTCTTCTTTCTGATGGGAAAATAGAGTGACCTGTGCCTGTCCCAACACCAAGAGCTAGTCTCTCGTTGGTTCCACGTCTTCCCGTTTATCCTCAGGACAAATTGCAACCTGTACGGAACAGGAGGTTAAAGGTGCTGATGCTCCAAGTAGGGAGCTTGCTAGTAAAGTGGCTGGAATGGCGAACCCGGGCACAAGGAGATGAGAAATGAGGTGCGTTTTAGAAACCTTTCCCCATCACACGGTGTACCATCTTCTGGGTTTCTCATGCATGTTTTTGATGTAGGAAGATGCCCTTGAACCTGGAGATTTGGGACCCATGCGATGGGTACCACGCAGTATTACTTTAAAGGGTCTGCGTTTGCTCACCCAACCTCACCAAACCTCTCAGCCCCAAGAGTGTCCACCCTTATGTCTCATCCAGCTGTGCGTCTAGATATGGTCAATCCAGGTTGCATCACAGCCCCTGAACGCATTGTGTAAGAATTTCTCTCTCTTTCACTGTCTTTGTTTCATGGGTGTTTCAAAGTAATTTATTTTTATAATGGGGTTTAGCTGCTTTTCACTGCTGTGTTTATGCCGCTTTACACCCAATTGACACACTAACAGAGAGATATCAATACATAGGTTTTAAGATTATTACTAGTCAGATATATTCTTGTGCGGTGAATAGGGCGTGTTGAGTCCAGTTCTCTGAGCAAGGAGTAGGTCCTGTCTATTACATATTGGTTTTATGGAACGGTATCTGAGCTAAGTTGAAACCCTTTTTTTATGTATCACCCCACCTCACCTTTCCCGTTAAGCAGCCATAGTGTGTTTTCTGCATGTGTGACTCTGTTCTGTTTTGTAATTCTGTTCAAGTGTAACGGTTTTTACATTCCCTCTATCAGTGATACCTTATGAGAAGTGTCCTTTTCTGTGTGACTTATTTCACTTAGAATCGTCGTACCTAAATCCACTCATCATGCTGCTACTAGCCTTATGACATTGATTTCATGGCTGAGTGATATTCCATTGTACATAAGGACCACAACTTCTTTATCCATTTTTCTCTTTCCTGGGATATTGAAGGTGGAATGAAGTGGAGGTCCTTGTCAACAGAGCAGCCCTAAACTTTGGGGTGCTTGTGTCTTGCTGATTTTTAATTTTCCCAATTTATACCCCCATGAGTGGAAGTGCCCTATGCTCTCTAAGCTTTGCTTTTTAGACGTTTCAGGACTCACCGTACACTTCTCCAGAGTGGCTGTTGACAATTTACATCCCGCCCATCAGTGTAGCAAGGCTCCCATTTCTCCATGGCCTGTCCTGCATTTCTGGTTTTGACACTTTTTTCAGCATGGCCCTTTTGACCGATGGGAAGCGAGACATCTTTGTAGCGCTGATTTGCCTTTCCAGGTTGCTTGGTTGGCCAAAAAGGGCGTATGCGTTTTTTCCTGAATATATTCAGGAAAAAACGCATACGCCCTTTTTGGCCAAGGGCATCATTGTCAACGTTTTGCCGCTTTTCATGTGCTTTAAAGGCGATTCGAATCTACCTCCTGAAATCTGTTTCCTGCAATTCTGCCTTGATTTCAAATCCTCTTCTTTGCCTTCCCTCAATATATTTGTGGATGAGAGTTATCATTTATAAGTCTGCAGGTTTGTGAATTGCAGTACCCTGAACCTCCATTTTACAACTCGCTTTTTAGGGAGCTGGCCGCAAAAGCGCAGAATGGCTTCAGGCCCTGTTCTGGTTCCGGGGGGCAGGCTGAGCCTGTGGTTAATTCTTCTTCCTGATGGGAAAATAGAGTGACCTGTGCCTGTCCCAACACCAAGAGCTAGTCTTTCATTGGTTCCACGTCTTCCCGTTCATCCTCAGTACAAATTGCAACCTGTACGGAACAGGAGGTTAAAGGTGCTGATGCTCCAAGGAGGGAGATTGCTAGTAAAGTGGCTGGAATGGCGAACCCGGGCACAAGCAGATGAGAAATGAGGTGCGTTTTAGAAACCTTTCCCCATCACACGGTGTACCATCTTCTGGGTATCTCATGCATGTTTTCGATGTAGGAAGATGCCCTTGAACCAGGAGATTTGGGACCCATGCGATGGGTACCACGCAGTATTACTTTAAAGGGTCTGCGTTTGCTCACCCAACCTCACCAAACCTCTCAGCCGCAACAGTGTCCACCCTTATGTCTCATCCAGCTGTGGGTCTAGATATGGTCAATCCAGGTTGCATCACAGCCCCTGAACGCATTGTGTAAGAATTTCTCTCTCTTTCACTGTCTTTGTTTCATGGGTTTTTCAAAGTAATTTATTTTTATAATGGGGTTTAGCTGCTTTTCACTGCTGTGTTTATGCCGCTTTTTACCCACTTGACACACTAACAGAGAGATATCAATACATAGGTTTTAAGATTATTACTAGTCAGATATATTCTTGTGCGGTGAATAGGGCGTGTTGAGTCCAGTTCTCTGAGCAAGGAGTAGGTCTTGTCTATTACATATTGGGTTTATGGAACGGTATCTGAGCTAATTTGAAACCCTTGTTTTATGTATCACCCCACCTCACCTTTCCCGTTAAGCAGCCATAGTGTGTTTTCTGCATGTGTGACTCTGTTCTGTTTTGTAATTCAGTTCAAGTGTAACGGTTTTTACATTCCCTCTATAAGTGATACCTTATGAGAAGAGTCCTTTTCTGTGTGACTTATTTCACTTAGAGTCGTCGTACCTAAATCCACTCATCATGCTGCTACTAGCCTTATGACATTGATTTCATGGCTTAGTGATATTCCATTGTACATAAGGACCACAACTTCTTTATCCATTTTTCTCTTTCCTGGGATATTGAAGGTGGAATGAAGTGGAGGTCCTTGTCAACAGAGCAGCCCTCAACTTTGGGGTGCTTGTGTCTTGCTGATTTTTAATTTTCCCAATTTATACCCCCATGAGTGGAAGTGCCCTATGCTCTCTAAGCTTTGCTTTTTAGACGTTTCAAGACTCACCGTACACTTCTCCAGAGTGGCTGTTGACAATTTACATCCCGCCCATCAGTGTAGCAAGGCTCCCATTTCTCCATGGCCTGTCCTGCATTTCTGGTTTTGACACTTTTTTCAGCATGGCCCTTTTGACCGATGGGAAGCGAGACATCTTTGTAGCGCTGATTTGCCTTTCCAGGTTGCTTGGTTGGCCAAAAAGGGCGTATGTGTTTTTTCCTGAATATATTCAGGAAAAAACGCATACGCCCTTTTTGGCCAAGGGCATCATTGTCAACGTTTTGCCGCTTTTCATGTGCTTTAAAGGCGATTCGAATCTACCTCCTGAAATCTGTTTCCTGCAATTCTGCCTTGATTTCAAATCCTCTTCTTTGCCTTCCCTCAATATATTTGTGGATGAGAGTTATCATTTATAAGTCTGCAGGTTTGTGAATTGCAGTGCCCTGAACCTCCATTTTACAACTCGCTTTTTAGGGAGCTGGCCGCAAAAGCGCAGGATGGCTTCAGGCCCTGTTCTGGTTCCGGGGGGCAGGCTGAGCCTGTGGTTAATTCTTCTTCCTGATGGGAAAATAGAGTGACCTGTGCCTGTCCCAACACCAAGAGCTAGTCTTTCATTGGTTCCACGTCTTCCCGTTCATCCTCAGTACAAATTGCAACCTGTACGGAACAGGAGGTTAAAGGTGCTGATGCTCCAAGGAGGGAGATTGCTAGTAAAGTGGCTGGAATGGCGAACCCGGGCACAAGCAGATGAGAAATGAGGTGCGTTTTAGAAACCTTTCCCCATCACACGGTGTACCATCTTCTGGGTATCTCATGCATGTTTTCGATGTAGGAAGATGCCCTTGAACCAGGAGATTTGGGACCCATGCGATGGGTACCACGCAGTATTACTTTAAAGGGTCTGCGTTTGCTCACCCAACCTCACCAAACCTCTCAGCCGCAACAGTGTCCACCCTTATGTCTCATCCAGCTGTGGGTCTAGATATGGTCAATCCAGGTTGCATCACAGCCCCTGAACGCATTGTGTAAGAATTTCTCTCTCTTTCACTGTCTTTGTTTCATGGGTTTTTCAAAGTAATTTATTTTTATAATGGGGTTTAGCTGCTTTTCACTGCTGTGTTTATGCCGCTTTACACCCAATTGACACACTAACAGAGAGATATCAATACATAGGTTTTAAGATTATTACTAGTCAGATATATTCTTGTGCGGTGAATAGGGCGTGTTGAGTCCAGTTCTCTGAGCAAGGAGTAGGTCTTGTCTATTACATATTGGGTTTATGGAACGGTATCTGAGCTAAATTGAAACCCTTGTTTTATGTATCACCCCACCTCACCTTTCCCGTTAAGCAGCCATAGTGTGTTTTCTGCATGTGTGACTCTGTTCTGTTTTGTAATTCAGTTCAAGTGTAACGGTTTTTACATTCCCTCTATCAGTGATACCTTATGAGAAGTGTCCTTTTCTGTGTGACTTATTTCACTTAGAATCGTCGTACCTAAATCCACTCATCATGCTGCTACTAGCCTTATGACATTGATTTCATGGCTGAGTGATATTCCATTGTACATAAGGACCACAACTTCTTTATCCATTTTTCTCTTTCCTGGGATATTGAAGGTGGAATGAAGTGGAGGTCCTTGTCAACAGAGCAGCCCTAAACTTTGGGGTGCTTGTGTCTTGCTGATTTTTAATTTTCCCAATTTATACCCCTATGAGTGGAAGTGCCCTATGCTCTCTAAGCTTTGCTTTTTAGACGTTTCAGGACTCACCGTACACTTCTCCAGAGTGGCTGTTGACAATTTACATCCCGCCCATCAGTGTAGCAAGGCTCCCATTTCTCCATGGCCTGTCCTGCATTTCTGGTTTTGACACTTTTTTCAGCATGGCCCTTTTGACCGATGGGAAGCGAGACATCTTTGTAGCGCTGATTTGCCTTTCCAGGTTGCTTGGTTGGCCAAAAAGGGCGTATGCGTTTTTTCCTGAATATATTCAGGAAAAAACGCATACGCCCTTTTTGGCCAAGGGCATCATTGTCAACGTTTTGCCGCTTTTCATGTGCTTTAAAGGCGATTCGAATCTACCTCCTGAAATCTGTTTCCTGCAATTCTGCCTTGATTTCAAATCCTCTTCTTTGCCTTCCCTCAATATATTTGTGGATGAGAGTTATCATTTATAAGTCTGCAGGTTTGTGAATTGCAGTACCCTGAACCTCCATTTTACAACTCGCTTTTTAGGGAGCTGGCCGCAAAAGCGCAGGATGGCTTCAGGCCCTGTTCTGGTTCCGGGGGGCAGGCTGAGCCTGTGGTTAATTCTTCTTCCTGATGGGAAAATAGAGTGACCTGTGCCTGTCCCAACACCAAGAGCTAGTCTTTCATTGGTTCCACGTCTTCCCGTTCATCCTCAGTACAAATTGCAACCTGTACGGAACAGGAGGTTAAAGGTGCTGATGCTCCAAGGAGGGAGATTGCTAGTAAAGTGGCTGGAATGGCGAACCCGGGCACAAGCAGATGAGAAATGAGGTGCGTTTTAGAAACCTTTCCCCATCACACGGTGTACCATCTTCTGGGTATCTCATGCATGTTTTCGATGTAGGAAGATGCCCTTGAACCAGGAGATTTGGGACCCATGCGATGGGTACCACGCAGTATTACTTTAAAGGGTCTGCGTTTGCTCACCCAACCTCACCAAACCTCTCAGCCGCAACAGTGTCCACCCTTATGTCTCATCCAGCTGTGGGTCTAGATATGGTCAATCCAGGTTGCATCACAGCCCCTGAACGCATTGTGTAAGAATTTCTCTCTCTTTCACTGTCTTTGTTTCATGGGTTTTTCAAAGTAATTTATTTTTATAATGGGGTTTAGCTGCTTTTCACTGCTGTGTTTATGCCGCTTTACACCCAATTGACACACTAACAGAGAGATATCAATACATAGGTTTTAAGATTATTACTAGTCAGATATATTCTTGTGCGGTGAATAGGGCGTGTTGAGTCCAGTTCTCTGAGCAAGGAGTAGGTCTTGTCTATTACATATTGGGTTTATGGAACGGTATCTGAGCTAAATTGAAACCCTTGTTTTATGTATCACCCCACCTCACCTTTCCCGTTAAGCAGCCATAGTGTGTTTTCTGCATGTGTGACTCTGTTCTGTTTTGTAATTCAGTTCAAGTGTAACGGTTTTTACATTCCCTCTATCAGTGATACCTTATGAGAAGTGTCCTTTTCTGTGTGACTTATTTCACTTAGAATCGTCGTACCTAAATCCACTCATCATGCTGCTACTAGCCTTATGACATTGATTTCATGGCTGAGTGATATTCCATTGTACATAAGGACCACAACTTCTTTATCCATTTTTCTCTTTCCTGGGATATTGAAGGTGGAATGAAGTGGAGGTCCTTGTCAACAGAGCAGCCCTCAACTTTGGGGTGCTTGTGTCTTGCTGATTTTTAATTTTCCCAATTTATACCCCCATGAGTGGAAGTGCCCTATGCTCTCTAAGCTTTGCTTTTTAGACGTTTCAGGACTCACCGTACACTTCTCCAGAGTGGCTGTTGACAATTTACATCCCGCCCATCAGTGTAGCAAGGCTCCCATTTCTCCATGGCCTGTCCTGCATTTCTGGTTTTGACACTTTTTTCAGCATGGCCCTTTTGACCGATGGGAAGCGAGACATCTTTGTAGCGCTGATTTGCCTTTCCAGGTTGCTTGGTTGGCCAAAAAGGGCGTATGCGTTTTTTCCTGAATATATTCAGGAAAAAACGCATACGCCCTTTTTGGCCAAGGGCATCATTGTCAACGTTTTGCCGCTTTTCATGTGCTTTAAAGGCGATTCGAATCTACCTCCTGAAATCTGTTTCCTGCAATTCTGCCTTGATTTCAAATCCTCTTCTTTGCCTTCCCTCAATATATTTGTGGATGAGAGTTATCATTTATAAGTCTGCAGGTTTGTGAATTGCAGCGCCCTGAACCTCCATTTTACAACTCGCTTTTTAGGGAGCTGGCCGCAAAAGCGCAGGATGGCTTCAGGCCCTGTTCTGGTTCCGGGGGGCAGGCTGAGCCTGTGGTTAATTCTTCTTCCTGATGGGAAAATAGAGTGACCTGTGCCTGTCCCAACACCAAGAGCTAGTCTTTCATTGGTTCCACGTCTTCCCGTTCATCCTCAGTACAAATTGCAACCTGTACGGAACAGGAGGTTAAAGGTGCTGATGCTCCAAGGAGGGAGATTGCTAGTAAAGTGGCTGGAATGGCGAACCCGGGCACAAGCAGATGAGAAATGAGGTGCGTTTTAGAAACCTTTCCCCATCACACGGTGTACCATCTTCTGGGTATCTCATGCATGTTTTCGATGTAGGAAGATGCCCTTGAACCAGGAGATTTGGGACCCATGCGATGGGTACCACGCAGTATTACTTTAAAGGGTCTGCGTTTGCTCACCCAACCTCACCAAACCTCTCAGCCGCAACAGTGTCCACCCTTATGTCTCATCCAGCTGTGGGTCTAGATATGGTCAATCCAGGTTGCATCACAGCCCCTGAACGCATTGTGTAAGAATTTCTCTCTCTTTCACTGTCTTTGTTTCATGGGTTTTTCAAAGTAATTTATTTTTATAATGGGGTTTAGCTGCTTTTCACTGCTGTGTTTATGCCGCTTTACACCCAATTGACACACTAACAGAGAGATATCAATACATAGGTTTTAAGATTATTACTAGTCAGATATATTCTTGTGCGGTGAATAGGGCGTGTTGAGTCCAGTTCTCTGAGCAAGGAGTAGGTCTTGTCTATTACATATTGGGTTTATGGAACGGTATCTGAGCTAAATTGAAACCCTTGTTTTATGTATCACCCCACCTCACCTTTCCCGTTAAGCAGCCATAGTGTGTTTTCTGCATGTGTGACTCTGTTCTGTTTTGTAATTCAGTTCAAGTGTAACGGTTTTTACATTCCCTCTATCAGTGATACCTTATGAGAAGTGTCCTTTTCTGTGTGACTTATTTCACTTAGAATCGTCGTACCTAAATCCACTCATCATGCTGCTACTAGCCTTATGACATTGATTTCATGGCTGAGTGATATTCCATTGTACATAAGGACCACAACTTCTTTATCCATTTTTCTCTTTCCTGGGATATTGAAGGTGGAATGAAGTGGAGGTCCTTGTCAACAGAGCAGCCCTAAACTTTGGGGTGCTTGTGTCTTGCTGATTTTTAATTTTCCCAATTTATACCCCTATGAGTGGAAGTGCCCTATGCTCTCTAAGCTTTGCTTTTTAGACGTTTCAGGACTCACCGTACACTTCTCCAGAGTGGCTGTTGACAATTTACATCCCGCCCATCAGTGTAGCAAGGCTCCCATTTCTCCATGGCCTGTCCTGCATTTCTGGTTTTGACACTTTTTTCAGCATGGCCCTTTTGACCGATGGGAAGCGAGACATCTTTGTAGCGCTGATTTGCCTTTCCAGGTTGCTTGGTTGGCCAAAAAGGGCGTATGCGTTTTTTCCTGAATATATTCAGGAAAAAACGCATACGCCCTTTTTGGCCAAGGGCATCATTGTCAACGTTTTGCCGCTTTTCATGTGCTTTAAAGGCGATTCGAATCTACCTTGTGAAATCTGTTTCCTGCAATTCTGCCTTGATTTCAAATCCTCTTCTTTGCCTTCCCTCAATATATTTGTGGATGAGAGTTATCATTTATAAGTCTGCAGGTTTGTGAATTGCAGTACCCTGAACCTCCATTTTACAACTCGCTTTTTAGGGAGCTGGCCGCAAAAGCGCAGGATGGCTTCAGGCCCTGTTCTGGTTCCGGGGGGCAGGCTGAGCCTGTGGTTAATTCTTCTTCCTGATGGGAAAATAGAGTGACCTGTGCCTGTCCCAACACCAAGAGCTAGTCTTTCATTGGTTCCACGTCTTCCCGTTCATCCTCAGTACAAATTGCAACCTGTACGGAACAGGAGGTTAAAGGTGCTGATGCTCCAAGGAGGGAGATTGCTAGTAAAGTGGCTGGAATGGCGAACCCGGGCACAAGCAGATGAGAAATGAGGTGCGTTTTAGAAACCTTTCCCCATCACACGGTGTACCATCTTCTGGGTATCTCATGCATGTTTTCGATGTAGGAAGATGCCCTTGAACCAGGAGATTTGGGACCCATGCGATGGGTACCACGCAGTATTACTTTAAAGGGTCTGCGTTTGCTCACCCAACCTCACCAAACCTCTCAGCCGCAACAGTGTCCACCCTTATGTCTCATCCAGCTGTGGGTCTAGATATGGTCAATCCAGGTTGCATCACAGCCCCTGAACGCATTGTGTAAGAATTTCTCTCTCTTTCACTGTCTTTGTTTCATGGGTTTTTCAAAGTAATTTATTTTTATAATGGGGTTTAGCTGCTTTTCACTGCTGTGTTTATGCCGCTTTACACCCAATTGACACACTAACAGAGAGATATCAATACATAGGTTTTAAGATTATTACTAGTCAGATATATTCTTGTGCGGTGAATAGGGCGTGTTGAGTCCAGTTCTCTGAGCAAGGAGTAGGTCTTGTCTATTACATATTGGGTTTATGGAACGGTATCTGAGCTAAATTGAAACCCTTGTTTTATGTATCACCCCACCTCACCTTTCCCGTTAAGCAGCCATAGTGTGTTTTCTGCATGTGTGACTCTGTTCTGTTTTGTAATTCAGTTCAAGTGTAACGGTTTTTACATTCCCTCTATCAGTGATACCTTATGAGAAGTGTCCTTTTCTGTGTGACTTATTTCACTTAGAATCGTCGTACCTAAATCCACTCATCATGCTGCTACTAGCCTTATGACATTGATTTCATGGCTGAGTGATATTCCATTGTACATAAGGACCACAACTTCTTTATCCATTTTTCTCTTTCCTGGGATATTGAAGGTGGAATGAAGTGGAGGTCCTTGTCAACAGAGCAGCCCTAAACTTTGGGGTGCTTGTGTCTTGCTGATTTTTAATTTTCCCAATTTATACCCCCATGAGTGGAAGTGCCCTATGCTCTCTAAGCTTTGCTTTTTAGACGTTTCAGGACTCACCGTACACTTCTCCAGAGTGGCTGTTGACAATTTACATCCCGCCCATCAGTGTAGCAAGGCTCCCATTTCTCCATGGCCTGTCCTGCATTTCTGGTTTTGACACTTTTTTCAGCATGGCCCTTTTGACCGATGGGAAGCGAGACATCTTTGTAGCGCTGATTTGCCTTTCCAGGTTGCTTGGTTGGCCAAAAAGGGCGTATGCGTTTTTTCCTGAATATATTCAGGAAAAAACGCATACGCCCTTTTTGGCCAAGGGCATCATTGTCAACGTTTTGCCGCTTTTCATGTGCTTTAAAGGCGATTCGAATCTACCTCCTGAAATCTGTTTCCTGCAATTCTGCCTTGATTTCAAATCCTCTTCTTTGCCTTCCCTCAATATATTTGTGGATGAGAGTTATCATTTATAAGTCTGCAGGTTTGTGAATTGCAGTACCCTGAACCTCCATTTTACAACTCGCTTTTTAGGGAGCTGGCCGCAAAAGCGCAGGATGGCTTCAGGCCCTGTTCTGGTTCCGGGGGGCAGGCTGAGCCTGTGGTTAATTCTTCTTCCTGATGGGAAAATAGAGTGACCTGTGCCTGTCCCAACACCAAGAGCTAGTCTTTCATTGGTTCCACGTCTTCCCGTTCATCCTCAGTACAAATTGCAACCTGTACGGAACAGGAGGTTAAAGGTGCTGATGCTCCAAGGAGGGAGATTGCTAGTAAAGTGGCTGGAATGGCGAACCCGGGCACAAGCAGATGAGAAATGAGGTGCGTTTTAGAAACCTTTCCCCATCACACGGTGTACCATCTTCTGGGTATCTCATGCATGTTTTCGATGTAGGAAGATGCCCTTGAACCAGGAGATTTGGGACCCATGCGATGGGTACCACGCAGTATTACTTTAAAGGGTCTGCGTTTGCTCACCCAACCTCACCAAACCTCTCAGCCGCAACAGTGTCCACCCTTATGTCTCATCCAGCTGTGGGTCTAGATATGGTCAATCCAGGTTGCATCACAGCCCCTGAACGCATTGTGTAAGAATTTCTCTCTCTTTCACTGTCTTTGTTTCATGGGTTTTTCAAAGTAATTTATTTTTATAATGGGGTTTAGCTGCTTTTCACTGCTGTGTTTATGCCGCTTTTTACCCACTTGACACACTAACAGAGAGATATCAATACATAGGTTTTAAGATTATTACTAGTCAGATATATTCTTGTGCGGTGAATAGGGCGTGTTGAGTCCAGTTCTCTGAGCAAGGAGTAGGTCTTGTCTATTACATATTGGGTTTATGGAACGGTATCTGAGCTAATTTGAAACCCTTGTTTTATGTATCACCCCACCTCACCTTTCCCGTTAAGCAGCCATAGTGTGTTTTCTGCATGTGTGACTCTGTTCTGTTTTGTAATTCAGTTCAAGTGTAACGGTTTTTACATTCCCTCTATAAGTGATACCTTATGAGAAGAGTCCTTTTCTGTGTGACTTATTTCACTTAGAGTCGTCGTACCTAAATCCACTCATCATGCTGCTACTAGCCTTATGACATTGATTTCATGGCTTAGTGATATTCCATTGTACATAAGGACCACAACTTCTTTATCCATTTTTCTCTTTCCTGGGATATTTAAGGTGGAATGAAGTGGAGGTCCTGGTCAAGAGAGCAGCCCTAAACTTTGGGGTGCTTGTGTCTTGCTGATTTTTAATTTTCCCAATTTATACCCCCATGAGTGGAAGTGCCCTATGCTCTCTAAGCTGTGTTTTTCAGATGTTTCAGGACTCACCGGACACTTCTCCAGAGTGGCTCTTGGCAATTTACATCCCGCCCATCAGTGTAGCAAGGCTCCCATTTCTCCATGGCCTGTCCTGCATTTCTGGTTTTGACACTTTTTTCAGCATGGCCCTTTTGACCGATGGGAAGCGAGACTTCTTTGTAGCGCTGATTTGCCTTTCCAGGTTGCTTGGTTGGCCAAAAAGGGCGTATGCGTTTTTTCCTGAATATATTCAGGAAAAAACGCATACGCCCTTTTTGGCCAAGGGCATCATTGTCAACGTTTTGCCGCTTTTCATGTGCTTTAAAGGCGATTCGTATCTACCTGCTGAAATCTGTTTCCTGCAATTCTGCCTTGATTTCAAATCCTCTTCTTTGCCTTCCCTCAATATATTTGTGGACGAGAGTTATCATTTATAACTCTGCAGGTTTGTGAATTGCAGTGCCCTGAACCTCCATTTTACAACTCGTTTTTATGGGAGCTGGCCGCAAAATCGCAGAATGGCTTCAGGCCCTGTTCTGGTTCCGGGGGGCAGGCTGAGCCTGTGGTTAATTCTTCTTTCTGATGGGAAAATAGAGTGACCTGTGCCTGTCCCAACACCAAGAGCTAGTCTCTCGTTGGTTCCACGTCTTCCCGTTTATCCTCAGGACAAATTGCAACCTGTACGGAACAGGAGGTTAAAGGTGCTGATGCTCCAAGTAGGGAGCTTGCTAGTAAAGTGGCTGGAATGGCGAACCCGGGCACAAGGAGATGAGAAATGAGGTGCGTTTTAGAAACCTTTCCCCATCACACGGTGTACCATCTTCTGGGTTTCTCATGCATGTTTTTGATGTAGGAAGATGCCCTTGAACCTGGAGATTTGGGACCCATGCGATGGGTACCACGCAGTATTACTTTAAAGGGTCTGCGTTTGCTCACCCAACCTCACCAAACCTCTCAGCCCCAAGAGTGTCCACCCTTATGTCTCATCCAGCTGTGCGTCTAGATATGGTCAATCCAGGTTGCATCACAGCCCCTGAACGCATTGTGTAAGAATTTCTCTCTCTTTCACTGTCTTTGTTTCATGGGTGTTTCAAAGTAATTTATTTTTATAATGGGGTTTAGCTGCTTTTCACTGCTGTGTTTATGCCGCTTTACACCCAATTGACACACTAACAGAGAGATATCAATACATAGGTTTTAAGATTATTACTAGTCAGATATATTCTTGTGCGGTGAATAGGGCGTGTTGAGTCCAGTTCTCTGAGCAAGGAGTAGGTCCTGTCTATTACATATTGGTTTTATGGAACGGTATCTGAGCTAATTTGAAACCCTTTTTTTATGTATCACCCCACCTCACCTTTCCCGTTAAGCAGCCATAGTGTGTTTTCTGCATGTGTGACTCTGTTCTGTTTTGTAATTCTGTTCAAGTGTAACGGTTTTTACATTCCCTCTATCAGTGATACCTTATGAGAAGTGTCCTTTTCTGTGTGACTTATTTCACTTAGAATCGTCGTACCTAAATCCACTCATCATGCTGCTACTAGCCTTATGACATTGATTTCATGGCTGAGTGATATTCCATTGTACATAAGGACCACAACTTCTTTATCCATTTTTCTCTTTCCTGGGATATTGAAGGTGGAATGAAGTGGAGGTCCTTGTCAACAGAGCAGCCCTAAACTTTGGGGTGCTTGTGTCTTGCTGATTTTTAATTTTCCCAATTTATACCCCCATGAGTGGAAGTGCCCTATGCTCTCTAAGCTTTGCTTTTTAGACGTTTCAGGACTCACCGTACACTTCTCCAGAGTGGCTGTTGACAATTTACATCCCGCCCATCAGTGTAGCAAGGCTCCCATTTCTCCATGGCCTGTCCTGCATTTCTGGTTTTGACACTTTTTTCAGCATGGCCCTTTTGACCGATGGGAAGCGAGACATCTTTGTAGCGCTGATTTGCCTTTCCAGGTTGCTTGGTTGGCCAAAAAGGGCGTATGCGTTTTTTCCTGAATATATTCAGGAAAAAACGCATACGCCCTTTTTGGCCAAGGGCATCATTGTCAACGTTTTGCCGCTTTTCATGTGCTTTAAAGGCGATTCGAATCTACCTCCTGAAATCTGTTTCCTGCAATTCTGCCTTGATTTCAAATCCTCTTCTTTGCCTTCCCTCAATATATTTGTGGATGAGAGTTATCATTTATAAGTCTGCAGGTTTGTGAATTGCAGTACCCTGAACCTCCATTTTACAACTCGCTTTTTAGGGAGCTGGCCGCAAAAGCGCAGAATGGCTTCAGGCCCTGTTCTGGTTCCGGGGGGCAGGCTGAGCCTGTGGTTAATTCTTCTTCCTGATGGGAAAATAGAGTGACCTGTGCCTGTCCCAACACCAAGAGCTAGTCTTTCATTGGTTCCACGTCTTCCCGTTCATCCTCAGTACAAATTGCAACCTGTACGGAACAGGAGGTTAAAGGTGCTGATGCTCCAAGGAGGGAGATTGCTAGTAAAGTGGCTGGAATGGCGAACCCGGGCACAAGCAGATGAGAAATGAGGTGCGTTTTAGAAACCTTTCCCCATCACACGGTGTACCATCTTCTGGGTATCTCATGCATGTTTTCGATGTAGGAAGATGCCCTTGAACCAGGAGATTTGGGACCCATGCGATGGGTACCACGCAGTATTACTTTAAAGGGTCTGCGTTTGCTCACCCAACCTCACCAAACCTCTCAGCCGCAACAGTGTCCACCCTTATGTCTCATCCAGCTGTGGGTCTAGATATGGTCAATCCAGGTTGCATCACAGCCCCTGAACGCATTGTGTAAGAATTTCTCTCTCTTTCACTGTCTTTGTTTCATGGGTTTTTCAAAGTAATTTATTTTTATAATGGGGTTTAGCTGCTTTTCACTGCTGTGTTTATGCCGCTTTACACCCAATTGACACACTAACAGAGAGATATCAATACATAGGTTTTAAGATTATTACTAGTCAGATATATTCTTGTGCGGTGAATAGGGCGTGTTGAGTCCAGTTCTCTGAGCAAGGAGTAGGTCTTGTCTATTACATATTGGGTTTATGGAACGGTATCTGAGCTAATTTGAAACCCTTGTTTTATGTATCACCCCACCTCACCTTTCCCGTTAAGCAGCCATAGTGTGTTTTCTGCATGTGTGACTCTGTTCTGTTTTGTAATTCAGTTCAAGTGTAACGGTTTTTACATTCCCTCTATAAGTGATACCTTATGAGAAGAGTCCTTTTCTGTGTGACTTATTTCA
The DNA here is from genome assembly GCF_965194805.1 of Balaenoptera borealis. Lineage (NCBI taxonomy): Eukaryota > Metazoa > Chordata > Mammalia > Artiodactyla > Balaenopteridae > Balaenoptera > Balaenoptera borealis. The sequence continues at coordinate 949,463 of NW_028123961.1, forward strand.
CTTAGAGTCGTCGTACCTAAATCCACTCATCATGCTGCTACTAGCCTTATGACATTGATTTCATGGCTTAGTGATATTCCATTGTACATAAGGACCACAACTTCTTTATCCATTTTTCTCTTTCCTGGGATATTGAAGGTGGAATGAAGTGGAGGTCCTTGTCAACAGAGCAGCCCTCAACTTTGGGGTGCTTGTGTCTTGCTGATTTTTAATTTTCCCAATTTATACCCCCATGAGTGGAAGTGCCCTATGCTCTCTAAGCTTTGCTTTTTAGACGTTTCAAGACTCACCGTACACTTCTCCAGAGTGGCTGTTGACAATTTACATCCCGCCCATCAGTGTAGCAAGGCTCCCATTTCTCCATGGCCTGTCCTGCATTTCTGGTTTTGACACTTTTTTCAGCATGGCCCTTTTGACCGATGGGAAGCGAGACATCTTTGTAGCGCTGATTTGCCTTTCCAGGTTGCTTGGTTGGCCAAAAAGGGCGTATGTGTTTTTTCCTGAATATATTCAGGAAAAAACGCATACGCCCTTTTTGGCCAAGGGCATCATTGTCAACGTTTTGCCGCTTTTCATGTGCTTTAAAGGCGATTCGAATCTACCTCCTGAAATCTGTTTCCTGCAATTCTGCCTTGATTTCAAATCCTCTTCTTTGCCTTCCCTCAATATATTTGTGGATGAGAGTTATCATTTATAAGTCTGCAGGTTTGTGAATTGCAGTGCCCTGAACCTCCATTTTACAACTCGCTTTTTAGGGAGCTGGCCGCAAAAGCGCAGGATGGCTTCAGGCCCTGTTCTGGTTCCGGGGGGCAGGCTGAGCCTGTGGTTAATTCTTCTTCCTGATGGGAAAATAGAGTGACCTGTGCCTGTCCCAACACCAAGAGCTAGTCTTTCATTGGTTCCACGTCTTCCCGTTCATCCTCAGTACAAATTGCAACCTGTACGGAACAGGAGGTTAAAGGTGCTGATGCTCCAAGGAGGGAGATTGCTAGTAAAGTGGCTGGAATGGCGAACCCGGGCACAAGCAGATGAGAAATGAGGTGCGTTTTAGAAACCTTTCCCCATCACACGGTGTACCATCTTCTGGGTATCTCATGCATGTTTTCGATGTAGGAAGATGCCCTTGAACCTGGAGATTTGGGACCCATGTGATGGGTACCACGCAGTATTACTTTAAAGGGTCTGCGTTTGCTCACCCAACCTCACCAAACCTCTCAGCCGCAACAGTGTCCACCCTTATGTCTCATCCAGCTGTGGGTCTAGATATGGTCAATCCAGGTTGCATCACAGCCCCTGAACGCATTGTGTAAGAATTTCTCTCTCTTTCACTGTCTTTGTTTCATGGGTTTTTCAAAGTAATTTATTTTTATAATGGGGTTTAGCTGCTTTTCACTGCTGTGTTTATGCCGCTTTACACCCAATTGACACACTAACAGAGAGATATCAATACATAGGTTTTAAGATTATTACTAGTCAGATATATTCTTGTGCGGTGAATAGGGCGTGTTGAGTCCAGTTCTCTGAGCAAGGAGTAGGTCTTGTCTATTACATATTGGGTTTATGGAACGGTATCTGAGCTAAATTGAAACCCTTGTTTTATGTATCACCCCACCTCACCTTTCCCGTTAAGCAGCCATAGTGTGTTTTCTGCATGTGTGACTCTGTTCTGTTTTGTAATTCAGTTCAAGTGTAACGGTTTTTACATTCCCTCTATCAGTGATACCTTATGAGAAGTGTCCTTTTCTGTGTGACTTATTTCACTTAGAATCGTCGTACCTAAATCCACTCATCATGCTGCTACTAGCCTTATGACATTGATTTCATGGCTGAGTGATATTCCATTGTACATATGGACCACAACCTCCTTATCCATTTTTCTCTTTCCTGGGATATTGAAGGTGGAATGAAGTGGAGGTCCTTGTCAACAGAGCAGCCCTAAACTTTGGGGTGCTTGTGTCTTGCTGATTTTTCATTTTCCCAATTTATAACCCCATGAGTGGAAGTGCCCTATGCTCTCTAAGCTTTGTTTTTTAGATGTTTCAGGACTCACTGTACGCTTCTCCAGAGTGGCTGTTGGCAATTTACATCCCGCCCATCAGCGTAGCAAGGCTCCCATTTCTCCATGGCCTGTCTTGCATTTCTGATTTTGACACTTTTTTCAGCATGGCCTTTTTAACCGATGGGAAGCGAGACATCTTTGTAGCGCTGATTTGCCTTTCCAGGTTGCTTGGTTGGCCAAAAAGGGCGTATGCGTTTTTTCCTGAATATATTCAGGAAAAAACGCATACGCCCTTTTTGGCCAAGGGCATCATTGTCAACGTTTTGCCGCTTTTCATGTGCTTTAAAGGCGATTCGAATCTACCTTGTGAAATCTGTTTCCTGCAATTCTGCCTTGATTTCAAATCCTCTTCTTTGCCTTCCCTCAATATATTTGTGGACGAGAGTTATCATTTATAAGTCTGCAGGTTTGTGAATTGCAGTGCCCTGAACCTCCATTTTACAACTCGCTTTTTAGGGAGCTGGCCGCAATAGCGCAGGATGGCTTCAGGCCCTGTTCTGGTTCCGGGTGGCAGGCTGAGCCTGTGGTTAATTCTTCTTCCTGATGGGAAAATAGAGTGACCTGTGCCTGTCCCAACACCAAGAGCTAGTCTCTCATTGGTTCCACGTCTTCCCGTTCATCCTCAGGACAAATTGCAACCTGTACGGAACAGGAGGTTAAAAGTGCTGATGCTCCAAGTAGGTAGATTGCTAGTAAAGCGGCTGGAATAGCGAACCCGGGCACAAGGAGATGAGAAATGAGGTGCGTTTTAGAAACCTTTCCACATCACACAGTGTACCATCTTCTGGGTTTCTCATGCATGTTTTCGATGTAGGAAGATGCCCTTGAACCTGGAGATTTGGGACCCATGCGATGGGTACCACGCAGTATTACTTTAAAGGGACTGCGTTTGCTCACCCAACCTCACCAAACCTCTCAGCCCCAAGAGTGTCCACCCTTATGTCTCATCCAGCTGTGGGTCTAGATATGGTCAATCCAGGTTGCGTCACAGCCCGTGAACGCATTGTGTAAGAATTTCTATCTCTTTCACTGTCTTTGTTTCATGGGTTTTTCAAAGTAATTTATTTTTATAATGGGGTTTAGCTGCTTTTCACTGCTGTGTTTATGCCGCTTTACACCCACTTGACACACTAACAGAGAGATATCAATACATAGGTTTTAAGATTATTACTAGACAGATATATTCTTGTGCGGTGAATAGGGCGTGTTGAGTCCAGTTCTCTGAGCAAGCAGTAGGACTTGTCTATTACATATTGGTTTTATGGAACGGTATCTGAGCTAATTTGAAACCCTTGTTTTATGTATCACCCCACCTCACGTTTCCCGTTAAGCAGCCATAGTGTGTTTTCTGCATGTGTGACTCTGTTCTGTTTTGTAATTCAGTTCAAGTGTAACGGTTTTTACATTCCCTCTATAAGTGATACCTTATGAGAAGTGTCCTTTTCTGTGTGACTTATTTCACTTAGAGTCGTCGTACCTAAATCCACTCATCATGCTGCTACTAGCCTTATGACATTGATTTCACGGCTGAGTGATATTCCATTGTACATAAGGACCACAACTTCTTTATCCATTTTTGTCTTTCCTGGGATATTGAAGGTGGAATGAAGTGGAGGTCCTTGTCAACAGAGCAGCCCTAAACTTTGGGGTGCTTGTGTCTTGCTGATTTTTAATTTTCCCTATTTATACCCCCATGAGTGGAAGTGCCCTATTCTCTCTAAGCTTTGCTTTTTAGACGTTTCAGGACTCACTGTACACTTCTCCAGAGTGGCTGTTGACAATTTACATCCCGCCTATCAGTGTAGCAAGGCTCCCATTTCTCCATGGCCTGTCCTGCATTTCTGGTTTTGACACTTTTTTCCGCATGGCCCTTTTGACCGATGGGAAGCGAGACATCTTTGTAGCGCTGATTTGCCTTTCCAGGTTGCTTGGTTGGCCAAAAAGGGCGTATGCGTTTTTTCCTGAATATATTCAGGAAAAAACGCATACGCCCTTTTTGGCCAAGGGCATCATTGTCAACGTTTTGCCGCTTTTCATGTGCTTTAAAGGCGATTCGAATCTACCTCCTGAAATCTGATTCCTGCAATTCTGCCTTGATTTCAAATCCTCTTCTTTGCCTTCCCTCAATATATTTGTGGATGAGAGTTATCATTTATAACTCTGCAGGTTTGTGAATTGCAGTGCTCTGAACCTCCATTTTCCAACTCGCTTTTTAGGGAGCTGGCCGCAAAAGCGCAGGATGGCTTCAGGCCCTGTTCTGGTTCCGGGGGGCAGGCTGAGCCTGTGGTTAATTCTTCTTCCTGATGGGAAAATAGAGTGACCTGTGCCTGTCCCAACACCAAGAGCTAGTCTTTCATTGGTTCCACGTCTTCCCGTTCATCCTCAGTACAAATTGCAACCTGTACGGAACAGGAGGTTAAAGGTGCTGATGCTCCAAGGAGGGAGATTGCTAGTAAAGTGGCTGGAATGGCGAACCCGGGCACAGGCAGATGAGAAATATGGTGCGTTTTAGAAACCTTTCCCCATCACATGGTGTACCATCTTCTGGGTATCTCATGCATGTTTACGATGTAGGAAGATGACCTTGAACCTGGAGATTTGGGACCCATGCGATGGGTACCACGCAGTATTACTTTAAAGGGTCTGCGTTTGCTCACCCAACCTCACCAAACCTCTCAGCCGCAACAGTGTCCACCCTTATGTCTCATCCAGCTGTGGGTCTAGATATGGTCAATCCAGGTTGCATCACAGCCCCTGAACGCATTGTGTAAGAATTTCTCTCTCTTTCACTGTCTTTGTTTCATGGGTTTTTCAAAGTAATTTATTTTTATAATGGGGTTTAGCTGCTTTTCACTGCTGTGTTTATGCCGCTTTACACCCAATTGACACACTAACAGAGAGATATCAATACATAGGTTTTAAGATTATTACTAGTCAGATATATTCTTGTGCGGTGAATAGGGCGTGTTGAGTCCAGTTCTCTGAGCAAGGAGTAGGTCTTGTCTATTACATATTGGGTTTATGGAACGGTATCTGAGCTAAATTGAAACCCTTGTTTTATGTATCACCCCACCTCACCTTTCCCGTTAAGCAGCCATAGTGTGTTTTCTGCATGTGTGACTCTGTTCTGTTTTGTAATTCAGTTCAAGTGTAACGGTTTTTACATTCCCTCTATCAGTGATACCTTATGAGAAGTGTCCTTTTCTGTGTGACTTATTTCACTTAGAATCGTCGTACCTAAATCCACTCATCATGCTGCTACTAGCCTTATGACATTGATTTCATGGCTGAGTGATATTCCATTGTACATATGGACCACAACCTCCTTATCCATTTTTCTCTTTCCTGGGATATTGAAGGTGGAATGAAGTGGAGGTCCTTGTCAACAGAGCAGCCCTCAACTTTGGGGTGCTTGTGTCTTGCTGATTTTTAATTTTCCCAATTTATACCCCCATGAGTGGAAGTGCCCTATGCTCTCTAAGCTTTGCTTTTTAGACGTTTCAGGACTCACCGTACACTTCTCCAGAGTGGCTGTTGACAATTTACATCCCGCCCATCAGTGTAGCAAGGCTCCCATTTCTCCATGGCCTGTCCTGCATTTCTGGTTTTGACACTTTTTTCAGCATGGCCCTTTTGACCGATGGGAAGCGAGACATCTTTGTAGCGCTGATTTGCCTTTCCAGGTTGCTTGGTTGGCCAAAAAGGGCGTATGCGTTTTTTCCTGAATATATTCAGGAAAAAACGCATACGCCCTTTTTGGCCAAGGGCATCATTGTCAACGTTTTGCCGCTTTTCATGTGCTTTAAAGGCGATTCGAATCTACCTCCTGAAATCTGTTTCCTGCAATTCTGCCTTGATTTCAAATCCTCTTCTTTGCCTTCCCTCAATATATTTGTGGATGAGAGTTATCATTTATAAGTCTGCAGGTTTGTGAATTGCAGTACCCTGAACCTCCATTTTACAACTCGCTTTTTAGGGAGCTGGCCGCAAAAGCGCAGGATGGCTTCAGGCCCTGTTCTGGTTCCGGGGGGCAGGCTGAGCCTGTGGTTAATTCTTCTTCCTGATGGGAAAATAGAGTGACCTGTGCCTGTCCCAACACCAAGAGCTAGTCTTTCATTGGTTCCACGTCTTCCCGTTCATCCTCAGTACAAATTGCAACCTGTACGGAACAGGAGGTTAAAGGTGCTGATGCTCCAAGGAGGGAGATTGCTAGTAAAGTGGCTGGAATGGCGAACCCGGGCACAAGCAGATGAGAAATGAGGTGCGTTTTAGAAACCTTTCCCCATCACACGGTGTACCATCTTCTGGGTATCTCATGCATGTTTTCGATGTAGGAAGATGCCCTTGAACCAGGAGATTTGGGACCCATGCGATGGGTACCACGCAGTATTACTTTAAAGGGTCTGCGTTTGCTCACCCAACCTCACCAAACCTCTCAGCCGCAACAGTGTCCACCCTTATGTCTCATCCAGCTGTGGGTCTAGATATGGTCAATCCAGGTTGCATCACAGCCCCTGAACGCATTGTGTAAGAATTTCTCTCTCTTTCACTGTCTTTGTTTCATGGGTTTTTCAAAGTAATTTATTTTTATAATGGGGTTTAGCTGCTTTTCACTGCTGTGTTTATGCCGCTTTTTACCCACTTGACACACTAACAGAGAGATATCAATACATAGGTTTTAAGATTATTACTAGTCAGATATATTCTTGTGCGGTGAATAGGGCGTGTTGAGTCCAGTTCTCTGAGCAAGGTGTAGGTCTTGTCTATTACATATTGGGTTTATGGAACGGTATATGAGCTAATTTGAAACCCTTGTTTTATGTATCACCCCACCTCACCTTTCCCGTTAAGCAGCCATAGTGTGTTTTCTGCATGTGTGACTCTGTTCTGTTTTGTAATTCAGTTCAAGTGTAACGGTTTTTACATTCCCTCTATAAGTGATACCTTATGAGAAGAGTCCTTTTCTGTGTGACTTATTTCACTTAGAGTCGTCGTACCTAAATCCACTCATCATGCTGCTACTAGCCTTATGACATTGATTTCATGGCTTAGTGATATTCCATTGTACATAAGGACCACAACTTCTTTATCCATTTTTCTCTTTCCTGGGATATTTAAGGTGGAATGAAGTGGAGGTCCTGGTCAAGAGAGCAGCCCTAAACTTTGGGGTGCTTGTGTCTTGCTGATTTTTAATTTTCCCAATTTATACCCCCATGAGTGGAAGTGCCCTATGCTCTCTAAGCTGTGTTTTTCAGATGTTTCAGGACTCACCGGACACTTCTCCAGAGTGGCTCTTGGCAATTTACATCCCGCCCATCAGTGTAGCAAGGCTCCCATTTCTCCATGGCCTGTCCTGCATTTCTGGTTTTGACACTTTTTTCAGCATGGCCCTTTTGACCGATGGGAAGCGAGACTTCTTTGTAGCGCTGATTTGCCTTTCCAGGTTGCTTGGTTGGCCAAAAAGGGCGTATGCGTTTTTTCCTGAATATATTCAGGAAAAAACGCATACGCCCTTTTTGGCCAAGGGCATCATTGTCAACGTTTTGCCGCTTTTCATGTGCTTTAAAGGCGATTCGTATCTACCTCCTGAAATCTGTTTCCTGCAATTCTGCCTTGATTTCAAATCCTCTTCTTTGCCTTCCCTCAATATATTTGTGGACGACAGTTATCATTTATAACTCTGCAGGTTTGTGAATTGCAGTGCCCTGAACCTCCATTTTACAACTCGTTTTTATGGGAGCTGGCCGCAAAATCGCAGAATGGCTTCAGGCCCTGTTCTGGTTCCGGGGGGCAGGCTGAGCCTGTGGTTAATTCTTCTTTCTGATGGGAAAATAGAGTGACCTGTGCCTGTCCCAACACCAAGAGCTAGTCTCTCGTTGGTTCCACGTCTTCCCGTTTATCCTCAGGACAAATTGCAACCTGTACGGAACAGGAGGTTAAAGGTGCTGATGCTCCAAGTAGGGAGCTTGCTAGTAAAGTGGCTGGAATGGCGAACCCGGGCACAAGGAGATGAGAAATGAGGTGCGTTTTAGAAACCTTTCCCCATCACACGGTGTACCATCTTCTGGGTTTCTCATGCATGTTTTTGATGTAGGAAGATGCCCTTGAACCTGGAGATTTGGGACCCATGCGATGGGTACCACGCAGTATTACTTTAAAGGGTCTGCGTTTGCTCACCCAACCTCACCAAACCTCTCAGCCCCAAGAGTGTCCACCCTTATGTCTCATCCAGCTGTGCGTCTAGATATGGTCAATCCAGGTTGCATCACAGCCCCTGAACGCATTGTGTAAGAATTTCTCTCTCTTTCACTGTCTTTGTTTCATGGGTGTTTCAAAGTAATTTATTTTTATAATGGGGTTTAGCTGCTTTTCACTGCTGTGTTTATGCCGCTTTACACCCAATTGACACACTAACAGAGAGATATCAATACATAGGTTTTAAGATTATTACTAGTCAGATATATTCTTGTGCGGTGAATAGGGCGTGTTGAGTCCAGTTCTCTGAGCAAGGAGTAGGTCCTGTCTATTACATATTGGTTTTATGGAACGGTATCTGAGCTAATTTGAAACCCTTTTTTTATGTATCACCCCACCTCACCTTTCCCGTTAAGCAGCCATAGTGTGTTTTCTGCATGTGTGACTCTGTTCTGTTTTGTAATTCTGTTCAAGTGTAACGGTTTTTACATTCCCTCTATCAGTGATACCTTATGAGAAGTGTCCTTTTCTGTGTGACTTATTTCACTTAGAATCGTCGTACCTAAATCCACTCATCATGCTGCTACTAGCCTTATGACATTGATTTCATGGCTGAGTGATATTCCATTGTACATAAGGACCACAACTTCTTTATCCATTTTTCTCTTTCCTGGGATATTGAAGGTGGAATGAAGTGGAGGTCCTTGTCAACAGAGCAGCCCTAAACTTTGGGGTGCTTGTGTCTTGCTGATTTTTAATTTTCCCAATTTATACCCCCATGAGTGGAAGTGCCCTATGCTCTCTAAGCTTTGCTTTTTAGACGTTTCAGGACTCACTGTACACTTCTCCAGAGTGGCTGTTGACAATTTACATCCCGCCCATCAGTGTAGCAAGGCTCCCATTTCTCCATGGCCTGTCCTGCATTTCTGGTTTTGACACTTTTTTCAGCATGGCCCTTTTGACCGATGGGAAGCGAGACATCTTTGTAGCGCTGATTTGCCTTTCCAGGTTGCTTGGTTGGCCAAAAAGGGCGTATGCGTTTTTTCCTGAATATATTCAGGAAAAAACGCATACGCCCTTTTTGGCCAAGGGCATCATTGTCAACGTTTTGCCGCTTTTCATGTGCTTTAAAGGCGATTCGAATCTACCTCCTGAAATCTGTTTCCTGCAATTCTGCCTTGATTTCAAATCCTCTTCTTTGCCTTCCCTCAATATATTTGTGGATGAGAGTTATCATTTATAAGTCTGCAGGTTTGTGAATTGCAGTACCCTGAACCTCCATTTTACAACTCGCTTTTTAGGGAGCTGGCCGCAAAAGCGCAGAATGGCTTCAGGCCCTGTTCTGGTTCCGGGGGGCAGGCTGAGCCTGTGGTTAATTCTTCTTCCTGATGGGAAAATAGAGTGACCTGTGCCTGTCCCAACACCAAGAGCTAGTCTTTCATTGGTTCCACGTCTTCCCGTTCATCCTCAGTACAAATTGCAACCTGTACGGAACAGGAGGTTAAAGGTGCTGATGCTCCAAGGAGGGAGATTGCTAGTAAAGTGGCTGGAATGGCGAACCCGGGCACAAGCAGATGAGAAATGAGGTGCGTTTTAGAAACCTTTCCCCATCACACGGTGTACCATCTTCTGGGTATCTCATGCATGTTTTCGATGTAGGAAGATGCCCTTGAACCAGGAGATTTGGGACCCATGCGATGGGTACCACGCAGTATTACTTTAAAGGGTCTGCGTTTGCTCACCCAACCTCACCAAACCTCTCAGCCGCAACAGTGTCCACCCTTATGTCTCATCCAGCTGTGGGTCTAGATATGGTCAATCCAGGTTGCATCACAGCCCCTGAACGCATTGTGTAAGAATTTCTCTCTCTTTCACTGTCTTTGTTTCATGGGTTTTTCAAAGTAATTTATTTTTATAATGGGGTTTAGCTGCTTTTCACTGCTGTGTTTATGCCGCTTTTTACCCACTTGACACACTAACAGAGAGATATCAATACATAGGTTTTAAGATTATTACTAGTCAGATATATTCTTGTGCGGTGAATAGGGCGTGTTGAGTCCAGTTCTCTGAGCAAGGAGTAGGTCTTGTCTATTACATATTGGGTTTATGGAACGGTATCTGAGCTAATTTGAAACCCTTGTTTTATGTATCACCCCACCTCACCTTTCCCGTTAAGCAGCCATAGTGTGTTTTCTGCATGTGTGACTCTGTTCTGTTTTGTAATTCAGTTCAAGTGTAACGGTTTTTACATTCCCTCTATAAGTGATACCTTATGAGAAGAGTCCTTTTCTGTGTGACTTATTTCACTTAGAGTCGTCGTACCTAAATCCACTCATCATGCTGCTACTAGCCTTATGACATTGATTTCATGGCTTAGTGATATTCCATTGTACATAAGGACCACAACTTCTTTATCCATTTTTCTCTTTCCTGGGATATTGAAGGTGGAATGAAGTGGAGGTCCTTGTCAACAGAGCAGCCCTCAACTTTGGGGTGCTTGTGTCTTGCTGATTTTTAATTTTCCCAATTTATACCCCCATGAGTGGAAGTGCCCTATGCTCTCTAAGCTTTGCTTTTTAGACGTTTCAAGACTCACCGTACACTTCTCCAGAGTGGCTGTTGACAATTTACATCCCGCCCATCAGTGTAGCAAGGCTCCCATTTCTCCATGGCCTGTCCTGCATTTCTGGTTTTGACACTTTTTTCAGCATGGCCCTTTTGACCGATGGGAAGCGAGACATCTTTGTAGCGCTGATTTGCCTTTCCAGGTTGCTTGGTTGGCCAAAAAGGGCGTATGCGTTTTTTCCTGAATATATTCAGGAAAAAACGCATACGCCCTTTTTGGCCAAGGGCATCATTGTCAACGTTTTGCCGCTTTTCATGTGCTTTAAAGGCGATTCGAATCTACCTCCTGAAATCTGTTTCCTGCAATTCTGCCTTGATTTCAAATCCTCTTCTTTGCCTTCCCTCAATATATTTGTGGATGAGAGTTATCATTTATAAGTCTGCAGGTTTGTGAATTGCAGTGCCCTGAACCTCCATTTTACAACTCGCTTTTTAGGGAGCTGGCCGCAAAAGCGCAGGATGGCTTCAGGCCCTGTTCTGGTTCCGGGGGGCAGGCTGAGCCTGTGGTTAATTCTTCTTCCTGATGGGAAAATAGAGTGACCTGTGCCTGTCCCAACACCAAGAGCTAGTCTTTCATTGGTTCCACGTCTTCCCGTTCATCCTCAGGACAAATTGCAACCTGTACGGAACAGGAGGTTAAAGGTGCTGATGCTCCAAGTAGGGAGATTGCTAGTAAAGCGGCTGGAATGTCGAACCCGGGCACAAGGAGAAGAGAAATGAGGTGCGTTTTAGAAACCTTTCCACATCATACGGTGTACCATCTTCTGGGTATCTCATGCATGTTTACGATGTAGGAAGATGACCTTGAACCTGGAGATTTGGGACCCATGCGATGGGTACCACGCAGTATTACTTTAAAGGGTCTGCGTTTGCTCACCCAACCTCACCAAACCTCTCAGCCGCAACAGTGTCCACCCTTATGTCTCATCCAGCTGTGGGTCTAGATATGGTCAATCCAGGTTGCATCACAGCCCCTGAACGCATTGTGTAAGAATTTCTCTCTCTTTCACTGTCTTTGTTTCATGGGTTTTTCAAAGTAATTTATTTTTATAATGGGGTTTAGCTGCTTTTCACTGCTGTGTTTATGCCGCTTTTTACCCACTTGACACACTAACAGAGAGATATCAATACATAGGTTTTAAGATTATTACTAGTCAGATATATTCTTGTGCGGTGAATAGGGCGTGTTGAGTCCAGTTCTCTGAGCAAGGAGTAGGTCTTGTCTATTACATATTGGGTTTATGGAACGGTATCTGAGCTAATTTGAAACCCTTGTTTTATGTATCACCCCACCTCACCTTTCCCGTTAAGCAGCCATAGTGTGTTTTCTGCATGTGTGACTCTGTTCTGTTTTGTAATTCAGTTCAAGTGTAACGGTTTTTACATTCCCTCTATAAGTGATACCTTATGAGAAGAGTCCTTTTCTGTGTGACTTATTTCACTTAGAGTCGTCGTACCTAAATCCACTCATCATGCTGCTACTAGCCTTATGACATTGATTTCATGGCTTAGTGATATTCCATTGTACATAAGGACCACAACTTCTTTATCCATTTTTCTCTTTCCTGGGATATTTAAGGTGGAATGAAGTGGAGGTCCTGGTCAAGAGAGCAGCCCTAAACTTTGGGGTGCTTGTGTCTTGCTGATTTTTAATTTTCCCAATTTATACCCCCATGAGTGGAAGTGCCCTATGCTCTCTAAGCTGTGTTTTTCAGATGTTTCAGGACTCACCGGACACTTCTCCAGAGTGGCTCTTGGCAATTTACATCCCGCCCATCAGTGTAGCAAGGCTCCCATTTCTCCATGGCCTGTCCTGCATTTCTGGTTTTGACACTTTTTTCAGCATGGCCCTTTTGACCGATGGGAAGCGAGACTTCTTTGTAGCGCTGATTTGCCTTTCCAGGTTGCTTGGTTGGCCAAAAAGGGCGTATGCGTTTTTTCCTGAATATATTCAGGAAAAAACGCATACGCCCTTTTTGGCCAAGGGCATCATTGTCAACGTTTTGCCGCTTTTCATGTGCTTTAAAGGCGATTCGTATCTACCTGCTGAAATCTGTTTCCTGCAATTCTGCCTTGATTTCAAATCCTCTTCTTTGCCTTCCCTCAATATATTTGTGGACGAGAGTTATCATTTATAACTCTGCAGGTTTGTGAATTGCAGTGCCCTGAACCTCCATTTTACAACTCGTTTTTATGGGAGCTGGCCGCAAAATCGCAGAATGGCTTCAGGCCCTGTTCTGGTTCCGGGGGGCAGGCTGAGCCTGTGGTTAATTCTTCTTTCTGATGGGAAAATAAAGTGACCTGTGCCTGTCCCAACACCAAGAGCTAGTCTCTCGTTGGTTCCACGTCTTCCCGTTTATCCTCAGGACAAATTGCAACCTGTACGGAACAGGAGGTTAAAGGTGCTGATGCTCCAAGTAGGGAGCTTGCTAGTAAAGTGGCTGGAATGGCGAACCCGGGCACAAGGAGATGAGAAATGAGGTGCGTTTTAGAAACCTTTCCCCATCACACGGTGTACCATCTTCTGGGTTTCTCATGCATGTTTTTGATGTAGGAAGATGCCCTTGAACCTGGAGATTTGGGACCCATGCGATGGGTACCACGCAGTATTACTTTAAAGGGTCTGCGTTTGCTCACCCAACCTCACCAAACCTCTCAGCCCCAAGAGTGTCCACCCTTATGTCTCATCCAGCTGTGCGTCTAGATATGGTCAATCCAGGTTGCATCACAGCCCCTGAACGCATTGTGTAAGAATTTCTCTCTCTTTCACTGTCTTTGTTTCATGGGTGTTTCAAAGTAATTTATTTTTATAATGGGGTTTAGCTGCTTTTCACTGCTGTGTTTATGCCGCTTTACACCCAATTGACACACTAACAGAGAGATATCAATACATAGGTTTTAAGATTATTACTAGTCAGATATATTCTTGTGCGGTGAATAGGGCGTGTTGAGTCCAGTTCTCTGAGCAAGGAGTAGGTCCTGTCTATTACATATTGGTTTTATGGAACGGTATCTGAGCTAATTTGAAACCCTTTTTTTATGTATCACCCCACCTCACCTTTCCCGTTAAGCAGCCATAGTGTGTTTTCTGCATGTGTGACTCTGTTCTGTTTTGTAATTCTGTTCAAGTGTAACGGTTTTTACATTCCCTCTATCAGTGATACCTTATGAGAAGTGTCCTTTTCTGTGTGACTTATTTCACTTAGAATCGTCGTACCTAAATCCACTCATCATGCTGCTACTAGCCTTATGACATTGATTTCATGGCTGAGTGATATTCCATTGTACATAAGGACCACAACTTCTTTATCCATTTTTCTCTTTCCTGGGATATTGAAGGTGGAATGAAGTGGAGGTCCTTGTCAACAGAGCAGCCCTAAACTTTGGGGTGCTTGTGTCTTGCTGATTTTTAATTTTCCCAATTTATACCCCCATGAGTGGAAGTGCCCTATGCTCTCTAAGCTTTGCTTTTTAGACGTTTCAGGACTCACCGTACACTTCTCCAGAGTGGCTGTTGACAATTTACATCCCGCCCATCAGTGTAGCAAGGCTCCCATTTCTCCATGGCCTGTCCTGCATTTCTGGTTTTGACACTTTTTTCAGCATGGCCCTTTTGACCGATGGGAAGCGAGACATCTTTGTAGCGCTGATTTGCCTTTCCAGGTTGCTTGGTTGGCCAAAAAGGGCGTATGCGTTTTTTCCTGAATATATTCAGGAAAAAACGCATACGCCCTTTTTGGCCAAGGGCATCATTGTCAACGTTTTGCCGCTTTTCATGTGCTTTAAAGGCGATTCGAATCTACCTCCTGAAATCTGTTTCCTGCAATTCTGCCTTGATTTCAAATCCTCTTCTTTGCCTTCCCTCAATATATTTGTGGATGAGAGTTATCATTTATAAGTCTGCAGGTTTGTGAATTGCAGTACCCTGAACCTCCATTTTACAACTCGCTTTTTAGGGAGCTGGCCGCAAAAGCGCAGAATGGCTTCAGGCCCTGTTCTGGTTCCGGGGGGCAGGCTGAGCCTGTGGTTAATTCTTCTTCCTGATGGGAAAATAGAGTGACCTGTGCCTGTCCCAACACCAAGAGCTAGTCTTTCATTGGTTCCACGTCTTCCCGTTCATCCTCAGTACAAATTGCAACCTGTACGGAACAGGAGGTTAAAGGTGCTGATGCTCCAAGGAGGGAGATTGCTAGTAAAGTGGCTGGAATGGCGAACCCGGGCACAAGCAGATGAGAAATGAGGTGCGTTTTAGAAACCTTTCCCCATCACACGGTGTACCATCTTCTGGGTATCTCATGCATGTTTTCGATGTAGGAAGATGCCCTTGAACCAGGAGATTTGGGACCCATGCGATGGGTACCACGCAGTATTACTTTAAAGGGTCTGCGTTTGCTCACCCAACCTCACCAAACCTCTCAGCCGCAACAGTGTCCACCCTTATGTCTCATCCAGCTGTGGGTCTAGATATGGTCAATCCAGGTTGCATCACAGCCCCTGAACGCATTGTGTAAGAATTTCTCTCTCTTTCACTGTCTTTGTTTCATGGGTTTTTCAAAGTAATTTATTTTTATAATGGGGTTTAGCTGCTTTTCACTGCTGTGTTTATGCCGCTTTTTACCCACTTGACACACTAACAGAGAGATATCAATACATAGGTTTTAAGATTATTACTAGTCAGATATATTCTTGTGCGGTGAATAGGGCGTGTTGAGTCCAGTTCTCTGAGCAAGGAGTAGGTCTTGTCTATTACATATTGGGTTTATGGAACGGTATCTGAGCTAATTTGAAACCCTTGTTTTATGTATCACCCCACCTCACCTTTCCCGTTAAGCAGCCATAGTGTGTTTTCTGCATGTGTGACTCTGTTCTGTTTTGTAATTCAGTTCAAGTGTAACGGTTTTTACATTCCCTCTATAAGTGATACCTTATGAGAAGAGTCCTTTTCTGTGTGACTTATTTCACTTAGAGTCGTCGTACCTAAATCCACTCATCATGCTGCTACTAGCCTTATGACATTGATTTCATGGCTTAGTGATATTCCATTGTACATAAGGACCACAACTTCTTTATCCATTTTTCTCTTTCCTGGGATATTGAAGGTGGAATGAAGTGGAGGTCCTTGTCAACAGAGCAGCCCTCAACTTTGGGGTGCTTGTGTCTTGCTGATTTTTAATTTTCCCAATTTATACCCCCATGAGTGGAAGTGCCCTATGCTCTCTAAGCTTTGCTTTTTAGACGTTTCAAGACTCACCGTACACTTCTCCAGAGTGGCTGTTGACAATTTACATCCCGCCCATCAGTGTAGCAAGGCTCCCATTTCTCCATGGCCTGTCCTGCATTTCTGGTTTTGACACTTTTTTCAGCATGGCCCTTTTGACCGATGGGAAGCGAGACATCTTTGTAGCGCTGATTTGCCTTTCCAGGTTGCTTGGTTGGCCAAAAAGGGCGTATGTGTTTTTTCCTGAATATATTCAGGAAAAAACGCATACGCCCTTTTTGGCCAAGGGCATCATTGTCAACGTTTTGCCGCTTTTCATGTGCTTTAAAGGCGATTCGAATCTACCTCCTGAAATCTGTTTCCTGCAATTCTGCCTTGATTTCAAATCCTCTTCTTTGCCTTCCCTCAATATATTTGTGGATGAGAGTTATCATTTATAAGTCTGCAGGTTTGTGAATTGCAGTGCCCTGAACCTCCATTTTACAACTCGCTTTTTAGGGAGCTGGCCGCAAAAGCGCAGGATGGCTTCAGGCCCTGTTCTGGTTCCGGGGGGCAGGCTGAGCCTGTGGTTAATTCTTCTTCCTGATGGGAAAATAGAGTGACCTGTGCCTGTCCCAACACCAAGAGCTAGTCTTTCATTGGTTCCACGTCTTCCCGTTCATCCTCAGTACAAATTGCAACCTGTACGGAACAGGAGGTTAAAGGTGCTGATGCTCCAAGGAGGGAGATTGCTAGTAAAGTGGCTGGAATGGCGAACCCGGGCACAAGCAGATGAGAAATGAGGTGCGTTTTAGAAACCTTTCCCCATCACACGGTGTACCATCTTCTGGGTATCTCATGCATGTTTTCGATGTAGGAAGATGCCCTTGAACCTGGAGATTTGGGACCCATGTGATGGGTACCACGCAGTATTACTTTAAAGGGTCTGCGTTTGCTCACCCAACCTCACCAAACCTCTCAGCCGCAACAGTGTCCACCCTTATGTCTCATCCAGCTGTGGGTCTAGATATGGTCAATCCAGGTTGCATCACAGCCCCTGAACGCATTGTGTAAGAATTTCTCTCTCTTTCACTGTCTTTGTTTCATGGGTTTTTCAAAGTAATTTATTTTTATAATGGGGTTTAGCTGCTTTTCACTGCTGTGTTTATGCCGCTTTACACCCAATTGACACACTAACAGAGAGATATCAATACATAGGTTTTAAGATTATTACTAGTCAGATATATTCTTGTGCGGTGAATAGGGCGTGTTGAGTCCAGTTCTCTGAGCAAGGAGTAGGTCTTGTCTATTACATATTGGGTTTATGGAACGGTATCTGAGCTAAATTGAAACCCTTGTTTTATGTATCACCCCACCTCACCTTTCCCGTTAAGCAGCCATAGTGTGTTTTCTGCATGTGTGACTCTGTTCTGTTTTGTAATTCAGTTCAAGTGTAACGGTTTTTACATTCCCTCTATCAGTGATACCTTATGAGAAGTGTCCTTTTCTGTGTGACTTATTTCACTTAGAATCGTCGTACCTAAATCCACTCATCATGCTGCTACTAGCCTTATGACATTGATTTCATGGCTGAGTGATATTCCATTGTACATATGGACCACAAACTCCTTATCCATTTTTCTCTTTCCTGGGATATTGAAGGTGGAATGAAGTGGAGGTCCTTGTCAACAGAGCAGCCCTAAACTTTGGGGTGCTTGTGTCTTGCTGATTTTTCATTTTCCCAATTTATAACCCCATGAGTGGAAGTGCCCTATGCTCTCTAAGCTTTGTTTTTTAGATGTTTCAGGACTCACTGTACGCTTCTCCAGAGTGGCTGTTGGCAATTTACATCCCGCCCATCAGCGTAGCAAGGCTCCCATTTCTCCATGGCCTGTCTTGCATTTCTGATTTTGACACTTTTTTCAGCATGGCCTTTTTAACCGATGGGAAGCGAGACATCTTTGTAGCGCTGATTTGCCTTTCCAGGTTGCTTGGTTGGCCAAAAAGGGCGTATGCGTTTTTTCCTGAATATATTCAGGAAAAAACGCATACGCCCTTTTTGGCCAAGGGCATCATTGTCAACGTTTTGCCGCTTTTCATGTGCTTTAAAGGCGATTCGAATCTACCTCCTGAAATCTGTTTCCTGCAATTCTGCCTTGATTTCAAATCCTCTTCTTTGCCTTCCCTCAATATATTTGTGGACGAGAGTTATCATTTATAAGTCTGCAGGTTTGTGAATTGCAGTGCCCTGAACCTCCATTTTACAACTCGCTTTTTAGGGAGCTGGCCGCAATAGCGCAGGATGGCTTCAGGCCCTGTTCTGGTTCCGGGTGGCAGGCTGAGCCTGTGGTTAATTCTTCTTCCTGATGGGAAAATAGAGTGACCTGTGCCTGTCCCAACACCAAGAGCTAGTCTCTCATTGGTTCCACGTCTTCCCGTTCATCCTCAGGACAAATTGCAACCTGTACGGAACAGGAGGTTAAAAGTGCTGATGCTCCAAGTAGGTAGATTGCTAGTAAAGCGGCTGGAATAGCGAACCCGGGCACAAGGAGATGAGAAATGAGGTGCGTTTTAGAAACCTTTCCACATCACACAGTGTACCATCTTCTGGGTTTCTCATGCATGTTTTCGATGTAGGAAGATGCCCTTGAACCTGGAGATTTGGGACCCATGCGATGGGTACCACGCAGTATTACTTTAAAGGGACTGCGTTTGCTCACCCAACCTCACCAAACCTCTCAGCCCCAAGAGTGTCCACCCTTATGTCTCATCCAGCTGTGGGTCTAGATATGGTCAATCCAGGTTGCGTCACAGCCCGTGAACGCATTGTGTAAGAATTTCTATCTCTTTCACTGTCTTTGTTTCATGGGTTTTTCAAAGTAATTTATTTTTATAATGGGGTTTAGCTGCTTTTCACTGCTGTGTTTATGCCGCTTTACACCCACTTGACACACTAACAGAGAGATATCAATACATAGGTTTTAAGATTATTACTAGACAGATATATTCTTGTGCGGTGAATAGGGCGTGTTGAGTCCAGTTCTCTGAGCAAGCAGTAGGACTTGTCTATTACATATTGGTTTTATGGAACGGTATCTGAGCTAATTTGAAACCCTTGTTTTATGTATCACCCCACCTCACGTTTCCCGTTAAGCAGCCATAGTGTGTTTTCTGCATGTGTGACTCTGTTCTGTTTTGTAATTCAGTTCAAGTGTAACGGTTTTTACATTCCCTCTATAAGTGATACCTTATGAGAAGTGTCCTTTTCTGTGTGACTTATTTCACTTAGAGTCGTCGTACCTAAATCCACTCATCATGCTGCTACTACCCTTATGACATTGATTTCACGGCTGAGTGATATTCCATTGTACATAAGGACCACAACTTCTTTATCCATTTTTGTCTTTCCTGGGATATTGAAGGTGGAATGAAGTGGAGGTCCTTGTCAACAGAGCAGCCCTAAACTTTGGGGTGCTTGTGTCTTGCTGATTTTTAATTTTCCCTATTTATACCCCCATGAGTGGAAGTGCCCTATTCTCTCTAAGCTTTGCTTTTTAGACGTTTCAGGACTCACTGTACACTTCTCCAGAGTGGCTGTTGACAATTTACATCCCGCCTATCAGTGTAGCAAGGCTCCCATTTCTCCATGGCCTGTCCTGCATTTCTGGTTTTGACACTTTTTTCAGCATGGCCCTTTTGACCGATGGGAAGCGAGACATCTTTGTAGCGCTGATTTGCCTTTCCAGGTTGCTTGGTTGGCCAAAAAGGGCGTATGCGTTTTTTCCTGAATATATTCAGGAAAAAACGCATACGCCCTTTTTGGCCAAGGGCATCATTGTCAACGTTTTGCCGCTTTTCATGTGCTTTAAAGGCGATTCGAATCTACCTCCTGAAATCTGATTCCTGCAATTCTGCCTTGATTTCAAATCCTCTTCTTTGCCTTCCCTCAATATATTTGTGGATGAGAGTTATCATTTATAACTCTGCAGGTTTGTGAATTGCAGTGCTCTGAACCTCCATTTTCCAACTCGCTTTTTAGGGAGCTGGCCGCAAAAGCGCAGGATGGCTTCAGGCCCTGTTCTGGTTCCGGGGGGCAGGCTGAGCCTGTGGTTAATTCTTCTTCCTGATGGGAAAATAGAGTGACCTGTGCCTGTCCCAACACCAAGAGCTAGTCTTTCATTGGTTCCACGTCTTCCCGTTCATCCTCAGTACAAATTGCAACCTGTACGGAACAGGAGGTTAAAGGTGCTGATGCTCCAAGGAGGGAGATTGCTAGTAAAGTGGCTGGAATGGCGAACCCGGGCACAGGCAGATGAGAAATATGGTGCGTTTTAGAAACCTTTCCCCATCACATGGTGTACCATCTTCTGGGTATCTCATGCATGTTTACGATGTAGGAAGATGACCTTGAACCTGGAGATTTGGGACCCATGCGATGGGTACCACGCAGTATTACTTTAAAGGGTCTGCGTTTGCTCACCCAACCTCACCAAACCTCTCAGCCGCAACAGTGTCCACCCTTATGTCTCATCCAGCTGTGGGTCTAGATATGGTCAATCCAGGTTGCATCACAGCCCCTGAACGCATTGTGTAAGAATTTCTCTCTCTTTCACTGTCTTTGTTTCATGGGTTTTTCAAAGTAATTTATTTTTATAATGGGGTTTAGCTGCTTTTCACTGCTGTGTTTATGCCGCTTTACACCCACTTGACACACTAACAGAGAGATATCAATACATAGGTTTTAAGATTATTACTAGTCAGATATATTCTTGTGCGGTGAATAGGGCGTGTTGAGTCCAGTTCTCTGAGCAAGGAGTAGGTCTTGTCTATTACATATTGGGTTTATGGAACGGTATCTGAGCTAAATTGAAACCCTTGTTTTATGTATCACCCCACCTCACCTTTCCCGTTAAGCAGCCATAGTGTGTTTTCTGCATGTGTGACTCTGTTCTGTTTTGTAATTCAGTTCAAGTGTAACGGTTTTTACATTCCCTCTATCAGTGATACCTTATGAGAAGTGTCCTTTTCTGTGTGACTTATTTCACTTAGAATCGTCGTACCTAAATCCACTCATCATGCTGCTACTAGCCTTATGACATTGATTTCATGGCTGAGTGATATTCCATTGTACATAAGGACCACAACTTCTTTATCCATTTTTCTCTTTCCTGGGATATTGAAGGTGGAATGAAGTGGAGGTCCTTGTCAACAGAGCAGCCCTAAACTTTGGGGTGCTTGTGTCTTGCTGATTTTTAATTTTCCCAATTTATACCCCCATGAGTGGAAGTGCCCTATGCTCTCTAAGCTTTGCTTTTTAGACGTTTCAGGACTCACCGTACACTTCTCCAGAGTGGCTGTAGACAATTTACATCCCGCCCATCAGTGTAGCAAGGCTCCCATTTCTCCATGGCCTGTCCTGCATTTCTGGTTTTGACACTTTTTTCAGCATGGCCCTTTTGACCGATGGGAAGCGAGACATCTTTGTAGCGCTGATTTGCCTTTCCAGGTTGCTTGGTTGGCCAAAAAGGGCGTATGCGTTTTTTCCTGAATATATTCAGGAAAAAACGCATACGCCCTTTTTGGCCAAGGGCATCATTGTCAACGTTTTGCCGCTTTTCATGTGCTTTAAAGGCGATTCGAATCTACCTCCTGAAATCTGTTTCCTGCAATTCTGCCTTGATTTCAAATCCTCTTCTTTGCCTTCCCTCAATATATTTGTGGATGAGAGTTATCATTTATAAGTCTGCAGGTTTGTGAATTGCAGTACCCTGAACCTCCATTTTACAACTCGCTTTTTAGGGAGCTGGCCGCAAAAGCGCAGGATGGCTTCAGGCCCTGTTCTGGTTCCGGGGGGCAGGCTGAGCCTGTGGTTAATTCTTCTTCCTGATGGGAAAATAGAGTGACCTGTGCCTGTCCCAACACCAAGAGCTAGTCTTTCATTGGTTCCACGTCTTCCCGTTCATCCTCAGTACAAATTGCAACCTGTACGGAACAGGAGGTTAAAGGTGCTGATGCTCCAAGGAGGGAGATTGCTAGTAAAGTGGCTGGAATGGCGAACCCGGGCACAAGCAGATGAGAAATGAGGTGCGTTTTAGAAACCTTTCCCCATCACACGGTGTACCATCTTCTGGGTATCTCATGCATGTTTTCGATGTAGGAAGATGCCCTTGAACCAGGAGATTTGGGACCCATGCGATGGGTACCACGCAGTATTACTTTAAAGGGTCTGCGATTGCTCACCCAACCTCACCAAACCTCTCAGCCGCAACAGTGTCCACCCTTATGTCTCATCCAGCTGTGGGTCTAGATATGGTCAATCCAGGTTGCATCACAGCCCCTGAACGCATTGTGTAAGAATTTCTCTCTCTTTCACTGTCTTTGTTTCATGGGTTTTTCAAAGTAATTTATTTTTATAATGGGGTTTAGCTGCTTTTCACTGCTGTGTTTATGCCGCTTTTTACCCACTTGACACACTAACAGAGAGATATCAATACATAGGTTTTAAGATTATTACTAGTCAGATATATTCTTGTGCGGTGAATAGGGCGTGTTGAGTCCAGTTCTCTGAGCAAGGAGTAGGTCTTGTCTATTACATATTGGGTTTATGGAACGGTATCTGAGCTAATTTGAAACCCTTGTTTTATGTATCACCCCACCTCACCTTTCCCGTTAAGCAGCCATAGTGTGTTTTCTGCATGTGTGACTCTGTTCTGTTTTGTAATTCAGTTCAAGTGTAACGGTTTTTACATTCCCTCTATAAGTGATACCTTATGAGAAGAGTCCTTTTCTGTGTGACTTATTTCACTTAGAGTCGTCGTACCTAAATCCACTCATCATGCTGCTACTAGCCTTATGACATTGATTTCATGGCTTAGTGATATTCCATTGTACATAAGGACCACAACTTCTTTATCCATTTTTCTCTTTCCTGGGATATTTAAGGTGGAATGAAGTGGAGGTCCTGGTCAAGAGAGCAGCCCTAAACTTTGGGGTGCTTGTGTCTTGCTGATTTTTAATTTTCCCAATTTATACCCCCATGAGTGGAAGTGCCCTATGCTCTCTAAGCTGTGTTTTTCAGATGTTTCAGGACTCACCGGACACTTCTCCAGAGTGGCTCTTGGCAATTTACATCCCGCCCATCAGTGTAGCAAGGCTCCCATTTCTCCATGGCCTGTCCTGCATTTCTGGTTTTGACACTTTTTTCAGCATGGCCCTTTTGACCGATGGGAAGCGAGACTTCTTTGTAGCGCTGATTTGCCTTTCCAGGTTGCTTGGTTGGCCAAAAAGGGCGTATGCGTTTTTTCCTGAATATATTCAGGAAAAAACGCATACGCCCTTTTTGGCCAAGGGCATCATTGTCAACGTTTTGCCGCTTTTCATGTGCTTTAAAGGCGATTCGTATCTACCTCCTGAAATCTGTTTCCTGCAATTCTGCCTTGATTTCAAATCCTCTTCTTTGCCTTCCCTCAATATATTTGTGGACGAGAGTTATCATTTATAACTCTGCAGGTTTGTGAATTGCAGTGCCCTGAACCTCCATTTTACAACTCGTTTTTATGGGAGCTGGCCGCAAAATCGCAGAATGGCTTCAGGCCCTGTTCTGGTTCCGGGGGGCAGGCTGAGCCTGTGGTTAATTCTTCTTTCTGATGGGAAAATAGAGTGACCTGTGCCTGTCCCAACACCAAGAGCTAGTCTCTCGTTGGTTCCACGTCTTCCCGTTTATCCTCAGGACAAATTGCAACCTGTACGGAACAGGAGGTTAAAGGTGCTGATGCTCCAAGTAGGGAGCTTGCTAGTAAAGTGGCTGGAATGGCGAACCCGGGCACAAGGAGATGAGAAATGAGGTGCGTTTTAGAAACCTTTCCCCATCACACGGTGTACCATCTTCTGGGTTTCTCATGCATGTTTTTGATGTAGGAAGATGCCCTTGAACCTGGAGATTTGGGACCCATGCGATGGGTACCACGCAGTATTACTTTAAAGGGTCTGCGTTTGCTCACCCAACCTCACCAAACCTCTCAGCCCCAAGAGTGTCCACCCTTATGTCTCATCCAGCTGTGCGTCTAGATATGGTCAATCCAGGTTGCATCACAGCCCCTGAACGCATTGTGTAAGAATTTCTCTCTCTTTCACTGTCTTTGTTTCATGGGTGTTTCAAAGTAATTTATTTTTATAATGGGGTTTAGCTGCTTTTCACTGCTGTGTTTATGCCGCTTTACACCCAATTGACACACTAACAGAGAGATATCAATACATAGGTTTTAAGATTATTACTAGTCAGATATATTCTTGTGCGGTGAATAGGGCGTGTTGAGTCCAGTTCTCTGAGCAAGGAGTAGGTCCTGTCTATTACATATTGGTTTTATGGAACGGTATCTGAGCTAATTTGAAACCCTTTTTTTATGTATCACCCCACCTCACCTTTCCCGTTAAGCAGCCATAGTGTGTTTTCTGCATGTGTGACTCTGTTCTGTTTTGTAATTCTGTTCAAGTGTAACGGTTTTTACATTCCCTCTATCAGTGATACCTTATGAGAAGTGTCCTTTTCTGTGTGACTTATTTCACTTAGAATCGTCGTACCTAAATCCACTCATCATGCTGCTACTAGCCTTATGACATTGATTTCATGGCTGAGTGATATTCCATTGTACATAAGGACCACAACTTCTTTATCCATTTTTCTCTTTCCTGGGATATTGAAGGTGGAATGAAGTGGAGGTCCTTGTCAACAGAGCAGCCCTAAACTTTGGGGTGCTTGTGTCTTGCTGATTTTTAATTTTCCCAATTTATACCCCCATGAGTGGAAGTGCCCTATGCTCTCTAAGCTTTGCTTTTTAGACGTTTCAGGACTCACCGTACACTTCTCCAGAGTGGCTGTTGACAATTTACATCCCGCCCATCAGTGTAGCAAGGCTCCCATTTCTCCATGGCCTGTCCTGCATTTCTGGTTTTGACACTTTTTTCAGCATGGCCCTTTTGACCGATGGGAAGCGAGACATCTTTGTAGCGCTGATTTGCCTTTCCAGGTTGCTTGGTTGGCCAAAAAGGGCGTATGCGTTTTTTCCTGAATATATTCAGGAAAAAACGCATACGCCCTTTTTGGCCAAGGGCATCATTGTCAACGTTTTGCCGCTTTTCATGTGCTTTAAAGGCGATTCGAATCTACCTCCTGAAATCTGTTTCCTGCAATTCTGCCTTGATTTCAAATCCTCTTCTTTGCCTTCCCTCAATATATTTGTGGATGAGAGTTATCATTTATAAGTCTGCAGGTTTGTGAATTGCAGTACCCTGAACCTCCATTTTACAACTCGCTTTTTAGGGAGCTGGCCGCAAAAGCGCAGAATGGCTTCAGGCCCTGTTCTGGTTCCGGGGGGCAGGCTGAGCCTGTGGTTAATTCTTCTTCCTGATGGGAAAATAGAGTGACCTGTGCCTGTCCCAACACCAAGAGCTAGTCTTTCATTGGTTCCACGTCTTCCCGTTCATCCTCAGTACAAATTGCAACCTGTACGGAACAGGAGGTTAAAGGTGCTGATGCTCCAAGGAGGGAGATTGCTAGTAAAGTGGCTGGAATGGCGAACCCGGGCACAAGCAGATGAGAAATGAGGTGCGTTTTAGAAACCTTTCCCCATCACACGGTGTACCATCTTCTGGGTATCTCATGCATGTTTTCGATGTAGGAAGATGCCCTTGAACCAGGAGATTTGGGACCCATGCGATGGGTACCACGCAGTATTACTTTAAAGGGTCTGCGTTTGCTCACCCAACCTCACCAAACCTCTCAGCCGCAACAGTGTCCACCCTTATGTCTCATCCAGCTGTGGGTCTAGATATGGTCAATCCAGGTTGCATCACAGCCCCTGAACGCATTGTGTAAGAATTTCTCTCTCTTTCACTGTCTTTGTTTCATGGGTTTTTCAAAGTAATTTATTTTTATAATGGGGTTTAGCTGCTTTTCACTGCTGTGTTTATGCCGCTTTTTACCCACTTGACACACTAACAGAGAGATATCAATACATAGGTTTTAAGATTATTACTAGTCAGATATATTCTTGTGCGGTGAATAGGGCGTGTTGAGTCCAGTTCTCTGAGCAAGGAGTAGGTCTTGTCTATTACATATTGGGTTTATGGAACGGTATCTGAGCTAATTTGAAACCCTTGTTTTATGTATCACCCCACCTCACCTTTCCCGTTAAGCAGCCATAGTGTGTTTTCTGCATGTGTGACTCTGTTCTGTTTTGTAATTCAGTTCAAGTGTAACGGTTTTTACATTCCCTCTATAAGTGATACCTTATGAGAAGAGTCCTTTTCTGTGTGACTTATTTCACTTAGAGTCGTCGTACCTAAATCCACTCATCATGCTGCTACTAGCCTTATGACATTGATTTCATGGCTTAGTGATATTCCATTGTACATAAGGACCACAACTTCTTTATCCATTTTTCTCTTTCCTGGGATATTTAAGGTGGAATGAAGTGGAGGTCCTGGTCAAGAGAGCAGCCCTAAACTTTGGGGTGCTTGTGTCTTGCTGATTTTTAATTTTCCCAATTTATACCCCCATGAGTGGAAGTGCCCTATGCTCTCTAAGCTGTGTTTTTCAGATGTTTCAGGACTCACCGGACACTTCTCCAGAGTGGCTCTTGGCAATTTACATCCCGCCCATCAGTGTAGCAAGGCTCCCATTTCTCCATGGCCTGTCCTGCATTTCTGGTTTTGACACTTTTTTCAGCATGGCCCTTTTGACCGATGGGAAGCGAGACTTCTTTGTAGCGCTGATTTGCCTTTCCAGGTTGCTTGGTTGGCCAAAAAGGGCGTATGCGTTTTTTCCTGAATATATTCAGGAAAAAACGCATACGCCCTTTTTGGCCAAGGGCATCATTGTCAACGTTTTGCCGCTTTTCATGTGCTTTAAAGGCGATTCGTATCTACCTCCTGAAATCTGTTTCCTGCAATTCTGCCTTGATTTCAAATCCTCTTCTTTGCCTTCCCTCAATATATTTGTGGACGAGAGTTATCATTTATAACTCTGCAGGTTTGTGAATTGCAGTGCCCTGAACCTCCATTTTACAACTCGTTTTTATGGGAGCTGGCCGCAAAATCGCAGAATGGCTTCAGGCCCTGTTCTGGTTCCGGGGGGCAGGCTGAGCCTGTGGTTAATTCTTCTTTCTGATGGGAAAATAGAGTGACCTGTGCCTGTCCCAACACCAAGAGCTAGTCTCTCGTTGGTTCCACGTCTTCCCGTTTATCCTCAGGACAAATTGCAACCTGTACGGAACAGGAGGTTAAAGGTGCTGATGCTCCAAGTAGGGAGCTTGCTAGTAAAGTGGCTGGAATGGCGAACCCGGGCACAAGGAGATGAGAAATGAGGTGCGTTTTAGAAACCTTTCCCCATCACACGGTGTACCATCTTCTGGGTTTCTCATGCATGTTTTTGATGTAGGAAGATGCCCTTGAACCTGGAGATTTGGGACCCATGCGATGGGTACCACGCAGTATTACTTTAAAGGGTCTGCGTTTGCTCACCCAACCTCACCAAACCTCTCAGCCCCAAGAGTGTCCACCCTTATGTCTCATCCAGCTGTGCGTCTAGATATGGTCAATCCAGGTTGCATCACAGCCCCTGAACGCATTGTGTAAGAATTTCTCTCTCTTTCACTGTCTTTGTTTCATGGGTGTTTCAAAGTAATTTATTTTTATAATGGGGTTTAGCTGCTTTTCACTGCTGTGTTTATGCCGCTTTACACCCAATTGACACACTAACAGAGAGATATCAATACATAGGTTTTAAGATTATTACTAGTCAGATATATTCTTGTGCGGTGAATAGGGCGTGTTGAGTCCAGTTCTCTGAGCAAGGAGTAGGTCCTGTCTATTACATATTGGTTTTATGGAACGGTATCTGAGCTAATTTGAAACCCTTTTTTTATGTATCACCCCACCTCACCTTTCCCGTTAAGCAGCCATAGTGTGTTTTCTGCATGTGTGACTCTGTTCTGTTTTGTAATTCTGTTCAAGTGTAACGGTTTTTACATTCCCTCTATCAGTGATACCTTATGAGAAGTGTCCTTTTCTGTGTGACTTATTTCACTTAGAATCGTCGTACCTAAATCCACTCATCATGCTGCTACTAGCCTTATGACATTGATTTCATGGCTGAGTGATATTCCATTGTACATAAGGACCACAACTTCTTTATCCATTTTTCTCTTTCCTGGGATATTGAAGGTGGAATGAAGTGGAGGTCCTTGTCAACAGAGCAGCCCTAAACTTTGGGGTGCTTGTGTCTTGCTGATTTTTAATTTTCCCAATTTATACCCCCATGAGTGGAAGTGCCCTATGCTCTCTAAGCTTTGCTTTTTAGACGTTTCAGGACTCACCGTACACTTCTCCAGAGTGGCTGTTGACAATTTACATCCCGCCCATCAGTGTAGCAAGGCTCCCATTTCTCCATGGCCTGTCCTGCATTTCTGGTTTTGACACTTTTTTCAGCATGGCCCTTTTGACCGATGGGAAGCGAGACATCTTTGTAGCGCTGATTTGCCTTTCCAGGTTGCTTGGTTGGCCAAAAAGGGCGTATGCGTTTTTTCCTGAATATATTCAGGAAAAAACGCATACGCCCTTTTTGGCCAAGGGCATCATTGTCAACGTTTTGCCGCTTTTCATGTGCTTTAAAGGCGATTCGAATCTACCTCCTGAAATCTGTTTCCTGCAATTCTGCCTTGATTTCAAATCCTCTTCTTTGCCTTCCCTCAATATATTTGTGGATGAGAGTTATCATTTATAAGTCTGCAGGTTTGTGAATTGCAGTACCCTGAACCTCCATTTTACAACTCGCTTTTTAGGGAGCTGGCCGCAAAAGCGCAGAATGGCTTCAGGCCCTGTTCTGGTTCCGGGGGGCAGGCTGAGCCTGTGGTTAATTCTTCTTCCTGATGGGAAAATAGAGTGACCTGTGCCTGTCCCAACACCAAGAGCTAGTCTTTCATTGGTTCCACGTCTTCCCGTTCATCCTCAGTACAAATTGCAACCTGTACGGAACAGGAGGTTAAAGGTGCTGATGCTCCAAGGAGGGAGATTGCTAGTAAAGTGGCTGGAATGGCGAACCCGGGCACAAGCAGATGAGAAATGAGGTGCGTTTTAGAAACCTTTCCCCATCACACGGTGTACCATCTTCTGGGTATCTCATGCATGTTTTCGATGTAGGAAGATGCCCTTGAACCAGGAGATTTGGGACCCATGCGATGGGTACCATGCAGTATTACTTTAAAGGGTCTGCATTTGCTCACCCAACCTCACCAAACCTCTCAGCCGCAACAGTGTCCACCCTTATGTCTCATCCAGCTGTGGGTCTAGATATGGTCAATCCAGGTTGCATCACAGCCCCTGAACGCATTGTGTAAGAATTTCTCTCTCTTTCACTGTCTTTGTTTCATGGGTTTTTCAAAGTAATTTATTTTTATAATGGGGTTTAGCTGCTTTTCACTGCTGTGTTTATGCCGCTTTTTACCCACTTGACACACTAACAGAGAGATATCAATACATAGGTTTTAAGATTATTACTAGTCAGATATATTCTTGTGCGGTGAATAGGGCGTGTTGAGTCCAGTTCTCTGAGCAAGGAGTAGGTCTTGTCTATTACATATTGGGTTTATGGAACGGTATCTGAGCTAATTTGAAACCCTTGTTTTATGTATCACCCCACCTCACCTTTCCCGTTAAGCAGCCATAGTGTGTTTTCTGCATGTGTGACTCTGTTCTGTTTTGTAATTCAGTTCAAGTGTAACGGTTTTTACATTCCCTCTATAAGTGATACCTTATGAGAAGAGTCCTTTTCTGTGTGACTTATTTCACTTAGAGTCGTCGTACCTAAATCCACTCATCATGCTGCTACTAGCCTTATGACATTGATTTCATGGCTTAGTGATATTCCATTGTACATAAGGACCACAACTTCTTTATCCATTTTTCTCTTTCCTGGGATATTGAAGGTGGAATGAAGTGGAGGTCCTTGTCAACAGAGCAGCCCTCAACTTTGGGGTGCTTGTGTCTTGCTGATTTTTAATTTTCCCAATTTATACCCCCATGAGTGGAAGTGCCCTATGCTCTCTAAGCTTTGCTTTTTAGACGTTTCAAGACTCACCGTACACTTCTCCAGAGTGGCTGTTGACAATTTACATCCCGCCCATCAGTGTAGCAAGGCTCCCATTTCTCCATGGCCTGTCCTGCATTTCTGGTTTTGACACTTTTTTCAGCATGGCCCTTTTGACCGATGGGAAGCGAGACATCTTTGTAGCGCTGATTTGCCTTTCCAGGTTGCTTGGTTGGCCAAAAAGGGCGTATGTGTTTTTTCCTGAATATATTCAGGAAAAAACGCATACGCCCTTTTTGGCCAAGGGCATCATTGTCAACGTTTTGCCGCTTTTCATGTGCTTTAAAGGCGATTCGAATCTACCTCCTGAAATCTGTTTCCTGCAATTCTGCCTTGATTTCAAATCCTCTTCTTTGCCTTCCCTCAATATATTTGTGGATGAGAGTTATCATTTATAAGTCTGCAGGTTTGTGAATTGCAGTGCCCTGAACCTCCATTTTACAACTCGCTTTTTAGGGAGCTGGCCGCAAAAGCGCAGGATGGCTTCAGGCCCTGTTCTGGTTCCGGGGGGCAGGCTGAGCCTGTGGTTAATTCTTCTTCCTGATGGGAAAATAGAGTGACCTGTGCCTGTCCCAACACCAAGAGCTAGTCTTTCATTGGTTCCACGTCTTCCCGTTCATCCTCAGTACAAATTGCAACCTGTACGGAACAGGAGGTTAAAGGTGCTGATGCTCCAAGGAGGGAGATTGCTAGTAAAGTGGCTGGAATGGCGAACCCGGGCACAAGCAGATGAGAAATGAGGTGCGTTTTAGAAACCTTTCCCCATCACACGGTGTACCATCTTCTGGGTATCTCATGCATGTTTTCGATGTAGGAAGATGCCCTTGAACCTGGAGATTTGGGACCCATGTGATGGGTACCACGCAGTATTACTTTAAAGGGTCTGCGTTTGCTCACCCAACCTCACCAAACCTCTCAGCCGCAACAGTGTCCACCCTTATGTCTCATCCAGCTGTGGGTCTAGATATGGTCAATCCAGGTTGCATCACAGCCCCTGAACGCATTGTGTAAGAATTTCTCTCTCTTTCACTGTCTTTGTTTCATGGGTTTTTCAAAGTAATTTATTTTTATAATGGGGTTTAGCTGCTTTTCACTGCTGTGTTTATGCCGCTTTACACCCAATTGACACACTAACAGAGAGATATCAATACATAGGTTTTAAGATTATTACTAGTCAGATATATTCTTGTGCGGTGAATAGGGCGTGTTGAGTCCAGTTCTCTGAGCAAGGAGTAGGTCTTGTCTATTACATATTGGGTTTATGGAACGGTATCTGAGCTAAATTGAAACCCTTGTTTTATGTATCACCCCACCTCACCTTTCCCGTTAAGCAGCCATAGTGTGTTTTCTGCATGTGTGACTCTGTTCTGTTTTGTAATTCAGTTCAAGTGTAACGGTTTTTACATTCCCTCTATCAGTGATACCTTATGAGAAGTGTCCTTTTCTGTGTGACTTATTTCACTTAGAATCGTCGTACCTAAATCCACTCATCATGCTGCTACTAGCCTTATGACATTGATTTCATGGCTGAGTGATATTCCATTGTACATATGGACCACAACTTCTTTATCCATTTTTCTCTTTCCTGGGATATTGAAGGTGGAATGAAGTGGAGGTCCTTGTCAACAGAGCAGCCCTAAACTTTGGGGTGCTTGTGTCTTGCTGATTTTTCATTTTCCCAATTTATAACCCCATGAGTGGAAGTGCCCTATGCTCTCTAAGCTTTGTTTTTTAGATGTTTCAGGACTCACTGTACGCTTCTCCAGAGTGGCTGTTGGCAATTTACATCCCGCCCATCAGCGTAGCAAGGCTCCCATTTCTCCATGGCCTGTCTTGCATTTCTGATTTTGACACTTTTTTCAGCATGGCCTTTTTAACCGATGGGAAGCGAGACATCTTTGTAGCGCTGATTTGCCTTTCCAGGTTGCTTGGTTGGCCAAAAAGGGCGTATGCGTTTTTTCCTGAATATATTCAGGAAAAAACGCATACGCCCTTTTTGGCCAAGGGCATCATTGTCAACGTTTTGCCGCTTTTCATGTGCTTTAAAGGCGATTCGAATCTACCTCCTGAAATCTGTTTCCTGCAATTCTGCCTTGATTTCAAATCCTCTTCTTTGCCTTCCCTCAATATATTTGTGGACGAGAGTTATCATTTATAAGTCTGCAGGTTTGTGAATTGCAGTGCCCTGAACCTCCATTTTACAACTCGCTTTTTAGGGAGCTGGCCGCAATAGCGCAGGATGGCTTCAGGCCCTGTTCTGGTTCCGGGTGGCAGGCTGAGCCTGTGGTTAATTCTTCTTCCTGATGGGAAAATACAGTGACCTGTGCCTGTCCCAACACCAAGAGCTAGTCTCTCATTGGTTCCACGTCTTCCCGTTCATCCTCAGGACAAATTGCAACCTGTACGGAACAGGAGGTTAAAAGTGCTGATGCTCCAAGTAGGTAGATTGCTAGTAAAGCGGCTGGAATAGCGAACCCGGGCACAAGGAGATGAGAAATGAGGTGCGTTTTAGAAACCTTTCCACATCACACAGTGTACCATCTTCTGGGTTTCTCATGCATGTTTTCGATGTAGGAAGATGCCCTTGAACCTGGAGATTTGGGACCCATGCGATGGGTACCACGCAGTATTACTTTAAAGGGACTGCGTTTGCTCACCCAACCTCACCAAACCTCTCAGCCCCAAGAGTGTCCACCCTTATGTCTCATCCAGCTGTGGGTCTAGATATGGTCAATCCAGGTTGCGTCACAGCCCGTGAACGCATTGTGTAAGAATTTCTATCTCTTTCACTGTCTTTGTTTCATGGGTTTTTCAAAGTAATTTATTTTTATAATGGGGTTTAGCTGCTTTTCACTGCTGTGTTTATGCCGCTTTACACCCACTTGACACACTAACAGAGAGATATCAATACATAGGTTTTAAGATTATTACTAGACAGATATATTCTTGTGCGGTGAATAGGGCGTGTTGAGTCCAGTTCTCTGAGCAAGCAGTAGGACTTGTCTATTACATATTGGTTTTATGGAACGGTATCTGAGCTAATTTGAAACCCTTGTTTTATGTATCACCCCACCTCACGTTTCCCGTTAAGCAGCCATAGTGTGTTTTCTGCATGTGTGACTCTGTTCTGTTTTGTAATTCAGTTCAAGTGTAACGGTTTTTACATTCCCTCTATAAGTGATACCTTATGAGAAGTGTCCTTTTCTGTGTGACTTATTTCACTTAGAGTCGTCGTACCTAAATCCACTCATCATGCTGCTACTAGCCTTATGACATTGATTTCACGGCTGAGTGATATTCCATTGTACATAAGGACCACAACTTCTTTATCCATTTTTGTCTTTCCTGGGATATTGAAGGTGGAATGAAGTGGAGGTCCTTGTCAACAGAGCAGCCCTAAACTTTGGGGTGCTTGTGTCTTGCTGATTTTTAATTTTCCCTATTTATACCCCCATGAGTGGAAGTGCCCTATTCTCTCTAAGCTTTGCTTTTTAGACGTTTCAGGACTCACTGTACACTTCTCCAGAGTGGCTGTTGACAATTTACATCCCGCCTATCAGTGTAGCAAGGCTCCCATTTCTCCATGGCCTGTCCTGCATTTCTGGTTTTGACACTTTTTTCCGCATGGCCCTTTTGACCGATGGGAAGCGAGACATCTTTGTAGCACTGATTTGCCTTTCCAGGTTGCTTGGTTGGCCAAAAAGGGCGTATGCGTTTTTTCCTGAATATATTCAGGAAAAAACGCATACGCCCTTTTTGGCCAAGGGCATCATTGTCAACGTTTTGCCGCTTTTCATGTGCTTTAAAGGCGATTCGAATCTACCTCCTGAAATCTGTTTCCTGCAATTCTGCCTTGATTTCAAATCCTCTTCTTTGCCTTCCCTCAATATATTTGTGGATGAGAGTTATCATTTATAACTCTGCAGGTTTGTGAATTGCAGTGCTCTGAACCTCCATTTTACAACTCGCTTTTTAGGGAGCTGGCCGCAAAAGCGCAGGATGGCTTCAGGCCCTGTTCTGGTTCCGGGGGGCAGGCTGAGCCTGTGGTTAATTCTTCTTCCTGATGGGAAAATAGAGTGACCTGTGCCTGTCCCAACACCAAGAGCTAGTCTTTCATTGGTTCCACGTCTTCCCGTTCATCCTCAGTACAAATTGCAACCTGTACGGAACAGGAGGTTAAAGGTGCTGATGCTCCAAGGAGGGAGATTGCTAGTAAAGTGGCTGGAATGGCGAACCCGGGCACAGGCAGATGAGAAATGTGGTGCGTTTTAGAAACCTTTCCCCATCACACGGTGTACCATCTTCTGGGTATCTCATGCATGTTTACGATGTAGGAAGATGCCCTTGAACCTGGAGATTTGGGACCCATGCGATGGGTACCACGCAGTATTACTTTAAAGGGACTGCGTTTGCTCACCCAACCTCACCAAACCTCTCAGCCCCAAGAGTGTCCACCCTTATGTCTCATCCAGCTGTGGGTCTAGATATGGTCAATCCAGGTTGCGTCACAGCCCGTGAACGCATTGTGTAAGAATTTCTATCTCTTTCACTGTCTTTGTTTCATGGGTTTTTCAAAGTAATTTATTTTTATAATGGGGTTTAGCTGCTTTTCACTGCTGTGTTTATGCCGCTTTACACCCACTTGACACACTAACAGAGAGATATCAATACATAGGTTTTAAGATTATTACTAGACAGATATATTCTTGTGCGGTGAATAGGGCGTGTTGAGTCCAGTTCTCTGAGCAAGCAGTAGGACTTGTCTATTACATATTGGTTTTATGGAACGGTATCTGAGCTAATTTGAAACCCTTGTTTTATGTATCACCCCACCTCACGTTTCCCGTTAAGCAGCCATAGTGTGTTTTCTGCATGTGTGACTCTGTTCTGTTTTGTAATTCAGTTCAAGTGTAACGGTTTTTACATTCCCTCTATAAGTGATACCTTATGAGAAGTGTCCTTTTCTGTGTGACTTATTTCACTTAGAGTCGTCGTACCTAAATCCACTCATCATGCTGCTACTAGCCTTATGACATTGATTTCACGGCTGAGTGATATTCCATTGTACATAAGGACCACAACTTCTTTATCCATTTTTGTCTTTCCTGGGATATTGAAGGTGGAATGAAGTGGAGGTCCTTGTCAACAGAGCAGCCCTAAACTTTGGGGTGCTTGTGTCTTGCTGATTTTTAATTTTCCCTATTTATACCCCCATGAGTGGAAGTGCCCTATTCTCTCTAAGCTTTGCTTTTTAGACGTTTCAGGACTCACTGTACACTTCTCCAGAGTGGCTGTTGACAATTTACATCCCGCCTATCAGTGTAGCAAGGCTCCCATTTCTCCATGGCCTGTCCTGCATTTCTGGTTTTGACACTTTTTTCCGCATGGCCCTTTTGACCGATGGGAAGCGAGACATCTTTGTAGCACTGATTTGCCTTTCCAGGTTGCTTGGTTGGCCAAAAAGGGCGTATGCGTTTTTTCCTGAATATATTCAGGAAAAAACGCATACGCCCTTTTTGGCCAAGGGCATCATTGTCAACGTTTTGCCGCTTTTCATGTGCTTTAAAGGCGATTCGAATCTACCTCCTGAAATCTGTTTCCTGCAATTCTGCCTTGATTTCAAATCCTCTTCTTTGCCTTCCCTCAATATATTTGTGGATGAGAGTTATCATTTATAACTCTGCAGGTTTGTGAATTGCAGTGCTCTGAACCTCCATTTTACAACTCGCTTTTTAGGGAGCTGGCCGCAAAAGCGCAGGATGGCTTCAGGCCCTGTTCTGGTTCCGGGGGGCAGGCTGAGCCTGTGGTTAATTCTTCTTCCTGATGGGAAAATAGAGTGACCTGTGCCTGTCCCAACACCAAGAGCTAGTCTTTCATTGGTTCCACGTCTTCCCGTTCATCCTCAGTACAAATTGCAACCTGTACGGAACAGGAGGTTAAAGGTGCTGATGCTCCAAGGAGGGAGATTGCTAGTAAAGTGGCTGGAATGGCGAACCCGGGCACAGGCAGATGAGAAATGTGGTGCGTTTTAGAAACCTTTCCCCATCACACGGTGTACCATCTTCTGGGTATCTCATGCATGTTTACGATGTAGGAAGATGACCTTGAACCTGGAGATTTGGGACCCATGCGATGGGTACCACGCAGTATTACTTGAAAGGGTCTGCGTTTGCTCACCCAACCTCACCAAACCTCTCAGCCGCAACAGTGTCCACCCTTATGTCTCATCCAGCTGTGGGTCTAGATATGGTCAATCCAGGTTGCATCACAGCCCCTGAACGCATTGTGTAAGAATTTCTCTCTCTTTCACTGTCTTTGTTTCATGGTTGTTTCAAAGTAATTTATTTTTATAATGGGGTTTAGCTGCTTTTCACTGCTGTGTTTATGCCGCTTTACACCCACTTGACACACTAACAGAGAGATATCAATACATAGCTTTTAAGATTAT
This sequence comes from Balaenoptera borealis, assembly GCF_965194805.1. Classification (NCBI taxonomy): domain Eukaryota; kingdom Metazoa; phylum Chordata; class Mammalia; order Artiodactyla; family Balaenopteridae; genus Balaenoptera; species Balaenoptera borealis. The sequence continues at coordinate 986,130 of NW_028123961.1, forward strand.
TACTAGTCAGATATATTCTTGTGCGGTGAATAGGGCGTGTTGAGTCCAGTTCTCTGAGCAAGGAGTAGGTCTTGTCTATTACATATTGGGTTTATGGAACGGTATCTGAGCTAATTTGAAACCCTTGTTTTATGTATCACCCCACCTCACCTTTCCCGTTAAGCAGCCATAGTGTGTTTTCTGCATGTGTGACTCTGTTCTGTTTTGTAATTCAGTTCAAGTGTAACGGTTTTTACATTCCCTCTATCAGTGATACCTTATGAGAAGTGTCCTTTTCTGTGTGACTTATTTCACTTAGAATCGTCGTACCTAAATCCACTCATCATGCTGCTACTAGCCTTATGACATTGATTTCATGGCTGAGTGATATTCCATTGTACATAAGGACCACAACTTCTTTATCCATTTTTCTCTTTCCTGGGATATTGAAGGTGGAATGAAGTGGAGGTCCTTGTCAACAGAGCAGCCCTAAACTTTGGGGTGCTTGTGTCTTGCTGATTTTTCATTTTCCCAATTTATAACCCCATGAGTGGAAGTGCCCTATGCTCTCTAAGCTTTGTTTTTTAGATGTTTCAGGACTCACTGTACGCTTCTCCAGAGTGGCTGTTGGCAATTTACATCCCGCCCATCAGCGTAGCAAGGCTCCCATTTCTCCATGGCCTGTCTTGCATTTCTGATTTTGACACTTTTTTCAGCATGGCCTTTTTAACCGATGGGAAGCGAGACATCTTTGTAGCGCTGATTTGCCTTTCCAGGTTGCTTGGTTGGCCAAAAAGGGCGTATGCGTTTTTTCCTGAATATATTCAGGAAAAAACGCATACGCCCTTTTTGGCCAAGGGCATCATTGTCAACGTTTTGCCGCTTTTCATGTGCTTTAAAGGCGATTCGAATCTACCTCCTGAAATCTGTTTCCTGCAATTCTGCCTTGATTTCAAATCCTCTTCTTTGCCTTCCCTCAATATATTTGTGGACGAGAGTTATCATTTATAAGTCTGCAGGTTTGTGAATTGCAGTGCCCTGAACCTCCATTTTACAACTCGCTTTTTAGGGAGCTGGCCGCAATAGCGCAGGATGGCTTCAGGCCCTGTTCTGGTTCCGGGTGGCAGGCTGAGCCTGTGGTTAATTCTTCTTCCTGATGGGAAAATAGAGTGACCTGTGCCTGTCCCAACACCAAGAGCTAGTCTCTCATTGGTTCCACGTCTTCCCGTTCATCCTCAGGACAAATTGCAACCTGTACGGAACAGGAGGTTAAAAGTGCTGATGCTCCAAGTAGGTAGATTGCTAGTAAAGCGGCTGGAATAGCGAACCCGGGCACAAGGAGATGAGAAATGAGGTGCGTTTTAGAAACCTTTCCACATCACACAGTGTACCATCTTCTGGGTTTCTCATGCATGTTTTCGATGTAGGAAGATGCCCTTGAACCTGGAGATTTGGGACCCATGCGATGGGTACCACGCAGTATTACTTTAAAGGGACTGCGTTTGCTCACCCAACCTCACCAAACCTCTCAGCCCCAAGAGTGTCCACCCTTATGTCTCATCCAGCTGTGGGTCTAGATATGGTCAATCCAGGTTGCGTCACAGCCCGTGAACGCATTGTGTAAGAATTTCTATCTCTTTCACTGTCTTTGTTTCATGGGTTTTTCAAAGTAATTTATTTTTATAATGGGGTTTAGCTGCTTTTCACTGCTGTGTTTATGCCGCTTTACACCCACTTGACACACTAACAGAGAGATATCAATACATAGGTTTTAAGATTATTACTAGACAGATATATTCTTGTGCGGTGAATAGGGCGTGTTGAGTCCAGTTCTCTGAGCAAGCAGTAGGACTTGTCTATTACATATTGGTTTTATGGAACGGTATCTGAGCTAATTTGAAACCCTTGTTTTATGTATCACCCCACCTCACGTTTCCCGTTAAGCAGCCATAGTGTGTTTTCTGCATGTGTGACTCTGTTCTGTTTTGTAATTCAGTTCAAGTGTAACGGTTTTTACATTCCCTCTATAAGTGATACCTTATGAGAAGTGTCCTTTTCTGTGTGACTTATTTCACTTAGAGTCGTCGTACCTAAATCCACTCATCATGCTGCTACTACCCTTATGACATTGATTTCACGGCTGAGTGATATTCCATTGTACATAAGGACCACAACTTCTTTATCCATTTTTGTCTTTCCTGGGATATTGAAGGTGGAATGAAGTGGAGGTCCTTGTCAACAGAGCAGCCCTAAACTTTGGGGTGCTTGTGTCTTGCTGATTTTTAATTTTCCCTATTTATACCCCCATGAGTGGAAGTGCCCTATTCTCTCTAAGCTTTGCTTTTTAGACGTTTCAGGACTCACTGTACACTTCTCCAGAGTGGCTGTTGACAATTTACATCCCGCCTATCAGTGTAGCAAGGCTCCCATTTCTCCATGGCCTGTCCTGCATTTCTGGTTTTGACACTTTTTTCCGCATGGCCCTTTTGACCGATGGGAAGCGAGACATCTTTGTAGCGCTGATTTGCCTTTCCAGGTTGCTTGGTTGGCCAAAAAGGGCGTATGCGTTTTTTCCTGAATATATTCAGGAAAAAACGCATACGCCCTTTTTGGCCAAGGGCATCATTGTCAACGTTTTGCCGCTTTTCATGTGCTTTAAAGGCGATTCGAATCTACCTCCTGAAATCTGATTCCTGCAATTCTGCCTTGATTTCAAATCCTCTTCTTTGCCTTCCCTCAATATATTTGTGGATGAGAGTTATCATTTATAACTCTGCAGGTTTGTGAATTGCAGTGCTCTGAACCTCCATTTTCCAACTCGCTTTTTAGGGAGCTGGCCGCAAAAGCGCAGGATGGCTTCAGGCCCTGTTCTGGTTCCGGGGGGCAGGCTGAGCCTGTGGTTAATTCTTCTTCCTGATGGGAAAATAGAGTGACCTGTGCCTGTCCCAACACCAAGAGCTAGTCTTTCATTGGTTCCACGTCTTCCCGTTCATCCTCAGTACAAATTGCAACCTGTACGGAACAGGAGGTTAAAGGTGCTGATGCTCCAAGGAGGGAGATTGCTAGTAAAGTGGCTGGAATGGCGAACCCGGGCACAGGCAGATGAGAAATATGGTGCGTTTTAGAAACCTTTCCCCATCACATGGTGTACCATCTTCTGGGTATCTCATGCATGTTTACGATGTAGGAAGATGACCTTGAACCTGGAGATTTGGGACCCATGCGATGGGTACCACGCAGTATTACTTTAAAGGGTCTGCGTTTGCTCACCCAACCTCACCAAACCTCTCAGCCGCAACAGTGTCCACCCTTATGTCTCATCCAGCTGTGGGTCTAGATATGGTCAATCCAGGTTGCATCACAGCCCCTGAACGCATTGTGTAAGAATTTCTCTCTCTTTCACTGTCTTTGTTTCATGGGTTTTTCAAAGTAATTTATTTTTATAATGGGGTTTAGCTGCTTTTCACTGCTGTGTTTATGCCGCTTTACACCCAATTGACACACTAACAGAGAGATATCAATACATAGGTTTTAAGATTATTACTAGTCAGATATATTCTTGTGCGGTGAATAGGGCGTGTTGAGTCCAGTTCTCTGAGCAAGGAGTAGGTCTTGTCTATTACATATTGGGTTTATGGAACGGTATCTGAGCTAAATTGAAACCCTTGTTTTATGTATCACCCCACCTCACCTTTCCCGTTAAGCAGCCATAGTGTGTTTTCTGCATGTGTGACTCTGTTCTGTTTTGTAATTCAGTTCAAGTGTAACGGTTTTTACATTCCCTCTATCAGTGATACCTTATGAGAAGTGTCCTTTTCTGTGTGACTTATTTCACTTAGAATCGTCGTACCTAAATCCACTCATCATGCTGCTACTAGCCTTATGACATTGATTTCATGGCTGAGTGATATTCCATTGTACATAAGGACCACAACTTCTTTATCCATTTTTCTCTTTCCTGGGATATTGAAGGTGGAATGAAGTGGAGGTCCTTGTCAACAGAGCAGCCCTAAACTTTGGGGTGCTTGTGTCTTGCTGATTTTTAATTTTCCCAATTTATACCCCCATGAGTGGAAGTGCCCTATGCTCTCTAAGCTTTGCTTTTTAGACGTTTCAGGACTCACCGTACACTTCTCCAGAGTGGCTGTTGACAATTTACATCCCGCCCATCAGTGTAGCAAGGCTCCCATTTCTCCATGGCCTGTCCTGCATTTCTGGTTTTGACACTTTTTTCAGCATGGCCCTTTTGACCGATGGGAAGCGAGACATCTTTGTAGCGCTGATTTGCCTTTCCAGGTTGCTTGGTTGGCCAAAAAGGGCGTATGCGTTTTTTCCTGAATATATTCAGGAAAAAACGCATACGCCCTTTTTGGCCAAGGGCATCATTGTCAACGTTTTGCCGCTTTTCATGTGCTTTAAAGGCGATTCGAATCTACCTCCTGAAATCTGTTTCCTGCAATTCTGCCTTGATTTCAAATCCTCTTCTTTGCCTTCCCTCAATATATTTGTGGATGAGAGTTATCATTTATAAGTCTGCAGGTTTGTGAATTGCAGTACCCTGAACCTCCATTTTACAACTCGCTTTTTAGGGAGCTGGCCGCAAAAGCGCAGGATGGCTTCAGGCCCTGTTCTGGTTCCGGGGGGCAGGCTGAGCCTGTGGTTAATTCTTCTTCCTGATGGGAAAATAGAGTGACCTGTGCCTGTCCCAACACCAAGAGCTAGTCTTTCATTGGTTCCACGTCTTCCCGTTCATCCTCAGTACAAATTGCAACCTGTACGGAACAGGAGGTTAAAGGTGCTGATGCTCCAAGGAGGGAGATTGCTAGTAAAGTGGCTGGAATGGCGAACCCGGGCACAAGCAGATGAGAAATGAGGTGCGTTTTAGAAACCTTTCCCCATCACACGGTGTACCATCTTCTGGGTATCTCATGCATGTTTTCGATGTAGGAAGATGCCCTTGAACCAGGAGATTTGGGACCCATGCGATGGGTACCACGCAGTATTACTTTAAAGGGTCTGCGATTGCTCACCCAACCTCACCAAACCTCTCAGCCGCAACAGTGTCCACCCTTATGTCTCATCCAGCTGTGGGTCTAGATATGGTCAATCCAGGTTGCATCACAGCCCCTGAACGCATTGTGTAAGAATTTCTCTCTCTTTCACTGTCTTTGTTTCATGGGTTTTTCAAAGTAATTTATTTTTATAATGGGGTTTAGCTGCTTTTCACTGCTGTGTTTATGCCGCTTTTTACCCACTTGACACACTAACAGAGAGATATCAATACATAGGTTTTAAGATTATTACTAGTCAGATATATTCTTGTGCGGTGAATAGGGCGTGTTGAGTCCAGTTCTCTGAGCAAGGAGTAGGTCTTGTCTATTACATATTGGGTTTATGGAACGGTATCTGAGCTAATTTGAAACCCTTGTTTTATGTATCACCCCACCTCACCTTTCCCGTTAAGCAGCCATAGTGTGTTTTCTGCATGTGTGACTCTGTTCTGTTTTGTAATTCAGTTCAAGTGTAACGGTTTTTACATTCCCTCTATAAGTGATACCTTATGAGAAGAGTCCTTTTCTGTGTGACTTATTTCACTTAGAGTCGTCGTACCTAAATCCACTCATCATGCTGCTACTAGCCTTATGACATTGATTTCATGGCTTAGTGATATTCCATTGTACATAAGGACCACAACTTCTTTATCCATTTTTCTCTTTCCTGGGATATTTAAGGTGGAATGAAGTGGAGGTCCTGGTCAAGAGAGCAGCCCTAAACTTTGGGGTGCTTGTGTCTTGCTGATTTTTAATTTTCCCAATTTATACCCCCATGAGTGGAAGTGCCCTATGCTCTCTAAGCTGTGTTTTTCAGATGTTTCAGGACTCACCGGACACTTCTCCAGAGTGGCTCTTGGCAATTTACATCCCGCCCATCAGTGTAGCAAGGCTCCCATTTCTCCATGGCCTGTCCTGCATTTCTGGTTTTGACACTTTTTTCAGCATGGCCCTTTTGACCGATGGGAAGCGAGACTTCTTTGTAGCGCTGATTTGCCTTTCCAGGTTGCTTGGTTGGCCAAAAAGGGCGTATGCGTTTTTTCCTGAATATATTCAGGAAAAAACGCATACGCCCTTTTTGGCCAAGGGCATCATTGTCAACGTTTTGCCGCTTTTCATGTGCTTTAAAGGCGATTCGTATCTACCTCCTGAAATCTGTTTCCTGCAATTCTGCCTTGATTTCAAATCCTCTTCTTTGCCTTCCCTCAATATATTTGTGGACGAGAGTTATCATTTATAACTCTGCAGGTTTGTGAATTGCAGTGCCCTGAACCTCCATTTTACAACTCGTTTTTATGGGAGCTGGCCGCAAAATCGCAGAATGGCTTCAGGCCCTGTTCTGGTTCCGGGGGGCAGGCTGAGCCTGTGGTTAATTCTTCTTTCTGATGGGAAAATAGAGTGACCTGTGCCTGTCCCAACACCAAGAGCTAGTCTCTCGTTGGTTCCACGTCTTCCCGTTTATCCTCAGGACAAATTGCAACCTGTACGGAACAGGAGGTTAAAGGTGCTGATGCTCCAAGTAGGGAGCTTGCTAGTAAAGTGGCTGGAATGGCGAACCCGGGCACAAGGAGATGAGAAATGAGGTGCGTTTTAGAAACCTTTCCCCATCACACGGTGTACCATCGTCTGGGTTTCTCATGCATGTTTTTGATGTAGGAAGATGCCCTTGAACCTGGAGATTTGGGACCCATGCGATGGGTACCACGCAGTATTACTTTAAAGGGTCTGCGTTTGCTCACCCAACCTCACCAAACCTCTCAGCCCCAAGAGTGTCCACCCTTATGTCTCATCCAGCTGTGCGTCTAGATATGGTCAATCCAGGTTGCATCACAGCCCCTGAACGCATTGTGTAAGAATTTCTCTCTCTTTCACTGTCTTTGTTTCATGGGTGTTTCAAAGTAATTTATTTTTATAATGGGGTTTAGCTGCTTTTCACTGCTGTGTTTATGCCACTTTACACCCAATTGACACACTAACAGAGAGATATCAATACATAGGTTTTAAGATTATTACTAGTCAGATATATTCTTGTGCGGTGAATAGGGCGTGTTGAGTCCAGTTCTCTGAGCAAGGAGTAGGTCCTGTCTATTACATATTGGTTTTATGGAACGGTATCTGAGCTAATTTGAAACCCTTTTTTTATGTATCACCCCACCTCACCTTTCCCGTTAAGCAGCCATAGTGTGTTTTCTGCATGTGTGACTCTGTTCTGTTTTGTAATTCTGTTCAAGTGTAACGGTTTTTACATTCCCTCTATCAGTGATACCTTATGAGAAGTGTCCTTTTCTGTGTGACTTATTTCACTTAGAATCGTCGTACCTAAATCCACTCATCATGCTGCTACTAGCCTTATGACATTGATTTCATGGCTGAGTGATATTCCATTGTACATAAGGACCACAACTTCTTTATCCATTTTTCTCTTTCCTGGGATATTGAAGGTGGAATGAAGTGGAGGTCCTTGTCAACAGAGCAGCCCTAAACTTTGGGGTGCTTGTGTCTTGCTGATTTTTAATTTTCCCAATTTATACCCCCATGAGTGGAAGTGCCCTATGCTCTCTAAGCTTTGCTTTTTAGACGTTTCAGGACTCACCGTACACTTCTCCAGAGTGGCTGTTGACAATTTACATCCCGCCCATCAGTGTAGCAAGGCTCCCATTTCTCCATGGCCTGTCCTGCATTTCTGGTTTTGACACTTTTTTCAGCATGGCCCTTTTGACCGATGGGAAGCGAGACATCTTTGTAGCGCTGATTTGCCTTTCCAGGTTGCTTGGTTGGCCAAAAAGGGCGTATGCGTTTTTTCCTGAATATATTCAGGAAAAAACGCATACGCCCTTTTTGGCCAAGGGCATCATTGTCAACGTTTTGCCGCTTTTCATGTGCTTTAAAGGCGATTCGAATCTACCTCCTGAAATCTGTTTCCTGCAATTCTGCCTTGATTTCAAATCCTCTTCTTTGCCTTCCCTCAATATATTTGTGGATGAGAGTTATCATTTATAAGTCTGCAGGTTTGTGAATTGCAGTACCCTGAACCTCCATTTTACAACTCGCTTTTTAGGGAGCTGGCCGCAAAAGCGCAGAATGGCTTCAGGCCCTGTTCTGGTTCCGGGGGGCAGGCTGAGCCTGTGGTTAATTCTTCTTCCTGATGGGAAAATAGAGTGACCTGTGCCTGTCCCAACACCAAGAGCTAGTCTTTCATTGGTTCCACGTCTTCCCGTTCATCCTCAGTACAAATTGCAACCTGTACGGAACAGGAGGTTAAAGGTGCTGATGCTCCAAGGAGGGAGATTGCTAGTAAAGTGGCTGGAATGGCGAACCCGGGCACAAGCAGATGAGAAATGAGGTGCGTTTTAGAAACCTTTCCCCATCACACGGTGTACCATCTTCTGGGTATCTCATGCATGTTTTCGATGTAGGAAGATGCCCTTGAACCAGGAGATTTGGGACCCATGCGATGGGTACCACGCAGTATTACTTTAAAGGGTCTGCGTTTGCTCACCCAACCTCACCAAACCTCTCAGCCGCAACAGTGTCCACCCTTATGTCTCATCCAGCTGTGGGTCTAGATATGGTCAATCCAGGTTGCATCACAGCCCCTGAACGCATTGTGTAAGAATTTCTCTCTCTTTCACTGTCTTTGTTTCATGGGTTTTTCAAAGTAATTTATTTTTATAATGGGGTTTAGCTGCTTTTCACTGCTGTGTTTATGCCGCTTTTTACCCACTTGACACACTAACAGAGAGATATCAATACATAGGTTTTAAGATTATTACTAGTCAGATATATTCTTGTGCGGTGAATAGGGCGTGTTGAGTCCAGTTCTCTGAGCAAGGAGTAGGTCTTGTCTATTACATATTGGGTTTATGGAACGGTATCTGAGCTAATTTGAAACCCTTGTTTTATGTATCACCCCACCTCACCTTTCCCGTTAAGCAGCCATAGTGTGTTTTCTGCATGTGTGACTCTGTTCTGTTTTGTAATTCAGTTCAAGTGTAACGGTTTTTACATTCCCTCTATAAGTGATACCTTATGAGAAGAGTCCTTTTCTGTGTGACTTATTTCACTTAGAGTCGTCGTACCTAAATCCACTCATCATGCTGCTACTAGCCTTATGACATTGATTTCATGGCTTAGTGATATTCCATTGTACATAAGGACCACAACTTCTTTATCCATTTTTCTCTTTCCTGGGATATTGAAGGTGGAATGAAGTGGAGGTCCTTGTCAACAGAGCAGCCCTCAACTTTGGGGTGCTTGTGTCTTGCTGATTTTTAATTTTCCCAATTTATACCCCCATGAGTGGAAGTGCCCTATGCTCTCTAAGCTTTGCTTTTTAGACGTTTCAAGACTCACCGTACACTTCTCCAGAGTGGCTGTTGACAATTTACATCCCGCCCATCAGTGTAGCAAGGCTCCCATTTCTCCATGGCCTGTCCTGCATTTCTGGTTTTGACACTTTTTTCAGCATGGCCCTTTTGACCGATGGGAAGCGAGACATCTTTGTAGCGCTGATTTGCCTTTCCAGGTTGCTTGGTTGGCCAAAAAGGGCGTATGTGTTTTTTCCTGAATATATTCAGGAAAAAACGCATACGCCCTTTTTGGCCAAGGGCATCATTGTCAACGTTTTGCCGCTTTTCATGTGCTTTAAAGGCGATTCGAATCTACCTCCTGAAATCTGTTTCCTGCAATTCTGCCTTGATTTCAAATCCTCTTCTTTGCCTTCCCTCAATATATTTGTGGATGAGAGTTATCATTTATAAGTCTGCAGGTTTGTGAATTGCAGTGCCCTGAACCTCCATTTTACAACTCGCTTTTTAGGGAGCTGGCCGCAAAAGCGCAGGATGGCTTCAGGCCCTGTTCTGGTTCCGGGGGGCAGGCTGAGCCTGTGGTTAATTCTTCTTCCTGATGGGAAAATAGAGTGACCTGTGCCTGTCCCAACACCAAGAGCTAGTCTTTCATTGGTTCCACGTCTTCCCGTTCATCCTCAGTACAAATTGCAACCTGTACGGAACAGGAGGTTAAAGGTGCTGATGCTCCAAGGAGGGAGATTGCTAGTAAAGTGGCTGGAATGGCGAACCCGGGCACAAGCAGATGAGAAATGAGGTGCGTTTTAGAAACCTTTCCCCATCACACGGTGTACCATCTTCTGGGTATCTCATGCATGTTTTCGATGTAGGAAGATGCCCTTGAACCTGGAGATTTGGGACCCATGTGATGGGTACCACGCAGTATTACTTTAAAGGGTCTGCGTTTGCTCACCCAACCTCACCAAACCTCTCAGCCGCAACAGTGTCCACCCTTATGTCTCATCCAGCTGTGGGTCTAGATATGGTCAATCCAGGTTGCATCACAGCCCCTGAACGCATTGTGTAAGAATTTCTCTCTCTTTCACTGTCTTTGTTTCATGGGTTTTTCAAAGTAATTTATTTTTATAATGGGGTTTAGCTGCTTTTCACTGCTGTGTTTATGCCGCTTTACACCCAATTGACACACTAACAGAGAGATATCAATACATAGGTTTTAAGATTATTACTAGTCAGATATATTCTTGTGCGGTGAATAGGGCGTGTTGAGTCCAGTTCTCTGAGCAAGGAGTAGGTCTTGTCTATTACATATTGGGTTTATGGAACGGTATCTGAGCTAAATTGAAACCCTTGTTTTATGTATCACCCCACCTCACCTTTCCCGTTAAGCAGCCATAGTGTGTTTTCTGCATGTGTGACTCTGTTCTGTTTTGTAATTCAGTTCAAGTGTAACGGTTTTTACATTCCCTCTATCAGTGATACCTTATGAGAAGTGTCCTTTTCTGTGTGACTTATTTCACTTAGAATCGTCGTACCTAAATCCACTCATCATGCTGCTACTAGCCTTATGACATTGATTTCATGGCTGAGTGATATTCCATTGTACATATGGACCACAACTTCTTTATCCATTTTTCTCTTTCCTGGGATATTGAAGGTGGAATGAAGTGGAGGTCCTTGTCAACAGAGCAGCCCTAAACTTTGGGGTGCTTGTGTCTTGCTGATTTTTCATTTTCCCAATTTATAACCCCATGAGTGGAAGTGCCCTATGCTCTCTAAGCTTTGTTTTTTAGATGTTTCAGGACTCACTGTACGCTTCTCCAGAGTGGCTGTTGGCAATTTACATCCCGCCCATCAGCGTAGCAAGGCTCCCATTTCTCCATGGCCTGTCTTGCATTTCTGATTTTGACACTTTTTTCAGCATGGCCTTTTTAACCGATGGGAAGCGAGACATCTTTGTAGCGCTGATTTGCCTTTCCAGGTTGCTTGGTTGGCCAAAAAGGGCGTATGCGTTTTTTCCTGAATATATTCAGGAAAAAACGCATACGCCCTTTTTGGCCAAGGGCATCATTGTCAACGTTTTGCCGCTTTTCATGTGCTTTAAAGGCGATTCGAATCTACCTCCTGAAATCTGTTTCCTGCAATTCTGCCTTGATTTCAAATCCTCTTCTTTGCCTTCCCTCAATATATTTGTGGACGAGAGTTATCATTTATAAGTCTGCAGGTTTGTGAATTGCAGTGCCCTGAACCTCCATTTTACAACTCGCTTTTTAGGGAGCTGGCCGCAATAGCGCAGGATGGCTTCAGGCCCTGTTCTGGTTCCGGGTGGCAGGCTGAGCCTGTGGTTAATTCTTCTTCCTGATGGGAAAATACAGTGACCTGTGCCTGTCCCAACACCAAGAGCTAGTCTCTCATTGGTTCCACGTCTTCCCGTTCATCCTCAGGACAAATTGCAACCTGTACGGAACAGGAGGTTAAAAGTGCTGATGCTCCAAGTAGGTAGATTGCTAGTAAAGCGGCTGGAATAGCGAACCCGGGCACAAGGAGATGAGAAATGAGGTGCGTTTTAGAAACCTTTCCACATCACACAGTGTACCATCTTCTGGGTTTCTCATGCATGTTTTCGATGTAGGAAGATGCCCTTGAACCTGGAGATTTGGGACCCATGCGATGGGTACCACGCAGTATTACTTTAAAGGGACTGCGTTTGCTCACCCAACCTCACCAAACCTCTCAGCCCCAAGAGTGTCCACCCTTATGTCTCATCCAGCTGTGGGTCTAGATATGGTCAATCCAGGTTGCGTCACAGCCCGTGAACGCATTGTGTAAGAATTTCTATCTCTTTCACTGTCTTTGTTTCATGGGTTTTTCAAAGTAATTTATTTTTATAATGGGGTTTAGCTGCTTTTCACTGCTGTGTTTATGCCGCTTTACACCCACTTGACACACTAACAGAGAGATATCAATACATAGGTTTTAAGATTATTACTAGACAGATATATTCTTGTGCGGTGAATAGGGCGTGTTGAGTCCAGTTCTCTGAGCAAGCAGTAGGACTTGTCTATTACATATTGGTTTTATGGAACGGTATCTGAGCTAATTTGAAACCCTTGTTTTATGTATCACCCCACCTCACGTTTCCCGTTAAGCAGCCATAGTGTGTTTTCTGCATGTGTGACTCTGTTCTGTTTTGTAATTCAGTTCAAGTGTAACGGTTTTTACATTCCCTCTATAAGTGATACCTTATGAGAAGTGTCCTTTTCTGTGTGACTTATTTCACTTAGAGTCGTCGTACCTAAATCCACTCATCATGCTGCTACTAGCCTTATGACATTGATTTCACGGCTGAGTGATATTCCATTGTACATAAGGACCACAACTTCTTTATCCATTTTTGTCTTTCCTGGGATATTGAAGGTGGAATGAAGTGGAGGTCCTTGTCAACAGAGCAGCCCTAAACTTTGGGGTGCTTGTGTCTTGCTGATTTTTAATTTTCCCTATTTATACCCCCATGAGTGGAAGTGCCCTATTCTCTCTAAGCTTTGCTTTTTAGACGTTTCAGGACTCACTGTACACTTCTCCAGAGTGGCTGTTGACAATTTACATCCCGCCTATCAGTGTAGCAAGGCTCCCATTTCTCCATGGCCTGTCCTGCATTTCTGGTTTTGACACTTTTTTCCGCATGGCCCTTTTGACCGATGGGAAGCGAGACATCTTTGTAGCACTGATTTGCCTTTCCAGGTTGCTTGGTTGGCCAAAAAGGGCGTATGCGTTTTTTCCTGAATATATTCAGGAAAAAACGCATACGCCCTTTTTGGCCAAGGGCATCATTGTCAACGTTTTGCCGCTTTTCATGTGCTTTAAAGGCGATTCGAATCTACCTCCTGAAATCTGTTTCCTGCAATTCTGCCTTGATTTCAAATCCTCTTCTTTGCCTTCCCTCAATATATTTGTGGATGAGAGTTATCATTTATAACTCTGCAGGTTTGTGAATTGCAGTGCTCTGAACCTCCATTTTACAACTCGCTTTTTAGGGAGCTGGCCGCAAAAGCGCAGGATGGCTTCAGGCCCTGTTCTGGTTCCGGGGGGCAGGCTGAGCCTGTGGTTAATTCTTCTTCCTGATGGGAAAATAGAGTGACCTGTGCCTGTCCCAACACCAAGAGCTAGTCTTTCATTGGTTCCACGTCTTCCCGTTCATCCTCAGTACAAATTGCAACCTGTACGGAACAGGAGGTTAAAGGTGCTGATGCTCCAAGGAGGGAGATTGCTAGTAAAGTGGCTGGAATGGCGAACCCGGGCACAGGCAGATGAGAAATGTGGTGCGTTTTAGAAACCTTTCCCCATCACACGGTGTACCATCTTCTGGGTATCTCATGCATGTTTACGATGTAGGAAGATGACCTTGAACCTGGAGATTTGGGACCCATGCGATGGGTACCACGCAGTATTACTTGAAAGGGTCTGCGTTTGCTCACCCAACCTCACCAAACCTCTCAGCCGCAACAGTGTCCACCCTTATGTCTCATCCAGCTGTGGGTCTAGATATGGTCAATCCAGGTTGCATCACAGCCCCTGAACGCATTGTGTAAGAATTTCTCTCTCTTTCACTGTCTTTGTTTCATGGTTGTTTCAAAGTAATTTATTTTTATAATGGGGTTTAGCTGCTTTTCACTGCTGTGTTTATGCCGCTTTACACCCACTTGACACACTAACAGAGAGATATCAATACATAGCTTTTAAGATTATTACTAGTCAGATATATTCTTGTGCGGTGAATAGGGCGTGTTGAGTCCAGTTCTCTGAGCAAGGAGTAGGTCTTGTCTATTACATATTGGGTTTATGGAACGGTATCTGAGCTAATTTGAAACCCTTGTTTTATGTATCACCCCACCTCACCTTTCCCGTTAAGCAGCCATAGTGTGTTTTCTGCATGTGTGACTCTGTTCTGTTTTGTAATTCAGTTCAAGTGTAACGGTTTTTACATTCCCTCTATCAGTGATACCTTATGAGAAGTGTCCTTTTCTGTGTGACTTATTTCACTTAGAATCGTCGTACCTAAATCCACTCATCATGCTGCTACTAGCCTTATGACATTGATTTCATGGCTGAGTGATATTCCATTGTACATAAGGACCACAACTTCTTTATCCATTTTTCTCTTTCCTGGGATATTGAAGGTGGAATGAAGTGGAGGTCCTTGTCAACAGAGCAGCCCTAAACTTTGGGGTGCTTGTGTCTTGCTGATTTTTCATTTTCCCAATTTATAACCCCATGAGTGGAAGTGCCCTATGCTCTCTAAGCTTTGTTTTTTAGATGTTTCAGGACTCACTGTACGCTTCTCCAGAGTGGCTGTTGGCAATTTACATCCCGCCCATCAGCGTAGCAAGGCTCCCATTTCTCCATGGCCTGTCTTGCATTTCTGATTTTGACACTTTTTTCAGCATGGCCTTTTTAACCGATGGGAAGCGAGACATCTTTGTAGCGCTGATTTGCCTTTCCAGGTTGCTTGGTTGGCCAAAAAGGGCGTATGCGTTTTTTCCTGAATATATTCAGGAAAAAACGCATACGCCCTTTTTGGCCAAGGGCATCATTGTCAACGTTTTGCCGCTTTTCATGTGCTTTAAAGGCGATTCGAATCTACCTCCTGAAATCTGTTTCCTGCAATTCTGCCTTGATTTCAAATCCTCTTCTTTGCCTTCCCTCAATATATTTGTGGACGAGAGTTATCATTTATAAGTCTGCAGGTTTGTGAATTGCAGTGCCCTGAACCTCCATTTTACAACTCGCTTTTTAGGGAGCTGGCCGCAAAAGCGCAGGATGGCTTCAGGCCCTGTTCTG
The DNA here is from genome assembly GCF_965194805.1 of Balaenoptera borealis. NCBI lineage: Eukaryota > Metazoa > Chordata > Mammalia > Artiodactyla > Balaenopteridae > Balaenoptera > Balaenoptera borealis. The sequence goes on from NW_028123961.1 coordinate 1,001,302, forward strand.
GTTCCGGGTGGCAGGCTGAGCCTGTGGTTAATTCTTCTTCCTGATGGGAAAATACAGTGACCTGTGCCTGTCCCAACACCAAGAGCTAGTCTCTCATTGGTTCCACGTCTTCCCGTTCATCCTCAGGACAAATTGCAACCTGTACGGAACAGGAGGTTAAAAGTGCTGATGCTCCAAGTAGGTAGATTGCTAGTAAAGCGGCTGGAATAGCGAACCCGGGCACAAGGAGATGAGAAATGAGGTGCGTTTTAGAAACCTTTCCACATCACACAGTGTACCATCTTCTGGGTTTCTCATGCATGTTTTCGATGTAGGAAGATGCCCTTGAACCTGGAGATTTGGGACCCATGCGATGGGTACCACGCAGTATTACTTTAAAGGGACTGCGTTTGCTCACCCAACCTCACCAAACCTCTCAGCCCCAAGAGTGTCCACCCTTATGTCTCATCCAGCTGTGGGTCTAGATATGGTCAATCCAGGTTGCGTCACAGCCCGTGAACGCATTGTGTAAGAATTTCTATCTCTTTCACTGTCTTTGTTTCATGGGTTTTTCAAAGTAATTTATTTTTATAATGGGGTTTAGCTGCTTTTCACTGCTGTGTTTATGCCGCTTTACACCCACTTGACACACTAACAGAGAGATATCAATACATAGGTTTTAAGATTATTACTAGACAGATATATTCTTGTGCGGTGAATAGGGCGTGTTGAGTCCAGTTCTCTGAGCAAGCAGTAGGACTTGTCTATTACATATTGGTTTTATGGAACGGTATCTGAGCTAATTTGAAACCCTTGTTTTATGTATCACCCCACCTCACGTTTCCCGTTAAGCAGCCATAGTGTGTTTTCTGCATGTGTGACTCTGTTCTGTTTTGTAATTCAGTTCAAGTGTAACGGTTTTTACATTCCCTCTATAAGTGATACCTTATGAGAAGTGTCCTTTTCTGTGTGACTTATTTCACTTAGAGTCGTCGTACCTAAATCCACTCATCATGCTGCTACTAGCCTTATGACATTGATTTCACGGCTGAGTGATATTCCATTGTACATAAGGACCACAACTTCTTTATCCATTTTTGTCTTTCCTGGGATATTGAAGGTGGAATGAAGTGGAGGTCCTTGTCAACAGAGCAGCCCTAAACTTTGGGGTGCTTGTGTCTTGCTGATTTTTAATTTTCCCTATTTATACCCCCATGAGTGGAAGTGCCCTATTCTCTCTAAGCTTTGCTTTTTAGACGTTTCAGGACTCACTGTACACTTCTCCAGAGTGGCTGTTGACAATTTACATCCCGCCTATCAGTGTAGCAAGGCTCCCATTTCTCCATGGCCTGTCCTGCATTTCTGGTTTTGACACTTTTTTCCGCATGGCCCTTTTGACCGATGGGAAGCGAGACATCTTTGTAGCACTGATTTGCCTTTCCAGGTTGCTTGGTTGGCCAAAAAGGGCGTATGCGTTTTTTCCTGAATATATTCAGGAAAAAACGCATACGCCCTTTTTGGCCAAGGGCATCATTGTCAACGTTTTGCCGCTTTTCATGTGCTTTAAAGGCGATTCGAATCTACCTCCTGAAATCTGTTTCCTGCAATTCTGCCTTGATTTCAAATCCTCTTCTTTGCCTTCCCTCAATATATTTGTGGATGAGAGTTATCATTTATAACTCTGCAGGTTTGTGAATTGCAGTGCTCTGAACCTCCATTTTACAACTCGCTTTTTAGGGAGCTGGCCGCAAAAGCGCAGGATGGCTTCAGGCCCTGTTCTGGTTCCGGGGGGCAGGCTGAGCCTGTGGTTAATTCTTCTTCCTGATGGGAAAATAGAGTGACCTGTGCCTGTCCCAACACCAAGAGCTAGTCTTTCATTGGTTCCACGTCTTCCCGTTCATCCTCAGTACAAATTGCAACCTGTACGGAACAGGAGGTTAAAGGTGCTGATGCTCCAAGGAGGGAGATTGCTAGTAAAGTGGCTGGAATGGCGAACCCGGGCACAGGCAGATGAGAAATGTGGTGCGTTTTAGAAACCTTTCCCCATCACACGGTGTACCATCTTCTGGGTATCTCATGCATGTTTACGATGTAGGAAGATGACCTTGAACCTGGAGATTTGGGACCCATGCGATGGGTACCACGCAGTATTACTTGAAAGGGTCTGCGTTTGCTCACCCAACCTCACCAAACCTCTCAGCCGCAACAGTGTCCACCCTTATGTCTCATCCAGCTGTGGGTCTAGATATGGTCAATCCAGGTTGCATCACAGCCCCTGAACGCATTGTGTAAGAATTTCTCTCTCTTTCACTGTCTTTGTTTCATGGTTGTTTCAAAGTAATTTATTTTTATAATGGGGTTTAGCTGCTTTTCACTGCTGTGTTTATGCCGCTTTACACCCACTTGACACACTAACAGAGAGATATCAATACATAGCTTTTAAGATTATTACTAGTCAGATATATTCTTGTGCGGTGAATAGGGCGTGTTGAGTCCAGTTCTCTGAGCAAGGAGTAGGTCTTGTCTATTACATATTGGGTTTATGGAACGGTATCTGAGCTAATTTGAAACCCTTGTTTTATGTATCACCCCACCTCACCTTTCCCGTTAAGCAGCCATAGTGTGTTTTCTGCATGTGTGACTCTGTTCTGTTTTGTAATTCAGTTCAAGTGTAACGGTTTTTACATTCCCTCTATCAGTGATACCTTATGAGAAGTGTCCTTTTCTGTGTGACTTATTTCACTTAGAATCGTCGTACCTAAATCCACTCATCATGCTGCTACTAGCCTTATGACATTGATTTCATGGCTGAGTGATATTCCATTGTACATAAGGACCACAACTTCTTTATCCATTTTTCTCTTTCCTGGGATATTGAAGGTGGAATGAAGTGGAGGTCCTTGTCAACAGAGCAGCCCTCAACTTTGGGGTGCTTCTGTCTTGCTGATTTTTAATTTTCCCAATTTATACCCCCATGAGTGGAAGTGCCCTATGCTCTCTAAGCTTTGCTTTTTAGACGTTTCAGGACTCACCGTACACTTCTCCAGAGTGGCTGTTGACAATTTACATCCCGCCCATCAGTGTAGCAAGGCTCCCATTTCTCCATGGCCTGTCCTGCATTTCTGGTTTTGACACTTTTTTCAGCATGGCCCTTTTGACCGATGGGAAGCGAGACATCTTTGTAGCGCTGATTTGCCTTTCCAGGTTGCTTGGTTGGCCAAAAAGGGCGTATGCGTTTTTTCCTGAATATATTCAGGAAAAAACGCATACGCCCTTTTTGGCCAAGGGCATCATTGTCAACGTTTTGCCGCTTTTCATGTGCTTTAAAGGCGATTCGAATCTACCTCCTGAAATCTGTTTCCTGCAATTCTGCCTTGATTTCAAATCCTCTTCTTTGCCTTCCCTCAATATATTTGTGGATGAGAGTTATCATTTATAAGTCTGCAGGTTTGTGAATTGCAGTGCCCTGAACCTCCATTTTACAACTCGCTTTTTAGGGAGCTGGCCGCAAAAGCGCAGGATGGCTTCAGGCCCTGTTCTGGTTCCGGGGGGCAGGCTGAGCCTGTGGTTAATTCTTCTTCCTGATGGGAAAATAGAGTGACCTGTGCCTGTCCCAACACCAAGAGCTAGTCTTTCATTGGTTCCACGTCTTCCCGTTCATCCTCAGTACAAATTGCAACCTGTACGGAACAGGAGGTTAAAGGTGCTGATGCTCCAAGGAGGGAGATTGCTAGTAAAGTGGCTGGAATGGCGAACCCGGGCACAAGCAGATGAGAAATGAGGTGCGTTTTAGAAACCTTTCCCCATCACACGGTGTACCATCTTCTGGGTATCTCATGCATGTTTTCGATGTAGGAAGATGCCCTTGAACCTGGAGATTTGGGACCCATGCGATGGGTACCACGCAGTATTACTTGAAAGGGTCTGCGTTTGCTCACCCAACCTCACCAAACCTCTCAGCCGCAACAGTGTCCACCCTTAGGTCTCATCCAGCTGTGGGTCTAGATATGGTCAATCCAGGTTGCATCACAGCCCCTGAACGCATTGTGTAAGAATTTCGCTCTCTTTCACTGTCTTTGTTTCATGGGTTTTTCAAAGTAATTTATTTTTATAATGGGGTTTAGCTGCTTTTCACTGCTGTGTTTATGCCGCTTTTTACCCACTTGACACACTAACAGAGAGATATCAATACATAGGTTTTAAGATTATTACTAGTCAGATATATTCTTGTGCGGTGAATAGGGCGTGTTGAGTCCAGTTCTCTGAGCAAGGAGTAGGTCTTGTCTATTACATATTGGGTTTATGGAACGGTATCTGAGCTAATTTGAAACCCTTGTTTTATGTATCACCCCACCTCACCTTTCCCGTTAAGCAGCCATAGTGTGTTTTCTGCATGTGTGACTCTGTTCTGTTTTGTAATTCTGTTCAAGTATAACGGTTTTTACATTCCCTCTATAAGTGATACCTTATGAGAAGTGTCCTTTTCTGTGTGACTTATTTCACTTAGAATCGTCGTACCTAAATCCACTCATCATGCTGCTACTAGCCTTATGACATTGATTTCATGGCTGAGTGATATTCCATTGTACATATGGACCACAATTTCTTTATCCATTTTTCTCTTTCCTGGGATATTGAAGGTGGAATGAAGTGGAGGTCCTTGTCAACAGAGCAGCCCTAAACTTTGGGGTGCTTGTGTCTTGCTGATTTTTAATTTTCCCAATTTATACCCCCATGAGTGGAAGTGCCCTATGCTCTCTAAGCTTTGTTTTTTCGATGTTTCAGGACTCACCGTACGCTTCAACAGAGTGGCTGTTGGCAATTTACATCCCGCCCATCAGCGTAGCAAGGCTCCCATTTCTCCATGGCCTGTCCTGCATTTCTGGTTTTGACACTTTTTTCAGCATGGCCCTTTTGACCGATGGGAAGCGAGACATCTTTGTAGCGCTGATTTGCCTTTCCAGGTTGCTTGGTTGGCCAAAAAGGGCGTATGCGTTTTTTCCTGAATATATTCATGAAAAAACGCATACGCCCTTTTTGGCCAAGGGCATCATTGTCAACGTTTTGCCGCTTTTCATGTGCTTTAAAGGCGATTCGAATCTACCTCCTGAAATCTGTTTCCTGCAATTCTGCCTTGATTTCACATCCTCTTCTTTGCCTTCCCTCAATATATTTGTGGATGAGAGTTATCATTTATAAGTCTGCAGGTTTGTGAATTGCAGTGCCCTGAACCTCCATTTTACAACTCGCTTTTTAGGGAGCTGGCCGCAAAAGCGCAGGATGGCTTCAGGCCCTGTTCTGGTTCCGGGGGGCAGGCTGAGCCTGTGGTTAATTCTTCTTCCTGATGGGAAAATAGAGTGACCTGTGCCTGTCCCAACACCAAGAGCTAGTCTCTCATTGGTTCCACGTCTTCCCGTTCATCGTCAGGACAAATTGCAACCTGTACGGAACAGGAGGTTAAAGGTGCTGATGCTCCAAGGAGGGAGATTGCTAGTAAAGTGGCTGGAATGGCGAACCCGGGCACAAGCCGATGAGAAATGAGGTGCGTTTTAGAAACCTTTCCCCATCACACGGTGTACCATCTTCTGGGTTTCTCATGCATGTTTTCGATGTAGGAAGATGCCCTTGAACCTGGAGATTTGGGACCCATGCGATGGGTACCACGCAGTATTACTTTAAAGGGTCTGCGTTTGCTCACCCAACCTCACCAAACCTCTCAGCCGCAACAGTGTCCACCCTTATGTCTCATCCAGCTGTGGGTCTAGATATGGTCAATCCAGGTTGCATCACAGCCCCTGAACGCATTGTGTAAGAATTTCTCTCTCTTTCACTGTCTTTGTTTCATGGGTTTTTCAAAGTAATTTATTTTTATAATGGGGTTTAGCTGCTTTTCACTGCTGTGTTTATGCCGCTTTTTACCCACTTGACACACTAACAGAGAGATATCAATACATAGGTTTTAAGATTATTACTAGTCAGATATATTCTTGTGCGGTGAATAGGGCGTGTTGAGTCCAGTTCTCTGAGCAAGGAGTAGGTCTTGTCTATTACATATTGGGTTTATGGAACGGTATCTGAGCTAATTTGAAACCCTTGTTTTATGTATCACCCCACCTCACCTTTCCCGTTAAGCAGCCATAGTGTGTTTTCTGCATGTGTGACTCTGTTCTGTTTTGTAATTCAGTTGAAGTGTAACGGTTTTTACATTCCCTCTATAAGTGATACCTTATGAGAAGTGTCCTTTTCTGTGTGACTTATTTCACTTAGAGTCGTCGTACCTAAATCCACTCATCATGCTGCTACTAGCCTTATGACATTGATTTCACGGCTGAGTGATATTCCATTGTACATAAGGACCACAACTTCTTTATCCATTTTTCTCTTTCCTGGGATATTTAAGGTGGAATGAAGTGGAGGTCCTGGTCAACAGAGCAGCCCTCAACTTTGGGGTGCTTGTGTCTTGCTGATTTTTAATTTTCCCAATTTATACCCCCATGAGTGGAAGTGCCCTATGCTCTCTAAGCTTTGCTTTTTAGACGTTTCAAGACTCACCGTACACTTCTCCAGAGTGGCTGTTGACAATTTACATCCCGCCCATCAGTGTAGCAAGGCTCCCATTTCTCCATGGCCTGTCCTGCATTTCTGGTTTTGACACTTTTTTCAGCATGGCCCTTTTGACCGATGGGAAGCGAGACATCTTTGTAGCGCTGATTTGCCTTTCCAGGTTGCTTGGTTGGCCAAAAAGGGCGTATGTGTTTTTTCCTGAATATATTCAGGAAAAAACGCATACGCCCTTTTTGGCCAAGGGCATCATTGTCAACGTTTTGCCGCTTTTCATGTGCTTTAAAGGCGATTCGAATCTACCTCCTGAAATCTGTTTCCTGCAATTCTGCCTTGATTTCAAATCCTCTTCTTTGCCTTCCCTCAATATATTTGTGGATGAGAGTTATCATTTATAAGTCTGCAGGTTTGTGAATTGCAGTGCCCTGAACCTCCATTTTACAACTCGCTTTTTAGGGAGCTGGCCGCAAAAGCGCAGGATGGCTTCAGGCCCTGTTCTGGTTCCGGGGGGCAGGCTGAGCCTGTGGTTAATTCTTCTTCCTGATGGGAAAATAGAGTGACCTGTGCCTGTCCCAACACCAAGAGCTAGTCTTTCATTGGTTCCACGTCTTCCCGTTCATCCTCAGTACAAATTGCAACCTGTACGGAACAGGAGGTTAAAGGTGCTGATGCTCCAAGGAGGGAGATTGCTAGTAAAGTGGCTGGAATGGCGAACCCGGGCACAAGCAGATGAGAAATGAGGTGCGTTTTAGAAACCTTTCCCCATCACACGGTGTACCATCTTCTGGGTATCTCATGCATGTTTTCGATGTAGGAAGATGCCCTTGAACCTGGAGATTTGGGACCCATGTGATGGGTACCACGCAGTATTACTTTAAAGGGTCTGCGTTTGCTCACCCAACCTCACCAAACCTCTCAGCCGCAACAGTGTCCACCCTTATGTCTCATCCAGCTGTGGGTCTAGATATGGTCAATCCAGGTTGCATCACAGCCCCTGAACGCATTGTGTAAGAATTTCTCTCTCTTTCACTGTCTTTGTTTCATGGGTTTTTCAAAGTAATTTATTTTTATAATGGGGTTTAGCTGCTTTTCACTGCTGTGTTTATGCCGCTTTACACCCAATTGACACACTAACAGAGAGATATCAATACATAGGTTTTAAGATTATTACTAGTCAGATATATTCTTGTGCGGTGAATAGGGCGTGTTGAGTCCAGTTCTCTGAGCAAGGAGTAGGTCTTGTCTATTACATATTGGGTTTATGGAACGGTATCTGAGCTAAATTGAAACCCTTGTTTTATGTATCACCCCACCTCACCTTTCCCGTTAAGCAGCCATAGTGTGTTTTCTGCATGTGTGACTCTGTTCTGTTTTGTAATTCAGTTCAAGTGTAACGGTTTTTACATTCCCTCTATCAGTGATACCTTATGAGAAGTGTCCTTTTCTGTGTGACTTATTTCACTTAGAATCGTCGTACCTAAATCCACTCATCATGCTGCTACTAGCCTTATGACATTGATTTCATGGCTGAGTGATATTCCATTGTACATATGGACCACAACTTCTTTATCCATTTTTCTCTTTCCTGGGATATTGAAGGTGGAATGAAGTGGAGGTCCTTGTCAACAGAGCAGCCCTAAACTTTGGGGTGCTTGTGTCTTGCTGATTTTTCATTTTCCCAATTTATAACCCCATGAGTGGAAGTGCCCTATGCTCTCTAAGCTTTGTTTTTTAGATGTTTCAGGACTCACTGTACGCTTCTCCAGAGTGGCTGTTGGCAATTTACATCCCGCCCATCAGCGTAGCAAGGCTCCCATTTCTCCATGGCCTGTCTTGCATTTCTGATTTTGACACTTTTTTCAGCATGGCCTTTTTAACCGATGGGAAGCGAGACATCTTTGTAGCGCTGATTTGCCTTTCCAGGTTGCTTGGTTGGCCAAAAAGGGCGTATGCGTTTTTTCCTGAATATATTCAGGAAAAAACGCATACGCCCTTTTTGGCCAAGGGCATCATTGTCAACGTTTTGCCGCTTTTCATGTGCTTTAAAGGCGATTCGAATCTACCTCCTGAAATCTGTTTCCTGCAATTCTGCCTTGATTTCAAATCCTCTTCTTTGCCTTCCCTCAATATATTTGTGGACGAGAGTTATCATTTATAAGTCTGCAGGTTTGTGAATTGCAGTGCCCTGAACCTCCATTTTACAACTCGCTTTTTAGGGAGCTGGCCGCAATAGCGCAGGATGGCTTCAGGCCCTGTTCTGGTTCCGGGTGGCAGGCTGAGCCTGTGGTTAATTCTTCTTCCTGATGGGAAAATACAGTGACCTGTGCCTGTCCCAACACCAAGAGCTAGTCTCTCATTGGTTCCACGTCTTCCCGTTCATCCTCAGGACAAATTGCAACCTGTACGGAACAGGAGGTTAAAAGTGCTGATGCTCCAAGTAGGTAGATTGCTAGTAAAGCGGCTGGAATAGCGAACCCGGGCACAAGGAGATGAGAAATGAGGTGCGTTTTAGAAACCTTTCCACATCACACAGTGTACCATCTTCTGGGTTTCTCATGCATGTTTTCGATGTAGGAAGATGCCCTTGAACCTGGAGATTTGGGACCCATGCGATGGGTACCACGCAGTATTACTTTAAAGGGACTGCGTTTGCTCACCCAACCTCACCAAACCTCTCAGCCCCAAGAGTGTCCACCCTTATGTCTCATCCAGCTGTGGGTCTAGATATGGTCAATCCAGGTTGCGTCACAGCCCGTGAACGCATTGTGTAAGAATTTCTATCTCTTTCACTGTCTTTGTTTCATGGGTTTTTCAAAGTAATTTATTTTTATAATGGGGTTTAGCTGCTTTTCACTGCTGTGTTTATGCCGCTTTACACCCACTTGACACACTAACAGAGAGATATCAATACATAGGTTTTAAGATTATTACTAGACAGATATATTCTTGTGCGGTGAATAGGGCGTGTTGAGTCCAGTTCTCTGAGCAAGCAGTAGGACTTGTCTATTACATATTGGTTTTATGGAACGGTATCTGAGCTAATTTGAAACCCTTGTTTTATGTATCACCCCACCTCACGTTTCCCGTTAAGCAGCCATAGTGTGTTTTCTGCATGTGTGACTCTGTTCTGTTTTGTAATTCAGTTCAAGTGTAACGGTTTTTACATTCCCTCTATAAGTGATACCTTATGAGAAGTGTCCTTTTCTGTGTGACTTATTTCACTTAGAGTCGTCGTACCTAAATCCACTCATCATGCTGCTACTAGCCTTATGACATTGATTTCACGGCTGAGTGATATTCCATTGTACATAAGGACCACAACTTCTTTATCCATTTTTGTCTTTCCTGGGATATTGAAGGTGGAATGAAGTGGAGGTCCTTGTCAACAGAGCAGCCCTAAACTTTGGGGTGCTTGTGTCTTGCTGATTTTTAATTTTCCCTATTTATACCCCCATGAGTGGAAGTGCCCTATTCTCTCTAAGCTTTGCTTTTTAGACGTTTCAGGACTCACTGTACACTTCTCCAGAGTGGCTGTTGACAATTTACATCCCGCCTATCAGTGTAGCAAGGCTCCCATTTCTCCATGGCCTGTCCTGCATTTCTGGTTTTGACACTTTTTTCCGCATGGCCCTTTTGACCGATGGGAAGCGAGACATCTTTGTAGCACTGATTTGCCTTTCCAGGTTGCTTGGTTGGCCAAAAAGGGCGTATGCGTTTTTTCCTGAATATATTCAGGAAAAAACGCATACGCCCTTTTTGGCCAAGGGCATCATTGTCAACGTTTTGCCGCTTTTCATGTGCTTTAAAGGCGATTCGAATCTACCTCCTGAAATCTGTTTCCTGCAATTCTGCCTTGATTTCAAATCCTCTTCTTTGCCTTCCCTCAATATATTTGTGGATGAGAGTTATCATTTATAACTCTGCAGGTTTGTGAATTGCAGTGCTCTGAACCTCCATTTTACAACTCGCTTTTTAGGGAGCTGGCCGCAAAAGCGCAGGATGGCTTCAGGCCCTGTTCTGGTTCCGGGGGGCAGGCTGAGCCTGTGGTTAATTCTTCTTCCTGATGGGAAAATAGAGTGACCTGTGCCTGTCCCAACACCAAGAGCTAGTCTTTCATTGGTTCCACGTCTTCCCGTTCATCCTCAGTACAAATTGCAACCTGTACGGAACAGGAGGTTAAAGGTGCTGATGCTCCAAGGAGGGAGATTGCTAGTAAAGTGGCTGGAATGGCGAACCCGGGCACAGGCAGATGAGAAATGTGGTGCGTTTTAGAAACCTTTCCCCATCACACGGTGTACCATCTTCTGGGTATCTCATGCATGTTTACGATGTAGGAAGATGACCTTGAACCTGGAGATTTGGGACCCATGCGATGGGTACCACGCAGTATTACTTGAAAGGGTCTGCGTTTGCTCACCCAACCTCACCAAACCTCTCAGCCGCAACAGTGTCCACCCTTATGTCTCATCCAGCTGTGGGTCTAGATATGGTCAATCCAGGTTGCATCACAGCCCCTGAACGCATTGTGTAAGAATTTCTCTCTCTTTCACTGTCTTTGTTTCATGGTTGTTTCAAAGTAATTTATTTTTATAATGGGGTTTAGCTGCTTTTCACTGCTGTGTTTATGCCGCTTTACACCCACTTGACACACTAACAGAGAGATATCAATACATAGCTTTTAAGATTATTACTAGTCAGATATATTCTTGTGCGGTGAATAGGGCGTGTTGAGTCCAGTTCTCTGAGCAAGGAGTAGGTCTTGTCTATTACATATTGGGTTTATGGAACGGTATCTGAGCTAATTTGAAACCCTTGTTTTATGTATCACCCCACCTCACCTTTCCCGTTAAGCAGCCATAGTGTGTTTTCTGCATGTGTGACTCTGTTCTGTTTTGTAATTCAGTTCAAGTGTAACGGTTTTTACATTCCCTCTATCAGTGATACCTTATGAGAAGTGTCCTTTTCTGTGTGACTTATTTCACTTAGAATCGTCGTACCTAAATCCACTCATCATGCTGCTACTAGCCTTATGACATTGATTTCATGGCTGAGTGATATTCCATTGTACATAAGGACCACAACTTCTTTATCCATTTTTCTCTTTCCTGGGATATTGAAGGTGGAATGAAGTGGAGGTCCTTGTCAACAGAGCAGCCCTAAACTTTGGGGTGCTTGTGTCTTGCTGATTTTTCATTTTCCCAATTTATAACCCCATGAGTGGAAGTGCCCTATGCTCTCTAAGCTTTGTTTTTTAGATGTTTCAGGACTCACTGTACGCTTCTCCAGAGTGGCTGTTGGCAATTTACATCCCGCCCATCAGCGTAGCAAGGCTCCCATTTCTCCATGGCCTGTCTTGCATTTCTGATTTTGACACTTTTTTCAGCATGGCCTTTTTAACCGATGGGAAGCGAGACATCTTTGTAGCGCTGATTTGCCTTTCCAGGTTGCTTGGTTGGCCAAAAAGGGCGTATGCGTTTTTTCCTGAATATATTCAGGAAAAAACGCATACGCCCTTTTTGGCCAAGGGCATCATTGTCAACGTTTTGCCGCTTTTCATGTGCTTTAAAGGCGATTCGAATCTACCTCCTGAAATCTGTTTCCTGCAATTCTGCCTTGATTTCAAATCCTCTTCTTTGCCTTCCCTCAATATATTTGTGGACGAGAGTTATCATTTATAAGTCTGCAGGTTTGTGAATTGCAGTGCCCTGAACCTCCATTTTACAACTCGCTTTTTAGGGAGCTGGCCGCAATAGCGCAGGATGGCTTCAGGCCCTGTTCTGGTTCCGGGTGGCAGGCTGAGCCTGTGGTTAATTCTTCTTCCTGATGGGAAAATACAGTGACCTGTGCCTGTCCCAACACCAAGAGCTAGTCTCTCATTGGTTCCACGTCTTCCCGTTCATCCTCAGGACAAATTGCAACCTGTACGGAACAGGAGGTTAAAAGTGCTGATGCTCCAAGTAGGTAGATTGCTAGTAAAGCGGCTGGAATAGCGAACCCGGGCACAAGGAGATGAGAAATGAGGTGCGTTTTAGAAACCTTTCCACATCACACAGTGTACCATCTTCTGGGTTTCTCATGCATGTTTTCGATGTAGGAAGATGCCCTTGAACCTGGAGATTTGGGACCCATGCGATGGGTACCACGCAGTATTCCTTTAAAGGGTCTGCGTTTGCTCACCCAACCTCACCAAACCTCTCAGCCCCAAGAGTGTCCACCCTTATGTCTCATCCAGCTGTGCGTCTAGATATGGTCAATCCAGGTTGCATCACAGCCCCTGAACGCATTGTGTAAGAATTTCTCTCTCTTTCACTGTCTTTGTTTCATGGGTTTTTCAAAGTAATTTATTTTTATAATGGGGTTTAGCTGCTTTTCACTGCTGTGTTTATGCCGCTTTACACCCACTTGACACACTAACAGAGAGATATCAATACATAGGTTTTAAGATTATTACTAGACAGATATATTCTTGTGCGGTGAATAGGGCGTGTTGAGTCCAGTTCTCTGAGCAAGCAGTAGGACTTGTCTATTACATATTGGTTTTATGGAACGGTATCTGAGCTAATTTGAAACCCTTGTTTTATGTATCACCCCACCTCACGTTTCCCGTTAAGCAGCCATAGTGTGTTTTCTGCATGTGTGACTCTGTTCTGTTTTGTAATTCAGTTCAAGTGTAACGGTTTTTACATTCCCTCTATAAGTGATACCTTATGAGAAGTGTCCTTTTCTGTGTGACTTATTTCACTTAGAGTCGTCGTACCTAAATCCACTCATCATGCTGCTACTAGCCTTATGACATTGATTTCACGGCTGAGTGATATTCCATTGTACATAAGGACCACAACTTCTTTATCCATTTTTGTCTTTCCTGGGATATTGAAGGTGGAATGAAGTGGAGGTCCTTGTCAACAGAGCAGCCCTAAACTTTGGGGTGCTTGTGTCTTGCTGATTTTTAATTTTCCCTATTTATACCCCCATGAGTGGAAGTGCCCTATTCTCTCTAAGCTTTGCTTTTTAGACGTTTCAGGACTCACTGTACACTTCTCCAGAGTGGCTGTTGACAATTTACATCCCGCCTATCAGTGTAGCAAGGCTCCCATTTCTCCATGGCCTGTCCTGCATTTCTGGTTTTGACACTTTTTTCCGCATGGCCCTTTTGACCGATGGGAAGCGAGACATCTTTGTAGCACTGATTTGCCTTTCCAGGTTGCTTGGTTGGCCAAAAAGGGCGTATGCGTTTTTTCCTGAATATATTCAGGAAAAAACGCATACGCCCTTTTTGGCCAAGGGCATCATTGTCAACGTTTTGCCGCTTTTCATGTGCTTTAAAGGCGATTCGAATCTACCTCCTGAAATCTGTTTCCTGCAATTCTGCCTTGATTTCAAATCCTCTTCTTTGCCTTCCCTCAATATATTTGTGGATGAGAGTTATCATTTATAACTCTGCAGGTTTGTGAATTGCAGTGCTCTGAACCTCCATTTTACAACTCGCTTTTTAGGGAGCTGGCCGCAAAAGCGCAGGATGGCTTCAGGCCCTGTTCTGGTTCCGGGGGGCAGGCTGAGCCTGTGGTTAATTCTTCTTCCTGATGGGAAAATAGAGTGACCTGTGCCTGTCCCAACACCAAGAGCTAGTCTTTCATTGGTTCCACGTCTTCCCGTTCATCCTCAGTACAAATTGCAACCTGTACGGAACAGGAGGTTAAAGGTGCTGATGCTCCAAGGAGGGAGATTGCTAGTAAAGTGGCTGGAATGGCGAACCCGGGCACAGGCAGATGAGAAATGTGGTGCGTTTTAGAAACCTTTCCCCATCACACGGTGTACCATCTTCTGGGTATCTCATGCATGTTTACGATGTAGGAAGATGACCTTGAACCTGGAGATTTGGGACCCATGCGATGGGTACCACGCAGTATTACTTGAAAGGGTCTGCGTTTGCTCACCCAACCTCACCAAACCTCTCAGCCGCAACAGTGTCCACCCTTATGTCTCATCCAGCTGTGGGTCTAGATATGGTCAATCCAGGTTGCATCACAGCCCCTGAACGCATTGTGTAAGAATTTCTCTCTCTTTCACTGTCTTTGTTTCATGGTTGTTTCAAAGTAATTTATTTTTATAATGGGGTTTAGCTGCTTTTCACTGCTGTGTTTATGCCGCTTTACACCCACTTGACACACTAACAGAGAGATATCAATACATAGGTTTTAAGATTATTACTAGTCAGATATATTCTTGTGCGGTGAATAGGGCGTGTTGAGTCCAGTTCTCTGAGCAAGGAGTAGGTCTTGTCTATTACATATTGGGTTTATGGAACGGTATCTGAGCTAATTTGAAACCCTTGTTTTATGTATCACCCCACCTCACCTTTCCCGTTAAGCAGCCATAGTGTGTTTTCTGCATGTGTGACTCTGTTCTGTTTTGTAATTCAGTTCAAGTGTAACGGTTTTTACATTCCCTCTATCAGTGATACCTTATGAGAAGTGTCCTTTTCTGTGTGACTTATTTCACTTAGAATCGTCGTACCTAAATCCACTCATCATGCTGCTACTAGCCTTATGACATTGATTTCATGGCTGAGTGATATTCCATTGTACATAAGGACCACAACTTCTTTATCCATTTTTCTCTTTCCTGGGATATTGAAGGTGGAATGAAGTGGAGGTCCTTGTCAACAGAGCAGCCCTAAACTTTGGGGTGCTTCTGTCTTGCTGATTTTTAATTTTCCCAATTTATACCCCCATGAGTGGAAGTGCCCTATGCTCTCTAAGCTTTGCTTTTTAGACGTTTCAGGACTCACCGTACACTTCTCCAGAGTGGCTGTTGACAATTTACATCCCGCCCATCAGTGTAGCAAGGCTCCCATTTCTCCATGGCCTGTCCTGCATTTCTGGTTTTGACACTTTTTTCAGCATGGCCCTTTTGACCGATGGGAAGCGAGACATCTTTGTAGCGCTGATTTGCCTTTCCAGGTTGCTTGGTTGGCCAAAAAGGGCGTATGCGTTTTTTCCTGAATATATTCAGGAAAAAACGCATACGCCCTTTTTGGCCAAGGGCATCATTGTCAACGTTTTGCCGCTTTTCATGTGCTTTAAAGGCGATTCGAATCTACCTCCTGAAATCTGTTTCCTGCAATTCTGCCTTGATTTCAAATCCTCTTCTTTGCCTTCCCTCAATATATTTGTGGATGAGAGTTATCATTTATAAGTCTGCAGGTTTGTGAATTGCAGTGCCCTGAACCTCCATTTTACAACTCGCTTTTTAGGGAGCTGGCCGCAAAAGCGCAGGATGGCTTCAGGCCCTGTTCTGGTTCCGGGGGGCAGGCTGAGCCTGTGGTTAATTCTTCTTCCTGATGGGAAAATAGAGTGACCTGTGCCTGTCCCAACACCAAGAGCTAGTCTTTCATTGGTTCCACGTCTTCCCGTTCATCCTCAGTACAAATTGCAACCTGTACGGAACAGGAGGTTAAAGGTGCTGATGCTCCAAGGAGGGAGATTGCTAGTAAAGTGGCTGGAATGGCGAACCCGGGCACAAGCAGATGAGAAATGAGGTGCGTTTTAGAAACCTTTCCCCATCACACGGTGTACCATCTTCTGGGTATCTCATGCATGTTTTCGATGTAGGAAGATGCCCTTGAACCTGGAGATTTGGGACCCATGCGATGGGTACCACGCAGTATTACTTGAAAGGGTCTGCGTTTGCTCACCCAACCTCACCAAACCTCTCAGCCGCAACAGTGTCCACCCTTATGTCTCATCCAGCTGTGGGTCTAGATATGGTCAATCCAGGTTGCATCACAGCCCCTGAACGCATTGTGTAAGAATTTCTCTCTCTTTCACTGTCTTTGTTTCATGGGTTTTTCAAAGTAATTTATTTTTATAATGGGGTTTAGCTGCTTTTCACTGCTGTGTTTATGCCGCTTTTTACCCACTTGACACACTAACAGAGAGATATCAATACATAGGTTTTAAGATTATTACTAGTCAGATATATTCTTGTGCGGTGAATAGGGCGTGTTGAGTCCAGTTCTCTGAGCAAGGAGTAGGTCTTGTCTATTACATATTGGGTTTATGGAACGGTATCTGAGCTAATTTGAAACCCTTGTTTTATGTATCACCCCACCTCACCTTTCCCGTTAAGCAGCCATAGTGTGTTTTCTGCATGTGTGACTCTGTTCTGTTTTGTAATTCTGTTCAAGTATAACGGTTTTTACATTCCCTCTATAAGTGATACCTTATGAGAAGTGTCCTTTTCTGTGTGACTTATTTCACTTAGAATCGTCGTACCTAAATCCACTCATCATGCTGCTACTAGCCTTATGACATTGATTTCATGGCTGAGTGATATTCCATTGTACATATGGACCACAATTTCTTTATCCATTTTTCTCTTTCCTGGGATATTGAAGGTGGAATGAAGTGGAGGTCCTTGTCAACAGAGCAGCCCTAAACTTTGGGGTGCTTGTGTCTTGCTGATTTTTAATTTTCCCAATTTATACCCCCATGAGTGGAAGTGCCCTATGCTCTCTAAGCTTTGTTTTTTCGATGTTTCAGGACTCACCGTACGCTTCAACAGAGTGGCTGTTGGCAATTTACATCCCGCCCATCAGCGTAGCAAGGCTCCCATTTCTCCATGGCCTGTCCTGCATTTCTGGTTTTGACACTTTTTTCAGCATGGCCCTTTTGACCGATGGGAAGCGAGACATCTTTGTAGCGCTGATTTGCCTTTCCAGGTTGCTTGGTTGGCCAAAAAGGGCGTATGCATTTTTTCCTGAATATATTCATGAAAAAACGCATACGCCCTTTTTGGCCAAGGGCATCATTGTCAACGTTTTGCCGCTTTTCATGTGCTTTAAAGGCGATTCGAATCTACCTCCTGAAATCTGTTTCCTGCAATTCTGCCTTGATTTCACATCCTCTTCTTTGCCTTCCCTCAATATATTTGTGGATGAGAGTTATCATTTATAAGTCTGCAGGTTTGTGAATTGCAGTGCCCTGAACCTCCATTTTACAACTCGCTTTTTAGGGAGCTGGCCGCAAAAGCGCAGGATGGCTTCAGGCCCTGTTCTGGTTCCGGGGGGCAGGCTGAGCCTGTGGTTAATTCTTCTTCCTGATGGGAAAATAGAGTGACCTGTGCCTGTCCCAACACCAAGAGCTAGTCTCTCATTGGTTCCACGTCTTCCCGTTCATCGTCAGGACAAATTGCAACCTGTACGGAACAGGAGGTTAAAGGTGCTGATGCTCCAAGGAGGGAGATTGCTAGTAAAGTGGCTGGAATGGCAAACCCGGGCACAAGCCGATGAGAAATGAGGTGCGTTTTAGAAACCTTTCCCCATCACACGGTGTACCATCTTCTGGGTATCTCATGCATGTTTTCGATGTAGGAAGATGCCCTTGAACCTGGAGATTTGGGACCCATGCGATGGGTACCACGCAGTATTACTTTAAAGGGTCTGCGTTTGCTCACCCAACCTCACCAAACCTCTCAGCCGCAACAGTGTCCACCCTTATGTCTCATCCAGCTGTGGGTCTAGATATGGTCAATCCAGGTTGCATCACAGCCCCTGAACGCATTGTGTAAGAATTTCTCTCTCTTTCACTGTCTTTGTTTCATGGGTTTTTCAAAGTAATTTATTTTTATAATGGGGTTTAGCTGCTTTTCACTGCTGTGTTTATGCCGCTTTTTACCCACTTGACACACTAACAGAGAGATATCAATACATAGGTTTTAAGATTATTACTAGTCAGATATATTCTTGTGCGGTGAATAGGGCGTGTTGAGTCCAGTTCTCTGAGCAAGGAGTAGGTCTTGTCTATTACATATTGGGTTTATGGAACGGTATCTGAGCTAATTTGAAACCCTTGTTTTATGTATCACCCCACCTCACCTTTCCCGTTAAGCAGCCATAGTGTGTTTTCTGCATGTGTGACTCTGTTCTGTTTTGTAATTCAGTTGAAGTGTAACGGTTTTTACATTCCCTCTATAAGTGATACCTTATGAGAAGTGTCCTTTTCTGTGTGACTTATTTCACTTAGAGTCGTCGTACCTAAATCCACTCATCATGCTGCTACTAGCCTTATGACATTGATTTCACGGCTGAGTGATATTCCATTGTACATAAGGACCACAACTTCTTTATCCATTTTTCTCTTTCCTGGGATATTGAAGGTGGAATGAAGTGGAGGTCCTTGTCAACAGAGCAGCCCTAAACTTTGGGGTGCTTGTGTCTTGCTGATTTTTAATTTTCCCAATTTATACCCCCATGAGTGGAAGTGCCCTATGCTCTCTAAGCTTTGCTTTTTAGACGTTTCAGGACTCACCGTACACTTCTCCAGAGTGGCTGTTGACAATTTACATCCCGCCCATCAGTGTAGCAAGGCTCCCATTTCTCCATGGCCTGTCCTGCATTTCTGGTTTTGACACTTTTTTCAGCATGGCCCTTTTGACCGATGGGAAGCGAGACATCTTTGTAGCGCTGATTTGCCTTTCCAGGTTGCTTGGTTGGCCAAAAAGGGCGTATGCGTTTTTTCCTGAATATATTCAGGAAAAAACGCATACGCCCTTTTTGGCCAAGGGCATCATTGTCAACGTTTTGCCGCTTTTCATGTGCTTTAAAGGCGATTCGAATCTACCTCCTGAAATCTGTTTCCTGCAATTCTGCCTTGATTTCAAATCCTCTTCTTTGCCTTCCCTCAATATATTTGTGGATGAGAGTTATCATTTATAAGTCTGCAGGTTTGTGAATTGCAGTGCCCTGAACCTCCACTTTACAACTCGCTTTTTAGGGAGCTGGCCGCAAAAGCGCAGGATGGCTTCAGGCCCTGTTCTGGTTCCGGGGGGCAGGCTGAGCCTGTGGTTAATTCTTCTTCCTGATGGGAAAATAGAGTGACCTGTGCCTGTCCCAACACCAAGAGCTAGTCTTTCATTGGTTCCACATCTTCCCGTTCATCCTCAGTACAAATTGCAACCTGTAAGGAACAGGAGGTTAAAGGTGCTGATGCTCCAAGGAGGGAGATTGCTAGTAAAGTGGCTGGAATGGCGAACCCGGGCACAAGCAGATGAGAAATGAGGTGCGTTTTAGAAACCTTTCCCCATCACACGGTGTACCATCTTCTGGGTATCTCATGCATGTTTTCGATGTAGGAAGATGCCCTTGAACCTGGAGATTTGGGACCCATGCGATGGGTACCACGCAGTATTACTTTAAAGGGTCTGCGTTTGCTCACCCAACCTCACCAAACCTCTCAGCCGCAACAGTGTCCACCCTTATGTCTCATCCAGCTGTGGGTCTAGATATGGTCAATCCAGGTTGCATCACAGCCCCTGAACGCATTGTGTAAGAATTTCTCTCTCTTTCACTGTCTTTGTTTCATGGGTTTTTCAAAGTAATTTATTTTTATAATGGGGTTTAGCTGCTTTTCACTGCTGTGTTTATGCCGCTTTTTACCCACTTGACACACTAACAGAGAGATATCAATACATAGGTTTTAAGATTATTACTAGTCAGATATATTCTTGTGCGGTGAATAGGGCATGTTGAGTCCAGTTCTCTGAGCAAGGAGTAGGTCTTGTCTATTACATATTGGGTTTATGGAACGGTATCTGAGCTAATTTGAAACCCTTGTTTTATGTATCACCCCACCTCACCTTTCCCGTTAAGCAGCCATAGTGTGTTTTCTGCATGTGTGACTCTGTTCTGTTTTGTAATTCAGTTCAAGTGTAACGGTTTTTACATTCCCTCTATAAGTGATACCTTATGAGAAGTGTCCTTTTCTGTGTGACTTATTTCACTTAGAGTCGTCGTACCTAAATCCACTCATCATGCTGCTACTAGCCTTATGACATTGATTTCACGGCTGAGTGATATTCCATTGTACATAAGGACCACAACTTCTTTATCCATTTTTCTCTTTCCTGGGATATTGAAGGTGGAATGAAGTGGAGGTCCTTGTCAACAGAGCAGCCCTAAACTTTGGGGTGCTTGTGTCTTGCTGATTTTTAATTTTCCCAATTTATACCCCCATGAGTGGAAGTGCCCTATGCTCTCTAAGCTTTGCTTTTTAGACGTTTCAGGACTCACCGTACACTTCTCCAGAGTGGCTGTTGACAATTTACATCCCGCCCATCAGTGTAGCAAGGCTCCCATTTCTCCATGGCCTGTCCTGCATTTCTGGTTTTGACACTTTTTTCAGCATGGCCTTTTTAACCCATGGGAAGCGAGACATCTTTGTAGCGCTGATTTGCCTTTCCAGGTTGCTTGGTTGGCCAAAAAGGGCGTATGCGTTTTTTCCTGAATATATTCAGGAAAAAACGCATACGCCCTTTTTGGCCAAGGGCATCATTGTCAACGTTTTGCCGCTTTTCATGTGCTTTAAAGGCGATTCGAATCTACCTCCTGAAATCTGTTTCCTGCAATTCTGCCTTGATTTCAAATCCTCTTCTTTGCCTTCCCTCAATATATTTGTGGACGAGAGTTATCATTTATAAGTCTGCAGGTTTGTGAATTGCAGTGCCCTGAACCTCCATTTTACAACTCGCTTTTTAGGGAGCTGGCCGCAAAAGCGCAGGATGGCTTCAGGCCCTGTTCTGGTTCCGGGGGGCAGGCTGAGCCTGTGGTTAAATCTTCTTCCTGATGGGAAAATAGAGTGACCTGTGCCTGTCCCAACACCAAGAGCTAGTCTCTCATTGGTTCCACGTCTTCCAGTTCATCCTCAGGACAAATTGCAACCTGTACGGAACAGGAGGTTAAAGGTGCTGATGCTCCAAGTAGGGAGATTGCTAGTAAAGCGGCTGGAATAGCGAACCCGGGCACAAGGAGATGAGAAATGAGGTGCGTTTTAGAAACCTTTCCACATCACACGGTGTACCATCTTCTGGGTATCTCATGCATGTTTTCGATGTAGGAAGATGCCCTTGAACCTGGAGATTTGGGACCCATGCGATGGGTACCACGCAGTATTACTTTAAAGGGTCTGCGTTTGCTCACCCAACCTCACCAAACCTCTCAGCCGCAACAGTGTCCACCCTTATGTCTCATCCAGCTGTGGGTCTAGATATGGTCAATCCAGGTTGCATCACAGACCCTGAACGCATTGTGTAAGAATTTCTCTCTCTTTCACTGTCTTTGTTTCATGGGTTTTTCAAAGTAATTTATTTTTATAATGGGGTTTAGCTGCTTTTCACTGCTGTGTTTATGCCGCTTTTTACCCACTTGACACACTAACAGAGAGATATCAATACATAGGTTTTAAGATTATTACTAGTCAGATATATTCTTGTGCGGTGAATAGGGCGTGTTGAGTCCAGTTCTCTGAGCAAGGAGTAGGTCTTGTCTATTACATATTGGGTTTATGGAACGGTATCTGAGCTAATTTGAAACCCTTGTTTTATGTATCACCCCACCTCACCTTTCCCGTTAAGCAGCCATAGTGTGTTTTCTGCATGTGTGACTCTGTTCTGTTTTGTAATTCAGTTCAAGTGTAACGGTTTTTACATTCCCTCTATAAGTGATACCTTATGAGAAGAGTCCTTTTCTGTGTGACTTATTTCACTTAGAGTCGTCGTACCTAAATCCACTCATCATGCTGCTACTAGCCTTATGACATTGATTTCATGGCTTAGTGATATTCCATTGTACATAAGGACCACAACTTCTTTATCCATTTTTCTCTTTCCTGGGATATTGAAGGTGGAATGAAGTGGAGGTCCTTGTCAACAGAGCAGCCCTCAACTTTGGGGTGCTTGTGTCTTGCTGATTTTTAATTTTCCCAATTTATACCCCCATGAGTGGAAGTGCCCTATTCTCTCTAAGCTTTGCTTTTTAGACGTTTCAGGACTCACCGTACACTTCTCCAGAGTGGCTGTTGACAATTTACATCCCGCCCATCAGTGTAGCAAGGCTCCCATTTCTCCATGGCCTGTCCTGCATTTCTGGTTTTGACACTTTTTTCAGCATGGCCCTTTTGACCGATGGGAAGCGAGACATCTTTGTAGCGCTGATTTGCCTTTCCAGGTTGCTTGGTTGGCCAAAAAGGGCGTATGCGTTTTTTCGTGAATATATTCAGGAAAAAACGCATACGCCCTTTTTGGCCAAGGGCATCATTGTCAACGTTTTGCCGCTTTTCATGTGCTTTAAAGGCGATTCGAATCTACCTCCTGAAATCTGTTTCCTGCAATTCTGCCTTGATTTCAAATCCTCTTCTTTGCCTTCCCTCAATATATTTGTGGATGAGAGTTATCATTTATAAGTCTGCAGGTTTGTGAATTGCAGTGCCCTGAACCTCCATTTTACAACTCGCTTTTTAGGGAGCTGGCCGCAAAAGCGCAGGATGGCTTCAGGCCCTGTTCTGGTTCCGGGGGGCAGGCTGAGCCTGTGGTTAATTCTTCTTCCTGATGGGAAAATAGAGTGACCTGTGCCTGTCCCAACACCAAGAGCTAGTCTTTCATTGGTTCCACGTCTTCCCGTTCATCCTCAGTACAAATTGCAACCTGTACGGAACAGGAGGTTAAAGGTGCTGATGCTCCAAGGAGGGAGATTGCTAGTAAAGTGGCTGGAATGGCGAACCCGGGCACAAGCAGATGAGAAATGAGGTGCGTTTTAGAAACCTTTCCCCATCACACGGTGTACCATCTTCTGGGTATCTCATGCATGTTTTCGATGTAGGAAGATGCCCTTGAACCTGGAGATTTGGGACCCATGTGATGGGTACCACGAAGTATTACTTTAAAGGGTCTGCGTTTGCTCACCCAACCTCACCAAACCTCTCAGCCGCAACAGTGTCCACCCTTATGTCTCATCCAGCTGTGGGTCTAGATATGGTCAATCCAGGTTGCATCACAGCCCCTGAACGCATTGTGTAAGAATTTCTCTCTCTTTCACTGTCTTTGTTTCATGGGTTTTTCAAAGTAATTTATTTTTATAATGGGGTTTAGCTGCTTTTCACTGCTGTGTTTATGCCGCTTTACACCCAATTGACACACTAACAGAGAGATATCAATACATAGGTTTTAAGATTATTACAAGTCAGATATATTCTTGTGCGGTGAATAGGGCGTGTTGAGTCCAGTTCTCTGAGCAAGGAGTAGGTCTTGTCTATTACATATTGGGTTTATGGAACGGTATCTGAGCTAATTTGAAACCCTTGTTTTATGTATCACCCCACCTCACCTTTCCCGTTAAGCAGCCATAGTGTGTTTTCTGCATGTGTGACTCTGTTCTGTTTTGTAATTCAGTTCAAGTGTAACGGTTTTTACATTCCCTCTATAAGTGATAACTTATGAGAAGTGTCCTTTTCTGTGTGACTTATTTCACTTAGAATCGTCGTACCTAAATCCACTCATCATGCTGCTACTAGCCTTATGACATTGATTTCATGGCTGAGTGATATTCCATTGTACATATGGACCACAACTTCTTTATCCATTTTTCTCTTTCCTGGGATATTGAAGGTGGAATGAAGTGGAGGTCCTTGTCAACAGAGCAGCCCTAAACTTTGGGGTGCTTGTGTCTTGCTGATTTTTCATTTTCCCAATTTATAACCCCATGAGTGGAAGTGCCCTATGCTCTCTAAGCTTTGTTTTTTAGATGTTTCAGGACTCACTGTACGCTTCTCCAGAGTGGCTGTTGGCAATTTACATCCCGCCCATCAGCGTAGCAAGGCTCCCATTTCTCCATGGCCTGTCTTGCATTTCTGATTTTGACACTTTTTTCAGCATGGCCTTTTTAACCGATGGGAAGCGAGACATCTTTGTAGCGCTGATTTGCCTTTCCAGGTTGCTTGGTTGGCCAAAAAGGGCGTATGCGTTTTTTCCTGAATATATTCAGGAAAAAACGCATACGCCCTTTTTGGCCAAGGGCATCATTGTCAACGTTTTGCCGCTTTTCATGTGCTTTAAAGGCGATTCGAATCTACCTCCTGAAATCTGTTTCCTGCAATTCTGCCTTGATTTCAAATCCTCTTCTTTGCCTTCCCTCAATATATTTGTGTACGAGAGTTATCATTTATAAGTCTGCAGGTTTGTGAATTGCAGTGCCCTGAACCTCCATTTTACAACTCGCTTTTTAGGGAGCTGGCCGCAATAGCGCAGGATGGCTTCAGGCCCTGTTCTGGTTCCGGGTGGCAGGCTGAGCCTGTAGTTAATTCTTCTTCCTGATGGGAAAATAGAGTGACCTGTGCCTGTCCCAACACCAAGAGCTAGTCTCTCATTGGTTCCACGTCTTCCCGTTCATCCTCAGGACAAATTGCAACCTGTACGGAACAGGAGGTTAAAAGTGCTGATGCTCCAAGTAGGTAGATTGCTAGTAAAGCGGCTGGAATAGCGAACCCGGGCACAAGGAGATGAGAAATGAGGTGCGTTTTAGAAACCTTTCCACATCACACGGTGTACCATCTTCTGGGTTTCTCATGCATGTTTTCGATGTAGGAAGATGACCTTGAACCTGGAGATTTGGGACCCATGCGATGGGTACCACGCAGTATTACTTTAAAGGGTCTGCGTTTGCTCACCCAACCTCACCAAACCTCTCAGCCCCAAGAGTGTCCACCCTTATGTCTCATCCAGCTGTGGGTCTAGATATGGTCAATTCAGGTTGCATCACAGCCCGTGAACGCATTGTGTAAGAATTTCTATCTCTTTCACTGTTTTTGTTTCATGGGTTTTTCAAAGTAATTTATTTTTATAATGGGGTTTAGCTGCTTTTCACTGCTGTGTTTATGCCGCTTTACACCCACTTGACACACTAACAGAGAGATATCAATACATAGGTTTTAAGATTATTACTAGTCAGATATATTCTTGTGCGGTGAATAGGGCGTGTTGAGTCCAGTTCTCTGAGCAAGCAGTAGGACTTGTCTATTACATATTGGTTTTATGGAACGGTATCTGAGCTAATTTGAACCCCTTGTTTTATGTATCACCCCACCTCACGTTTCCCGTTAAGCAGCCATAGTGTGTTTTCTGCATGTGTGACTCTGTTCTGTTTTGTAATTCTGTTCAAGTGTAACGGTTTTTACATTCCCTCTATCAGTGATACCTTATGAGAAGTGTCCTTTTCTGTGTGACTTATTTCACTTAGAATCGTCGTACCTAAATCCACTCATCATGCTGCTACTAGCCTTATGACATTGATTTCATGGCTGAGTGATATTCCATTGTACATAAGGACCACAACTTCTTTATCCATTTTTCTCTTTCCTGGGATATTGAAGGTGGAATGAAGTGGAGGTCCTTGTCAACAGAGCAGCCCTAAACTTTGGGGTGCTTGTGTCTTGCTGATTTTTCATTTTCCCAATTTATACCCCCATGAGTGGAAGTGCCCTATGCTCTCTAAGCTTTGCTTTTTAGACGTTTCAGGACTCACCGTACACTTCTCCAGAGTGGCTGTTGACAATTTACATCCCGCCCATCAGTGTAGCAAGGCTCCCATTTCTCCATGGCCTGTCCTGCATTTCTGGTTTTGACACTTTTTTCAGCATGGCCCTTTTGACCGATGGGAAGCGAGACATCTTTGTAGCGCTGATTTGCCTTTCCAGGTTGCTTGGTTGGCCAAAAAGGGCGTATGCGTTTTTTCCTGAATATATTCAGGAAAAAACGCATACGCCCTTTTTGGCCAAGGGCATCATTGTCAACGTTTTGCCGCTTTTCATGTGCTTTAAAGGCGATTCGAATCTACCTCCTGAAATCTGTTTCCTGCAATTCTGCCTTGATTTCAAATCCTCTTCTTTGCCTTCCCTCAATATATTTGTGGATGAGAGTTATCATTTATAAGTCTGCAGGTTTGTGAATTGCAGTGCCCTGAACCTCCATTTTACAACTCGCTTTTTAGGGAGCTGGCCGCAAAAGCGCAGGATGGCTTCAGGCCCTGTTCTGGTTCCGGGGGGCAGGCTGAGCCTGTGGTTAATTCTTCTTCCTGATGGGAAAATAGAGTGACCTGTGCCTGTCCCAACACCAAGAGCTAGTCTTTCATTGGTTCCACGTCTTCCCGTTCATCCTCAGGACAAATTGCAACCTGTACGGAACAGGAGGTTAAAGGTGCTGATGCTCCAAGTAGGGAGATTGCTAGTAAAGCGGCTGGAATGTCGAACCCGGGCACAAGGAGAAGAGAAATGAGGTGCGTTTTAGAAACCTTTCCACATCATACGGTGTACCATCTTCTGGGTATCTCATGCATGTTTACGATGTAGGAAGATGACCTTGAACCTGGAGATTTGGGACCCATGCGATGGGTACCACGCAGTATTACTTTAAAGGGTCTGCGTTTGCTCACCCAACCTCACCAAACCTCTCAGCCGCAACAGTGTCCACCCTTATGTCTCATCCAGCTGTGGGTCTAGATATGGTCAATCCAGGTTGCATCACAGCCCCTGAACGCATTGTGTAAGAATTTCTCTCTCTTTCACTGTCTTTGTTTCATGGGTTTTTCAAAGTAATTTATTTTTATAATGGGGTTTAGCTGCTTTTCACTGCTGTGTTTATGCCGCTTTTTACCCACTTGACACACTAACAGAGAGATATCAATACATAGGTTTTAAGATTATTACTAGTCAGATATATTCTTGTGCAGTGAATAGGGCGTGTTGAGTCCAGTTCTCTGAGCAAGGAGTAGGTCTTGTCTATTACATATTGGGATTATGGAACGGTATGTGAGCTAATTTGAAACCCTTGTTTTATGTATCACCCCACCTCACCTTTCCCGTTAAGCAGCCATAGTGTGTTTTCTGCATGTGTGACTCTGTTCTGTTTTGTAATTCAGTTCAAGTGTAACGGTTTTTACATTCCCTCTATAAGTGATACCTTATGAGAAGTGTCCTTTTCTGTGTGACTTATTTCACTTAGAATCGTCGTACCTAAATCCACTCATCATGCTGCTACTAGCCTTATGACATTGATTTCATGGCTGAGTGATATTCCATTGTACATATGGACCACAACTTCTTTATCCATTTTTCTCTTTCCTGGGATATTGAAGGTGGCATGAAGTGGAGGTCCTTGTCAACAGAGCAGCCCTAAACTTTGGGGTGCTTGTGTCTTGCTGATTTTTCATTTTCCCAATTTATAACCCCATGAGTGGAAGTGCCCTATGCTCTCTAAGCTTTGTTTTTTAGATGTTTCAGGACTCACTGTACGCTTCTCCAGAGTGGCTGTTGGCAATTTACATCCCGCCCATCAGCGTAGCAAGGCTCCCATTTCTCCATGGCCTGTCTTGCATTTCTGATTTTGACACTTTTTTCAGCATGGCCTTTTTAACCGATGGGAAGCGAGACATCTTTGTAGCGCTGATTTGCCTTTCCAGGTTGCTTGGTTGGCCAAAAAGGGCGTATGCGTTTTTTCCTGAATATATTCAGGAAAAAACGCATACGCCCTTTTTGGCCAAGGGCATCATTGTCAACGTTTTGCCGCTTTTCATGTGCTTTAAAGGCGATTCGAATCTACCTCCTGAAATCTGTTTCCTGCAATTCTGCCTTGATTTCAAATCCTCTTCTTTGCCTTCCCTCAATATATTTGTGTACGAGAGTTATCATTTATAAGTCTGCAGGTTTGTGAATTGCAGTGCCCTGAACCTCCATTTTACAACTCGCTTTTTAGGGAGCTGGCCGCAATAGCGCAGGATGGCTTCAGGCCCTGTTCTGGTTCCGGGTGGCAGGCTGAGCCTGTAGTTAATTCTTCTTCCTGATGGGAAAATAGAGTGACCTGTGCCTGTCCCAACACCAAGAGCTAGTCTCTCATTGGTTCCACGTCTTCCCGTTCATCCTCAGGACAAATTGCAACCTGTACGGAACAGGAGGTTAAAAGTGCTGATGCTCCAAGTAGGTAGATTGCTAGTAAAGCGGCTGGAATAGCGAACCCGGGCACAAGGAGATGAGAAATGAGGTGCGTTTTAGAAACCTTTCCACATCACACGGTGTACCATCTTCTGGGTTTCTCATGCATGTTTTCGATGTAGGAAGATGACCTTGAACCTGGAGATTTGGGACCCATGCGATGGGTACCACGCAGTATTACTTTAAAGGGTCTGCGTTTGCTCACCCAACCTCACCAAACCTCTCAGCCCCAAGAGTGTCCACCCTTATGTCTCATCCAGCTGTGGGTCTAGATATGGTCAATTCAGGTTGCATCACAGCCCGTGAACGCATTGTGTAAGAATTTCTATCTCTTTCACTGTTTTTGTTTCATGGGTTTTTCAAAGTAATTTATTTTTATAATGGGGTTTAGCTGCTTTTCACTGCTGTGTTTATGCCGCTTTACACCCACTTGACACACTAACAGAGAGATATCAATACATAGGTTTTAAGATTATTACTAGTCAGATATATTCTTGTGCGGTGAATAGGGCGTGTTGAGTCCAGTTCTCTGAGCAAGCAGTAGGACTTGTCTATTACATATTGGTTTTATGGAACGGTATCTGAGCTAATTTGAAACCCTTGTTTTATGTATCACCCCACCTCACGTTTCCCGTTAAGCAGCCATAGTGTGTTTTCTGCATGTGTGACTCTGTTCTGTTTTGTAATTCTGTTCAAGTGTAACGGTTTTTACATTCCCTCTATCAGTGATACCTTATGAGAAGTGTCCTTTTCTGTGTGACTTATTTCACTTAGAATCGTCGTACCTAAATCCACTCATCATGCTGCTACTAGCCTTATGACATTGATTTCATGGCTGAGTGATATTCCATTGTACATAAGGACCACAACTTCTTTATCCATTTTTCTCTTTCCTGGGATATTGAAGGTGGAATGAAGTGGAGGTCCTTGTCAACAGAGCAGCCCTAAACTTTGGGGTGCTTGTGTCTTGCTGATTTTTAATTTTCCCAATTTATACCCCCATGAGTGGAAGTGCCCTATGCTCTCTAAGCTTTGCTTTTTAGACGTTTCAGGACTCACCGTACACTTCTCCAGAGTGGCTGTTGACAATTTACATCCCGCCCATCAGTGTAGCAAGGCTCCCATTTCTCCATGGCCTGTCCTGCATTTCTGGTTTTGACACTTTTTTCAGCATGGCCCTTTTGACCGATGGGAAGCGAGACATCTTTGTAGCGCTGATTTGCCTTTCCAGGTTGCTTGGTTGGCCAAAAAGGGCGTATGCGTTTTTTCCTGAATATATTCAGGAAAAAACGCATACGCCCTTTTTGGCCAAGGGCATCATTGTCAACGTTTTGCCGCTTTTCATGTGCTTTAAAGGCGATTCGAATCTACCTCCTGAAATCTGTTTCCTGCAATTCTGCCTTGATTTCAAATCCTCTTCTTTGCCTTCCCTCAATATATTTGTGGATGAGAGTTATCATTTATAAGTCTGCAGGTTTGTGAATTGCAGTGCCCTGAACCTCCATTTTACAACTCGCTTTTTAGGGAGCTGGCCGCAAAAGCGCAGGATGGCTTCAGGCCCTGTTCTGGTTCCGGGGGGCAGGCTGAGCCTGTGGTTAATTCTTCTTCCTGATGGGAAAATAGAGTGACCTGTGCCTGTCCCAACACCAAGAGCTAGTCTTTCATTGGTTCCACGTCTTCCCGTTCATCCTCAGTACAAATTGCAACCTGTACGGAACAGGAGGTTAAAGGTGCTGATGCTCCAAGTAGGGAGATTGCTAGTAAAGCGGCTGGAATGTCGAACCCGGGCACAAGGAGAAGAGAAATGAGGTGCGTTTTAGAAACCTTTCCACATCATACGGTGTACCATCTTCTGGGTATCTCATGCATGTTTACGATGTAGGAAGATGACCTTGAACCTGGAGATTTGGGACCCATGCGATGGGTACCACGCAGTATTACTTTAAAGGGTCTGCGTTTGCTCACCCAACCTCACCAAACCTCTCAGCCGCAACAGTGTCCACCCTTATGTCTCATCCAGCTGTGGGTCTAGATATGGTCAATCCAGGTTGCATCACAGCCCCTGAACGCATTGTGTAAGAATTTCTCTCTCTTTCACTGTCTTTGTTTCATGGGTTTTTCAAAGTAATTTATTTTTATAATGGGGTTTAGCTGCTTTTCACTGCTGTGTTTATGCCGCTTTTTACCCACTTGACACACTAACAGAGAGATATCAATACATAGGTTTTAAGATTATTACTAGTCAGATATATTCTTGTGCAGTGAATAGGGCGTGTTGAGTCCAGTTCTCTGAGCAAGGAGTAGGTCTTGTCTATTACATATTGGGATTATGGAACGGTATCTGAGCTAATTTGAAACCCTTGTTTTATGTATCACCCCACCTCACCTTTCCCGTTAAGCAGCCATAGTGTGTTTTCTGCATGTGTGACTCTGTTCTGTTTTGTAATTCAGTTCAAGTGTAACGGTTTTTACATTCCCTCTATAAGTGATACCTTATGAGAAGTGTCCTTTTCTGTGTGACTTATTTCACTTAGAATCGTCGTACCTAAATCCACTCATCATGCTGCTACTAGCCTTATGACATTGATTTCATGGCTGAGTGATATTCCATTGTACATATGGACCACAACTTCTTTATCCATTTTTCTCTTTCCTGGGATATTGAAGGTGGAATGAAGTGGAGGTCCTTGTCAACAGAGCAGCCCTAAACTTTGGGGTGCTTGTGTCTTGCTGATTTTTAATTTTCCCAGTTTATAACCCCATGAGTGGAAGTGCCCTATGCTCTCTAAGCTTTGTTTTTTAGATGTTTCAGGACTCACCGTATGCTTCTCCAGAGTGGCTGTTGGCAATTTACATCCCGCCTATCAGCGTAGCAAGGCTCCCATTTCTCCATGGCCTGTCCTGCATTTCTGATTTTGACACTTTTTTCAGCATGGCCTTTTTAACCGATGGGAAGCGAGACATCTTTGTAGCGCTGATTTGCCTTTCCAGGTTGCTTGGTTGGCCAAAAAGGGCGTATGCGTTTTTTCCTGAATATATTCAGGAAAAAACGCATACGCCCTTTTTGGCCAAGGGCATCATTGTCAACGTTTTGCCGCTTTTCATGTGCTTTAAAGGCGATTCGAATCTACCTCCTGAAATCTGTTTCCTGCAATTCTGCCTTGATTTCAAATCCTCTTCTTTGCCTTCCCTCAATATATTTGTGGACGAGAGTTATCATTTATAAGTCTGCAGGTTTGTGAATTGCAGTGCCCTGAACCTCCATTTTACAACTCGCTTTTTAGGGAGCTGGCCGCAATAGCGCAGGATGGCTTCAGGCCCTGTTCTGGTTCCGGGTGGCAGGCTGAGCCTGTGGTTAATTCTTCTTCCTGATGGGAAAATAGAGTGGCCTGTGCCTGTCCCAACACCAAGAGCTAGTCTCTCATTGGTTCCTCGTCTTCCCGTTCATCCTCAGGACAAATTGCAACCTGTACGGGACAGGAGGTTAAAGGTGCTGATGCTCCAAGTAGGTAGATTGCTAGTAAAGTGGCTGGAATGGCGAACCCGGGCACAGGCAGATGAGAAATGAGGTGCGTTTTAGAAACCTTTCCCCATCACACGGTGTACCATCTTCTGGGTATCTCATGCATGTTTACGATGTAGGAAGATGACCTTGAACCTGGAGATTTGGGACCCATGCGATGGGTACCACGCAGTATTACTTTAAAGGGTCTGCGTTTGCTCACCCAACCTCACTAAACCTCTCAGCCGCAACAGTGTCCACCCTTATGTCTCATCCAGCTGTGGGTCTAGATATGGTCAATCCAGGTTGCATCACAGCCCCTGAACGCATTGTGTAAGAATTTCTCTCTCTTTCACTGTCTTTGTTTCATGGGTTTTTCAAAGTAATTTATTTTTATAATGGGGTTTAGCTGCTTTTCACTGCTGTGTTTATGCCGCTTTACACCCACTTGACACACTAACAGAGAGATATCAATACATAGCTTTTAAGATTATTACTAGTCAGATATATTCTTGTGCGGTGAATAGGGCGTGTTGAGTCCAGTTCTCTGAGCAAGGAGTAGGTCTTGTCTATTACATATTGGTTTTATGGAACGGTATCTGAGCTAATTTGAAACCCTTGTTTTATGTATCACCCCACCTCACCTTTCCCGTTAAGCAGCCATAGTGTGTTTTCTGCATGTGTGACTCTCTTCTGTTTTGTAATTCAGTTCAAGTGTAACGGTTTTTACATTCCCTCTATCAGTGATACCTTATGAGAAGAGTCCTTTTCTGTGTGACTTATTTCACTTAGAGTCGTCGTACCTAAATCCACTCATCATGCTGCTACTAGCCTTATGACATTGATTTCATGGCTTAGTGATATTCCATTGTACATAAGGACCACAACTTCTTTATCCATTTTTCTCTTTCCTGGGATATTGAAGGTGGAATGAAGTGGAGGTCCTTGTCAACAGAGCAGCCCTCAACTTTGGGGTGCTTGTGTCTTGCTGATTTTTCATTTTCCCAATTTATACCCCCATGAGTGGAAGTGCCCTATGCTCTCTAAGCTTTGCTTTTTAGACGTTTCAGGACTCACCGTACACTTCTCCAGAGTGGCTGTTGACAATTTACATCCCGCCCATCAGTGTAGCAAGGCTCCCATTTCTCCATGGCCTGTCCTGCATTTCTGGTTTTGACACTTTTTTCAGCATGGCCCTTTTGACCGATGGGAAGCGAGACATCTTTGTAGCGCTGATTTGCCTTTCCAGGTTGCTTGGTTGGCCAAAAAGGGCGTATGCGTTTTTTCCTGAATATATTCAGGAAAAAACGCATACGCCCTTTTTGGCCAAGGGCATCATTGTCAACGTTTTGCCGCTTTTCATGTGCTTTAAAGGCGATTCGAATCTACCTCCTGAAATCTGTTTCCTGCAATTCTGCCTTGATTTCAAATCCTCTTCTTTGCCTTCCCTCAATATATTTGTGGATGAGAGTTATCATTTATAAGTCTGCAGGTTTGTGAATTGCAGTGCCCTGAACCTCCATTTTACAACTCGCTTTTTAGGGAGCTGGCCGCAAAAGCGCAGGATGGCTTCAGGCCCTGTTCTGGTTCCGGGGGGCAGGCTGAGCCTGTGGTTAATTCTTCTTCCTGATGGGAAAATAGAGTGACCTGTGCCTGTCCCAACACCAAGAGCTAGTCTTTCATTGGTTCCACGTCTTCCCGTTCATCCTCAGGACAAATTGCAACCTGTACGGAACAGGAGGTTAAAGGTGCTGATGCTCCAAGTAGGGAGATTGCTAGTAAAGCGGCTGGAATGTCGAACCCGGGCACAAGGAGAAGAGAAATGAGGTGCGTTTTAGAAACCTTTCCACATCATACGGTGTACCATCTTCTGGGTATCTCATGCATGTTTACGATGTAGGAAGATGACCTTGAACCTGGAGATTTGGGACCCATGCGATGGGTACCACGCAGTATTACTTTAAAGGGTCTGCGTTTGCTCACCCAACCTCACCAAACCTCTCAGCCGCAACAGTGTCCACCCTTATGTCTCATCCAGCTGTGGGTCTAGATATGGTCAATCCAGGTTGCATCACAGCCCCTGAACGCATTGTGTAAGAATTTCTCTCTCTTTCACTGTCTTTGTTTCATGGGTTTTTCAAAGTAATTTATTTTTATAATGGGGTTTAGCTGCTTTTCACTGCTGTGTTTATGCCGCTTTTTACCCACTTGACACACTAACAGAGAGATATCAATACATAGGTTTTAAGATTATTACTAGTCAGATATATTCTTGTGCAGTGAATAGGGCGTGTTGAGTCCAGTTCTCTGAGCAAGGAGTAGGTCTTGTCTATTACATATTGGGATTATGGAACGGTATCTGAGCTAATTTGAAACCCTTGTTTTATGTATCACCCCACCTCACCTTTCCCGTTAAGCAGCCATAGTGTGTTTTCTGCATGTGTGACTCTGTTCTGTTTTGTAATTCAGTTCAAGTGTAACGGTTTTTACATTCCCTCTATAAGTGATACCTTATGAGAAGTGTCCTTTTCTGTGTGACTTATTTCACTTAGAATCGTCGTACCTAAATCCACTCATCATGCTGCTACTAGCCTTATGACATTGATTTCATGGCTGAGTGATATTCCATTGTACATATGGACCACAACTTCTTTATCCATTTTTCTCTTTCCTGGGATATTGAAGGTGGAATGAAGTGGAGGTCCTTGTCAACAGAGCAGCCCTAAACTTTGGGGTGCTTGTGTCTTGCTGATTTTTAATTTTCCCAATTTATAACCCCATGAGTGGAAGTGCCCTATGCTCTCTAAGCTTTGTTTTTTAGATGTTTCAGGACTCACCGTATGCTTCTCCAGAGTGGCTGTTGGCAATTTACATCCCGCCTATCAGCGTAGCAAGGCTCCCATTTCTCCATGGCCTGTCCTGCATTTCTGATTTTGACACTTTTTTCAGCATGGCCTTTTTAACCGATGGGAAGCGAGACATCTTTGTAGCGCTGATTTGCCTTTCCAGGTTGCTTGGTTGGCCAAAAAGGGCGTATGCGTTTTTTCCTGAATATATTCAGGAAAAAACGCATACGCCCTTTTTGGCCAAGGGCATCATTGTCAACGTTTTGCCGCTTTTCATGTGCTTTAAAGGCGATTCGAATCTACCTCCTGAAATCTGTTTCCTGCAATTCTGCCTTGATTTCAAATCCTCTTCTTTGCCTTCCCTCAATATATTTGTGGACGAGAGTTATCATTTATAAGTCTGCAGGTTTGTGAATTGCAGTGCCCTGAACCTCCATTTTACAACTCGCTTTTTAGGGAGCTGGCCGCAATAGCGCAGGATGGCTTCAGGCCCTGTTCTGGTTCCGGGTGGCAGGCTGAGCCTGTGGTTAATTCTTCTTCCTGATGGGAAAATAGAGTGGCCTGTGCCTGTCCCAACACCAAGAGCTAGTCTCTCATTGGTTCCTCGTCTTCCCGTTCATCCTCAGGACAAATTGCAACCTGTACGGGACAGGAGGTTAAAGGTGCTGATGCTCCAAGTAGGTAGATTGCTAGTAAAGTGGCTGGAATGGCGAACCCGGGCACAGGCAGATGAGAAATGAGGTGCGTTTTAGAAACCTTTCCCCATCACACGGTGTACCATCTTCTGGGTATCTCATGCATGTTTACGATGTAGGAAGATGACCTTGAACCTGGAGATTTGGGACCCATGCGATGGGTACCACGCAGTATTACTTTAAAGGGTCTGCGTTTGCTCACCCAACCTCACTAAACCTCTCAGCCGCAACAGTGTCCACCCTTATGTCTCATCCAGCTGTGGGTCTAGATATGGTCAATCCAGGTTGCATCACAGCCCCTGAACGCATTGTGTAAGAATTTCTCTCTCTTTCACTGTCTTTGTTTCATGGGTTTTTCAAAGTAATTTATTTTTATAATGGGGTTTAGCTGCTTTTCACTGCTGTGTTTATGCCGCTTTACACCCACTTGACACACTAACAGAGAGATATCAATACATAGCTTTTAAGATTATTACTAGTCAGATATATTCTTGTGCGGTGAATAGGGCGTGTTGAGTCCAGTTCTCTGAGCAAGGAGTAGGTCTTGTCTATTACATATTGGGTTTATGGAACGGTATCTGAGCTAATTTGAAACCCTTGTTTTATGTATCACCCCACCTCACCTTTCCCGTTAAGCAGCCATAGTGTGTTTTCTGCATGTGTGACTCTCTTCTGTTTTGTAATTCAGTTCAAGTGTAACGGTTTTTACATTCCCTCTATCAGTGATACCTTATGAGAAGAGTCCTTTTCTGTGTGACTTATTTCACTTAGAGTCGTCGTACCTAAATCCACTCATCATGCTGCTACTAGCCTTATGACATTGATTTCATGGCTTAGTGATATTCCATTGTACATAAGGACCACAACTTCTTTATCCATTTTTCTCTTTCCTGGGATATTGAAGGTGGAATGAAGTGGAGGTCCTTGTCAACAGAGCAGCCCTCAACTTTGGGGTGCTTGTGTCTTGCTGATTTTTCATTTTCCCAATTTATACCCCCATGAGTGGAAGTGCCCTATGCTCTCTAAGCTTTGCTTTTTAGACGTTTCAGGACTCACCGTACACTTCTCCAGAGTGGCTGTTGACAATTTACATCCCGCCCATCAGTGTAGCAAGGCTCCCATTTCTCCATGGCCTGTCCTGCATTTCTGGTTTTGACACTTTTTTCAGCATGGCCCTTTTGACCGATGGGAAGCGAGACATCTTTGTAGCGCTGATTTGCCTTTCCAGGTTGCTTGGTTGGCCAAAAAGGGCGTATGCGTTTTTTCCTGAATATATTCAGGAAAAAACGCATACGCCCTTTTTGGCCAAGGGCATCATTGTCAACGTTTTGCCGCTTTTCATGTGCTTTAAAGGCGATTCGAATCTACCTCCTGAAATCTGTTTCCTGCAATTCTGCCTTGATTTCAAATCCTCTTCTTTGCCTTCCCTCAATATATTTGTGGATGAGAGTTATCATTTATAAGTCTGCAGGTTTGTGAATTGCAGTGCCCTGAACCTCCATTTTACAACTCGCTTTTTAGGGAGCTGGCCGCAAAAGCGCAGGATGGCTTCAGGCCCTGTTCTGGTTCCGGGGGGCAGGCTGAGCCTGTGGTTAATTCTTCTTCCTGATGGGAAAATAGAGTGACCTGTGCCTGTCCCAACACCAAGAGCTAGTCTTTCATTGGTTCCACGTCTTCCCGTTCATCCTCAGGACAAATTGCAACCTGTACGGAACAGGAGGTTAAAGGTGCTGATGCTCCAAGTAGGGAGATTGCTAGTAAAGCGGCTGGAATGTCGAACCCGGGCACAAGGAGAAGAGAAATGAGGTGCGTTTTAGAAACCTTTCCACATCATACGGTGTACCATCTTCTGGGTATCTCATGCATGTTTACGATGTAGGAAGATGACCTTGAACCTGGAGATTTGGGACCCATGCGATGGGTACCACGCAGTATTACTTTAAAGGGTCTGCGTTTGCTCACCCAACCTCACCAAACCTCTCAGCCGCAACAGTGTCCACCCTTATGTCTCATCCAGCTGTGGGTCTAGATATGGTCAATCCAGGTTGCATCACAGCCCCTGAACGCATTGTGTAAGAATTTCTCTCTCTTTCACTGTCTTTGTTTCATGGGTTTTTCAAAGTAATTTATTTTTATAATGGGGTTTAGCTGCTTTTCACTGCTGTGTTTATGCCGCTTTTTACCCACTTGACACACTAACAGAGAGATATCAATACATAGGTTTTAAGATTATTACTAGTCAGATATATTCTTGTGCAGTGAATAGGGCGTGTTGAGTCCAGTTCTCTGAGCAAGGAGTAGGTCTTGTCTATTACATATTGGGATTATGGAACGGTATCTGAGCTAATTTGAAACCCTTGTTTTATGTATCACCCCACCTCACCTTTCCCGTTAAGCAGCCATAGTGTGTTTTCTGCATGTGTGACTCTGTTCTGTTTTGTAATTCAGTTCAAGTGTAACGGTTTTTACATTCCCTCTATAAGTGATACCTTATGAGAAGTGTCCTTTTCTGTGTGACTTATTTCACTTAGAATCGTCGTACCTAAATCCACTCATCATGCTGCTACTAGCCTTATGACATTGATTTCATGGCTGAGTGATATTCCATTGTACATATGGACCACAACTTCTTTATCCATTTTTCTCTTTCCTGGGATATTGAAGGTGGAATGAAGTGGAGGTCCTTGTCAACAGAGCAGCCCTAAACTTTGGGGTGCTTGTGTCTTGCTGATTTTTAATTTTCCCAATTTATAACCCCATGAGTGGAAGTGCCCTATGCTCTCTAAGCTTTGTTTTTTAGATGTTTCAGGACTCACCGTATGCTTCTCCAGAGTGGCTGTTGGCAATTTACATCCCGCCTATCAGCGTAGCAAGGCTCCCATTTCTCCATGGCCTGTCCTGCATTTCTGATTTTGACACTTTTTTCAGCATGGCCTTTTTAACCGATGGGAAGCGAGACATCTTTGTAGCGCTGATTTGCCTTTCCAGGTTGCTTGGTTGGCCAAAAAGGGCGTATGCGTTTTTTCCTGAATATATTCAGGAAAAAACGCATACGCCCTTTTTGGCCAAGGGCATCATTGTCAACGTTTTTCCGCTTTTCATGTGCTTTAAAGGCGATTCGAATCTACCTCCTGAAATCTGTTTCCTGCAATTCTGCCTTGATTTCAAATCCTCTTCTTTGCCTTCCCTCAATATATTTGTGGACGAGAGTTATCATTTATAAGTCTGCAGGTTTGTGAATTGCAGTGCCCTGAACCTCCATTTTACAACTCGCTTTTTAGGGAGCTGGCCGCAATAGCGCAGGATGGCTTCAGGCCCTGTTCTGGTTCCGGGTGGCAGGCTGAGCCTGTGGTTAATTCTTCTTCCTGATGGGAAAATAGAGTGGCCTGTGCCTGTCCCAACACCAAGAGCTAGTCTCTCATTGGTTCCACGTCTTCCCGTTCATCCTCAGGACAAATTGCAACCTGTACGGGACAGGAGGTTAAAGGTGCTGATGCTCCAAGTAGGTAGATTGCTAGTAAAGTGGCTGGAATGGCGAACCCGGGCACAGGCAGATGAGAAATGAGGTGCGTTTTAGAAACCTTTCCCCATCACACGGTGTACCATCTTCTGGGTATCTCATGCATGTTTACGATGTAGGAAGATGACCTTGAACCTGGAGATTTGGGACCCATGCGATGGGTACCACGCAGTATTACTTTAAAGGGTCTGCGTTTGCTCACCCAACCTCACTAAACCTCTCAGCCGCAACAGTGTCCACCCTTATGTCTCATCCAGCTGTGGGTCTAGATATGGTCAATCCAGGTTGCATCACAGCCCCTGAACGCATTGTGTAAGAATTTCTCTCTCTTTCACTGTCTTTGTTTCATGGGTTTTTCAAAGTAATTTATTTTTATAATGGGGTTTAGCTGCTTTTCACTGCTGTGTTTATGCCGCTTTACACCCACTTGACACACTAACAGAGAGATATCAATACATAGCTTTTAAGATTATTACTAGTCAGATATATTCTTGTGCGGTGAATAGGGCGTGTTGAGTCCAGTTCTCTGAGCAAGGAGTAGGTCTTGTCTATTACATATTGGGTTTATGGAACGGTATCTGAGCTAATTTGAAACCCTTGTTTTATGTATCACCCCACCTCACCTTTCCCGTTAAGCAGCCATAGTGTGTTTTCTGCATGTGTGACTCTCTTCTGTTTTGTAATTCAGTTCAAGTGTAACGGTTTTTACATTCCCTCTATAAGTGATACCTTATGAGAAGAGTCCTTTTCTGTGTGACTTATTTCACTTAGAGTCGTCGTACCTAAATCCACTCATCATGCTGCTACTAGCCTTATGACATTGATTTCATGGCTTAGTGATATTCCATTGTACATAAGGACCACAACTTCTTTATCCATTTTTCTCTTTCCTGGGATATTGAAGGTGGAATGAAGTGGAGGTCCTTGTCAACAGAGCAGCCCTCAACTTTGGGGTGCTTGTGTCTTGCTGATTTTTAATTTTCCCAATTTATACCCCCATGAGTGGAAGTGCCCTATGCTCTCTAAGCTTTGCTTTTTAGACGTTTCAGGACTCACCGTACACTTCTCCAGAGTGGCTGTTGACAATTTACATCCCGCCCAT
The DNA here is from genome assembly GCF_965194805.1 of Balaenoptera borealis. Lineage (NCBI taxonomy): Eukaryota > Metazoa > Chordata > Mammalia > Artiodactyla > Balaenopteridae > Balaenoptera > Balaenoptera borealis. Next base: position 1,041,319 of record NW_028123961.1, read on the forward strand.
CAGTGTAGCAAGGCTCCCATTTCTCCATGGCCTGTCCTGCATTTCTGGTTTTGACACTTTTTTCAGCATGGCCCTTTTGACCGATGGGAAGCGAGACATCTTTGTAGCGCTGATTTGCCTTTCCAGGTTGCTTGGTTGGCCAAAAAGGGCGTATGCGTTTTTTCCTGAATATATTCAGGAAAAAACGCATACGCCCTTTTTGGCCAAGGGCATCATTGTCAACGTTTTGCCGCTTTTCATGTGCTTTAAAGGCGATTCGAATCTACCTCCTGAAATCTGTTTCCTGCAATTCTGCCTTGATTTCAAATCCTCTTCTTTGCCTTCCCTCAATATATTTGTGGATGAGAGTTATCATTTATAAGTCTGCAGGTTTGTGAATTGCAGTGCCCTGAACCTCCATTTTACAACTCGCTTTTTAGGGAGCTGGCCGCAAAAGCGCAGGATGGCTTCAGGCCCTGTTCTGGTTCCGGGGGGCAGGCTGAGCCTGTGGTTAATTCTTCTTCCTGATGGGAAAATAGAGTGACCTGTGCCTGTCCCAACACCAAGAGCTAGTCTTTCATTGGTTCCACGTCTTCCCGTTCATCCTCAGTACAAATTGCACCCTGTACGGAACAGGAGGTTAAAGGTGCTGATGCTCCAAGGAGGGAGATTGCTAGTAAAGTGGCTGGAATGGCGAACCCGGGCACAAGCAGATGAGAAATGAGGTGCGTTTTAGAAACCTTTCCCCATCACACGGTGTACCATCTTCTGGGTATCTCATGCATGTTTTCGATGTAGGAAGATGCCCTTGAACCTGGAGATTTGGGACCCATGTGATGGGTACCACGAAGTATTACTTTAAAGGGTCTGCGTTTGCTCACCCAACCTCACCAAACCTCTCAGCCGCAACAGTGTCCACCCTTATGTCTCATCCAGCTGTGGGTCTAGATATGGTCAATCCAGGTTGCATCACAGCCCCTGAACGCATTGTGTAAGAATTTCTCTCTCTTTCACTGTCTTTGTTTCATGGGTTTTTCAAAGTAATTTATTTTTATAATGGGGTTTAGCTGCTTTTCACTGCTGTGTTTATGCCGCTTTACACCCAATTGACACACTAACAGAGAGATATCAATACATAGGTTTTAAGATTATTACTAGTCAGATATATTCTTGTGCGGTGAATAGGGCGTGTTGAGTCCAGTTCTCTGAGCAAGGAGTAGGTCTTGTCTATTACATATTGGGTTTATGGAACGGTATCTGAGCTAATTTGAAACCCTTGTTTTATGTATCACCCCACCTCACCTTTCCCGTTAAGCAGCCATAGTGTGTTTTCTGCATGTGTGACTCTGTTTTGTTTTGTAATTCAGTTCAAGTGTAACGGTTTTTACATTCCCTCTATAAGTGATACCTTATGAGAAGTGTCCTTTTCTGTGTGACTTATTTCACTTAGAATCGTCGTACCTAAATCCACTCATCATGCTGCTACTAGCCTTATGACATTGATTTCATGGCTGAGTGATATTCCATTGTACATATGGACCACAACTTCTTTATCCATTTTTCTCTTTCCTGGGATATTGAAGGTGGAATGAAGTGGAGGTCCTTGTCAACAGAGCAGCCCTAAACTTTGGGGTGCTTGTGTCTTGCTGATTTTTCATTTTCCCAATTTATAACCCCATGAGTGGAAGTGCCCTATGCTCTCTAAGCTTTGTTTTTTAGATGTTTCAGGACTCACTGTACGCTTCTCCAGAGTGGCTGTTGGCAATTTACATCCCGCCCATCAGCGTAGCAAGGCTCCCATTTCTCCATGGCCTGTCTTGCATTTATGATTTTGACACTTTTTTCAGCATGGCCTTTTTAACCGATGGGAAGCGAGACATCTTTGTAGCGCTGATTTGCCTTTCCAGGTTGCTTGGTTGGCCAAAAAGGGCGTATGCGTTTTTTCCTGAATATATTCAGGAAAAAACGCATACGCCCTTTTTGGCCAAGGGCATCATTGTCAACGTTTTGCCGCTTTTCATGTGCTTTAAAGGCGATTCGAATCTACCTCCTGAAATCTGTTTCCTGCAATTCTGCCTTGATTTCAAATCCTCTTCTTTGCCTTCCCTCAATATATTTGTGGACGAGAGTTATCATTTATAAGTCTGCAGGTTTGTGAATTGCAGTGCCCTGAACCTCCATTTTACAACTCGCTTTTTAGGGAGCTGGCCGCAATAGCGCAGGATGGCTTCAGGCCCTGTTCTGGTTCCGGGTGGCAGGCTGAGCCTGTAGTTAATTCTTCTTCCTGATGGGAAAATAGAGTGACCTGTGCCTGTCCCAACACCAAGAGCTAGTCTGTCATTGGTTCCACGTCTTCCCGTTCATCCTCAGGACAAATTGCAACCTGTACGGAACAGGAGGTTAAAAGTGCTGATGCTCCAAGTAGGTAGATTGCTAGTAAAGCGGCTGGAATAGCGAACCCGGGCACAAGGAGATGAGAAATGAGGTGCGTTTTAGAAACCTTTCCACATCACACGGTGTACCATCTTCTGGGTTTCTCATGCATGTTTTCGATGTAGGAAGATGACCTTGAACCTGGAGATTTGGGACCCATGCGATGGGTACCACGCAGTATTACTTTAAAGGGTCTGCGTTTGCTCACCCAACCTCACCAAACCTCTCAGCCCCAAGAGTGTCCACCCTTATGTCTCATCCAGCTGTGGGTCTAGATATGGTCAATTCAGGTTGCATCACAGCCCGTGAACGCATTGTGTAAGAATTTCTATCTCTTTCACTGTTTTTGTTTCATGGGTTTTTCAAAGTAATTTATTTTTATAATGGGGTTTAGCTGCTTTTCACTGCTGTGTTTATGCCGCTTTACACCCACTTGACACACTAACAGAGAGATATCAATACATAGGTTTTAAGATTATTACTAGTCAGATATATTCTTGTGCGGTGAATAGGGCGTGTTGAGTCCAGTTCTCTGAGCAAGCAGTAGGACTTGTCTATTACATATTGGTTTTATGGAACGGTATCTGAGCTAATTTGAAACCCTTGTTTTATGTATCACCCCACCTCACGTTTCCCGTTAAGCAGCCATAGTGTGTTTTCTGCATGTGTGACTCTGTTCTGTTTTGTAATTCTGTTCAAGTGTAACGGTTTTTACATTCCCTCTATCAGTGATACCTTATGAGAAGTGTCCTTTTCTGTGTGACTTATTTCACTTAGAATCGTCGTACCTAAATCCACTCATCATGCTGCTACTAGCCTTATGACATTGATTTCATGGCTGAGTGATATTCCATTGTACATAAGGACCACAACTTCTTTATCCATTTTTCTCTTTCCTGGGATATTGAAGGTGGAATGAAGTGGAGGTCCTTGTCAACAGAGCAGCCCTAAACTTTGGGGTGCTTGTGTCTTGCTGATTTTTAATTTTCCCAATTTATACCCCCATGAGTGGAAGTGCCCTATGCTCTCTAAGCTTTGCTTTTTAGACTTTTCAGGACTCACCGTACACTTCTCCAGAGTGGCTGTTGACAATTTACATCCCGCCCATCAGTGTAGCAAGGCTCCCATTTCTCCATGGCCTGTCCTGCATTTCTGGTTTTGACACTTTTTTCAGCATGGCCCTTTTGACCGATGGGAAGCGAGACATCTTTGTAGCGCTGATTTGCCTTTCCAGGTTGCTTGGTTGGCCAAAAAGGGCGTATGCGTTTTTTCCTGAATATATTCAGGAAAAAACGCATACGCCCTTTTTGGCCAAGGGCATCATTGTCAACGTTTTGCCGCTTTTCATGTGCTTTAAAGGCGATTCGAATCTACCTCCTGAAATCTGTTTCCTGCAATTCTGCCTTGATTTCAAATCCTCTTCTTTGCCTTCCCTCAATATATTTGTGGATGAGAGTTATCATTTATAAGTCTGCAGGTTTGTGAATTGCAGTGCCCTGAACCTCCATTTTACAACTCGCTTTTTAGGGAGCTGGCCGCAAAAGCGCAGGATGGCTTCAGGCCCTGTTCTGGTTCCGGGGGGCAGGCTGAGCCTGTGGTTAATTCTTCTTCCTGATGGGAAAATAGAGTGACCTGTGCCTGTCCCAACACCAAGAGCTAGTCTTTCATTGGTTCCACGTCTTCCCGTTCATCCTCAGGACAAATTGCAACCTGTACGGAACAGGAGGTTAAAGGTGCTGATGCTCCAAGTAGGGAGATTGCTAGTAAAGCGGCTGGAATGTCGAACCCGGGCACAAGGAGAAGAGAAATGAGGTGCGTTTTAGAAACCTTTCCACATCATACGGTGTACCATCTTCTGGGTATCTCATGCATGTTTACGATGTAGGAAGATGACCTTGAACCTGGAGATTTGGGACCCATGCGATGGGTACCACGCAGTATTACTTTAAAGGGTCTGCGTTTGCTCACCCAACCTCACCAAACCTCTCAGCCGCAACAGTGTCCACCCTTATGTCTCATCCAGCTGTGGGTCTAGATATGGTCAATCCAGGTTGCATCACAGCCCCTGAACGCATTGTGTAAGAATTTCTCTCTCTTTCACTGTCTTTGTTTCATGGGTTTTTCAAAGTAATTTATTTTTATAATGGGGTTTAGCTGCTTTTCACTGCTGTGTTTATGCCGCTTTTTACCCACTTGACACACTAACAGAGAGATATCAATACATAGGTTTTAAGATTATTACTAGTCAGATATATTCTTGTGCAGTGAATAGGGCGTGTTGAGTCCAGTTCTCTGAGCAAGGAGTAGGTCTTGTCTATTACATATTGGGATTATGGAACGGTATCTGAGCTAATTTGAAACCCTTGTTTTATGTATCACCCCACCTCACCTTTCCCGTTAAGCAGCCATAGTGTGTTTTCTGCATGTGTGACTCTGTTCTGTTTTGTAATTCAGTTCAAGTGTAACGGTTTTTACATTCCCTCTATAAGTGATACCTTATGAGAAGTGTCCTTTTCTGTGTGACTTATTTCACTTAGAATCGTCGTACCTAAATCCACTCATCATGCTGCTACTAGCCTTATGACATTGATTTCATGGCTGAGTGATATTCCATTGTACATATGGACCACAACTTCTTTATCCATTTTTCTCTTTCCTGGGATATTGAAGGTGGAATGAAGTGGAGGTCCTTGTCAACAGAGCAGCCCTAAACTTTGGGGTGCTTGTGTCTTGCTGATTTTTAATTTTCCCAATTTATAACCCCATGAGTGGAAGTGCCCTATGCTCTCTAAGCTTTGTTTTTTAGATGTTTCAGGACTCACCGTATGCTTCTCCAGAGTGGCTGTTGGCAATTTACATCCCGCCTATCAGCGTAGCAAGGCTCCCATTTCTCCATGGCCTGTCCTGCATTTCTGATTTTGACACTTTTTTCAGCATGGCCTTTTTAACCGATGGGAAGCGAGACATCTTTGTAGCGCTGATTTGCCTTTCCAGGTTGCTTGGTTGGCCAAAAAGGGCGTATGCGTTTTTTCCTGAATATATTCAGGAAAAAACGCATACGCCCTTTTTGGCCAAGGGCATCATTGTCAACGTTTTTCCGCTTTTCATGTGCTTTAAAGGCGATTCGAATCTACCTCCTGAAATCTGTTTCCTGCAATTCTGCCTTGATTTCTAATCCTCTTCTTTGCCTTCCCTCAATATATTTGTGGACGAGAGTTATCATTTATAAGTCTGCAGGTTTGTGAATTGCAGTGCCCTGAACCTCCATTTTACAACTCGCTTTTTAGGGAGCTGGCCGCAATAGCGCAGGATGGCTTCAGGCCCTGTTCTGGTTCCGGGTGGCAGGCTGAGCCTGTGGTTAATTCTTCTTCCTGATGGGAAAATAGAGTGGCCTGTGCCTGTCCCAACACCAAGAGCTAGTCTCTCATTGGTTCCACGTCTTCCCGTTCATCCTCAGGACAAATTGCAACCTGTACGGGACAGGAGGTTAAAGGTGCTGATGCTCCAAGTAGGTAGATTGCTAGTAAAGTGGCTGGAATGGCGAACCCGGGCACAGGCAGATGAGAAATGAGGTGCGTTTTAGAAACCTTTCCCCATCACACGGTGTACCATCTTCTGGGTATCTCATGCATGTTTACGATGTAGGAAGATGACCTTGAACCTGGAGATTTGGGACCCATGCGATGGGTACCACGCAGTATTACTTTAAAGGGTCTGCGTTTGCTCACCCAACCTCACTAAACCTCTCAGCCGCAACAGTGTCCACCCTTATGTCTCATCCAGCTGTGGGTCTAGATATGGTCAATCCAGGTTGCATCACAGCCCCTGAACGCATTGTGTAAGAATTTCTCTCTCTTTCACTGTCTTTGTTTCATGGGTTTTTCAAAGTAATTTATTTTTATAATGGGGTTTAGCTGCTTTTCACTGCTGTGTTTATGCCACTTTTTACCCACTTGACACACTAACAGAGAGATATCAATACATAGGTTTTAAGATTATTACTAGTCAGATATATTCTTGTGCAGTGAATAGGGCGTGTTGAGTCCAGTTCTCTGAGCAAGGAGTAGGTCTTGTCTATTACATATTGGGATTATGGAACGGTATCTGAGCTAATTTGAAACCCTTGTTTTATGTATCACCCCACCTCACCTTTCCCGTTAAGCAGCCATAGTGTGTTTTCTGCATGTGTGACTCTGTTCTGTTTTGTAATTCAGTTCAAGTGTAACGGTTTTTACATTCCCTCTATAAGTGATACCTTATGAGAAGTGTCCTTTTCTGTGTGACTTATTTCACTTAGAATCGTCGTACCTAAATCCACTCATCATGCTGCTACTAGCCTTATGACATTGATTTCATGGCTGAGTGATATTCCATTGTACATATGGACCACAACTTCTTTATCCATTTTTCTCTTTCCTGGGATATTGAAGGTGGAATGAAGTGGAGGTCCTTGTCAACAGAGCAGCCCTAAACTTTGGGGTGCTTGTGTCTTGCTGATTTTTAATTTTCCCAATTTATAACCCCATGAGTGGAAGTGCCCTATGCTCTCTAAGCTTTGTTTTTTAGATGTTTCAGGACTCACCGTATGCTTCTCCAGAGTGGCTGTTGGCAATTTACATCCCGCCTATCAGCGTAGCAAGGCTCCCATTTCTCCATGGCCTGTCCTGCATTTCTGATTTTGACACTTTTTTCAGCATGGCCTTTTTAACCGATGGGAAGCGAGACATCTTTGTAGCGCTGATTTGCCTTTCCAGGTTGCTTGGTTGGCCAAAAAGGGCGTATGCGTTTTTTCCTGAATATATTCAGGAAAAAACGCATACGCCCTTTTTGGCCAAGGGCATCATTGTCAACGTTTTTCCGCTTTTCATGTGCTTTAAAGGCGATTCGAATCTACCTCCTGAAATCTGTTTCCTGCAATTCTGCCTTGATTTCTAATCCTCTTCTTTGCCTTCCCTCAATATATTTGTGGACGAGAGTTATCATTTATAAGTCTGCAGGTTTGTGAATTGCAGTGCCCTGAACCTCCATTTTACAACTCGCTTTTTAGGGAGCTGGCCGCAATAGCGCAGGATGGCTTCAGGCCCTGTTCTGGTTCCGGGTGGCAGGCTGAGCCTGTGGTTAATTCTTCTTCCTGATGGGAAAATAGAGTGGCCTGTGCCTGTCCCAACACCAAGAGCTAGTCTCTCATTGGTTCCACGTCTTCCCGTTCATCCTCAGGACAAATTGCAACCTGTACGGGACAGGAGGTTAAAGGTGCTGATGCTCCAAGTAGGTAGATTGCTAGTAAAGTGGCTGGAATGGCGAACCCGGGCACAGGCAGATGAGAAATGAGGTGCGTTTTAGAAACCTTTCCCCATCACACGGTGTACCATCTTCTGGGTATCTCATGCATGTTTACGATGTAGGAAGATGACCTTGAACCTGGAGATTTGGGACCCATGCGATGGGTACCACGCAGTATTACTTTAAAGGGTCTGCGTTTGCTCACCCAACCTCACTAAACCTCTCAGCCGCAACAGTGTCCACCCTTATGTCTCATCCAGCTGTGGGTCTAGATATGGTCAATCCAGGTTGCATCACAGCCCCTGAACGCATTGTGTAAGAATTTCTCTCTCTTTCACTGTCTTTGTTTCATGGGTTTTTCAAAGTAATTTATTTTTATAATGGGGTTTAGCTGCTTTTCACTGCTGTGTTTATGCCGCTTTACACCCACTTGACACACTAACAGAGAGATATCAATACATAGCTTTTAAGATTATTACTAGTCAGATATATTCTTGTGCGGTGAATAGGGCGTGTTGAGTCCAGTTCTCTGAGCAAGGAGTAGGTCTTGTCTATTACATATTGGGTTTATGGAACGGTATCTGAGCTAATTTGAAACCCTTGTTTTATGTATCACCCCACCTCACCTTTCCCGTTAAGCAGCCATAGTGTGTTTTCTGCATGTGTGACTCTCTTCTGTTTTGTAATTCAGTTCAAGTGTAACGGTTTTTACATTCCCTCTATAAGTGATACCTTATGAGAAGAGTCCTTTTCTGTGTGACTTATTTCACTTAGAGTCGTCGTACCTAAATCCACTCATCATGCTGCTACTAGCCTTATGACATTGATTTCATGGCTTAGTGATATTCCATTGTACATAAGGACCACAACTTCTTTATCCATTTTTCTCTTTCCTGGGATATTGAAGGTGGAATGAAGTGGAGGTCCTTGTCAACAGAGCAGCCCTCAACTTTGGGGTGCTTGTGTCTTGCTGATTTTTAATTTTCCCAATTTATACCCCCATGAGTGGAAGTGCCCTATGCTCTCTAAGCTTTGCTTTTTAGACGTTTCAGGACTCACCGTACACTTCTCCAGAGTGGCTGTTGACAATTTACATCCCGCCCATCAGTGTAGCAAGGCTCCCATTTCTCCATGGCCTGTCCTGCATTTCTGGTTTTGACACTTTTTTCAGCATGGCCCTTTTGACCGATGGGAAGCGAGACATCTTTGTAGCGCTGATTTGCCTTTCCAGGTTGCTTGGTTGGCCAAAAAGGGCGTATGCGTTTTTTCCTGAATATATTCAGGAAAAAACGCATACGCCCTTTTTGGCCAAGGGCATCATTGTCAACGTTTTGCCGCTTTTCATGTGCTTTAAAGGCGATTCGAATCTACCTCCTGAAATCTGTTTCCTGCAATTCTGCCTTGATTTCAAATCCTCTTCTTTGCCTTCCCTCAATATATTTGTGGATGAGAGTTATCATTTATAAGTCTGCAGGTTTGTGAATTGCAGTGCCCTGAACCTCCATTTTACAACTCGCTTTTTAGGGAGCTGGCCGCAAAAGCGCAGGATGGCTTCAGGCCCTGTTCTGGTTCCGGGGGGCAGGCTGAGCCTGTGGTTAATTCTTCTTCCTGATGGGAAAATAGAGTGACCTGTGCCTGTCCCAACACCAAGAGCTAGTCTTTCATTGGTTCCACGTCTTCCCGTTCATCCTCAGTACAAATTGCAACCTGTACGGAACAGGAGGTTAAAGGTGCTGATGCTCCAAGGAGGGAGATTGCTAGTAAAGTGGCTGGAATGGCGAACCCGGGCACAAGCAGATGAGAAATGAGGTGCGTTTTAGAAACCTTTCCCCATCACACGGTGTACCATCTTCTGGGTATCTCATGCATGTTTTCGATGTAGGAAGATGCCCTTGAACCTGGAGATTTGGGACCCATGTGATGGGTACCACGAAGTATTACTTTAAAGGGTCTGCGTTTGCTCACCCAACCTCACCAAACCTCTCAGCCGCAACAGTGTCCACCCTTATGTCTCATCCAGCTGTGGGTCTAGATATGGTCAATCCAGGTTGCATCACAGCCCCTGAACGCATTGTGTAAGAATTTCTCTCTCTTTCACTGTCTTTGTTTCATGGGTTTTTCAAAGTAATTTATTTTTATAATGGGGTTTAGCTGCTTTTCACTGCTGTGTTTATGCCGCTTTACACCCAATTGACACACTAACAGAGAGATATCAATACATAGGTTTTAAGATTATTACTAGTCAGATATATTCTTGTGCGGTGAATAGGGCGTGTTGAGTCCAGTTCTCTGAGCAAGGAGTAGGTCTTGTCTATTACATATTGGGTTTATGGAACGGTATCTGAGCTAATTTGAAACCCTTGTTTTATGTATCACCCCACCTCACCTTTCCCGTTAAGCAGCCATAGTGTGTTTTCTGCATGTGTGACTCTGTTTTGTTTTGTAATTCAGTTCAAGTGTAACGGTTTTTACATTCCCTCTATAAGTGATACCTTATGAGAAGTGTCCTTTTCTGTGTGACTTATTTCACTTAGAATCGTCGTACCTAAATCCACTCATCATGCTGCTACTAGCCTTATGACATTGATTTCATGGCTGAGTGATATTCCATTGTACATATGGACCACAACTTCTTTATCCATTTTTCTCTTTCCTGGGATATTGAAGGTGGAATGAAGTGGAGGTCCTTGTCAACAGAGCAGCCCTAAACTTTGGGGTGCTTGTGTCTTGCTGATTTTTAATTTTCCCAATTTATACCCCCATGAGTGGAAGTGCCCTATGCTCTCTAAGCTTTGCTTTTTAGACGTTTCAGGACTCACCGTACACTTCTCCAGAGTGGCTGTTGACAATTTACATCCCGCCCATCAGTGTAGCAAGGCTCCCATTTCTCCATGGCCTGTCCTGCATTTCTGGTTTTGACACTTTTTTCAGCATGGCCCTTTTGACCGATGGGAAGCGAGACATCTTTGTAGCGCTGATTTGCCTTTCCAGGTTGCTTGGTTGGCCAAAAAGGGCGTATGCGTTTTTTCCTGAATATATTCAGGAAAAAACGCATACGCCCTTTTTGGCCAAGGGCATCATTGTCAACGTTTTGCCGCTTTTCATGTGCTTTAAAGGCGATTCGAATCTACCTCCTGAAATCTGTTTCCTGCAATTCTGCCTTGATTTCAAATCCTCTTCTTTGCCTTCCCTCAATATATTTGTGGACGAGAGTTATCATTTATAACTCTGCAGGTTTGTGAATTGCAGTGCCCTGAACCTCCATTTTACAACTCGCTTTTTAGGGAGCTGGCCGCAATAGCGCAGGATGGCTTCAGGCCCTGTTCTGGTTCCGGGTGGCAGGCTGAGCCTGTAGTTAATTCTTCTTCCTGATGGGAAAATAGAGTGACCTGTGCCTGTCCCAACACCAAGAGCTAGTCTGTCATTGGTTCCACGTCTTCCCGTTCATCCTCAGGACAAATTGCAACCTGTACGGAACAGGAGGTTAAAAGTGCTGATGCTCCAAGTAGGTAGATTGCTAGTAAAGCGGCTGGAATAGCGAACCCGGGCACAAGGAGATGAGAAATGAGGTGCGTTTTAGAAACCTTTCCACATCACACGGTGTACCATCTTCTGGGTTTCTCATGCATGTTTTCGATGTAGGAAGATGACCTTGAACCTGGAGATTTGGGACCCATGCGATGGGTACCACGCAGTATTACTTTAAAGGGTCTGCGTTTGCTCACCCAACCTCACCAAACCTCTCAGCCCCAAGAGTGTCCACCCTTATGTCTCATCCAGCTGTGGGTCTAGATATGGTCAATTCAGGTTGCATCACAGCCCGTGAACGCATTGTGTAAGAATTTCTATCTCTTTCACTGTTTTTGTTTCATGGGTTTTTCAAAGTAATTTATTTTTATAATGGGGTTTAGCTGCTTTTCACTGCTGTGTTTATGCCGCTTTACACCCACTTGACACACTAACAGAGAGATATCAATACATAGGTTTTAAGATTATTACTAGTCAGATATATTCTTGTGCGGTGAATAGGGCGTGTTGAGTCCAGTTCTCTGAGCAAGCAGTAGGACTTGTCTATTACATATTGGTTTTATGGAACGGTATCTGAGCTAATTTGAAACCCTTGTTTTATGTATCACCCCACCTCACGTTTCCCGTTAAGCAGCCATAGTGTGTTTTCTGCATGTGTGACTCTGTTCTGTTTTGTAATTCTGTTCAAGTGTAACGGTTTTTACATTCCCTCTATCAGTGATACCTTATGAGAAGTGTCCTTTTCTGTGTGACTTATTTCACTTAGAATCGTCGTACCTAAATCCACTCATCATGCTGCTACTAGCCTTATGACATTGATTTCATGGCTGAGTGATATTCCATTGTACATAAGGACCACAACTTCTTTATCCATTTTTCTCTTTCCTGGGATATTGAAGGTGGAATGAAGTGGAGGTCCTTGTCAACAGAGCAGCCCTAAACTTTGGGGTGCTTGTGTCTTGCTGATTTTTAATTTTCCCATTTTATACCCCCATGAGTGGAAGTGCCCTATGCTCTCTAAGCTTTGCTTTTTAGACGTTTCAGGACTCACCGTACACTTCTCCAGAGTGGCTGTTGACAATTTACATCCCGCCCATCAGTGTAGCAAGGCTCCCATTTCTCCATGGCCTGTCCTGCATTTCTGGTTTTGACACTTTTTTCAGCATGGCCCTTTTGACCGATGGGAAGCGAGACATCTTTGTAGCGCTGATTTGCCTTTCCAGGTTGCTTGGTTGGCCAAAAAGGGCGTATGCGTTTTTTCCTGAATATATTCAGGAAAAAACGCATACGCCCTTTTTGGCCAAGGGCATCATTGTCAACGTTTTGCCGCTTTTCATGTGCTTTAAAGGCGATTCGAATCTACCTCCTGAAATCTGTTTCCTGCAATTCTGCCTTGATTTCAAATCCTCTTCTTTGCCTTCCCTCAATATATTTGTGGATGAGAGTTATCATTTATAAGTCTGCAGGTTTGTGAATTGCAGTGCCCTGAACCTCCATTTTACAACTCGCTTTTTAGGGAGCTGGCCGCAAAAGCGCAGGATGGCTTCAGGCCCTGTTCTGGTTCCGGGGGGCAGGCTGAGCCTGTGGTTAATTCTTCTTCCTGATGGGAAAATAGAGTGACCTGTGCCTGTCCCAACACCAAGAGCTAGTCTTTCATTGGTTCCACGTCTTCCCGTTCATCCTCAGGACAAATTGCAACCTGTACGGAACAGGAGGTTAAAGGTGCTGATGCTCCAAGTAGGGAGATTGCTAGTAAAGCGGCTGGAATGTCGAACCCGGGCACAAGGAGAAGAGAAATGAGGTGCGTTTTAGAAACCTTTCCACATCATACGGTGTACCATCTTCTGGGTATCTCATGCATGTTTACGATGTAGGAAGATGACCTTGAACCTGGAGATTTGGGACCCATGCGATGGGTACCACGCAGTATTACTTTAAAGGGTCTGCGTTTGCTCACCCAACCTCACCAAACCTCTCAGCCGCAACAGTGTCCACCCTTATGTCTCATCCAGCTGTGGGTCTAGATATGGTCAATCCAGGTTGCATCACAGCCCCTGAACGCATTGTGTAAGAATTTCTCTCTCTTTCACTGTCTTTGTTTCATGGGTTTTTCAAAGTAATTTATTTTTATAATGGGGTTTAGCTGCTTTTCACTGCTGTGTTTATGCCGCTTTTTACCCACTTGACACACTAACAGAGAGATATCAATACATAGGTTTTAAGATTATTACTAGTCAGATATATTCTTGTGCAGTGAATAGGGCGTGTTGAGTCCAGTTCTCTGAGCAAGGAGTAGGTCTTGTCTATTACATATTGGGATTATGGAACGGTATCTGAGCTAATTTGAAACCCTTGTTTTATGTATCACCCCACCTCACCTTTCCCGTTAAGCAGCCATAGTGTGTTTTCTGCATGTGTGACTCTGTTCTGTTTTGTAATTCAGTTCAAGTGTAACGGTTTTTACATTCCCTCTATAAGTGATACCTTATGAGAAGTGTCCTTTTCTGTGTGACTTATTTCACTTAGAATCGTCGTACCTAAATCCACTCATCATGCTGCTACTAGCCTTATGACATTGATTTCATGGCTGAGTGATATTCCATTGTACATAAGGACCACAACTTCTTTATCCATTTTTCTCTTTCCTGGGATATTGAAGGTGGAATGAAGTGGAGGTCCTTGTCAACAGAGCAGCCCTAAACTTTGGGGTGCTTGTGTCTTGCTGATTTTTAATTTTCCCAATTTATAACCCCATGAGTGGAAGTGCCCTATGCTCTCTAAGCTTTGTTTTTTAGATGTTTCAGGACTCACCGTATGCTTCTCCAGAGTGGCTGTTGGCAATTTACATCCCGCCTATCAGCGTAGCAAGGCTCCCATTTCTCCATGGCCTGTCCTGCATTTCTGATTTTGACACTTTTTTCAGCATGGCCTTTTTAACCGATGGGAAGCGAGACATCTTTGTAGCGCTGATTTGCCTTTCCAGGTTGCTTGGTTGGCCAAAAAGGGCGTATGCGTTTTTTCCTGAATATATTCAGGAAAAAACGCATACGCCCTTTTTGGCCAAGGGCATCATTGTCAACGTTTTTCCGCTTTTCATGTGCTTTAAAGGCGATTCGAATCTACCTCCTGAAATCTGTTTCCTGCAATTCTGCCTTGATTTCAAATCCTCTTCTTTGCCTTCCCTCAATATATTTGTGGACGAGAGTTATCATTTATAAGTCTGCAGGTTTGTGAATTGCAGTGCCCTGAACCTCCATTTTACAACTCGCTTTTTAGGGAGCTGGCCGCAATAGCGCAGGATGGCTTCAGGCCCTGTTCTGGTTCCGGGTGGCAGGCTGAGCCTGTGGTTAATTCTTCTTCCTGATGGGAAAATAGAGTGGCCTGTGCCTGTCCCAACACCAAGAGCTAGTCTCTCATTGGTTCCACGTCTTCCCGTTCATCCTCAGGACAAATTGCAACCTGTACGGGACAGGAGGTTAAAGGTGCTGATGCTCCAAGTAGGTAGATTGCTAGTAAAGTGGCTGGAATGGCGAACCCGGGCACAGGCAGATGAGAAATGAGGTGCGTTTTAGAAACCTTTCCCCATCACACGGTGTACCATCTTCTGGGTATCTCATGCATGTTTACGATGTAGGAAGATGACCTTGAACCTGGAGATTTGGGACCCATGCGATGGGTACCACGCAGTATTACTTTAAAGGGTCTGCGTTTGCTCACCCAACCTCACTAAACCTCTCAGCCGCAACAGTGTCCACCCTTATGTCTCATCCAGCTGTGGGTCTAGATATGGTCAATCCAGGTTGCATCACAGCCCCTGAACGCATTGTGTAAGAATTTCTCTCTCTTTCACTGTCTTTGTTTCATGGGTTTTTCAAAGTAATTTATTTTTATAATGGGGTTTAGCTGCTTTTCACTGCTGTGTTTATGCCGCTTTACACCCACTTGACACACTAACAGAGAGATATCAATACATAGCTTTTAAGATTATTACTAGTCAGATATATTCTTGTGCGGTGAATAGGGCGTGTTGAGTCCAGTTCTCTGAGCAAGGAGTAGGTCTTGTCTATTACATATTGGGTTTATGGAACGGTATCTGAGCTAATTTGAAACCCTTGTTTTATGTATCACCCCACCTCACCTTTCCCGTTAAGCAGCCATAGTGTGTTTTCTGCATGTGTGACTCTCTTCTGTTTTGTAATTCAGTTCAAGTGTAACGGTTTTTACATTCCCTCTATAAGTGATACCTTATGAGAAGAGTCCTTTTCTGTGTGACTTATTTCACTTAGAGTCGTCGTACCTAAATCCACTCATCATGCTGCTACTAGCCTTATGACATTGATTTCATGGCTTAGTGATATTCCATTGTACATAAGGACCACAACTTCTTTATCCATTTTTCTCTTTCCTGGGATATTGAAGGTGGAATGAAGTGGAGGTCCTTGTCAACAGAGCAGCCCTCAACTTTGGGGTGCTTGTGTCTTGCTGATTTTTAATTTTCCCAATTTATACCCCCATGAGTGGAAGTGCCCTATGCTCTCTAAGCTTTGCTTTTTAGACGTTTCAGGACTCACCGTACACTTCTCCAGAGTGGCTGTTGACAATTTACATCCCGCCCATCAGTGTAGCAAGGCTCCCATTTCTCCATGGCCTGTCCTGCATTTCTGGTTTTGACACTTTTTTCAGCATGGCCCTTTTGACCGATGGGAAGCGAGACATCTTTGTAGCGCTGATTTGCCTTTCCAGGTTGCTTGGTTGGCCAAAAAGGGCGTATGCGTTTTTTCCTGAATATATTCAGGAAAAAACGCATACGCCCTTTTTGGCCAAGGGCATCATTGTCAACGTTTTGCCGCTTTTCATGTGCTTTAAAGGCGATTCGAATCTACCTCCTGAAATCTGTTTCCTGCAATTCTGCCTTGATTTCAAATCCTCTTCTTTGCCTTCCCTCAATATATTTGTGGATGAGAGTTATCATTTATAAGTCTGCAGGTTTGTGAATTGCAGTGCCCTGAACCTCCATTTTACAACTCGCTTTTTAGGGAGCTGGCCGCAAAAGCGCAGGATGGCTTCAGGCCCTGTTCTGGTTCCGGGGGGCAGGCTGAGCCTGTGGTTAATTCTTCTTCCTGATGGGAAAATAGAGTGACCTGTGCCTGTCCCAACACCAAGAGCTAGTCTTTCATTGGTTCCACGTCTTCCCGTTCATCCTCAGTACAAATTGCAACCTGTACGGAACAGGAGGTTAAAGGTGCTGATGCTCCAAGGAGGGAGATTGCTAGTAAAGTGGCTGGAATGGCGAACCCGGGCACAAGCAGATGAGAAATGAGGTGCGTTTTAGAAACCTTTCCCCATCACACGGTGTACCATCTTCTGGGTATCTCATGCATGTTTTCGATGTAGGAAGATGCCCTTGAACCTGGAGATTTGGGACCCATGTGATGGGTACCACGAAGTATTACTTTAAAGGGTCTGCGTTTGCTCACCCAACCTCACCAAACCTCTCAGCCGCAACAGTGTCCACCCTTATGTCTCATCCAGCTGTGGGTCTAGATATGGTCAATCCAGGTTGCATCACAGCCCCTGAACGCATTGTGTAAGAATTTCTCTCTCTTTCACTGTCTTTGTTTCATGGGTTTTTCAAAGTAATTTATTTTTATAATGGGGTTTAGCTGCTTTTCACTGCTGTGTTTATGCCGCTTTACACCCAATTGACACACTAACAGAGAGATATCAATACATAGGTTTTAAGATTATTACTAGTCAGATATATTCTTGTGCGGTGAATAGGGCGTGTTGAGTCCAGTTCTCTGAGCAAGGAGTAGGTCTTGTCTATTACATATTGGGTTTATGGAACGGTATCTGAGCTAATTTGAAACCCTTGTTTTATGTATCACCCCACCTCACCTTTCCCGTTAAGCAGCCATAGTGTGTTTTCTGCATGTGTGACTCTGTTTTGTTTTGTAATTCAGTTCAAGTGTAACGGTTTTTACATTCCCTCTATAAGTGATACCTTATGAGAAGTGTCCTTTTCTGTGTGACTTATTTCACTTAGAATCGTCGTACCTAAATCCACTCATCATGCTGCTACTAGCCTTATGACATTGATTTCATGGCTGAGTGATATTCCATTGTACATATGGACCACAACTTCTTTATCCATTTTTCTCTTTCCTGGGATATTGAAGGTGGAATGAAGTGGAGGTCCTTGTCAACAGAGCAGCCCTAAACTTTGGGGTGCTTGTGTCTTGCTGATTTTTAATTTTCCCAATTTATACCCCCATGAGTGGAAGTGCCCTATGCTCTCTAAGCTTTGCTTTTTAGACGTTTCAGGACTCACCGTACACTTCTCCAGAGTGGCTGTTGACAATTTACATCCCGCCCATCAGTGTAGCAAGGCTCCCATTTCTCCATGGCCTGTCCTGCATTTCTGGTTTTGACACTTTTTTCAGCATGGCCCTTTTGACCGATGGGAAGCGAGACATCTTTGTAGCGCTGATTTGCCTTTCCAGGTTGCTTGGTTGGCCAAAAAGGGCGTATGCGTTTTTTCCTGAATATATTCAGGAAAAAACGCATACGCCCTTTTTGGCCAAGGGCATCATTGTCAACGTTTTGCCGCTTTTCATGTGCTTTAAAGGCGATTCGAATCTACCTCCTGAAATCTGTTTCCTGCAATTCTGCCTTGATTTCAAATCCTCTTCTTTGCCTTCCCTCAATATATTTGTGGATGAGAGTTATCATTTATAAGTCTGCAGGTTTGTGAATTGCAGTGCCCTGAACCTCCATTTTACAACTCGCTTTTTAGGGAGCTGGCCGCAAAAGCGCAGGATGGCTTCAGGCCCTGTTCTGGTTCCGGGGGGCAGGCTGAGCCTGTGGTTAATTCTTCTTCCTGATGGGAAAATAGAGTGACCTGTGCCTGTCCCAACACCAAGAGCTAGTCTTTCATTGGTTCCACGTCTTCCCGTTCATCCTCAGGACAAATTGCAACCTGTACGGAACAGGAGGTTAAAGGTGCTGATGCTCCAAGTAGGGAGATTGCTAGTAAAGCGGCTGGAATGTCGAACCCGGGCACAAGGAGAAGAGAAATGAGGTGCGTTTTAGAAACCTTTCCACATCATACGGTGTACCATCTTCTGGGTATCTCATGCATGTTTACGATGTAGGAAGATGACCTTGAACCTGGAGATTTGGGACCCATGCGATGGGTACCACGCAGTATTACTTTAAAGGGTCTGCGTTTGCTCACCCAACCTCACCAAACCTCTCAGCCGCAACAGTGTCCACCCTTATGTCTCATCCAGCTGTGGGTCTAGATATGGTCAATCCAGGTTGCATCACAGCCCCTGAACGCATTGTGTAAGAATTTCTCTCTCTTTCACTGTCTTTGTTTCATGGGTTTTTCAAAGTAATTTATTTTTATAATGGGGTTTAGCTGCTTTTCACTGCTGTGTTTATGCCGCTTTTTACCCACTTGACACACTAACAGAGAGATATCAATACATAGGTTTTAAGATTATTACTAGTCAGATATATTCTTGTGCAGTGAATAGGGCGTGTTGAGTCCAGTTCTCTGAGCAAGGAGTAGGTCTTGTCTATTACATATTGGGATTATGGAACGGTATCTGAGCTAATTTGAAACCCTTGTTTTATGTATCACCCCACCTCACCTTTCCCGTTAAGCAGCCATAGTGTGTTTTCTGCATGTGTGACTCTGTTCTGTTTTGTAATTCAGTTCAAGTGTAACGGTTTTTACATTCCCTCTATAAGTGATACCTTATGAGAAGTGTCCTTTTCTGTGTGACTTATTTCACTTAGAATCGTCGTACCTAAATCCACTCATCATGCTGCTACTAGCCTTATGACATTGATTTCATGGCTGAGTGATATTCCATTGTACATATGGACCACAACTTCTTTATCCATTTTTCTCTTTCCTGGGATATTGAAGGTGGAATGAAGTGGAGGTCCTTGTCAACAGAGCAGCCCTAAACTTTGGGGTGCTTGTGTCTTGCTGATTTTTAATTTTCCCAATTTATAACCCCATGAGTGGAAGTGCCCTATGCTCTCTAAGCTTTGTTTTTTAGATGTTTCAGGACTCACCGTATGCTTCTCCAGAGTGGCTGTTGGCAATTTACATCCCGCCTATCAGCGTAGCAAGGCTCCCATTTCTCCATGGCCTGTCCTGCATTTCTGATTTTGACACTTTTTTCAGCATGGCCTTTTTAACCGATGGGAAGCGAGACATCTTTGTAGCGCTGATTTGCCTTTCCAGGTTGCTTGGTTGGCCAAAAAGGGCGTATGCGTTTTTTCCTGAATATATTCAGGAAAAAACGCATACGCCCTTTTTGGCCAAGGGCATCATTGTCAACGTTTTGCCGCTTTTCATGTGCTTTAAAGGCGATTCGAATCTACCTCCTGAAATCTGTTTCCTGCAATTCTGCCTTGATTTCAAATCCTCTTCTTTGCCTTCCCTCAATATATTTGTGGACGAGAGTTATCATTTATAAGTCTGCAGGTTTGTGAATTGCAGTGCCCTGAACCTCCATTTTACAACTCGCTTTTTAGGGAGCTGGCCGCAATAGCGCAGGATGGCTTCAGGCCCTGTTCTGGTTCCGGGTGGCAGGCTGAGCCTGTGGTTAATTCTTCTTCCTGATGGGAAAATAGAGTGGCCTGTGCCTGTCCCAACACCAAGAGCTAGTCTCTCATTGGTTCCTCGTCTTCCCGTTCATCCTCAGGACAAATTGCAACCTGTACGGGACAGGAGGTTAAAGGTGCTGATGCTCCAAGTAGGTAGATTGCTAGTAAAGTGGCTGGAATGGCGAACCCGGGCACAGGCAGATGAGAAATGAGGTGCGTTTTAGAAACCTTTCCCCATCACACGGTGTACCATCTTCTGGGTATCTCATGCATGTTTACGATGTAGGAAGATGACCTTGAACCTGGAGATTTGGGACCCATGCGATGGGTACCACGCAGTATTACTTTAAAGGGTCTGCGTTTGCTCACCCAACCTCACTAAACCTCTCAGCCGCAACAGTGTCCACCCTTATGTCTCATCCAGCTGTGGGTCTAGATATGGTCAATCCAGGTTGCATCACAGCCCCTGAACGCATTGTGTAAGAATTTCTCTCTCTTTCACTGTCTTTGTTTCATGGGTTTTTCAAAGTAATTTATTTTTATAATGGGGTTTAGCTGCTTTTCACTGCTGTGTTTATGCCGCTTTACACCCATTTGACACACTAACAGAGAGATATCAATACATAGCTTTTAAGATTATTACTAGTCAGATATATTCTTGTGCGGTGAATAGGGCGTGTTGAGTCCAGTTCTCTGAGCAAGGAGTAGGTCTTGTCTATTACATATTGGGTTTATGGAACGGTATCTGAGCTAATTTGAAACCCTTGTTTTATGTATCACCCCACCTCACCTTTCCCGTTAAGCAGCCATAGTGTGTTTTCTGCATGTGTGACTCTCTTCTGTTTTGTAATTCAGTTCAAGTGTAACGGTTTTTACATTCCCTCTATCAGTGATACCTTATGAGAAGAGTCCTTTTCTGTGTGACTTATTTCACTTAGAGTCGTCGTACCTAAATCCACTCATCATGCTGCTACTAGCCTTATGACATTGATTTCATGGCTTAGTGATATTCCATTGTACATAAGGACCACAACTTCTTTATCCATTTTTCTCTTTCCTGGGATATTGAAGGTGGAATGAAGTGGAGGTCCTTGTCAACAGAGCAGCCCTCAACTTTGGGGTGCTTGTGTCTTGCTGATTTTTCATTTTCCCAATTTATACCCCCATGAGTGGAAGTGCCCTATGCTCTCTAAGCTTTGCTTTTTAGACGTTTCAGGACTCACCGTACACTTCTCCAGAGTGGCTGTTGACAATTTACATCCCGCCCATCAGTGTAGCAAGGCTCCCATTTCTCCATGGCCTGTCCTGCATTTCTGGTTTTGACACTTTTTTCAGCATGGCCCTTTTGACCGATGGGAAGCGAGACATCTTTGTAGCGCTGATTTGCCTTTCCAGGTTGCTTGGTTGGCCAAAAAGGGCGTATGCGTTTTTTCCTGAATATATTCAGGAAAAAACGCATACGCCCTTTTTGGCCAAGGGCATCATTGTCAACGTTTTGCCGCTTTTCATGTGCTTTAAAGGCGATTCGAATCTACCTCCTGAAATCTGTTTCCTGCAATTCTGCCTTGATTTCAAATCCTCTTCTTTGCCTTCCCTCAATATATTTGTGGATGAGAGTTATCATTTATAAGTCTGCAGGTTTGTGAATTGCAGTGCCCTGAACCTCCATTTTACAACTCGCTTTTTAGGGAGCTGGCCGCAAAAGCGCAGGATGGCTTCAGGCCCTGTTCTGGTTCCGGGGGGCAGGCTGAGCCTGTGGTTAATTCTTCTTCCTGATGGGAAAATAGAGTGACCTGTGCCTGTCCCAACACCAAGAGCTAGTCTTTCATTGGTTCCACGTCTTCCCGTTCATCCTCAGGACAAATTGCAACCTGTACGGAACAGGAGGTTAAAGGTGCTGATGCTCCAAGTAGGGAGATTGCTAGTAAAGCGGCTGGAATGTCGAACCCGGGCACAAGGAGAAGAGAAATGAGGTGCGTTTTAGAAACCTTTCCACATCATACGGTGTACCATCTTCTGGGTATCTCATGCATGTTTACGATGTAGGAAGATGACCTTGAACCTGGAGATTTGGGACCCATGCGATGGGTACCACGCAGTATTACTTTAAAGGGTCTGCGTTTGCTCACCCAACCTCACCAAACCTCTCAGCCGCAACAGTGTCCACCCTTATGTCTCATCCAGCTGTGGGTCTAGATATGGTCAATCCAGGTTGCATCACAGCCCCTGAACGCATTGTGTAAGAATTTCTCTCTCTTTCACTGTCTTTGTTTCATGGGTTTTTCAAAGTAATTTATTTTTATAATGGGGTTTAGCTGCTTTTCACTGCTGTGTTTATGCCGCTTTTTACCCACTTGACACACTAACAGAGAGATATCAATACATAGGTTTTAAGATTATTACTAGTCAGATATATTCTTGTGCAGTGAATAGGGCGTGTTGAGTCCAGTTCTCTGAGCAAGGAGTAGGTCTTGTCTATTACATATTGGGATTATGGAACGGTATCTGAGCTAATTTGAAACCCTTGTTTTATGTATCACCCCACCTCACCTTTCCCGTTAAGCAGCCATAGTGTGTTTTCTGCATGTGTGACTCTGTTCTGTTTTGTAATTCAGTTCAAGTGTAACGGTTTTTACATTCCCTCTATAAGTGATACCTTATGAGAAGTGTCCTTTTCTGTGTGACTTATTTCACTTAGAATCGTCGTACCTAAATCCACTCATCATGCTGCTACTAGCCTTATGACATTGATTTCATGGCTGAGTGATATTCCATTGTACATATGGACCACAACTTCTTTATCCATTTTTCTCTTTCCTGGGATATTGAAGGTGGAATGAAGTGGAGGTCCTTGTCAACAGAGCAGCCCTAAACTTTGGGGTGCTTGTGTCTTGCTGATTTTTAATTTTCCCAATTTATAACCCCATGAGTGGAAGTGCCCTATGCTCTCTAAGCTTTGTTTTTTAGATGTTTCAGGACTCACCGTATGCTTCTCCAGAGTGGCTGTTGGCAATTTACATCCCGCCTATCAGCGTAGCAAGGCTCCCATTTCTCCATGGCCTGTCCTGCATTTCTGATTTTGACACTTTTTTCAGCATGGCCTTTTTAACCGATGGGAAGCGAGACATCTTTGTAGCGCTGATTTGCCTTTCCAGGTTGCTTGGTTGGCCAAAAAGGGCGTATGCGTTTTTTCCTGAATATATTCAGGAAAAAACGCATACGCCCTTTTTGGCCAAGGGCATCATTGTCAACGTTTTGCCGCTTTTCATGTGCTTTAAAGGCGATTCGAATCTACCTCCTGAAATCTGTTTCCTGCAATTCTGCCTTGATTTCAAATCCTCTTCTTTGCCTTCCCTCAATATATTTGTGGACGAGAGTTATCATTTATAAGTCTGCAGGTTTGTGAATTGCAGTGCCCTGAACCTCCATTTTACAACTCGCTTTTTAGGGAGCTGGCCGCAATAGCGCAGGATGGCTTCAGGCCCTGTTCTGGTTCCGGGTGGCAGGCTGAGCCTGTGGTTAATTCTTCTTCCTGATGGGAAAATAGAGTGGCCTGTGCCTGTCCCAACACCAAGAGCTAGTCTCTCATTGGTTCCACGTCTTCCCGTTCATCCTCAGGACAAATTGCAACCTGTACGGGACAGGAGGTTAAAGGTGCTGATGCTCCAAGTAGGTAGATTGCTAGTAAAGTGGCTGGAATGGCGAACCCGGGCACAGGCAGATGAGAAATGAGGTGCGTTTTAGAAACCTTTCCCCATCACACGGTGTACCATCTTCTGGGTATCTCATGCATGTTTACGATGTAGGAAGATGACCTTGAACCTGGAGATTTGGGACCCATGCGATGGGTACCACGCAGTATTACTTTAAAGGGTCTGCGTTTGCTCACCCAACCTCACTAAACCTCTCAGCCGCAACAGTGTCCACCCTTATGTCTCATCCAGCTGTGGGTCTAGATATGGTCAATCCAGGTTGCATCACAGCCCCTGAACGCATTGTGTAAGAATTTCTCTCTCTTTCACTGTCTTTGTTTCATGGGTTTTTCAAAGTAATTTATTTTTATAATGGGGTTTAGCTGCTTTTCACTGCTGTGTTTATGCCGCTTTACACCCACTTGACACACTAACAGAGAGATATCAATACATAGCTTTTAAGATTATTACTAGTCAGATATATTCTTGTGCGGTGAATAGGGCGTGTTGAGTCCAGTTCTCTGAGCAAGGAGTAGGTCTTGTCTATTACATATTGGGTTTATGGAACGGTATCTGAGCTAATTTGAAACCCTTGTTTTATGTATCACCCCACCTCACCTTTCCCGTTAAGCAGCCATAGTGTGTTTTCTGCATGTGTGACTCTCTTCTGTTTTGTAATTCAGTTCAAGTGTAACGGTTTTTACATTCCCTCTATAAGTGATACCTTATGAGAAGAGTCCTTTTCTGTGTGACTTATTTCACTTAGAGTCGTCGTACCTAAATCCACTCATCATGCTGCTACTAGCCTTATGACATTGATTTCATGGCTTAGTGATATTCCATTGTACATAAGGACCACAACTTCTTTATCCATTTTTCTCTTTCCTGGGATATTGAAGGTGGAATGAAGTGGAGGTCCTTGTCAACAGAGCAGCCCTCAACTTTGGGGTGCTTGTGTCTTGCTGATTTTTAATTTTCCCAATTTATACCCCCATGAGTGGAAGTGCCCTATGCTCTCTAAGCTTTGCTTTTTAGACGTTTCAGGACTCACCGTACACTTCTCCAGAGTGGCTGTTGACAATTTACATCCCGCCCATCAGTGTAGCAAGGCTCCCATTTCTCCATGGCCTGTCCTGCATTTCTGGTTTTGACACTTTTTTCAGCATGGCCCTTTTGACCGATGGGAAGCGAGACATCTTTGTAGCGCTGATTTGCCTTTCCAGGTTGCTTGGTTGGCCAAAAAGGGCGTATGCGTTTTTTCCTGAATATATTCAGGAAAAAACGCATACGCCCTTTTTGGCCAAGGGCATCATTGTCAACGTTTTGCCGCTTTTCATGTGCTTTAAAGGCGATTCGAATCTACCTCCTGAAATCTGTTTCCTGCAATTCTGCCTTGATTTCAAATCCTCTTCTTTGCCTTCCCTCAATATATTTGTGGATGAGAGTTATCATTTATAAGTCTGAAGGTTTGTGAATTGCAGTGCCCTGAACCTCCATTTTACAACTCGCTTTTTAGGGAGCTGGCCGCAAAAGCGCAGGATGGCTTCAGGCCCTGTTCTGGTTCCGGGGGGCAGGCTGAGCCTGTGGTTAATTCTTCTTCCTGATGGGAAAATAGAGTGACCTGTGCCTGTCCCAACACCAAGAGCTAGTCTTTCATTGGTTCCACGTCTTCCCGTTCATCCTCAGTACAAATTGCAACCTGTACGGAACAGGAGGTTAAAGGTGCTGATGCTCCAAGGAGGGAGATTGCTAGTAAAGTGGCTGGAATGGCGAACCCGGGCACAAGCAGATGAGAAATGAGGTGCGTTTTAGAAACCTTTCCCCATCACACGGTGTACCATCTTCTGGGTATCTCATGCATGTTTTCGATGTAGGAAGATGCCCTTGAACCTGGAGATTTGGGACCCATGTGATGGGTACCACGAAGTATTACTTTAAAGGGTCTGCGTTTGCTCACCCAACCTCACCAAACCTCTCAGCCGCAACAGTGTCCACCCTTATGTCTCATCCAGCTGTGGGTCTAGATATGGTCAATCCAGGTTGCATCACAGCCCCTGAACGCATTGTGTAAGAATTTCTCTCTCTTTCACTGTCTTTGTTTCATGGGTTTTTCAAAGTAATTTATTTTTATAATGGGGTTTAGCTGCTTTTCACTGCTGTGTTTATGCCGCTTTACACCCAATTGACACACTAACAGAGAGATATCAATACATAGGTTTTAAGATTATTACTAGTCAGATATATTCTTGTGCGGTGAATAGGGCGTGTTGAGTCCAGTTCTCTGAGCAAGGAGTAGGTCTTGTCTATTACATATTGGGTTTATGGAACGGTATCTGAGCTAATTTGAAACCCTTGTTTTATGTATCACCCCACCTCACCTTTCCCGTTAAGCAGCCATAGTGTGTTTTCTGCATGTGTGACTCTGTTTTGTTTTGTAATTCAGTTCAAGTGTAACGGTTTTTACATTCCCTCTATAAGTGATACCTTATGAGAAGTGTCCTTTTCTGTGTGACTTATTTCACTTAGAATCGTCGTACCTAAATCCACTCATCATGCTGCTACTAGCCTTATGACATTGATTTCATGGCTGAGTGATATTCCATTGTACATATGGACCACAACTTCTTTATCCATTTTTCTCTTTCCTGGGATATTGAAGGTGGAATGAAGTGGAGGTCCTTGTCAACAGAGCAGCCCTAAACTTTGGGGTGCTTGTGTCTTGCTGATTTTTCATTTTCCCAATTTATAACCCCATGAGTGGAAGTGCCCTATGCTCTCTAAGCTTTGTTTTTTAGATGTTTCAGGACTCACTGTACGCTTCTCCAGAGTGGCTGTTGGCAATTTACATCCCGCCCATCAGTGTAGCAAGGCTCCCATTTCTCCATGGCCTGTCCTGCATTTCTGGTTTTGACACTTTTTTCAGCATGGCCCTTTTGACCGATGGGAAGCGAGACATCTTTGTAGCGCTGATTTGCCTTTCCAGGTTGCTTGGTTGGCCAAAAAGGGCGTATGCGTTTTTTCCTGAATATATTCAGGAAAAAACGCATACGCCCTTTTTGGCCAAGGGCATCATTGTCAACGTTTTGCCGCTTTTCATGTGCTTTAAAGGCGATTCGAATCTACCTCCTGAAATCTGTTTCCTGCAATTCTGCCTTGATTTCAAATCCTCTTCTTTGCCTTCCCTCAATATATTTGTGGATGAGAGTTATCATTTATAAGTCTGCAGGTTTGTGAATTGCAGTGCCCTGAACCTCCATTTTACAACTCGCTTTTTAGGGAGCTGGCCGCAAAAGCGCAGGATGGCTTCAGGCCCTGTTCTGGTTCCGGGGGGCAGGCTGAGCCTGTGGTTAATTCTTCTTCCTGATGGGAAAATAGAGTGACCTGTGCCTGTCCCAACACCAAGAGCTAGTCTTTCATTGGTTCCACGTCTTCCCGTTCATCCTCAGTACAAATTGCAACCTGTACGGAACAGGAGGTTAAAGGTGCTGATGCTCCAAGGAGGGAGATTGCTAGTAAAGTGGCTGGAATGGCGAACCCGGGCACAAGCAGATGAGAAATGAGGTGCGTTTTAGAAACCTTTCCCCATCACACGGTGTACCATCTTCTGGGTATCTCATGCATGTTTTCGATGTAGGAAGATGCCCTTGAACCTGGAGATTTGGGACCCATGTGATGGGTACCACGAAGTATTACTTTAAAGGGTCTGCGTTTGCTCACCCAACCTCACCAAACCTCTCAGCCGCAACAGTGTCCACCCTTATGTCTCATCCAGCTGTGGGTCTAGATATGGTCAATCCAGGTTGCATCACAGCCCCTGAACGCATTGTGTAAGAATTTCTCTCTCTTTCACTGTCTTTGTTTCATGGGTTTTTCAAAGTAATTTATTTTTATAATGGGGTTTAGCTGCTTTTCACTGCTGTGTTTATGCCGCTTTACACCCAATTGACACACTAACAGAGAGATATCAATACATAGGTTTTAAGATTATTACTAGTCAGATATATTCTTGTGCGGTGAATAGGGCGTGTTGAGTCCAGTTCTCTGAGCAAGGAGTAGGTCTTGTCTATTACATATTGGGTTTATGGAACGGTATCTGAGCTAATTTGAAACCCTTGTTTTATGTATCACCCCACCTCACCTTTCCCGTTAAGCAGCCATAGTGTGTTTTCTGCATGTGTGACTCTGTTTTGTTTTGTAATTCAGTTCAAGTGTAACGGTTTTTACATTCCCTCTATAAGTGATACCTTATGAGAAGTGTCCTTTTCTGTGTGACTTATTTCACTTAGAATCGTCGTACCTAAATCCACTCATCATGCTGCTACTAGCCTTATGACATTGATTTCATGGCTGAGTGATATTCCATTGTACATATGGACCACAACTTCTTTATCCATTTTTCTCTTTCCTGGGATATTGAAGGTGGAATGAAGTGGAGGTCCTTGTCAACAGAGCAGCCCTAAACTTTGGGGTGCTTGTGTCTTGCTGATTTTTCATTTTCCCAATTTATAACCCCATGAGTGGAAGTGCCCTATGCTCTCTAAGCTTTGTTTTTTAGATGTTTCAGGACTCACTGTACGCTTCTCCAGAGTGGCTGTTGGCAATTTACATCCCGCCCATCAGCGTAGCAAGGCTCCCATTTCTCCATGGCCTGTCTTGCATTTCTGATTTTGACACTTTTTTCAGAATGGCCTTTTTAACCGATGGGAAGCGAGACATCTTTGTAGCGCTGATTTGCCTTTCCAGGTTGCTTGGTTGGCCAAAAAGGGCGTATGCGTTTTTTCCTGAATATATTCAGGAAAAAACGCATACGCCCTTTTTGGCCAAGGGCATCATTGTCAACGTTTTGCCGCTTTTCATGTGCTTTAAAGGCGATTCGAATCTACCTCCTGAAATCTGTTTCCTGCAATTCTGCCTTGATTTCAAATCCTCTTCTTTGCCTTCCCTCAATATATTTGTGGACGAGAGTTATCATTTATAAGTCTGCAGGTTTGTGAATTGCAGTGCCCTGAACCTCCATTTTACAACTCGCTTTTTAGGGAGCTGGCCGCAATAGCGCAGGATGGCTTCAGGCCCTGTTCTGGTTCCGGGTGGCAGGCTGAGCCTGTAGTTAATTCTTCTTCCTGATGGGAAAATAGAGTGACCTGTGCCTGTCCCAACACCAAGAGCTAGTCTGTCATTGGTTCCACGTCTTCCCGTTCATCCTCAGGACAAATTGCAACCTGTACGGAACAGGAGGTTAAAAGTGCTGATGCTCCAAGTAGGTAGATTGCTAGTAAAGCGGCTGGAATAGCGAACCCGGGCACAAGGAGATGAGAAATGAGGTGCGTTTTAGAAACCTTTCCACATCACACGGTGTACCATCTTCTGGGTTTCTCATGCATGTTTTCGATGTAGGAAGATGACCTTGAACCTGGAGATTTGGGACCCATGCGATGGGTACCACGCAGTATTACTTTAAAGGGTCTGCGTTTGCTCACCCAACCTCACCAAACCTCTCAGCCCCAAGAGTGTCCACCCTTATGTCTCATCCAGCTGTGGGTCTAGATATGGTCAATTCAGGTTGCATCACAGCCCGTGAACGCATTGTGTAAGAATTTCTATCTCTTTCACTGTTTTTGTTTCATGGGTTTTTCAAAGTAATTTATTTTTATAATGGGGTTTAGCTGCTTTTCACTGCTGTGTTTATGCCGCTTTACACCCACTTGACACACTAACAGAGAGATATCAATACATAGGTTTTAAGATTATTACTAGTCAGATATATTCTTGTGCGGTGAATAGGGCGTGTTGAGTCCAGTTCTCTGAGCAAGCAGTAGGACTTGTCTATTACATATTGGTTTTATGGAACGGTATCTGAGCTAATTTGAAACCCTTGTTTTATGTATCACCCCACCTCACGTTTCCCGTTAAGCAGCCATAGTGTGTTTTCTGCATGTGTGACTCTGTTCTGTTTTGTAATTCTGTTCAAGTGTAACGGTTTTTACATTCCCTCTATCAGTGATACCTTATGAGAAGTGTCCTTTTCTGTGTGACTTATTTCACTTAGAATCGTCGTACCTAAATCCACTCATCATGCTGCTACTAGCCTTATGACATTGATTTCATGGCTGAGTGATATTCCATTGTACATAAGGACCACAACTTCTTTATCCATTTTTCTCTTTCCTGGGATATTGAAGGTGGAATGAAGTGGAGGTCCTTGTCAACAGAGCAGCCCTAAACTTTGGGGTGCTTGTGTCTTGCTGATTTTTAATTTTCCCAATTTATACCCCCATGAGTGGAAGTGCCCTATGCTCTCTAAGCTTTGCTTTTTAGACGTTTCAGGACTCACCGTACACTTCTCCAGAGTGGCTGTTGACAATTTACATCCCGCCCATCAGTGTAGCAAGGCTCCCATTTCTCCATGGCCTGTCCTGCATTTCTGGTTTTGACACTTTTTTCAGCATGGCCCTTTTGACCGATGGGAAGCGAGACATCTTTGTAGCGCTGATTTGCCTTTCCAGGTTGCTTGGTTGGCCAAAAAGGGCGTATGCGTTTTTTCCTGAATATATTCAGGAAAAAACGCATACGCCCTTTTTGGCCAAGGGCATCATTGTCAACGTTTTGCCGCTTTTCATGTGCTTTAAAGGCGATTCGAATCTACCTCCTGAAATCTGTTTCCTGCAATTCTGCCTTGATTTCAAATCCTCTTCTTTGCCTTCCCTCAATATATTTGTGGATGAGAGTTATCATTTATAAGTCTGCAGGTTTGTGAATTGCAGTGCCCTGAACCTCCATTTTACAACTCGCTTTTTAGGGAGCTGGCCGCAAAAGCGCAGGATGGCTTCAGGCCCTGTTCTGGTTCCGGGGGGAAGGCTGAGCCTGTGGTTAATTCTTCTTCCTGATGGGAAAATAGAGTGACCTGTGCCTGTCCCAACACCAAGAGCTAGTCTTTCATTGGTTCCACGTCTTCCCGTTCATCCTCAGGACAAATTGCAACCTGTACGGAACAGGAGGTTAAAGGTGCTGATGCTCCAAGTAGGGAGATTGCTAGTAAAGCGGCTGGAATGTCGAACCCGGGCACAAGGAGAAGAGAAATGAGGTGCGTTTTAGAAACCTTTCCACATCATACGGTGTACCATCTTCTGGGTATCTCATGCATGTTTACGATGTAGGAAGATGACCTTGAACCTGGAGATTTGGGACCCATGCGATGGGTACCACGCAGTATTACTTTAAAGGGTCTGCGTTTGCTCACCCAACCTCACCAAACCTCTCAGCCGCAACAGTGTCCACCCTTATGTCTCATCCAGCTGTGGGTCTAGATATGGTCAATCCAGGTTGCATCACAGCCCCTGAACGCATTGTGTAAGAATTTCTCTCTCTTTCACTGTCTTTGTTTCATGGGTTTTTCAAAGTAATTTATTTTTATAATGGGGTTTAGCTGCTTTTCACTGCTGTGTTTATGCCGCTTTTTACCCACTTGACACACTAACAGAGAGATATCAATACATAGGTTTTAAGATTATTACTAGTCAGATATATTCTTGTGCAGTGAATAGGGCGTGTTGAGTCCAGTTCTCTGAGCAAGGAGTAGGTCTTGTCTATTACATATTGGGATTATGGAACGGTATCTGAGCTAATTTGAAACCCTTGTTTTATGTATCACCCCACCTCACCTTTCCCGTTAAGCAGCCATAGTGTGTTTTCTGCATGTGTGACTCTGTTCTGTTTTGTAATTCAGTTCAAGTGTAACGGTTTTTACATTCCCTCTATAAGTGATACCTTATGAGAAGTGTCCTTTTCTGTGTGACTT
This sequence comes from Balaenoptera borealis, assembly GCF_965194805.1. Taxonomy (NCBI): domain Eukaryota; kingdom Metazoa; phylum Chordata; class Mammalia; order Artiodactyla; family Balaenopteridae; genus Balaenoptera; species Balaenoptera borealis. Next base: position 1,072,657 of record NW_028123961.1, read on the forward strand.
ATTTCACTTAGAGTCGTCGTACCTAAATCCACTCATCATGCTGCTACTAGCCTTATGACATTGATTTCATGGCTGAGTGATATTCCATTGTACATATGGACCACAACTTCTTTATCCATTTTTCTCTTTCCTGGGATATTGAAGGTGGAATGAAGTGGAGGTCCTTGTCAACAGAGCAGCCCTAAACTTTGGGGTGCTTGTGTCTTGCTGATTTTTAATTTTCCCAATTTATAACCCCATGAGTGGAAGTGCCCTATGCTCTCTAAGCTTTGTTTTTTAGATGTTTCAGGACTCACCGTATGCTTCTCCAGAGTGGCTGTTGGCAATTTACATCCCGCCTATCAGCGTAGCAAGGCTCCCATTTCTCCATGGCCTGTCCTGCATTTCTGATTTTGACACTTTTTTCAGCATGGCCTTTTTAACCGATGGGAAGCGAGACATCTTTGTAGCGCTGATTTGCCTTTCCAGGTTGCTTGGTTGGCCAAAAAGGGCGTATGCGTTTTTTCCTGAATATATTCAGGAAAAAACGCATACGCCCTTTTTGGCCAAGGGCATCATTGTCAACGTTTTGCCGCTTTTCATGTGCTTTAAAGGCGATTCGAATCTACCTCCTGAAATCTGTTTCCTGCAATTCTGCCTTGATTTCAAATCCTCTTCTTTGCCTTCCCTCAATATATTTGTGGACGAGAGTTATCATTTATAAGTCTGCAGGTTTGTGAATTGCAGTGCCCTGAACCTCCATTTTACAACTCGCTTTTTAGGGAGCTGGCCGCAATAGCGCAGGATGGCTTCAGGCCCTGTTCTGGTTCCGGGTGGCAGGCTGAGCCTGTGGTTAATTCTTCTTCCTGATGGGAAAATAGAGTGGCCTGTGCCTGTCCCAACACCAAGAGCTAGTCTCTCATTGGTTCCACGTCTTCCCGTTCATCCTCAGGACAAATTGCAACCTGTACGGGACAGGAGGTTAAAGGTGCTGATGCTCCAAGTAGGTAGATTGCTAGTAAAGTGGCTGGAATGGCGAACCCGGGCACAGGCAGATGAGAAATGAGGTGCGTTTTAGAAACCTTTCCCCATCACACGGTGTACCATCTTCTGGGTATCTCATGCATGTTTACGATGTAGGAAGATGACCTTGAACCTGGAGATTTGGGACCCATGCGATGGGTACCACGCAGTATTACTTTAAAGGGTCTGCGTTTGCTCACCCAACCTCACTAAACCTCTCAGCCGCAACAGTGTCCACCCTTATATCTCATCCAGCTGTGGGTCTAGATATGGTCAATCCAGGTTGCATCACAGCCCCTGAACGCATTGTGTAAGAATTTCTCTCTCTTTCACTGTCTTTGTTTCATGGGTTTTTCAAAGTAATTTATTTTTATAATGGGGTTTAGCTGCTTTTCACTGCTGTGTTTATGCCGCTTTACACCCACTTGACACACTAACAGAGAGATATCAATACATAGCTTTTAAGATTATTACTAGTCAGATATATTCTTGTGCGGTGAATAGGGCGTGTTGAGTCCAGTTCTCTGAGCAAGGAGTAGGTCTTGTCTATTACATATTGGGTTTATGGAACGGTATCTGAGCTAATTTGAAACCCTTGTTTTATGTATCACCCCACCTCACCTTTCCCGTTAAGCAGCCATAGTGTGTTTTCTGCATGTGTGACTCTCTTCTGTTTTGTAATTCAGTTCAAGTGTAACGGTTTTTACATTCCCTCTATAAGTGATACCTTATGAGAAGAGTCCTTTTCTGTGTGACTTATTTCACTTAGAGTCGTCGTACCTAAATCCACTCATCATGCTGCTACTAGCCTTATGACATTGATTTCATGGCTTAGTGATATTCCATTGTATATAAGGACCACAACTTCTTTATCCATTTTTCTCTTTCCTGGGATATTGAAGGTGGAATGAAGTGGAGGTCCTTGTCAACAGAGCAGCCCTCAACTTTGGGGTGCTTGTGTCTTGCTGATTTTTAATTTTCCCAATTTATACCCCCATGAGTGGAAGTGCCCTATGCTCTCTAAGCTTTGCTTTTTAGACGTTTCAGGACTCACCGTACACTTCTCCAGAGTGGCTGTTGACAATTTACATCCCGCCCATCAGTGTAGCAAGGCTCCCATTTCTCCATGGCCTGTCCTGCATTTCTGGTTTTGACACTTTTTTCAGCATGGCCCTTTTGACCGATGGGAAGCGAGACATCTTTGTAGCGCTGATTTGCCTTTCCAGGTTGCTTGGTTGGCCAAAAAGGGCGTATGCGTTTTTTCCTGAATATATTCAGGAAAAAACGCATACGCCCTTTTTGGCCAAGGGCATCATTGTCAACGTTTTGCCGCTTTTCATGTGCTTTAAAGGCGATTCGAATCTACCTCCTGAAATCTGTTTCCTGCAATTCTGCCTTGATTTCAAATCCTCTTCTTTGCCTTCCCTCAATATATTTGTGGATGAGAGTTATCATTTATAAGTCTGCAGGTTTGTGAATTGCAGTGCCCTGAACCTCCATTTTACAACTCGCTTTTTAGGGAGCTGGCCGCAAAAGCGCAGGATGGCTTCAGGCCCTGTTCTGGTTCCGGGTGGCAGGCTGAGCCTGTGGTTAATTCTTCTTCCTGATGGGAAAATAGAGTGACCTGTGCCTGTCCCAACACCAAGAGCTAGTCTTTCATTGGTTCCACGTCTTCCCGTTCATCCTCAGTACAAATTGCAAACTGTACGGAACAGGAGGTTAAAGGTGCTGATGCTCCAAGGAGGGAGATTGCTAGTAAAGTGGCTGGAATGGCGAACCCGGGCACAAGCCGTTGAGAAATGAGGTGCGTTTTAGAAACCTTTCCCCATCACACGGTGTACCATCTTCTGGGTATCTCATGCATGTTTTCGATGTAGGAAGATGCCCTTGAACCTGGAGATTTGGGACCCATGCGATTGGTACCATGCAGTATTACTTTAAAGGGTCTGCGTTTGCTCACCCAACCTCACCAAACCTCTCAGCCGCAACAGTGTCCACCCTTATGTCTCATCCAGCTGTGGGTCTAGATATGGTCAATCCAGGTTGCATCACAGCCCCTGAACGCATTGTGTAAGAATTTCTCTCTCTTTCACTGTCTTTGTTTCATGGGTTTTTCAAAGTAATTTATTTTTATAATGGGGTTTAGCTGCTTTTCACTGCTGTGTTTATGCCGCTTTTTACCCACTTGACACACTAACAGAGAGATATCAATACATAGGTTTTAAGATTATTACTAGTCAGATATATTCTTGTGCGGTGAATAGGGCGTGTTGAGACCAGTTCTCTGAGCAAGGAGTAGGTCTTGTCTATTACATATTGGGTTTATGGAACGGTATCTGAGCTAATTTGAAACCCTTGTTTTATGTATCACCCCACCTCACCTTTCCCGTTAAGCAGCCATAGTGTGTTTTCTGCATGTGTGACTCTGTTCTGTTTTGTAATTCAGTTCAAGTGTAACGGTTTTTACATTCCCTCTATAAGTGATACCTTATGAGAAGTGTCCTTTTCTGTGTGACTTATTTCACTTAGAGTCGTCGTACCTAAATCCACTCATCATGCTGCTACTAGCCTTATGACATTGATTTCACGGCTGAGTGATATTCCATTGTACATAAGGACCACAACTTCTTTATCCATTTTTCTCTTTCCTGGGATATTGAAGGTGGAATGAAGTGGAGGTCCTTGTCAACAGAGCAGCCCTCAACTTTGGGGTGCTTGTGTCTTGCTGATTTTTAATTTTCCCAATTTATACCCCCATGAGTGGAAGTGCCCTATGCTCTCTAAGCTTTGCTTTTTAGACGTTTCAGGACTCACCGTACACTTCTCCAGAGTGGCTGTTGACAATTTACATCCCGCCCATCAGTGTAGCAAGGCTCCCATTTCTCCATGGCCTGTCCTGCATTTCTGGTTTTGACACTTTTTTCAGCATGGCCCTTTTGACCGATGGGAAGCGAGACATCTTTGTAGCGCTGATTTGCCTTTCCAGGTTGCTTGGTTGGCCAAAAAGGGCGTATGCGTTTTTTCCTGAATATATTCAGGAAAAAACGCATACGCCCTTTTTGGCCAAGGGCATCATTGTCAACGTTTTTCCGATTTTCATGTGCTTTAAAGGCGATTCGAATCTACCTCCTGAAATCTGTTTCCTGCAATTCTGCCTTGATTTCAAATCCTCTTCTTTGCCTTCCCTCAATATATTTGTGGATGAGAGTTATCATTTATAAGTCTGCAGGTTTGTGAATTGCAGTGCCCTGAACCTCCATTTTACAACTCGCTTTTTAGGGAGCTGGCCGCAAAAGCGCAGGATGGCTTCAGGCCCTGTTCTGGTTCCGGGGGGCAGGCTGAGCCTGTGGTTAATTCTTCTTCCTGATGGGAAAATAGAGTGACCTGTGCCTGTCCCAACAACAAGAGCTAGTCTTTCATTGGTTCCACGTCTTTCCGTTCATCCTCAGTACAAATTGCAACCTGTACGGAACAGGAGGTCAAAGGTGCTGATGCTCCAAGGAGGGAGATTGCTAGTAAAGTGGCTGGAATAGCGAACCCGGGCACAAGCAGATGAGAAATGAGGTGCGTTTTAGAAACCTTTCCCCATCACATGGTGTACCAACTTCTGGGTATCTCATGCATGTTTTCGATGTAGGAAGATGCCCTTGAACCTGGAGATTTGGGACCCATGCGATGGGTACCACGCAGTATTACTTGAAAGGGTCTGCGTTTGCTCACCCAACCTCACCAAACCTCTCAGCCGCAACTGTGTCCACCCTTATGTCTCATCCAGCTGTGGGTCTAGATATGGTCAATCCAGGTTGCATCACAGCCCCTGAACGCATTGTGTAAGAATTTCTCTCTCTTTCACTGTCTTTGTTTCATGGGTTTTTCAAAGTAATTTATTTTTATAATGGGGTTTAGCTGCTTTTCACTGCTGTGTTTATGCCGCTTTTTACCCACTTGACACACTAACAGAGAGATATCAATACATAGGTTTTAAGATTATTACTAGTCAGATATATTCTTGTGCGGTGAATAGGGCGTGTTGAGTCCAGTTCTCTGAGCAAGGAGTAGGTCTTGTCTATTACATATTGGGTTTATGGAACGGTATCTGAGCTAATTTGAAACCCTTGTTTTATGTATCACCCCACCTCACCTTTCCCGTTAAGCAGCCATAGTGTGTTTTCTGCATGTGTGACTCTGTTCTGTTTTGTAATTCAGTTCAAGTGTAACGGTTTTTACATTCCCTCTATAAGTGATACCTTATGAGAAGAGTCCTTTTCTGTGTGACTTATTTCACTTAGAGTCGTCGTACCTAAATCCACTCATCATGCTGCTACTAGCCTTATGACATTGATTTCATGGCTTAGTGATATTCCATTGTATATAAGGACCACAACTTCTTTATCCATTTTTCTCTTTCCTGGGATATTGAAGGTGGAATGAAGTGGAGGTCCTTGTCAACAGAGCAGCCCTCAACTTTGGGGTGCTTGTGTCTTGCTGATTTTTAATTTTCCCAATTTATACCCCCATGAGTGGAAGTGCCCTATGCTCTCTAAGCTTTGCTTTTTAGACGTTTCAGGACTCACCGTACACTTCTCCAGAGTGGCTGTTGACAATTTACATCCCGCCCATCAGTGTAGCAAGGCTCCCATTTCTCCATGGCCTGTCCTGCATTTCTGGTTTTGACACTTTTTTCAGCATGGCCCTTTTGAACGATGGGAAGCGAGACATCTTTGTAGCGCTGATTTGCCTTTCCAGGTTGCTTGGTTGGCCAAAAAGGGCGTATGCGTTTTTTCCTGAATATATTCAGGAAAAAACGCATACGCCCTTTTTGGCCAAGGGCATCATTGTCAACGTTTTGCCGCTTTTCATGTGCTTTAAAGGCGATTCGAATCTACCTCCTGAAATCTGTTTCCTGCAATTCTGCCTTGATTTCAAATCCTCTTCTTTGCCTTCCCTCAATATATTTGTGGATGAGAGTTATCATTTATAAGTCTGCAGGTTTGTGAATTGCAGTGCCCTGAACCTCCATTTTACAACTCGCTTTTTAGGGAGCTGGCCGCAAAAGCGCAGGATGGCTTCAGGCCCTGTTCTGGTTCCGGGTGGCAGGCTGAGCCTGTGGTTAATTCTTCTTCCTGATGGGAAAATAGAGTGACCTGTGCCTGTCCCAACACCAAGAGCTAGTCTTTCATTGGTTCCACGTCTTCCCGTTCATCCTCAGTACAAATTGCAAACTGTACGGAACAGGAGGTTAAAGGTGCTGATGCTCCAAGGAGGGAGATTGCTAGTAAAGTGGCTGGAATGGCGAACCCGGGCACAAGCCGTTGAGAAATGAGGTGCGTTTTAGAAACCTTTCCCCATCACACGGTGTACCATCTTCTGGGTATCTCATGCATGTTTTCGATGTAGGAAGATGCCCTTGAACCTGGAGATTTGGGACCCATGCGATTGGTACCATGCAGTATTACTTTAAAGGGTCTGCGTTTGCTCACCCAACCTCACCAAACCTCTCAGCCGCAACAGTGTCCACCCTTATGTCTCATCCAGCTGTGGGTCTAGATATGGTCAATCCAGGTTGCATCACAGCCCCTGAACGCATTGTGTAAGAATTTCTCTCTCTTTCACTGTCTTTGTTTCATGGGTTTTTCAAAGTAATTTATTTTTATAATGGGGTTTAGCTGCTTTTCACTGCTGTGTTTATGCCGCTTTTTACCCACTTGACACACTAACAGAGAGATATCAATACATAGGTTTTAAGATTATTACTAGTCAGATATATTCTTGTGCGGTGAATAGGGCGTGTTGAGACCAGTTCTCTGAGCAAGGAGTAGGTCTTGTCTATTACATATTGGGTTTATGGAACGGTATCTGAGCTAATTTGAAACCCTTGTTTTATGTATCACCCCACCTCACCTTTCCCGTTAAGCAGCCATAGTGTGTTTTCTGCATGTGTGACTCTGTTCTGTTTTGTAATTCAGTTCAAGTGTAACGGTTTTTACATTCCCTCTATAAGTGATACCTTATGAGAAGTGTCCTTTTCTGTGTGACTTATTTCACTTAGAGTCGTCGTACCTAAATCCACTCATCATGCTGCTACTAGCCTTATGACATTGATTTCACGGCTGAGTGATATTCCATTGTACATAAGGACCACAACTTCTTTATCCATTTTTCTCTTTCCTGGGATATTGAAGGTGGAATGAAGTGGAGGTCCTTGTCAACAGAGCAGCCCTCAACTTTGGGGTGCTTGTGTCTTGCTGATTTTTAATTTTCCCAATTTATACCCCCATGAGTGGAAGTGCCCTATGCTCTCTAAGCTTTGCTTTTTAGACGTTTCAGGACTCACCGTACACTTCTCCAGAGTGGCTGTTGACAATTTACATCCCGCCCAGCAGTGTAGCAAGGCTCCCATTTCTCCATGGCCTGTCCTGCATTTCTGGTTTTGACACTTTTTTCAGCATGGCCCTTTTGACCGATGGGAAGCGAGACATCTTTGTAGCGCTGATTTGCCTTTCCAGGTTGCTTGGTTGGCCAAAAAGGGCGTATGCGTTTTTTCCTGAATATATTCAGGAAAAAACGCATACGCCCTTTTTGGCCAAGGGCATCATTGTCAACGTTTTTCCGATTTTCAAGTGCTTTAAAGGCGATTCGAATCTACCTCCTGAAATCTGTTTCCTGCAATTCTGCCTTGATTTCAAATCCTCTTCTTTGCCTTCCCTCAATATATTTGTGGATGAGAGTTATCATTTATAAGTCTGCAGGTTTGTGAATTGCAGTGCCCTGAACCTCCATTTTACAACTCGCTTTTTAGGGAGCTGGCCGCAAAAGCGCAGGATGGCTTCAGGCCCTGTTCTGGTTCCGGGGGGCAGGCTGAGCCTGTGGTTAATTCTTCTTCCTGATGGGAAAATAGAGTGACCTGTGCCTGTCCCAACAACAAGAGCTAGTCTTTCATTGGTTCCACGTCTTTCCGTTCATCCTCAGTACAAATTGCAACCTGTACGGAACAGGAGGTCAAAGGTGCTGATGCTCCAAGGAGGGAGATTGCTAGTAAAGTGGCTGGAATAGCGAACCCGGGCACAAGCAGATGAGAAATGAGGTGCGTTTTAGAAACCTTTCCCCATCACATGGTGTACCATCTTCTGGGTATCTCATGCATGTTTTCGATGTAGGAAGATGCCCTTGAACCTGGAGATTTGGGACCCATGCGATGGGTACCACGCAGTATTACTTGAAAGGGTCTGCGTTTGCTCACCCAACCTCACCAAACCTCTCAGCCGCAACTGTGTCCACCCTTATGTCTCATCCAGCTGTGGGTCTAGATATGGTCAATCCAGGTTGCATCACAGCCCCTGAACGCATTGTGTAAGAATTTCTCTCTCTTTCACTGTCTTTGTTTCATGGGTTTTTCAAAGTAATTTATTTTTATAATGGGGTTTAGCTGCTTTTCACTGCTGTGTTTATGCCGCTTTTTACCCACTTGACACACTAACAGAGAGATATCAATACATAGGTTTTAAGATTATTACTAGTCAGATATATTCTTGTGCGGTGAATAGGGCGTGTTGAGTCCAGTTCTCTGAGCAAGGAGTAGGTCTTGTCTATTACATATTGGGTTTATGGAACGGTATCTGAGCTAATTTGAAACCCTTGTTTTATGTATCACCCCACCTCACCTTTCCCGTTAAGCAGCCATAGTGTGTTTTCTGCATGTGTGACTCTCTTCTGTTTTGTAATTCAGTTCAAGTGTAACGGTTTTTACATTCCCTCTATAAGTGATACCTTATGAGAAGTGTCCTTTTCTGTGTGACTTATTTCACTTAGAGTCGTCGTACCTAAATCCACTCATCATGCTGCTACTAGCCTTATGACATTGATTTCACGGCTGAGTGATATTCCATTGTACATAAGGACCACAACTTCTTTATCCATTTTTCTCTTTCCTGGGATATTGAAGGTGGAATGAAGTGGAGGTCCTTGTCAACAGAGCAGCCCTAAACTTTGAGGTGCTTGTGTCTTGCTGATTTTTAATTTTCCCAATTTATACCCCCATGAGTGGAAGTGCCCTATGCTCTCTAAGCTTTGCTTTTTAGACGTTTCAGGACTCACCGTACACTTCTCCAGAGTGGCTGTTGACAATTTACATCCCGCCCATCAGTGTAGCAAGGCTCCCATTTCTCCATGGCCTGTCCTGCATTTCTGGTTTTGACACTTTTTTCAGCATGGCCCTTTTGACCGATGGGAAGCGAGACATCTTTGTAGCGCTGATTTGCCTTTCCAGGTTGCTTGGTTGGCCAAAAAGGGCGTATGCGTTTTTTCCTGAATATATTCAGGAAAAAACGCATACGCCCTTTTTGGCCAAGGGCATCATTGTCAACGTTTTGCCGCTTTTCATGTGCTTTAAAGGCGATTCGAATCTACCTCCTGAAATCTGTTTCCTGCAATTCTGCCTTGATTTCAAATCCTCTTCTTTGCCTTCCCTCAATATATTTGTGGATGAGAGTTATCATTTATAAGTCTGCAGGTTTGTGAATTGCAGTGCCCTGAACCTCCATTTTACAACTCGCTTTTTAGGGAGCTGGCCGCAAAAGCGCAGGATGGCTTCAGGCCCTGTTCTGGTTCCGGGGGGCAGGCTGAGCCTGTGGTTAATTCTTCTTCCTGATGGGAAAATAGAGTGACCTGTGCCTGTCCCAACACCAAGAGCTAGTCTTTCATTGGTTCCACATCTTCCCGTTCATCCTCAGTACAAATTGCAACCTGTAAGGAACAGGAGGTTAAAGGTGCTGATGCTCCAAGGAGGGAGATTGCTAGTAAAGTGGCTGGAATGGCGAACCCGGGCACAAGCAGATGAGAAATGAGGTGCGTTTTAGAAACCTTTCCCCATCACACGGTGTACCATCTTCTGGGTATCTCATGCATGTTTTCGATGTAGGAAGATGCCCTTGAACCTGGAGATTTGGGACCCATGCGATGGGTACCACGCAGTATTACTTTAAAGGGTCTGCGTTTGCTCACCCAACCTCACCAAACCTCTCAGCCGCAACAGTGTCCACCCTTATGTCTCATCCAGCTGTGGGTCTAGATATGGTCAATCCAGGTTGCATCACAGCCCCTGAACGCATTGTGTAAGAATTTCTCTCTCTTTCACTGTCTTTGTTTCATGGGTTTTTCAAAGTAATTTATTTTTATAATGGGGTTTAGCTGCTTTTCACTGCTGTGTTTATGCCACTTTTTACCCACTTGACACACTAACAGAGAGATATCAATACATAGGTTTTAAGATTATTACTAGTCAGATATATTCTTGTGCGGTGAATAGGGCATGTTGAGTCCAGTTCTCTGAGCAAGGAGTAGGTCTTGTCTATTACATATTGGGTTTATGGAACGGTATCTGAGCTAATTTGAAACCCTTGTTTTATGTATCACCCCACCTCACCTTTCCCGTTAAGCAGCCATAGTGTGTTTTCTGCATGTGTGACTCTGTTCTGTTTTGTAATTCAGTTCAAGTGTAACGGTTTTTACATTCCCTCTATAAGTGATACCTTATGAGAAGTGTCCTTTTCTGTGTGACTTATTTCACTTAGAGTCGTCGTACCTAAATCCACTCATCATGCTGCTACTAGCCTTATGACATTGATTTCACGGCTGAGTGATATTCCATTGTACATAAGGACCACAACTTCTTTATCCATTTTTCTCTTTCCTGGGATATTGAAGGTGGAATGAAGTGGAGGTCCTTGTCAACAGAGCAGCCCTCAACTTTGGGGTGCTTGTGTCTTGCTGATTTTTAATTTTCCCAATTTATACCCCCATGAGTGGAAGTGCCCTATGCTCTCTAAGCTTTGCTTTTTAGACGTTTCAGGACTCACCGTACACTTCTCCAGAGTGGCTGTTGACAATTTACATCCCGCCCATCAGTGTAGCAAGGCTCCCATTTCTCCATGGCCTGTCCTGCATTTCTGGTTTTGACACTTTTTTCAGCATGGCCTTTTTAACCCATGGGAAGCGAGACATCTTTGTAGCGCTGATTTGCCTTTCCAGGTTGCTTGGTTGGCCAAAAAGGGCGTATGCGTTTTTTCCTGAATATATTCAGGAAAAAACGCATACGCCCTTTTTGGCCAAGGGCATCATTGTCAACGTTTTGCCGCTTTTCATGTGCTTTAAAGGCGATTCGAATCTACCTCCTGAAATCTGTTTCCTGCAATTCTGCCTTGATTTCAAATCCTCTTCTTTGCCTTCCCTCAATATATTTGTGGACGAGAGTTATCATTTATAAGTCTGCAGGTTTGTGAATTGCAGTGCCCTGAACCTCCATTTTACAACTCGCTTTTTAGGGAGCTGGCCGCAAAAGCGCAGGATGGCTTCAGGCCCTGTTCTGGTTCCGGGGGGCAGGCTGAGCCTGTGGTTAAATCTTCTTCCTGATGGGAAAATAGAGTGACCTGTGCCTGTCCCAACACCAAGAGCTAGTCTCTCATTGGTTCCACGTCTTCCCGTTCATCCTCAGGACAAATTGCAACCTGTACGGAACAGGAGGTTAAAGGTGCTGATGCTCCAAGTAGGGAGATTGCTAGTAAAGCGGCTGGAATAGCGAACCCGGCCACAAGGAGATGAGAAATGAGGTGCGTTTTAGAAACCTTTCCCCATCACACGGTGTACCATCTTCTGGGTATCTCATGCATGTTTTCGATGTAGGAAGATGCCCTTGAACCTGGAGATTTGGGACCCATGTGATGGGTACCACGAAGTATTACTTTAAAGGGTCTGCGTTTGCTCACCCAACCTCACCAAACCTCTCAGCCGCAACAGTGTCCACCCTTATGTCTCATCCAGCTGTGGGTCTAGATATGGTCAATCCAGGTTGCATCACAGCCCCTGAACGCATTGTGTAAGAATTTCTCTCTCTTTCACTGTCTTTGTTTCATGGGTTTTTCAAAGTAATTTATTTTTATAATGGGGTTTAGCTGCTTTTCACTGCTGTGTTTATGCCGCTTTACACCCAATTGACACACTAACAGAGAGATATCAATACATAGGTTTTAAGATTATTACTAGTCAGATATATTCTTGTGCGGTGAATAGGGCGTGTTGAGTCCAGTTCTCTGAGCAAGGAGTAGGTCTTGTCTATTACATATTGTGTTTATGGAACGGTATCTGAGCTAATTTGAAACCCTTGTTTTATGTATCACCCCACCTCACCTTTCCCGTTAAGCAGCCATAGTGTGTTTTCTGCATGTGTGACTCTGTTCTGTTTTGTAATTCAGTTCAAGTGTAACGGTTTTTACATTCCCTCTATAAATGATACCTTATGAGAAGTGTCCTTTTCTGTGTGACTTATTTCACTTAGAATCGTCGTACCTAAATCCACTCATCATGCTGCTACTAGCCTTATGACATTGATTTCATGGCTGAGTGATATTCCACTGTACATATGGACCACAACTTCTTTATCCATTTTTCTCTTTCCTGGGATATTGAAGGTGGAATGAAGTGGAGGTCCTTGTCAACAGCGCAGCCCTAAACTTTGGGGTGCTTGTGTCTTGCTGATTTTTCATTTTCCCAATTTATAACCCCATGAGTGGAAGTGCCCTATGCTCTCTAAGCTTTGTTTTTTAGATGTTTCAGGACTCACTGTACGCTTCTCCAGAGTGGCTGTTGGCAATTTACATCCCGCCCATCAGCGTAGCAAGGCTCCCATTTCTCCATGGCCTGTCTTGCATTTCTGATTTTGACACTTTTTTCAGCATGGCCTTTTTAACCGATGGGAAGCGAGACATCTTTGTAGCGCTGATTTGCCTTTCCAGGTTGCTTGGTTGGCCAAAAAGGGCGTATGCGTTTTTTCCTGAATATATTCAGGAAAAAACGCATACGCCCTTTTTGGCCAAGGGCATCATTGTCAACGTTTTGCCGCTTTTCATGTGCTTTAAAGGCGATTCGAATCTACCTCCTGAAATCTGTTTCCTGCAATTCTGCCTTGATTTCAAATCCTCTTCTTTGCCTTCCCTCAATATATTTGTGGACGAGAGTTATCATTTATAAGTCTGCAGGTTTGTGAATTGCAGTGCCCTGAACCTCCATTTTACAACTCGCTTTTTAGGGAGCTGGCCGCAATAGCGCAGGATGGCTTCAGGCCCTGTTCTGGTTCCGGGTGGCAGGCTGAGCCTGTGGTTAATTCTTCTTCCTGATGGGAAAATAGAGTGACCTGTGCCTGTCCCAACACCAAGAGCTAGTCTCTCATTGGTTCCACGTCTTCCCGTTCATCCTCAGGACAAATTGCAACCTGTACGGAACAGGAGGTTAAAAGTGCTGATGCTCCAAGTAGGTAGATTGCTAGTAAAGCGGCTGGAATAGCGAACCCGGGCACAAGGAGATGAGAAATGAGGTGCGTTTTAGAAACCTTTCCGCATCACACGGTGTACCATCTTCTGGGTTTCTCATGCATGTTTTCGATGTAGGAAGATGACCTTGAACCTGGAGATTTGGGACCCATGCGATGGGTACCACGCAGTATTGCTTTAAAGGGTCTGCGTTTGCTCACCCAACCTCACCAAACCTCTCAGCCCCAAGAGTGTCCACCCTTATGTCTCATCCAGCTGTGGGTCTAGATATGGTCAATCCAGGTTGCATCACAGCCCCTGAACGCATTGTGTAAGAATTTCTATCTCTTTCACTGTCTTTGTTTCATGGGTTTTTCAAAGTAATTTATTTTTATAATGGGGTTTAGCTGCTTTTCACTGCTGTGTTTATGCCGCTTTTTACCCACTTGACACACTAACAGAGAGATATCAATACATAGGTTTTAAGATTATTACTAGTCAGATATATTCTTGTGCGGTGAATAGGGCATGTTGAGTCCAGTTCTCTGAGCAAGGAGTAGGTCTTGTCTATTACATATTGGGTTTATGGAACAGTATCTGAGCTAATTTGAAACCCTTGTTTTATGTATCACCCCACCTCACCTTTCCCGTTAAGCAGCCATAGTGTGTTTTCTGCATGTGTGACTCTGTTCTGTTTTGTAATTCAGTTCAAGTGTAACGGTTTTTACATTCCCTCTATAAGTGATACCTTATGAGAAGTGTCCTTTTCTGTGTGACTTATTTCACTTAGAGTCGTCGTACCTAAATCCACTCATCATGCTGCTACTAGCCTTATGACATTGATTTCACGGCTGAGTGATATTCCATTGTACATAAGGACCACAACTTCTTTATCCATTTTTCTCTTTCCTGGGATATTGAAGGTGGAATGAAGTGGAGGTCCTTGTCAACAGAGCAGCCCTAAACTTTGGGGTGCTTGTGTCTTGCTGATTTTTAATTTTCCCAATTTATACCCCCATGAGTGGAAGTGCCCTATGCTCTCTAAGCTTTGCTTTTTAGACGTTTCAGGACTCACCGTACACTTCTCCAGAGTGGCTGTTGACAATTTACATCCCGCCCATCAGTGTAGCAAGGCTCCCATTTCTCCATGGCCTGTCCTGCATTTCTGGTTTTGACACTTTTTTCAGCATGGCCTTTTTAACCCATGGGAAGCGAGACATCTTTGTAGCGCTGATTTGCCTTTCCAGGTTGCTTGGTTGGCCAAAAAGGGCGTATGCGTTTTTTCCTGAATATATTTAGGAAAAAACGCATACGCCCTTTTTGGCCAAGGGCATCATTGTCAACGTTTTGCCGCTTTTCATGTGCTTTAAAGGCGATTCGAATCTACCTCCTGAAATCTGTTTCCTGCAATTCTGCCTTGATTTCAAATCCTCTTCTTTGCCTTCCCTCAATATATTTGTGGACGAGAGTTATCATTTATAAGTCTGCAGGTTTGTGAATTGCAGTGCCCTGAACCTCCATTTTACAACTCGCTTTTTAGGGAGCTGGCCGCAAAAGCGCAGGATGGCTTCAGGCCCTGTTCTGGTTCCGGGGGGCAGGCTGAGCCTGTGGTTAAATCTTCTTCCTGATGGGAAAATAGAGTGACCTGTGCCTGTCCCAACACCAAGAGCTAGTCTCTCATTGGTTCCACGTCTTCCCGTTCATCCTCAGGACAAATTGCAACCTGTACGGAACAGGAGGTTAAAAGTGCTGATGCTCCAAGTAGGTAGATTGCTAGTAAAGCAGCTGGAATAGCGAACCCGGGCACAAGGAGATGAGAAATGAGGTGCGTTTTAGAAACCTTTCCACATCACACGGTGTACCATCTTCTGGGTTTCTCATGCATGTTTTCGATGTAGGAAGATGCCCTTGAACCTGGAGATTTGGGACCCATGCGATGGGTACCACGCAGTATTACTTTAAAGGGTCTGCGTTTGCTCACCCAACCTCACCAAACCTCTCAGCCCCAAGAGTGTCCACCCTTATGTCTCATCCAGCTGTGGGTCTAGATATGGTCAATCCAGGTTGCATCACAGCCCGTGAACGCATTGTGTAAGTATTTCTATCTCTTTCACTGTCTTTGTTTCATGGGTTTTTCAAAGTAATTTATTTTTATAATGGGGTTTAGCTGCTTTTCACTGCTGTGTTTATGCCGCTTTACACCCACTTGACACACTAACAGAGAGATATCAATACATAGGTTTTAAGATTATTACTAGTCAGATATATTCTTGTGCGGTGAATAGGGCGTGTTGAGTCCAGTTCTCTGAGCAAGCAGTAGGACTTGTCTATTACATATTGGTTTTATGGAACGGTATCTGAGCTAATTTGAAACCCTTGTTTTATGTATCACCCCACCTCACGTTTCCCGTTAAGCAGCCATAGTGTGTTTTCTGCATGTGTGACTCTGTTGTGTTTTGTAATTCTGTTCAAGTGTAACGGTTTTTACATTCCCTCTATCAGTGATACCTTATGAGAAGTGTCCTTTTCTGTGTGACTTATTTCACTTAGAATCGTCGTACCTAAATCCACTCATCATGCTGCTACTAGCCTTATGACATTGATTTCATGGCTGAGTGATATTCCATTGTACATAAGGACCACAACTTCTTTATCCATTTTTCTCTTTCCTGGGATATTGAAGGTGGAATGAAGTGGAGGTCCTTGTCAACAGAGCAGCCCTAAACTTTGGGGTGCTTGTGTCTTGCTGATTTTTCATTTTCCCAATTTATACCCCCATGAGTGGAAGTGCCCTATGCTCTCTAAGCTGTGTTTTTCAGATGTTTCAGGACTCACCGGACACTTCTCCAGAGTGGCTCTTGGCAATTTACATCCCGCCCATCAGTGTAGCAAGGCTCCCATTTCTCCATGGCCTGTCCTGCATTTCTGGTTTTGACACTTTTTTCAGCATGGCCCTTTTGACCGATGGGAAGCGAGACATCTTTGTAGCGCTGATTTGCCTTTCCAGGTTGCTTGGTTGGCCAAAAAGGGCGTATGCGTTTTTTCCTGAATATATTCAGGAAAAAACGCATACGCCCTTTTTGGCCAAGGGCATCATTGTCAACGTTTTGCCGCTTTTCATGTGCTTTAAAGGCGATTCGAATCTACCTCCTGAAATCTGTTTCCTGCAATTCTGCCTTGATTTCAAATCCTCTTCTTTGCCTTCCCTCAATATATTTGTGGATGAGAGTTATCATTTATAAGTCTGCAGGTTTGTGAATTGCAGTGCCCTGAACCTCCATTTTACAACTCGCTTTTTAGGGAGCTGGCCGCAAAAGCGCAGGATGGCTTCAGGCCCTGTTCTGGTTCCGGGGGGCAGGCTGAGCCTGTGGTTAATTCTTCTTCCTGATGGGAAAATAGAGTGACCTGTGCCTGTCCCAACACCAAGAGCTAGTCTTTCATTGGTTCCACGTCTTCCCGTTCATCCTCAGGACAAATTGCAACCTGTACGGAACAGGAGGTTAAAGGTGCTGATGCTCCAAGTAGGGAGATTGCTAGTAAAGCGGCTGGAATGTCGAACCCGGGCACAAGGAGAAGAGAAATGAGGTGCGATTTAGAAACCTTTCCACATCACACGGTGTACCATCTTCTGGGTATCTCATGCATGTTTACGATGTAGGAAGATGACCTTGAACCTGGAGATTTGGGACCCATGCGATGGGTACCACGCAGTATTACTTTAAAGGGTCTGCGTTTGCTCACCCAACCTCACCAAACCTCTCAGCCGCAACAGTGTCCACCCTTATGTCTCATCCAGCTGTGGGTCTAGATATGGTCAATCCAGGTTGCATCACAGCCCCTGAACGCATTGTGTAAGAATTTCTCTCTCTTTCACTGTCTTTGTTTCATGGGTTTTTCAAAGTAATTTATTTTTATAATGGGGTTTAGCTGCTTTTCACTGCTGTGTTTATGCCGCTTTTTACCCACTTGACACACTAACAGAGAGATATCAATACATAGGTTTTAAGATTATTACTAGTCAGATATATTCTTGTGCGGTGAATAGGGCGTGTTGAGTCCAGTTCTCTGAGCAAGGAGTAGGTCTTGTCTATTACATATTGGGATTATGGAACGGTATCTGAGCTAATTTGAAACCCTTGTTTTATGTATCACCCCACCTCACCTTTCCCGTTAAGCAGCCATAGTGTGTTTTCTGCATGTGTGACTCTGTTCTGTTTTGTAATTCAGTTCAAGTGTAACGGTTTTTACATTCCCTCTATAAGTGATACCTTATGAGAAGTGTCCTTTTCTGTGTGACTTATTTCACTTAGAATCGTCGTACCTAAATCCACTCATCATGCTGCTACTAGCCTTATGACATTGATTTCATGGCTGAGTGATATTCCATTGTACATATGGACCACAACTTCTTTATCCATTTTTCTCTTTCCTGGGATATTGAAGGTGGAATGAAGTGGAGGTCCTTGTCAACAGAGCAGCCCTAAACTTTGGGGTGCTTGTGTCTTGCTGATTTTTAATTTTCCCAATTTATAACCCCATGAGTGGAAGTGCCCTATGCTCTCTAAGCTTTGTTTTTTAGATGTTTCAGGACTCACCGTATGCTTCTCCAGAGTGGCTGTTGGCAATTTACATCCCGCCTATCAGCGTAGCAAGGCTCCCATTTCTCCATGGCCTGTCCTGCATTTCTGATTTTGACACTTTTTTCAGCATGGCCTTTTTAACCGATGGGAAGCGAGACATCTTTGTAGCGCTGATTTGCCTTTCCAGGTTGCTTGGTTGGCCAAAAAGGGCGTATGCGTTTTTTCCTGAATATATTCAGGAAAAAACGCATACGCCCTTTTTGGCCAAGGGCATCATTGTCAACGTTTTGCCGCTTTTCATGTGCTTTAAAGGCGATTCGAATCTACCTCCTGAAATCTGTTTCCTGCAATTCTGCCTTGATTTCAAATCCTCTTCTTTGCCTTCCCTCAATATATTTGTGGACGAGAGTTATCATTTATAAGTCTGCAGGTTTGTGAATTGCAGTGCCCTGAACCTCCATTTTACAACTCGCTTTTTAGGGAGCTGGCCGCAATAGCGCAGGATGGCTTCAGGCCCTGTTCTGGTTCCGGGTGGCAGGCTGAGCCTGTGGTTAATTCTTCTTCCTGATGGGAAAATAGAGTGGCCTGTGCCTGTCCCAACACCAAGAGCTAGTCTCTCATTGGTTCCACGTCTTCCCGTTCATCCTCAGGACAAATTGCAACCTGTACGGGACAGGAGGTTAAAGGTGCTGATGCTCCAAGTAGGTAGATTGCTAGTAAAGTGGCTGGAATGGCGAACCCGGGCACAGGCAGATGAGAAATGAGGTGCGTTTTAGAAACCTTTCCCCATCACACGGTGTACCATCTTCTGGGTATCTCATGCATGTTTACGATGTAGGAAGATGACCTTGAACCTGGAGATTTGGGACCCATGCGATGGGTACCACGCAGTATTACTTTAAAGGGTCTGCGTTTGCTCACCCAACCTCACTAAACCTCTTAGCCGCAACAGTGTCCACCCTTATGTCTCATCCAGCTGTGGGTCTAGATATGGTCAATCCAGGTTGCATCACAGCCCCTGAACGCATTGTGTAAGAATTTCTCTCTCTTTCACTGTCTTTGTTTCATGGGTTTTTCAAACTAATTTATTTTTATAATGGGGTTTAGCTGCTTTTCACTGCTGTGTTTATGCCGCTTTACACCCACTTGACACACTAACAGAGAGATATCAATACATAGCTTTTAAGATTATTACTAGTCAGATATATTCTTGTGCGGTGAATAGGGCGTGTTGAGTCCAGTTCTCTGAGCAAGGAGTAGGTCTTGTCTATTACATATTGGGTTTATGGAACGGTATCTGAGCTAATTTGAAACCCTTGTTTTATGTATCACCCCACCTCACCTTTCCCGTTAAGCAGCCATAGTGTGTTTTCTGCATGTGTGACTCTCTTCTGTTTTGTAATTCAGTTCAAGTGTAACGGTTTTTACATTCCCTCTATAAGTGATACCTTATGAGAAGAGTCCTTTTCTGTGTGACTTATTTCACTTAGAGTCGTCGTACCTAAATCCACTCATCATGCTGCTACTAGCCTTATGACATTGATTTCATGGCTTAGTGATATTCCATTGTACATAAGGACCACAACTTCTTTATCCATTTTTCTCTTTCCTGGGATATTGAAGGTGGAATGAAGTGGAGGTCCTTGTCAACAGAGCAGCCCTAAACTTTGGGGTGCTTGTGTCTTGCTGATTTTTCATTTTCCCAATTTATACCCCCATGAGTGGAAGTGCCCTATGCTCTCTAAGCTGTGTTTTTCAGATGTTTCAGGACTCACCGGACACTTCTCCAGAGTGGCTCTTGGCAATTTACATCCCGCCCATCAGTGTAGCAAGGCTCCCATTTCTCCATGGCCTGTCCTGCATTTCTGGTTTTGACACTTTTTTCAGCATGGCCCTTTTGACCGATGGGAAGCGAGACATCTTTGTAGCGCTGATTTGCCTTTCCAGGTTGCTTGGTTGGCCAAAAAGGGCGTATGCGTTTTTTCCTGAATATATTCAGGAAAAAACGCATACGCCCTTTTTGGCCAAGGGCATCATTGTCAACGTTTTGCCGCTTTTCATGTGCTTTAAAGGCGATTCGAATCTACCTCCTGAAATCTGTTTCCTGCAATTCTGCCTTGATTTCAAATCCTCTTCTTTGCCTTCCCTCAATATATTTGTGGATGAGAGTTATCATTTATAAGTCTGCAGGTTTGTGAATTGCAGTGCCCTGAACCTCCATTTTACAACTCGCTTTTTAGGGAGCTGGCCGCAAAAGCGCAGGATGGCTTCAGGCCCTGTTCTGGTTCCGGGGGGCAGGCTGAGCCTGTGGTTAATTCTTCTTCCTGATGGGAAAATAGAGTGACCTGTGCCTGTCCCAACACCAAGAGCTAGTCTTTCATTGGTTCCACGTCTTCCCGTTCATCCTCAGGACAAATTGCAACCTGTACGGAACAGGAGGTTAAAGGTGCTGATGCTCCAAGTAGGGAGATTGCTTGTAAAGCGGCTGGAATGTCGAACCCGGGCACAAGGAGAAGAGAAATGAGGTGCGATTTAGAAACCTTTCCACATCACACGGTGTACCATCTTCTGGGTATCTCATGCATGTTTACGATGTAGGAAGATGACCTTGAACCTGGAGATTTGGGACCCATGCGATGGGTACCACGCAGTATTACTTTAAAGGGTCTGCGTTTGCTCACCCAACCTCACCAAACCTCTCAGCCGCAACAGTGTCCACCCTTATGTCTCATCCAGCTGTGGGTCTAGATATGGTCAATCCAGGTTGCATCACAGCCCCTGAACGCATTGTGTAAGA
This sequence comes from Balaenoptera borealis, assembly GCF_965194805.1. Lineage (NCBI taxonomy): Eukaryota > Metazoa > Chordata > Mammalia > Artiodactyla > Balaenopteridae > Balaenoptera > Balaenoptera borealis. Next base: position 1,093,335 of record NW_028123961.1, read on the forward strand.
ATTTCTCTCTCTTTCACTGTCTTTGTTTCATGGGTTTTTCAAAGTAATTTATTTTTATAATGGGGTTTAGCTGCTTTTCACTGCTGTGTTTATGCCGCTTTTTACCCACTTGACACACTAACAGAGAGATATCAATACATAGGTTTTAAGATTATTACTAGTCAGATATATTCTTGTGCGGTGAATAGGGCGTGTTGAGTCCAGTTCTCTGAGCAAGGAGTAGGTCTTGTCTATTACATATTGGGATTATGGAACGGTATCTGAGCTAATTTGAAACCCTTGTTTTATGTATCACCCCACCTCACCTTTCCCGTTAAGCAGCCATAGTGTGTTTTCTGCATGTGTGACTCTGTTCTGTTTTGTAATTCAGTTCAAGTGTAACGGTTTTTACATTCCCTCTATAAGTGATACCTTATGAGAAGTGTCCTTTTCTGTGTGACTTATTTCACTTAGAATCGTCGTACCTAAATCCACTCATCATGCTGCTACTAGCCTTATGACATTGATTTCATGGCTGAGTGATATTCCATTGTACATATGGACCACAACTTCTTTATCCATTTTTCTCTTTCCTGGGATATTGAAGGTGGAATGAAGTGGAGGTCCTTGTCAACAGAGCAGCCCTAAACTTTGGGGTGCTTGTGTCTTGCTGATTTTTAATTTTCCCAATTTATAACCCCATGAGTGGAAGTGCCCTATGCTCTCTAAGCTTTGTTTTTTAGATGTTTCAGGACTCACCGTATGCTTCTCCAGAGTGGCTGTTGGCAATTTACATCCCGCCTATCAGCGTAGCAAGGCTCCCATTTCTCCATGGCCTGTCCTGCATTTCTGATTTTGACACTTTTTTCAGCATGGCCTTTTTAACCGATGGGAAGCGAGACATCTTTGTAGCGCTGATTTGCCTTTCCAGGTTGCTTGGTTGGCCAAAAAGGGCGTATGCGTTTTTTCCTGAATATATTCAGGAAAAAACGCATACGCCCTTTTTGGCCAAGGGCATCATTGTCAACGTTTTGCCGCTTTTCATGTGCTTTAAAGGCGATTCGAATCTACCTCCTGAAATCTGTTTCCTGCAATTCTGCCTTGATTTCAAATCCTCTTCTTTGCCTTCCCTCAATATATTTGTGGACGAGAGTTATCATTTATAAGTCTGCAGGTTTGTGAATTGCAGTGCCCTGAACCTCCATTTTACAACTCGCTTTTTAGGGAGCTGGCCGCAATAGCGCAGGATGGCTTCAGGCCCTGTTCTGGTTCCGGGTGGCAGGCTGAGCCTGTGGTTAATTCTTCTTCCTGATGGGAAAATAGAGTGGCCTGTGCCTGTCCCAACACCAAGAGCTAGTCTCTCATTGGTTCCACGTCTTCCCGTTCATCCTCAGGACAAATTGCAACCTGTACGGGACAGGAGGTTAAAGGTGCTGATGCTCCAAGTAGGTAGATTGCTAGTAAAGTGGCTGGAATGGCGAACCCGGGCACAGGCAGATGAGAAATGAGGTGCGTTTTAGAAACCTTTCCCCATCACACGGTGTACCATCTTCTGGGTATCTCATGCATGTTTACGATGTAGGAAGATGACCTTGAACCTGGAGATTTGGGACCCATGCGATGGGTACCACGCAGTATTACTTTAAAGGGTCTGCGTTTGCTCACCCAACCTCACTAAACCTCTCAGCCGCAACAGTGTCCACCCTTATGTCTCATCCAGCTGTGGGTCTAGATATGGTCAATCCAGGTTGCATCACAGCCCCTGAACGCATTGTGTAAGAATTTCTCTCTCTTTCACTGTCTTTGTTTCATGGGTTTTTCAAACTAATTTATTTTTATAATGGGGTTTAGCTGCTTTTCACTGCTGTGTTTATGCCGCTTTACACCCACTTGACACACTAACAGAGAGATATCAATACATAGCTTTTAAGATTATTACTAGTCAGATATATTCTTGTGCGGTGAATAGGGCGTGTTGAGTCCAGTTCTCTGAGCAAGGAGTAGGTCTTGTCTATTACATATTGGGTTTATGGAACGGTATCTGAGCTAATTTGAAACCCTTGTTTTATGTATCACCCCACCTCACCTTTCCCGTTAAGCAGCCATAGTGTGTTTTCTGCATGTGTGACTCTCTTCTGTTTTGTAATTCAGTTCAAGTGTAACGGTTTTTACATTCCCTCTATAAGTGATACCTTATGAGAAGAGTCCTTTTCTGTGTGACTTATTTCACTTAGAGTCGTCGTACCTAAATCCACTCATCATGCTGCTACTAGCCTTATGACATTGATTTCATGGCTTAGTGATATTCCATTGTACATAAGGACCACAACTTCTTTATCCATTTTTCTCTTTCCTGGGATATTGAAGGTGGAATGAAGTGGAGGTCCTGGTCAACAGAGCAGCCCTCAACTTTGGGGTGCTTGTGTCTTGCTGATTTTTAATTTTCCCAATTTATACCCCCATGAGTGGAAGTGCCCTATGCTCTCTAAGCTTTGCTTTTTAGACGTTTCAGGACTCACCGTACACTTCTCCAGAGTGGCTGTTGACAATTTACATCCCGCCCATCAGTGTAGCAAGGCTCCCATTTCTCCATGGCCTGTCCTGCATTTCTGGTTTTGACACTTTTTTCAGCATGGCCCTTTTGACCGATGGGAAGCGAGACATCTTTGTAGCGCTGATTTGCCTTTCCAGGTTGCTTGGTTGGCCAAAAAGGGCGTATGCGTTTTTTCCTGAATATATTCAGGAAAAAACGCATACGCCCTTTTTGGCCAAGGGCATCATTGTCAACGTTTTGCCGCTTTTCATGTGCTTTAAAGGCGATTCGAATCTACCTCCTGAAATCTGTTTCCTGCAATTCTGCCTTGATTTCAAATCCTCTTCTTTGCCTTCCCTCAATATATTTGTGGATGAGAGTTATCATTTATAAGTCTGCAGGTTTGTGAATTGCAGTGCCCTGAACCTCCATTTTACAACTCGCTTTTTAGGGAGCTGGCCGCAAAAGCGCAGGATGGCTTCAGGCCCTGTTCTGGTTCCGGGGGGCAGGCTGAGCCTGTGGTTAATTCTTCTTCCTGATGGGAAAATAGAGTGACCTGTGCCTGTCCCAACACCAAGAGCTAGTCTTTCATTGGTTCCACGTCTTCCCGTTCATCCTCAGGACAAATTGCAACCTGTACGGAACAGGAGGTTAAAGGTGCTGATGCTCCAAGTAGGGAGATTGCTAGTAAAGCGGCTGGAATGTCGAACCCGGGCACAAGGAGAAGAGAAATGAGGTGCGTTTTAGAAACCTTTCCACATCATACGGTGTACCATCTTCTGGGTATCTCATGCATGTTTACGATGTAGGAAGATGACCTTGAACCTGGAGATTTGGGACCCATGCGATGGGTACCACGCAGTATTACTTTAAAGGGTCTGCGTTTGCTCACCCAACCTCACCAAACCTCTCAGCCGCAACAGTGTCCACCCTTATGTCTCATCCAGCTGTGGGTCTAGATATGGTCAATCCAGGTTGCATCACAGCCCCTGAACGCATTGTGTAAGAATTTCTCTCTCTTTCACTGTCTTTGTTTCATGGGTTTTTCAAAGTAATTTATTTTTATAATGGGGTTTAGCTGCTTTTCACTGCTGTGTTTATGCCGCTTTTTACCCACTTGACACACTAACAGAGAGATATCAATACATAGGTTTTAAGATTATTACTAGTCAGATATATTCTTGTGCAGTGAATAGGGCGTGTTGAGTCCAGTTCTCTGAGCAAGGAGTAGGTCTTGTCTATTACATATTGGGATTATGGAACGGTATCTGAGCTAATTTGAAACCCTTGTTTTATGTATCACCCCACCTCACCTTTCCCGTTAAGCAGCCATAGTGTGTTTTCTGCATGTGTGACTCTGTTCTGTTTTGTAATTCAGTTCAAGTGTAACGGTTTTTACATTCCCTCTATAAGTGATACCTTATGAGAAGTGTCCTTTTCTGTGTGACTTATTTCACTTAGAATCGTCGTACCTAAATCCACTCATCATGCTGCTACTAGCCTTATGACATTGATTTCATGGCTGAGTGATATTCCATTGTACATATGGACCACAACTTCTTTATCCATTTTTCTCTTTCCTGGGATATTGAAGGTGGAATGAAGTGGAGGTCCTTGTCAACAGAGCAGCCCTCAACTTTGGGGTGCTTGTGTCTTGCTGATTTTTAATTTTCCCAATTTATAACCCCATGAGTGGAAGTGCCCTATGCTCTCTAAGCTTTGTTTTTTAGATGTTTCAGGACTCACCGTATGCTTCTCCAGAGTGGCTGTTGGCAATTTACATCCCGCCTATCAGCGTAGCAAGGCTCCCATTTCTCCATGGCCTGTCCTGCATTTCTGATTTTGACACTTTTTTCAGCATGGCCTTTTTAACCGATGGGAAGCGAGACATCTTTGTAGCGCTGATTTGCCTTTCCAGGTTGCTTGGTTGGCCAAAAAGGGCGTATGCGTTTTTTCCTGAATATATTCAGGAAAAAACGCATACGCCCTTTTTGGCCAAGGGCATCATTGTCAACGTTTTGCCGCTTTTCATGTGCTTTAAAGGCGATTCGAATCTACCTCCTGAAATCTGTTTCCTGCAATTCTGCCTTGATTTCAAATCCTCTTCTTTGCCTTCCCTCAATATATTGGTGGACGAGAGTTATCATTTATAAGTCTGCAGGTTTGTGAATTGCAGTGCCCTGAACCTCCATTTTACAACTCGCTTTTTAGGGAGCTGGCCGCAATAGCGCAGGATGGCTTCAGGCCCTGTTCTGGTTCCGGGTGGCAGGCTGAGCCTGTGGTTAATTCTTCTTCCTGATGGGAAAATAGAGTGGCCTGTGCCTGTCCCAACACCAAGAGCTAGTCTCTCATTGGTTCCACGTCTTCCCGTTCATCCTCAGGACAAATTGCAACCTGTACGGGACAGGAGGTTAAAGGTGCTGATGCTCCAAGTAGGTAGATTGCTAGTAAAGTGGCTGGAATGGCGAACCCGGGCACAGGCAGATGAGAAATGAGGTGCGTTTTAGAAACCTTTCCCCATCACACGGTGTACCATCTTCTGGGTATCTCATGCATGTTTACGATGTAGGAAGATGACCTTGAACCTGGAGATTTGGGACCCATGCGATGGGTACCACGCAGTATTACTTTAAAGGGTCTGCGTTTGCTCACCCAACCTCACTAAACCTCTCAGCCGCAACAGTGTCCACCCTTATGTCTCATCCAGCTGTGGGTCTAGATATGGTCAATCCAGGTTGCATCACAGCCCCTGAACGCATTGTGTAAGAATTTCTCTCTCTTTCACTGTCTTTGTTTCATGGGTTTTTCAAACTAATTTATTTTTATAATGGGGTTTAGCTGCTTTTCACTGCTGTGTTTATGCCGCTTTACACCCACTTGACACACTAACAGAGAGATATCAATACATAGCTTTTAAGATTATTACTAGTCAGATATATTCTTGTGCGGTGAATAGGGCGTGTTGAGTCCAGTTCTCTGAGCAAGGAGTAGGTCTTGTCTATTACATATTGGGTTTATGGAACGGTATCTGAGCTAATTTGAAACCCTTGTTTTATGTATCACCCCACCTCACCTTTCCCGTTAAGCAGCCATAGTGTGTTTTCTGCATGTGTGACTCTCTTCTGTTTTGTAATTCAGTTCAAGTGTAACGGTTTTTACATTCCCTCTATAAGTGATACCTTATGAGAAGAGTCCTTTTCTGTGTGACTTATTTCACTTAGAGTCGTCGTACCTAAATCCACTCATCATGCTGCTACTAGCCTTATGACATTGATTTCATGGCTTAGTGATATTCCATTGTACATAAGGACCACAACTTCTTTATCCATTTTTCTCTTTCCTGGGATATTGAAGGTGGAATGAAGTGGAGGTCCTTGTCAACAGAGCAGCCCTCAACTTTGGGGTGCTTGTGTCTTGCTGATTTTTAATTTTCCCAATTTATACCCCCATGAGTGGAAGTGCCCTATGCTCTCTAAGCTTTGCTTTTTAGACGTTTCAGGACTCACCGTACACTTCTCCAGAGTGGCTGTTGACAATTTACATCCCGCCCATCAGTGTAGCAAGGCTCCCATTTCTCCATGGCCTGTCCTGCATTTCTGGTTTTGACACTTTTTTCAGCATGGCCCTTTTGACCGATGGGAAGCGAGACATCTTTGTAGCGCTGATTTGCCTTTCCAGGTTGCTTGGTTGGCCAAAAAGGGCGTATGCGTTTTTTCCTGAATATATTCAGGAAAAAACGCATACGCCCTTTTTGGCCAAGGGCATCATTGTCAACGTTTTGCCGCTTTTCATGTGCTTTAAAGGCGATTCGAATCTACCTCCTGAAATCTGTTTCCTGCAATTCTGCCTTGATTTCAAATCCTCTTCTTTGCCTTCCCTCAATATATTTGTGGACGAGAGTTATCATTTATAAGTCTGCAGGTTTGTGAATTGCAGTGCCCTGAACCTCCATTTTACAACTCGCTTTTTAGGGAGCTGGCCGCAATAGCGCAGGATGGCTTCAGGCCCTGTTCTGGTTCCGGGTGGCAGGCTGAGCCTGTGGTTAATTCTTCTTCCTGATGGGAAAATAGAGTGGCCTGTGCCTGTCCCAACACCAAGAGCTAGTCTCTCATTGGTTCCACGTCTTCCCGTTCATCCTCAGGACAAATTGCAACCTGTACGGGACAGGAGGTTAAAGGTGCTGATGCTCCAAGTAGGTAGATTGCTAGTAAAGTGGCTGGAATGGCGAACCCGGGCACAGGCAGATGAGAAATGAGGTGCGTTTTAGAAACCTTTCCCCATCACACGGTGTACCATCTTCTGGGTATCTCATGCATGTTTACGATGTAGGAAGATGACCTTGAACCTGGAGATTTGGGACCCATGCGATGGGTACCACGCAGTATTACTTTAAAGGGTCTGCGTTTGCTCACCCAACCTCACTAAACCTCTCAGCCGCAACAGTGTCCACCCTTATGTCTCATCCAGCTGTGGGTCTAGATATGGTCAATCCAGGTTGCATCACAGCCCCTGAACGCATTGTGTAAGAATTTCTCTCTCTTTCACTGTCTTTGTTTCATGGGTTTTTCAAAGTAATTTATTTTTATAATGGGGTTTAGCTGCTTTTCACTGCTGTGTTTATGCCGCTTTACACCCACTTGACACACTAACAGAGAGATATCAATACATAGCTTTTAAGATTATTACTAGTCAGATATATTCTTGTGCGGTGAATAGGGCGTGTTGAGTCCAGTTCTCTGAGCAAGGAGTAGGTCTTGTCTATTACATATTGGGTTTATGGAACGGTATCTGAGCTAATTTGAAACCCTTGTTTTATGTATCACCCCACCTCACCTTTCCCGTTAAGCAGCCATAGTGTGTTTTCTGCATGTGTGACTCTCTTCTGTTTTGTAATTCAGTTCAAGTGTAACGGTTTTTACATTCCCTCTATAAGTGATACCTTATGAGAAGAGTCCTTTTCTGTGTGACTTATTTCACTTAGAGTCGTCGTACCTAAATCCACTCATCATGCTGCTACTAGCCTTATGACATTGATTTCATGGCTTAGTGATATTCCATTGTACATAAGGACCACAACTTCTTTATCCATTTTTCTCTTTCCTGGGATATTGAAGGTGGAATGAAGTGGAGGTCCTTGTCAACAGAGCAGCCCTCAACTTTGGGGTGCTTGTGTCTTGCTGATTTTTAATTTTCCCAATTTATACCCCCATGAGTGGAAGTGCCCTATGCTCTCTAAGCTTTGCTTTTTAGACGTTTCAGGACTCACCGTACACTTCTCCAGAGTGGCTGTTGACAATTTACATCCCGCCCATCAGTGTAGCAAGGCTCCCATTTCTCCATGGCCTGTCCTGCATTTCTGGTTTTGACACTTTTTTCAGCATGGCCCTTTTGACCGATGGGAAGCGAGACATCTTTGTAGCGCTGATTTGCCTTTCCAGGTTGCTTGGTTGGCCAAAAAGGGCGTATGCGTTTTTTCCTGAATATATTCAGGAAAAAACGCATACGCCCTTTTTGGCCAAGGGCATCATTGTCAACGTTTTGCCGCTTTTCATGTGCTTTAAAGGCGATTCGAATCTACCTCCTGAAATCTGTTTCCTGCAATTCTGCCTTGATTTCAAATCCTCTTCTTTGCCTTCCCTCAATATATTTGTGGATGAGAGTTATCATTTATAAGTCTGCAGGTTTGTGAATTGCAGTGCCCTGAACCTCCATTTTACAACTCGCTTTTTAGGGAGCTGGCCGCAAAAGCGCAGGATGGCTTCAGGCCCTGTTCTGGTTCCGGGGGGCAGGCTGAGCCTGTGGTTAATTCTTCTTCCTGATGGGAAAATAGAGTGACCTGTGCCTGTCCCAACACCAAGAGCTAGTCTTTCATTGGTTCCACGTCTTCCCGTTCATCCTCAGGACAAATTGCAACCTGTACGGAACAGGAGGTTAAAGGTGCTGATGCTCCAAGTAGGGAGATTGCTAGTAAAGCGGCTGGAATGTCGAACCCGGGCACAAGGAGAAGAGAAATGAGGTGCGTTTTAGAAACCTTTCCACATCATACGGTGTACCATCTTCTGGGTATCTCATGCATGTTTACGATGTAGGAAGATGACCTTGAACCTGGAGATTTGGGACCCATGCGATGGGTACCACGCAGTATTACTTTAAAGGGTCTGCGTTTGCTCACCCAACCTCACCAAACCTCTCAGCCGCAACAGTGTCCACCCTTATGTCTCATCCAGCTGTGGGTCTAGATATGGTCAATCCAGGTTGCATCACAGCCCCTGAACGCATTGTGTAAGAATTTCTCTCTCTTTCACTGTCTTTGTTTCATGGGTTTTTCAAAGTAATTTATTTTTATAATGGGGTTTAGCTGCTTTTCACTGCTGTGTTTATGCCGCTTTTTACCCACTTGACACACTAACAGAGAGATATCAATACATAGGTTTTAAGATTATTACTAGTCAGATATATTCTTGTGCAGTGAATAGGGCGTGTTGAGTCCAGTTCTCTGAGCAAGGAGTAGGTCTTGTCTATTACATATTGGGATTATGGAACGGTATCTGAGCTAATTTGAAACCCTTGTTTTATGTATCACCCCACCTCACCTTTCCCGTTAAGCAGCCATAGTGTGTTTTCTGCATGTGTGACTCTGTTCTGTTTTGTAATTCAGTTCAAGTGTAACGGTTTTTACATTCCCTCTATAAGTGATACCTTATGAGAAGTGTCCTTTTCTGTGTGACTTATTTCACTTAGAATCGTCGTACCTAAATCCACTCATCATGCTGCTACTAGCCTTATGACATTGATTTCATGGCTGAGTGATATTCCATTGTACATATGGACCACAACTTCTTTATCCATTTTTCTCTTTCCTGGGATATTGAAGGTGGAATGAAGTGGAGGTCCTTGTCAACAGAGCAGCCCTAAACTTTGGGGTGCTTGTGTCTTGCTGATTTTTAATTTTCCCAATTTATAACCCCATGAGTGGAAGTGCCCTATGCTCTCTAAGCTTTGTTTTTTAGATGTTTCAGGACTCACCGTATGCTTCTCCAGAGTGGCTGTTGGCAATTTACATCCCGCCTATCAGCGTAGCAAGGCTCCCATTTCTCCATGGCCTGTCCTGCATTTCTGATTTTGACACTTTTTTCAGCATGGCCTTTTTAACCGATGGGAAGCGAGACATCTTTGTAGCGCTGATTTGCCTTTCCAGGTTGCTTGGTTGGCCAAAAAGGGCGTATGCGTTTTTTCCTGAATATATTCAGGAAAAAACGCATACGCCCTTTTTGGCCAAGGGCATCATTGTCAACGTTTTGCCGCTTTTCATGTGCTTTAAAGGCGATTCGAATCTACCTCCTGAAATCTGTTTCCTGCAATTCTGCCTTGATTTCAAATCCTCTTCTTTGCCTTCCCTCAATATATTTGTGGACGAGAGTTATCATTTATAAGTCTGCAGGTTTGTGAATTGCAGTGCCCTGAACCTCCATTTTACAACTCGCTTTTTAGGGAGCTGGCCGCAATAGCGCAGGATGGCTTCAGGCCCTGTTCTGGTTCCGGGTGGCAGGCTGAGCCTGTGGTTAATTCTTCTTCCTGATGGGAAAATAGAGTGGCCTGTGCCTGTCCCAACACCAAGAGCTAGTCTCTCATTGGTTCCACGTCTTCCCGTTCATCCTCAGGACAAATTGCAACCTGTACGGGACAGGAGGTTAAAGGTGCTGATGCTCCAAGTAGGTAGATTGCTAGTAAAGTGGCTGGAATGGCGAACCCGGGCACAGGCAGATGAGAAATGAGGTGCGTTTTAGAAACCTTTCCCCATCACACGGTGTACCATCTTCTGGGTATCTCATGCATGTTTACGATGTAGGAAGATGACCTTGAACCTGGAGATTTGGGACCCATGCGATGGGTACCACGCAGTATTAATTTAAAGGGTCTGCGTTTGCTCACCCAACCTCACTAAACCTCTCAGCCGCAACAGTGTCCACCCTTATGTCTCATCCAGCTGTGGGTCTAGATATGGTCAATCCAGGTTGCATCACAGCCCCTGAACGCATTGTGTAAGAATTTCTCTCTCTTTCACTGTCTTTGTTTCATGGGTTTTTCAAAGTAATTTATTTTTATAATGGGGTTTAGCTGCTTTTCACTGCTGTGTTTATGCCGCTTTACACCCACTTGACACACTAACAGAGAGATATCAATACATAGCTTTTAAGATTATTACTAGTCAGATATATTCTTGTGCGGTGAATAGGGCGTGTTGAGTCCAGTTCTCTGAGCAAGGAGTAGGTCTTGTCTATTACATATTGGGTTTATGGAACGGTATCTGAGCTAATTTGAAACCCTTGTTTTATGTATCACCCCACCTCACCTTTCCCGTTAAGCAGCCATAGTGTGTTTTCTGCATGTGTGACTCTCTTCTGTTTTGTAATTCAGTTCAAGTGTAACGGTTTTTACATTCCCTCTATAAGTGATACCTTATGAGAAGAGTCCTTTTCTGTGTGACTTATTTCACTTAGAGTCGTCGTACCTAAATCCACTCATCATGCTGCTACTAGCCTTATGACATTGATTTCATGGCTTAGTGATATTCCATTGTACATAAGGACCACAACTTCTTTATCCATTTTTCTCTTTCCTGGGATATTGAAGGTGGAATGAAGTGGAGGTCCTTGTCAACAGAGCAGCCCTCAACTTTGGGGTGCTTGTGTCTTGCTGATTTTTAATTTTCCCAATTTATACCCCCATGAGTGGAAGTGCCCTATGCTCTCTAAGCTTTGCTTTTTAGACGTTTCAGGACTCACCGTACACTTCTCCAGAGTGGCTGTTGACAATTTACATCCCGCCCATCAGTGTAGCAAGGCTCCCATTTCTCCATGGCCTGTCCTGCATTTCTGGTTTTGACACTTTTTTCAGCATGGCCCTTTTGACCGATGGGAAGCGAGACATCTTTGTAGCGCTGATTTGCCTTTCCAGGTTGCTTGGTTGGCCAAAAAGGGCGTATGCGTTTTTTCCTGAATATATTCAGGAAAAAACGCATACGCCCTTTTTGGCCAAGGGCATCATTGTCAACGTTTTGCCGCTTTTCATGTGCTTTAAAGGCGATTCGAATCTACCTCCTGAAATCTGTTTCCTGCAATTCTGCCTTGATTTCAAATCCTCTTCTTTGCCTTCCCTCAATATATTTGTGGATGAGAGTTATCATTTATAAGTCTGCAGGTTTGTGAATTGCAGTGCCCTGAACCTCCATTTTACAACTCGCTTTTTAGGGAGCTGGCCGCAAAAGCGCAGGATGGCTTCAGGCCCTGTTCTGGTTCCGGGTGGCAGGCTGAGCCTGTGGTTAATTCTTCTTCCTGATGGGAAAATAGAGTGACCTGTGCCTGTCCCAACACCAAGAGCTAGTCTTTCATTGGTTCCACGTCTTCCCGTTCATCCTCAGTACAAATTGCAAACTGTACGGAACAGGAGGTTAAAGGTGCTGATGCTCCAAGGAGGGAGATTGCTAGTAAAGTGGCTGGAATGGCGAACCCGGGCACAAGCCGTTGAGAAATGAGGTGCGTTTTAGAAACCTTTCCCCATCACACGGTGTACCATCTTCTGGGTATCTCATGCATGTTTTCGATGTAGGAAGATGCCCTTGAACCTGGAGATTTGGGACCCATGCGATTGGTACCATGCAGTATTACTTTAAAGGGTCTGCGTTTGCTCACCCAACCTCACCAAACCTCTCAGCCGCAACAGTGTCCACCCTTATGTCTCATCCAGCTGTGGGTCTAGATATGGTCAATCCAGGTTGCATCACAGCCCCTGAACGCATTGTGTAAGAATTTCTCTCTCTTTCACTGTCTTTGTTTTATGGGTTTTTCAAAGTAATTTATTTTTATAATGGGGTTTAGCTGCTTTTCACTGCTGTGTTTATGCCGCTTTTTACCCACTTGACACACTAACAGAGAGATATCAATACATAGGTTTTAAGATTATTACTAGTCAGATATATTCTTGTGCGGTGAATAGGGCGTGTTGAGACCAGTTCTCTGAGCAAGGAGTAGGTCTTGTCTATTACATATTGGGTTTATGGAACGGTATCTGAGCTAATTTGAAACCCTTGTTTTATGTATCACCCCACCTCACCTTTCCCGTTAAGCAGCCATAGTGTGTTTTCTGCATGTGTGACTCTGTTCTGTTTTGTAATTCAGTTCAAGTGTAACGGTTTTTACATTCCCTCTATAAGTGATACCTTATGAGAAGTGTCCTTTTCTGTGTGACTTATTTCACTTAGAGTCGTCGTACCTAAATCCACTCATCATGCTGCTACTAGCCTTATGACATTGATTTCACGGCTGAGTGATATTCCATTGTACATAAGGACCACAACTTCTTTATCCATTTTTCTCTTTCCTGGGATATTGAAGGTGGAATGAAGTGGAGGTCCTTGTCAACAGAGCAGCCCTCAACTTTGGGGTGCTTGTGTCTTGCTGATTTTTAATTTTCCCAATTTATACCCCCATGAGTGGAAGTGCTCTATGCTCTCTAAGCTTTGCTTTTTAGACGTTTCAGGACTCACCGTACACTTCTCCAGAGTGGCTGTTGACAATTTACATCCCGCCCATCAGTGTAGCAAGGCTCCCATTTCTCCATGGCCTGTCCTGCATTTCTGGTTTTGACACTTTTTTCAGCATGGCCCTTTTGACCGATGGGAAGCGAGACATCTTTGTAGCGCTGATTTGCCTTTCCAGGTTGCTTGGTTGGCCAAAAAGGGCGTATGCGTTTTTTCCTGAATATATTCAGGAAAAAACGCATACGCCCTTTTTGGCCAAGGGCATCATTGTCAACGTTTTTCCGATTTTCATGTGCTTTAAAGGCGATTCGAATCTACCTCCTGAAATCTGTTTCCTGCAATTCTGCCTTGATTTCAAATCCTCTTCTTTGCCTTCCCTCAATATATTTTTGGATGAGAGTTATCATTTATAAGTCTGCAGGTTTGTGAATTGCAGTGCCCTGAACCTCCATTTTACAACTCGCTTTTTAGGGAGCTGGCCGCAAAAGCGCAGGATGGCTTCAGGCCCTGTTCTGGTTCCGGGGGGCAGGCTGAGCCTGTGGTTAATTCTTCTTCCTGATGGGAAAATAGAGTGACCTGTGCCTGTCCCAACAACAAGAGCTAGTCTTTCATGGGTTCCACGTCTTTCCGTTCATCCTCAGTACAAATTGCAACCTGTACGGAACAGGAGGTCAAAGGTGCTGATGCTCCAAGGAGGGAGATTGCTAGTAAAGTGGCTGGAATAGCGAACCCGGGCACAAGCAGATGAGAAATGAGGTGCGTTTTAGAAACCTTTCCCCATCACATGGTGTACCATCTTCTGGGTATCTCATGCATGTTTTCGATGTAGGAAGATGCCCTTGAACCTGGAGATTTGGGACCCATGCGATGGGTACCACGCAGTATTACTTGAAAGGGTCTGCGTTTGCTCACCCAACCTCACCAAACCTCTCAGCCGCAACTGTGTCCACCCTTATGTCTCATCCAGCTGTGGGTCTAGATATGGTCAATCCAGGTTGCATCACAGCCCCTGAACGCATTGTGTAAGAATTTCTCTCTCTTTCACTGTCTTTGTTTCATGGGTTTTTCAAAGTAATTTATTTTTATAATGGGGTTTAGCTGCTTTTCACTGCTGTGTTTATGCCGCTTTTTACCCACTTGACACACTAACAGAGAGATATCAATACATAGGTTTTAAGATTATTACTAGTCAGATATATTCTTGTGCGGTGAATAGGGCGTGTTGAGTCCAGTTCTCTGAGCAAGGAGTAGGTCTTGTCTATTACATATTGGGTTTATGGAACGGTATCTGAGCTAATTTGAAACCCTTGTTTTATGTATCACCCCACCTCACCTTTCCCGTTAAGCAGCCATAGTGTGTTTTCTGCATGTGTGACTCTGTTCTGTTTTGTAATTCAGTTCAAGTGTAACGGTTTTTACATTCCCTCTATAAGTGATACCTTATGAGAAGTGTCCTTTTCTGTGTGACTTATTTCACTTAGAGTCGTCGTACCTAAATCCACTCATCATGCTGCTACTAGCCTTATGACATTGATTTCACGGCTGAGTGATATTCCATTGTACATAAGGACCACAACTTCTTTATCCATTTTTCTCTTTCCTGGGATATTGAAGGTGGAATGAAGTGGAGGTCCTTGTCAACAGAGCAGCCCTAAACTTTGAGGTGCTTGTGTCTTGCTGATTTTTAATTTTCCCAATTTATACCCCCATGAGTGGAAGTGCCCTATGCTCTCTAAGCTTTGCTTTTTAGACGTTTCAGGACTCACCGTACACTTCTCCAGAGTGGCTGTTGACAATTTACATCCCGCCCATCAGTGTAGCAAGGCTCCCATTTCTCCATGGCCTGTCCTGCATTTCTGGTTTTGACACTTTTTTCAGCATGGCCCTTTTGACCGATGGGAAGCGAGACATCTTTGTAGCGCTGATTTGCCTTTCCAGGTTGCTTGGTTGGCCAAAAAGGGCGTATGCGTTTTTTCCTGAATATATTCAGGAAAAAACACATACGCCCTTTTTGGCCAAGGGCATCATTGTCAACGTTTTGCCGCTTTTCATGTGCTTTAAAGGCGATTCGAATCTACCTCCTGAAATCTGTTTCCTGCAATTCTGCCTTGATTTCAAATCCTCTTCTTTGCCTTCCCTCAATATATTTGTGGATGAGAGTTATCATTTATAAGTCTGCAGGTTTGTGAATTGCAGTGCCCTGAACCTCCATTTTACAACTCGCTTTTTAGGGAGCTGGCCGCAAAAGCGCAGGATGGCTTCAGGCCCTGTTCTGGTTCCGGGGGGCAGGCTGAGCCTGTGGTTAATTCTTCTTCCTGATGGGAAAATAGAGTGACCTGTGCCTGTCCCAACACCAAGAGCTAGTCTTTCATTGGTTCCACATCTTCCCGTTCATCCTCAGTACAAATTGCAACCTGTAAGGAACAGGAGGTTAAAGGTGCTGATGCTCCAAGGAGGGAGATTGCTAGTAAAGTGGCTGGAATGGCGAACCCGGGCACAAGCAGATGAGAAATGAGGTGCGTTTTAGAAACCTTTCCCCATCACACGGTGTACCATCTTCTGGGTATCTCATGCATGTTTTTGATGTAGGAAGATGCCCTTGAACCTGGAGATTTGGGACCCATGCGATGGGTACCACGCAGTATTACTTTAAAGGGTCTGCGTTTGCTCACCCAACCTCACCAAACCTCTCAGCCGCAACAGTGTCCACCCTTATGTCTCATCCAGCTGTGGGTCTAGATATGGTCAATCCAGGTTGCATCACAGCCCCTGAACGCATTGTGTAAGAATTTCTCTCTCTTTCACTGTCTTTGTTTCATGGGTTTTTCAAAGTAATTTATTTTTATAATGGGGTTTAGCTGCTTTTCACTGCTGTGTTTATGCCACTTTTTACCCACTTGACACACTAACAGAGAGATATCAATACATAGGTTTTAAGATTATTACTAGTCAGATATATTCTTGTGCGGTGAATAGGGCATGTTGAGTCCAGTTCTCTGAGCAAGGAGTAGGTCTTGTCTATTACATATTGGGTTTATGGAACGGTATCTGAGCTAATTTGAAACCCTTGTTTTATGTATCACCCCACCTCACCTTTCCCGTTAAGCAGCCATAGTGTGTTTTCTGCATGTGTGACTCTGTTCTGTTTTGTAATTCAGTTCAAGTGTAACGGTTTTTACATTCCCTCTATAAGTGATACCTTATGAGAAGTGTCCTTTTCTGTGTGACTTATTTCACTTAGAGTCGTCGTACCTAAATCCACTCATCATGCTGCTACTAGCCTTATGACATTGATTTCACGGCTGAGTGATATTCCATTGTACATAAGGACCACAACTTCTTTATCCATTTTTCTCTTTCCTGGGATATTGAAGGTGGAATGAAGTGGAGGTCCTTGTCAACAGAGCAGCCCTAAACTTTGGGGTGCTTGTGTCTTGCTGATTTTTAATTTTCCCGATTTATACCCCCATGAGTGGAAGTGCCCTATGCTCTCTAAGCTTTGCTTTTTAGACGTTTCAGGACTCACCGTACACTTCTCCAGAGTGGCTGTTGACAATTTACATCCCGCCCATCAGTGTAGCAAGGCTCCCATTTCTCCATGGCCTGTCCTGCATTTCTGGTTTTGACACTTTTTTCAGCATGGCCTTTTTAACCCATGGGAAGCGAGACATCTTTGTAGCGCTGATTTGCCTTTCCAGGTTGCTTGGTTGGCCAAAAAGGGCGTATGCGTTTTTTCCTGAATATATTCAGGAAAAAACGCATACGCCCTTTTTGGCCAAGGGCATCATTGTCAACGTTTTGCCGCTTTTCATGTGCTTTAAAGGCGATTCGAATCTACCTCCTGAAATCTGTTTCCTGCAATTCTGCCTTGATTTCAAATCCTCTTCTTTGCCTTCCCTCAATATATTTGTGGACGAGAGTTATCATTTATAAGTCTGCAGGTTTGTGAATTGCAGTGCCCTGAACCTCCATTTTACAACTCGCTTTTTAGGGAGCTGGCCGCAAAAGCGCAGGATGGCTTCAGGCCCTGTTCTGGTTCCGGGGGGCAGGCTGAGCCTGTGGTTAAATCTTCTTCCTGATGGGAAAATAGAGTGACCTGTGCCTGTCCCAACACCAAGAGCTAGTCTCTCATTGGTTCCACGTCTTCCCGTTCATCCTCAGGACAAATTGCAACCTGTACGGAACAGGAGGTTAAAGGTGCTGATGCTCCAAGTAGGGAGATTGCTAGTAAAGCGGCTGGAATAGCGAACCCGGGCACAAGGAGATGAGAAATGAGGTGCGTTTTAGAAACCTTTCCCCATCACACGGTGTACCATCTTCTGGGTATCTCATGCATGTTTTCGATGTAGGAAGATGACCTTGAACCTGGAGATTTGGGACCCATGTGATGGGTACCACGAAGTATTACTTTAAAGGGTCTGCGTTTGCTCACCCAACCTCACCAAACCTCTCAGCCGCAACAGTGTCCACCCTTATGTCTCATCCAGCTGTGGGTCTAGATATGGTCAATCCAGGTTGCATCACAGCCCCTGAACGCATTGTGTAAGAATTTCTCTCTCTTTCACTGTCTTTGTTTCATGGGTTTTTCAAAGTAATTTATTTTTATAATGGGGTTTAGCTGCTTTTCACTGCTGTGTTTATGCCGCTTTACACCCAATTGACACACTAACAGAGAGATATCAATACATAGGTTTTAAGATTATTACTAGTCAGATATATTCTTGTGCGGTGAATAGGGCGTGTTGAGTCCAGTTCTCTGAGCAAGGAGTAGGTCTTGTCTATTACATATTGTGTTTATGGAACGGTATCTGAGCTAATTTGAAACCCTTGTTTTATGTATCACCCCACCTCACCTTTCCCGTTAAGCAGCCATAGTGTGTTTTCTGCATGTGTGACTCTGTTCTGTTTTGTAATTCAGTTCAAGTGTAACGGTTTTTACATTCCCTCTATAAGTGATACCTTATGAGAAGTGTCCTTTTCTGTGTGACTTATTTCACTTAGAATCGTCGTACCTAAATCCACTCATCATGCTGCTACTAGCCTTATGACATTGATTTCATGGCTGAGTGATATTCCACTGTACATATGGACCACAACTTCTTTATCCATTTTTCTCTTTCCTGGGATATTGAAGGTGGAATGAAGTGGAGGTCCTTGTCAACAGCGCAGCCCTAAACTTTGGGGTGCTTGTGTCTTGCTGATTTTTCATTTTCCCAATTTATAACCCCATGAGTGGAAGTGCCCTATGCGCTCTAAGCTTTGTTTTTTAGATGTTTCAGGACTCACTGTACGCTTCTCCAGAGTGGCTGTTGGCAATTTACATCCCGCCCATCAGCGTAGCAAGGCTCCCATTTCTCCATGGCCTGTCTTGCATTTCTGATTTTGACACTTTTTTCAGCATGGCCTTTTTAACCGATGGGAAGCGAGACATCTTTGTAGCGCTGATTTGCCTTTCCAGGTTGCTTGGTTGGCCAAAAAGGGCGTATGCGTTTTTTCCTGAATATATTCAGGAAAAAACGCATACGCCCTTTTTGGCCAAGGGCATCATTGTCAACGTTTTGCCGCTTTTCATGTGCTTTAAAGGCGATTCGAATCTACCTCCTGAAATCTGTTTCCTGCAATTCTGCCTTGATTTCAAATCCTCTTCTTTGCCTTCCCTCAATATATTTGTGGACGAGAGTTATCATTTATAAGTCTGCAGGTTTGTGAATTGCAGTGCCCTGAACCTCCATTTTACAACTCACTTTTTAGGGAGCTGGCCGCAATAGCGCAGGATGGCTTCAGGCCCTGTTCTGGTTCCGGGTGGCAGGCTGAGCCTGTGGTTAATTCTTCTTCCTGATGGGAAAATAGAGTGACCTGTGCCTGTCCCAACACCAAGAGCTAGTCTCTCATTGGTTCCACGTCTTCCCGTTCATCCTCAGGACAAATTGCAACCTGTACGGAACAGGAGGTTAAAAGTGCTGATGCTCCAAGTAGGTAGATTGCTAGTAAAGCGGCTGGAATAGCGAACCCGGGCACAAGGAGATGAGAAATGAGGTGCGTTTTAGAAACCTTTCCACATCACACGGTGTACCATCTTCTGGGTTTCTCATGCATGTTTTCGATGTAGGAAGATGACCTTGAACCTGGAGATTTGGGACCCATGCGATGGGTACCACGCAGTATTGCTTTAAAGGGTCTGCGTTTGCTCACCCAACCGCACCAAACCTCTCAGCCCCAAGAGTGTCCACCCTTATGTCTCATCCAGCTGTGGGTCTAGATATGGTCAATCCAGGTTGCATCACAGCCCCTGAACGCATTGTGTAAGTATTTCTATCTCTTTCACTGTCTTTGTTTCATGGGTTTTTCAAAGTAATTTATTTTTATAATGGGGTTTAGCTGCTTTTCACTGCTGTGTTTATGCCGCTTTACACCCACTTGACACACTAACAGAGAGATATCAATACATAGGTTTTAAGATTATTACTAGTCAGATATATTCTTGTGCGGTGAATAGGGCGTGTTGAGTCCAGTTCTCTGAGCAAGCAGTAGGACTTGTCTATTACATATTGGTTTTATGGAACGGTATCTGAGCTAATTTGAAACCCTTGTTTTATGTATCACCCCACCTCACGTTTCCCGTTAAGCAGCCATAGTGTGTTTTCTGCATGTGTGACTCTGTTGTGTTTTGTAATTCTGTTCAAGTGTAACGGTTTTTACATTCCCTCTATCAGTGATACCTTATGAGAAGTGTCCTTTTCTGTGTGACTTATTTCACTTAGAATCGTCGTACCTAAATCCACTCATCATGCTGCTACTAGCCTTATGACATTGATTTCATGGCTGAGTGATATTCCATTGTACATAAGGACCACAACTTCTTTATCCATTTTTCTCTTTCCTGGGATATTGAAGGTGGAATGAAGTGGAGGTCCTTGTCAACAGAGCAGCCCTAAACTTTGGGGTGCTTGTGTCTTGCTGATTTTTAATTTTCCCAATTTATACCCCCATGAGTGGAAGTGCCCTATGCTCTCTAAGCTTTGCTTTTTAGACGTTTCAGGACTCACCGTACACTTCTCCAGAGTGGCTGTTGACAATTTACATCCCGCCCATCAGTGTAGCAAGGCTCCCATTTCTCCATGGCCTGTCCTGCATTTCTGGTTTTGACACTTTTTTCAGCATGGCCCTTTTGACCGATGGGAAGCGAGACATCTTTGTAGCGCTGATTTGCCTTTCCAGGTTGCTTGGTTGGCCAAAAAGGGCGTATGCGTTTTTTCCTGAATATATTCAGGAAAAAACGCATACGCCCTTTTTGGCCAAGGGCATCATTGTCAACGTTTTGCCGCTTTTCATGTGCTTTAAAGGCGATTCGAATCTACCTCCTGAAATCTGTTTCCTGCAATTCTGCCTTGATTTCAAATCCTCTTCTTTGCCTTCCCTCAATATATTTGTGGATGAGAGTTATCATTTATAAGTCTGCAGGTTTGTGAATTGCAGTGCCCTGAACCTCCATTTTACAACTCGCTTTTTAGGGAGCTGGCCGCAAAAGCGCAGGATGGCTTCAGGCCCTGTTCTGGTTCCGGGGGGCAGGCTGAGCCTGTGGTTAATTCTTCTTCCTGATGGGAAAATAGAGTGACCTGTGCCTGTCCCAACACCAAGAGCTAGTCTCTCATTGGTTCCACGTCTTCCCGTTCATCCTCAGGACAAATTGCAACCTGTACGGGACAGGAGGTTAAAGGTGCTGATGCTCCAAGTAGGTAGATTGCTAGTAAAGTGGCTGGAATGGCGAACCCGGGCACAGGCAGATGAGAAATGAGGTGCGTTTTAGAAACCTTTCCCCATCACACGGTGTACCATCTTCTGGGTATCTCATGCATGTTTACGATGTAGGAAGATGACCTTGAACCTGGAGATTTGGGACCCATGCGATGGGTACCACGCAGTATTACTTTAAAGGGTCTGCGTTTGCTCACCCAACCTCACTAAACCTCTCAGCCGCAACAGTGTCCACCCTTATGTCTCATCCAGCTGTGGGTCTAGATATGGTCAATCCAGGTTGCATCACAGCCCCTGAACGCATTGTGTAAGAATTTCTCTCTCTTTCACTGTCTTTGTTTCATGGGTTTTTCAAAGTAATTTATTTTTATAATGGGGTTTAGCTGCTTTTCACTGCTGTGTTTATGCCGCTTTACACCCACTTGACACACTAACAGAGAGATATCAATACATAGCTTTTAAGATTATTACTAGTCAGATATATTCTTGTGCAGTGAATAGGGCGTGTTGAGTCCAGTTCTCTGAGCAAGGAGTAGGTCTTGTCTATTACATATTGGGTTTATGGAACGGTATCTGAGCTAATTTGAAACCCTTGTTTTATGTATCACCCCACCTCACCTTTCCCGTTAAGCAGCCATAGTGTGTTTTCTGCATGTGTGACTCTCTTCTGTTTTGTAATTCAGTTCAAGTGTAACGGTTTTTACATTCCCTCTATCAGTGATACCTTATGAGAAGAGTCCTTTTCTGTGTGACTTATTTCACTTAGAGTCATCGTACCTAAATCCACTCATCATGCTGCTACTAGCCTTATGACATTGATTTCATGGCTTAGTGATATTCCATTGTACATAAGGACCACAACTTCTTTATCCATTTTTCTCTTTCCTGGGATATTGAAGGTGGAATGAAGTGGAGGTCCTTGTCAACAGAGCAGCCCTCAACTTTGGGGTGCTTGTGTCTTGCTGATTTTTAATTTTCCCAATTTATACCCCCATGAGTGGAAGTGCCCTATGCTCTCTAAGCTTTGCTTTTTAGACGTTTCAGGACTCACCGTACACTTCTCCAGAGTGGCTGTTGACAATTTACATCCCGCCCATCAGTGTAGCAAGGCTCCCATTTCTCCATGGCCTGTCCTGCATTTCTGGTTTTGACACTTTTTTCAGCATGGCCCTTTTGACCGATGGGAAGCGAGACATCTTTGTAGCGCTGATTTGCCTTTCCAGGTTGCTTGGTTGGCCAAAAAGGGCGTATGCGTTTTTTCCTGAATATATTCAGGAAAAAACGCATACGCCCTTTTTGGCCAAGGGCATCATTGTCAACGTTTTGCCGCTTTTCATGTGCTTTAAAGGCGATTCGAATCTACCTCCTGAAATCTGTTTCCTGCAATTCTGCCTTGATTTCAAATCCTCTTCTTTGCCTTCCCTCAATATATTTGTGGATGAGAGTTATCATTTATAAGTCTGCAGGTTTGTGAATTGCAGTGCCCTGAACCTCCATTTTACAACTCGCTTTTTAGGGAGCTGGCCGCAAAAGCGCAGGATGGCTTCAGGCCCTGTTCTGGTTCCGGGGGGCAGGCTGAGCCTGTGGTTAATTCTTCTTCCTGATGGGAAAATAGAGTGACCTGTGCCTGTCCCAACACCAAGAGCTAGTCTTTCATTGGTTCCACGTCTTCCCGTTCATCCTCAGGACAAATTGCAACCTGTACGGAACAGGAGGTTAAAGGTGCTGATGCTCCAAGTAGGGAGATTGCTAGTAAAGCGGCTGGAATGTCGAACCCGGGCACAAGGAGAAGAGAAATGAGGTGCGATTTAGAAACCTTTCCACATCACACGGTGTACCATCTTCTGGGTATCTCATGCATGTTTACGATGTAGGAAGATGACCTTGATCCTGGAGATTTGGGACCCATGCGATGGGTACCACGCAGTATTACTTTAAAGGGTCTGCGTTTGCTCACCCAACCTCACCAAACCTCTCAGCCGCAACAGTGTCCACCCTTATGTCTCATCCAGCTGTGGGTCTAGATATGGTCAATCCAGGTTGCATCACAGCCCCTGAACGCATTGTGTAAGAATTTCTCTCTCTTTCACTGTCTTTGTTTCATGGGTTTTTCAAAGTAATTTATTTTTATAATGGGGTTTAGCTGCTTTTCACTGCTGTGTTTATGCCGCTTTTTACCCACTTGACACACTAACAGAGAGATATCAATACATAGGTTTTAAGATTATTACTAGTCAGATATATTCTTGTGCAGTGAATAGGGCGTGTTGAGTCCAGTTCTCTGAGCAAGGAGTAGGTCTTGTCTATTACATATTGGGATTATGGAACGGTATCTGAGCTAATTTGAAACCCTTGTTTTATGTATCACCCCACCTCACCTTTCCCGTTAAGCAGCCATAGTGTGTTTTCTGCATGTGTGACTCTGTTCTGTTTTGTAATTCAGTTCAAGTGTAACGGTTTTTACATTCCCTCTATAAGTGATACCTTATGAGAAGTGTCCTTTTCTGTGTGACTTATTTCACTTAGAATCGTCGTACCTAAATCCACTCATCATGCTGCTACTAGCCTTATGACATTGATTTCATGGCTGAGTGATATTCCATTGTACATATGGACCACAACTTCTTTATCCATTTTTCTCTTTCCTGGGATATTGAAGGTGGAATGAAGTGGAGGTCCTTGTCAACAGAGCAGCCCTAAACTTTGGGGTGCTTGTGTCTTGCTGATTTTTAATTTTCCCAATTTATAACCCCATGAGTGGAAGTGCCCTATGCTCTCTAAGCTTTGTTTTTTAGATGTTTCAGGACTCACCGTATGCTTCTCCAGAGTGGCTGTTGGCAATTTACATCCCGCCTATCAGCGTAGCAAGGCTCCCATTTCTCCATGGCCTGTCCTGCATTTCTGATTTTGACACTTTTTTCAGCATGGCCTTTTTAACCGATGGGAAGCGAGACATCTTTGTAGCGCTGATTTGCCTTTCCAGGTTGCTTGGTTGGCCAAAAAGGGCGTATGCGTTTTTTCCTGAATATATTCAGGAAAAAACGCATACGCCCTTTTTGGCCAAGGGCATCATTGTCAACGTTTTGCCGCTTTTCATGTGCTTTAAAGGCGATTCGAATCTACCTCCTGAAATCTGTTTCCTGCAATTCTGCCTTGATTTCAAATCCTCTTCTTTGCCTTCCCTCAATATATTTGTGGACGAGAGTTATCATTTATAAGTCTGCAGGTTTGTGAATTGCAGTGCCCTGAACCTCCATTTTACAACTCGCTTTTTAGGGAGCTGGCCGCAATAGCGCAGGATGGCTTCAGGCCCTGTTCTGGTTCCGGGTGGCAGGCTGAGCCTGTGGTTAATTCTTCTTCCTGATGGGAAAATAGAGTGGCCTGTGCCTGTCCCAACACCAAGAGCTAGTCTCTCATTGGTTCCACGTCTTCCCGTTCATCCTCAGGACAAATTGCAACCTGTACGGGACAGGAGGTTAAAGGTGCTGATGCTCCAAGTAGGTAGATTGCTAGTAAAGTGGCTGGAATGGCGAACCCGGGCACAGGCAGATGAGAAATGAGGTGCGTTTTAGAAACCTTTCCCCATCACACGGTGTACCATCTTCTGGGTATCTCATGCATGTTTACGATGTAGGAAGATGACCTTGAACCTGGAGATTTGGGACCCATGCGATGGGTACCACGCAGTATTACTTTAAAGGGTCTGCGTTTGCTCACCCAACCTCACTAAACCTCTCAGCCGCAACAGTGTCCACCCTTATGTCGCATCCAGCTGTGGGTCTAGATATGGTCAATCCAGGTTGCATCACAGCCCCTGAACGCATTGTGTAAGAATTTCTCTCTCTTTCACTGTCTTTGTTTCATGGGTTTTTCAAACTAATTTATTTTTATAATGGGGTTTAGCTGCTTTTCACTGCTGTGTTTATGCCGCTTTACACCCACTTGACACACTAACAGAGAGATATCAATACATAGCTTTTAAGATTATTACTAGTCAGATATATTCTTGTGCGGTGAATAGGGCGTGTTGAGTCCAGTTCTCTGAGCAAGGAGTAGGTCTTGTCTATTACATATTGGGTTTATGGAACGGTATCTGAGCTAATTTGAAACCCTTGTTTTATGTATCACCCCACCTCACCTTTCCCGTTAAGCAGCCATAGTGTGTTTTCTGCATGTGTGACTCTCTTCTGTTTTGTAATTCAGTTCAAGTGTAACGGTTTTTACATTCCCTCTATCAGTGATACCTTATGAGAAGAGTCCTTTTCTGTGTGACTTATTTCACTTAGAGTCGTCGTACCTAAATCCACTCATCATGCTGCTACTAGCCTTATGACATTGATTTCATGGCTTAGTGATATTCCATTGTACATAAGGACCACAACTTCTTTATCCATTTTTCTCTTTCCTGGGATATTGAAGGTGGAATGAAGTGGAGGTCCTTGTCAACAGAGCAGCCCTCAACTTTGGGGTGCTTGTGTCTTGCTGATTTTTAATTTTCCCAATTTATACCCCCATGAGTGGAAGTGCCCTATGCTCTCTAAGCTTTGCTTTTTAGACGTTTCAGGACTCACCGTACACTTCTCCAGAGTGGCTGTTGACAATTTACATCCCGCCCATCAGTGTAGCAAGGCTCCCATTTCTCCATGGCCTGTCCTGCATTTCTGGTTTTGACACTTTTTTCAGCATGGCCCTTTTGACCGATGGGAAGCGAGACATCTTTGTAGCGCTGATTTGCCTTTCCAGGTTGCTTGGTTGGCCAAAAAGGGCGTATGCGTTTTTTCCTGAATATATTCAGGAAAAAACGCATACGCCCTTTTTGGCCAAGGGCATCATTGTCAACGTTTTGCCGCTTTTCATGTGCTTTAAAGGCGATTCGAATCTACCTCCTGAAATCTGTTTCCTGCAATTCTGCCTTGATTTCAAATCCTCTTCTTTGCCTTCCCTCAATATATTTGTGGATGAGAGTTATCATTTATAAGTCTGCAGGTTTGTGAATTGCAGTGCCCTGAACCTCCATTTTACAACTCGCTTTTTAGGGAGCTGGCCGCAAAAGCGCAGGATGGCTTCAGGCCCTGTTCTGGTTCCGGGGGGCAGGCTGAGCCTGTGGTTAATTCTTCTTCCTGATGGGAAAATAGAGTGACCTGTGCCTGTCCCAACACCAAGAGCTAGTCTTTCATTGGTTCCACGTCTTCCCGTTCATCCTCAGGACAAATTGCAACCTGTACGGAACAGGAGGTTAAAGGTGCTGATGCTCCAAGTAGGGAGATTGCTAGTAAAGCGGCTGGAATGTCGAACCCGGGCACAAGGAGAAGAGAAATGAGGTGCGTTTTAGAAACCTTTCCACATCATACGGTGTACCATCTTCTGGGTATCTCATGCATGTTTACGATGTAGGAAGATGACCTTGAACCTGGAGATTTGGGACCCATGCGATGGGTACCACGCAGTATTACTTTAAAGGGTCTGCGTTTGCTCACCCAACCTCACCAAACCTCTCAGCCGCAACAGTGTCCACCCTTATGTCTCATCCAGCTGTGGGTCTAGATATGGTCAATCCAGGTTGCATCACAGCCCCTGAACGCATTGTGTAAGAATTTCTCTCTCTTTCACTGTCTTTGTTTCATGGGTTTTTCAAAGTAATTTATTTTTATAATGGGGTT
Source organism: Balaenoptera borealis (assembly GCF_965194805.1). Classification (NCBI taxonomy): domain Eukaryota; kingdom Metazoa; phylum Chordata; class Mammalia; order Artiodactyla; family Balaenopteridae; genus Balaenoptera; species Balaenoptera borealis. The sequence goes on from NW_028123961.1 coordinate 1,119,802, forward strand.
TAGCTGCTTTTCACTGCTGTGTTTATGCCGCTTTTTACCCACTTGACACACTAACAGAGAGATATCAATACATAGGTTTTAAGATTATTACTAGTCAGATATATTCTTGTGCAGTGAATAGGGCGTGTTGAGTCCAGTTCTCTGAGCAAGGAGTAGGTCTTGTCTATTACATATTGGGATTATGGAACGGTATCTGAGCTAATTTGAAACCCTTGTTTTATGTATCACCCCACCTCACCTTTCCCGTTAAGCAGCCATAGTGTGTTTTCTGCATGTGTGACTCTGTTCTGTTTTGTAATTCAGTTCAAGTGTAACGGTTTTTACATTCCCTCTATAAGTGATACCTTATGAGAAGTGTCCTTTTCTGTGTGACTTATTTCACTTAGAATCGTCGTACCTAAATCCACTCATCATGCTGCTACTAGCCTTATGACATTGATTTCATGGCTGAGTGATATTCCATTGTACATATGGACCACAACTTCTTTATCCATTTTTCTCTTTCCTGGGATATTGAAGGTGGAATGAAGTGGAGGTCCTTGTCAACAGAGCAGCCCTAAACTTTGGGGTGCTTGTGTCTTGCTGATTTTTAATTTTCCCAATTTATAACCCCATGAGTGGAAGTGCCCTATGCTCTCTAAGCTTTGTTTTTTAGATGTTTCAGGACTCACCGTATGCTTCTCCAGAGTGGCTGTTGGCAATTTACATCCCGCCTATCAGCGTAGCAAGGCTCCCATTTCTCCATGGCCTGTCCTGCATTTCTGATTTTGACACTTTTTTCAGCATGGCCTTTTTAACCGATGGGAAGCGAGACATCTTTGTAGCGCTGATTTGCCTTTCCAGGTTGCTTGGTTGGCCAAAAAGGGCGTATGCGTTTTTTCCTGAATATATTCAGGAAAAAACGCATACGCCCTTTTTGGCCAAGGGCATCATTGTCAACGTTTTGCCGCTTTTCATGTGCTTTAAAGGCGATTCGAATCTACCTCCTGAAATCTGTTTCCTGCAATTCTGCCTTGATTTCAAATCCTCTTCTTTGCCTTCCCTCAATATATTTGTGGACGAGAGTTATCATTTATAAGTCTGCAGGTTTGTGAATTGCAGTGCCCTGAACCTCCATTTTACAACTCGCTTTTTAGGGAGCTGGCCGCAATAGCGCAGGATGGCTTCAGGCCCTGTTCTGGTTCCGGGTGGCAGGCTGAGCCTGTGGTTAATTCTTCTTCCTGATGGGAAAATAGAGTGGCCTGTGCCTGTCCCAACACCAAGAGCTAGTCTCTCATTGGTTCCTCGTCTTCCCGTTCATCCTCAGGACAAATTGCAACCTGTACGGGACAGGAGGTTAAAGGTGCTGATGCTCCAAGTAGGTAGATTGCTAGTAAAGTGGCTGGAATGGCGAACCCGGGCACAGGCAGATGAGAAATGAGGTGCGTTTTAGAAACCTTTCCCCATCACACGGTGTACCATCTTCTGGGTATCTCATGCATGTTTACGATGTAGGAAGATGACCTTGAACCTGGAGATTTGGGACCCATGCGATGGGTACCACGCAGTATTACTTTAAAGGGTCTGCGTTTGCTCACCCAACCTCACTAAACCTCTCAGCCGCAACAGTGTCCACCCTTATGTCTCATCCAGCTGTGGGTCTAGATATGGTCAATCCAGGTTGCATCACAGCCCCTGAACGCATTGTGTAAGAATTTCTCTCTCTTTCACTGTCTTTGTTTCATGGGTTTTTCAAAGTAATTTATTTTTATAATGGGGTTTAGCTGCTTTTCACTGCTGTGTTTATGCCGCTTTACACCCACTTGACACACTAACAGAGAGATATCAATACATAGCTTTTAAGATTATTACTAGTCAGATATATTCTTGTGCGGTGAATAGGGCGTGTTGAGTCCAGTTCTCTGAGCAAGGAGTAGGTCTTGTCTATTACATATTGGGTTTATGGAACGGTATCTGAGCTAATTTGAAACCCTTGTTTTATGTATCACCCCACCTCACCTTTCCCGTTAAGCAGCCATAGTGTGTTTTCTGCATGTGTGACTCTCTTCTGTTTTGTAATTCAGTTCAAGTGTAACGGTTTTTACATTCCCTCTATCAGTGATACCTTATGAGAAGAGTCCTTTTCTGTGTGACTTATTTCACTTAGAGTCGTCGTACCTAAATCCACTCATCATGCTGCTACTAGCCTTATGACATTGATTTCATGGCTTAGTGATATTCCATTGTACATAAGGACCACAACTTCTTTATCCATTTTTCTCTTTCCTGGGATATTGAAGGTGGAATGAAGTGGAGGTCCTTGTCAACAGAGCAGCCCTCAACTTTGGGGTGCTTGTGTCTTGCTGATTTTTCATTTTCCCAATTTATACCCCCATGAGTGGAAGTGCCCTATGCTCTCTAAGCTTTGCTTTTTAGACGTTTCAGGACTCACCGTACACTTCTCCAGAGTGGCTGTTGACAATTTACATCCCGCCCATCAGTGTAGCAAGGCTCCCATTTCTCCATGGCCTGTCCTGCATTTCTGGTTTTGACACTTTTTTCAGCATGGCCCTTTTGACCGATGGGAAGCGAGACATCTTTGTAGCGCTGATTTGCCTTTCCAGGTTGCTTGGTTGGCCAAAAAGGGCGTATGCGTTTTTTCCTGAATATATTCAGGAAAAAACGCATACGCCCTTTTTGGCCAAGGGCATCATTGTCAACGTTTTGCCGCTTTTCATGTGCTTTAAAGGCGATTCGAATCTACCTCCTGAAATCTGTTTCCTGCAATTCTGCCTTGATTTCAAATCCTCTTCTTTGCCTTCCCTCAATATATTTGTGGATGAGAGTTATCATTTATAAGTCTGCAGGTTTGTGAATTGCAGTGCCCTGAACCTCCATTTTACAACTCGCTTTTTAGGGAGCTGGCCGCAAAAGCGCAGGATGGCTTCAGGCCCTGTTCTGGTTCCGGGGGGCAGGCTGAGCCTGTGGTTAATTCTTCTTCCTGATGGGAAAATAGAGTGACCTGTGCCTGTCCCAACACCAAGAGCTAGTCTTTCATTGGTTCCACGTCTTCCCGTTCATCCTCAGGACAAATTGCAACCTGTACGGAACAGGAGGTTAAAGGTGCTGATGCTCCAAGTAGGGAGATTGCTAGTAAAGCGGCTGGAATGTCGAACCCGGGCACAAGGAGAAGAGAAATGAGGTGCGTTTTAGAAACCTTTCCACATCATACGGTGTACCATCTTCTGGGTATCTCATGCATGTTTACGATGTAGGAAGATGACCTTGAACCTGGAGATTTGGGACCCATGCGATGGGTACCACGCAGTATTACTTTAAAGGGTCTGCGTTTGCTCACCCAACCTCACCAAACCTCTCAGCCGCAACAGTGTCCACCCTTATGTCTCATCCAGCTGTGGGTCTAGATATGGTCAATCCAGGTTGCATCACAGCCCCTGAACGCATTGTGTAAGAATTTCTCTCTCTTTCACTGTCTTTGTTTCATGGGTTTTTCAAAGTAATTTATTTTTATAATGGGGTTTAGCTGCTTTTCACTGCTGTGTTTATGCCGCTTTTTACCCACTTGACACACTAACAGAGAGATATCAATACATAGGTTTTAAGATTATTACTAGTCAGATATATTCTTGTGCAGTGAATAGGGCGTGTTGAGTCCAGTTCTCTGAGCAAGGAGTAGGTCTTGTCTATTACATATTGGGATTATGGAACGGTATCTGAGCTAATTTGAAACCCTTGTTTTATGTATCACCCCACCTCACCTTTCCCGTTAAGCAGCCATAGTGTGTTTTCTGCATGTGTGACTCTGTTCTGTTTTGTAATTCAGTTCAAGTGTAACGGTTTTTACATTCCCTCTATAAGTGATACCTTATGAGAAGTGTCCTTTTCTGTGTGACTTATTTCACTTAGAATCGTCGTACCTAAATCCACTCATCATGCTGCTACTAGCCTTATGACATTGATTTCATGGCTGAGTGATATTCCATTGTACATATGGACCACAACTTCTTTATCCATTTTTCTCTTTCCTGGGATATTGAAGGTGGAATGAAGTGGAGGTCCTTGTCAACAGAGCAGCCCTAAACTTTGGGGTGCTTGTGTCTTGCTGATTTTTAATTTTCCCAATTTATAACCCCATGAGTGGAAGTGCCCTATGCTCTCTAAGCTTTGTTTTTTAGATGTTTCAGGACTCACCGTATGCTTCTCCAGAGTGGCTGTTGGCAATTTACATCCCGCCTATCAGCGTAGCAAGGCTCCCATTTCTCCATGGCCTGTCCTGCATTTCTGATTTTGACACTTTTTTCAGCATGGCCTTTTTAACCGATGGGAAGCGAGACATCTTTGTAGCGCTGATTTGCCTTTCCAGGTTGCTTGGTTGGCCAAAAAGGGCGTATGCGTTTTTTCCTGAATATATTCAGGAAAAAACGCATACGCCCTTTTTGGCCAAGGGCATCATTGTCAACGTTTTGCCGCTTTTCATGTGCTTTAAAGGCGATTCGAATCTACCTCCTGAAATCTGTTTCCTGCAATTCTGCCTTGATTTCAAATCCTCTTCTTTGCCTTCCCTCAATATATTTGTGGACGAGAGTTATCATTTATAAGTCTGCAGGTTTGTGAATTGCAGTGCCCTGAACCTCCATTTTACAACTCGCTTTTTAGGGAGCTGGCCGCAATAGCGCAGGATGGCTTCAGGCCCTGTTCTGGTTCCGGGTGGCAGGCTGAGCCTGTGGTTAATTCTTCTTCCTGATGGGAAAATAGAGTGGCCTGTGCCTGTCCCAACACCAAGAGCTAGTCTCTCATTGGTTCCTCGTCTTCCCGTTCATCCTCAGGACAAATTGCAACCTGTACGGGACAGGAGGTTAAAGGTGCTGATGCTCCAAGTAGGTAGATTGCTAGTAAAGTGGCTGGAATGGCGAACCCGGGCACAGGCAGATGAGAAATGAGGTGCGTTTTAGAAACCTTTCCCCATCACACGGTGTACCATCTTCTGGGTATCTCATGCATGTTTACGATGTAGGAAGATGACCTTGAACCTGGAGATTTGGGACCCATGCGATGGGTACCACGCAGTATTACTTTAAAGGGTCTGCGTTTGCTCACCCAACCTCACTAAACCTCTCAGCCGCAACAGTGTCCACCCTTATGTCTCATCCAGCTGTGGGTCTAGATATGGTCAATCCAGGTTGCATCACAGCCCCTGAACGCATTGTGTAAGAATTTCTCTCTCTTTCACTGTCTTTGTTTCATGGGTTTTTCAAAGTAATTTATTTTTATAATGGGGTTTAGCTGCTTTTCACTGCTGTGTTTATGCCGCTTTACACCCACTTGACACACTAACAGAGAGATATCAATACATAGCTTTTAAGATTATTACTAGTCAGATATATTCTTGTGCGGTGAATAGGGCGTGTTGAGTCCAGTTCTCTGAGCAAGGAGTAGGTCTTGTCTATTACATATTGGGTTTATGGAACGGTATCTGAGCTAATTTGAAACCCTTGTTTTATGTATCACCCCACCTCACCTTTCCCGTTAAGCAGCCATAGTGTGTTTTCTGCATGTGTGACTCTCTTCTGTTTTGTAATTCAGTTCAAGTGTAACGGTTTTTACATTCCCTCTATCAGTGATACCTTATGAGAAGAGTCCTTTTCTGTGTGACTTATTTCACTTAGAGTCGTCGTACCTAAATCCACTCATCATGCTGCTACTAGCCTTATGACATTGATTTCATGGCTTAGTGATATTCCATTGTACATAAGGACCACAACTTCTTTATCCATTTTTCTCTTTCCTGGGATATTGAAGGTGGAATGAAGTGGAGGTCCTTGTCAACAGAGCAGCCCTCAACTTTGGGGTGCTTGTGTCTTGCTGATTTTTCATTTTCCCAATTTATACCCCCATGAGTGGAAGTGCCCTATGCTCTCTAAGCTTTGCTTTTTAGACGTTTCAGGACTCACCGTACACTTCTCCAGAGTGGCTGTTGACAATTTACATCCCGCCCATCAGTGTAGCAAGGCTCCCATTTCTCCATGGCCTGTCCTGCATTTCTGGTTTTGACACTTTTTTCAGCATGGCCCTTTTGACCGATGGGAAGCGAGACATCTTTGTAGCGCTGATTTGCCTTTCCAGGTTGCTTGGTTGGCCAAAAAGGGCGTATGCGTTTTTTCCTGAATATATTCAGGAAAAAACGCATACGCCCTTTTTGGCCAAGGGCATCATTGTCAACGTTTTGCCGCTTTTCATGTGCTTTAAAGGCGATTCGAATCTACCTCCTGAAATCTGTTTCCTGCAATTCTGCCTTGATTTCAAATCCTCTTCTTTGCCTTCCCTCAATATATTTGTGGATGAGAGTTATCATTTATAAGTCTGCAGGTTTGTGAATTGCAGTGCCCTGAACCTCCATTTTACAACTCGCTTTTTAGGGAGCTGGCCGCAAAAGCGCAGGATGGCTTCAGGCCCTGTTCTGGTTCCGGGGGGCAGGCTGAGCCTGTGGTTAATTCTTCTTCCTGATGGGAAAATAGAGTGACCTGTGCCTGTCCCAACACCAAGAGCTAGTCTTTCATTGGTTCCACGTCTTCCCGTTCATCCTCAGGACAAATTGCAACCTGTACGGAACAGGAGGTTAAAGGTGCTGATGCTCCAAGTAGGGAGATTGCTAGTAAAGCGGCTGGAATGTCGAACCCGGGCACAAGGAGAAGAGAAATGAGGTGCGTTTTAGAAACCTTTCCACATCATACGGTGTACCATCTTCTGGGTATCTCATGCATGTTTACGATGTAGGAAGATGACCTTGAACCTGGAGATTTGGGACCCATGCGATGGGTACCACGCAGTATTACTTTAAAGGGTCTGCGTTTGCTCACCCAACCTCACCAAACCTCTCAGCCGCAACAGTGTCCACCCTTATGTCTCATCCAGCTGTGGGTCTAGATATGGTCAATCCAGGTTGCATCACAGCCCCTGAACGCATTGTGTAAGAATTTCTCTCTCTTTCACTGTCTTTGTTTCATGGGTTTTTCAAAGTAATTTATTTTTATAATGGGGTTTAGCTGCTTTTCACTGCTGTGTTTATGCCGCTTTTTACCCACTTGACACACTAACAGAGAGATATCAATACATAGGTTTTAAGATTATTACTAGTCAGATATATTCTTGTGCGGTGAATAGGGCGTGTTGAGTCCAGTTCTCTGAGCAAGGAGTAGGTCTTGTCTATTACATATTGGGATTATGGAACGGTATCTGAGCTAATTTGAAACCCTTGTTTTATGTATCACCCCACCTCACCTTTCCCGTTAAGCAGCCATAGTGTGTTTTCTGCATGTGTGACTCTGTTCTGTTTTGTAATTCAGTTCAAGTGTAACGGTTTTTACATTCCCTCTATAAGTGATACCTTATGAGAAGTGTCCTTTTCTGTGTGACTTATTTCACTTAGAATCGTCGTACCTAAATCCACTCATCATGCTGCTACTAGCCTTATGACATTGATTTCATGGCTGAGTGATATTCCATTGTACATATGGACCACAACTTCTTTATCCATTTTTCTCTTTCCTGGGATATTGAAGGTGGAATGAAGTGGAGGTCCTTGTCAACAGAGCAGCCCTAAACTTTGGGGTGCTTGTGTCTTGCTGATTTTTAATTTTCCCAATTTATAACCCCATGAGTGGAAGTGCCCTATGCTCTCTAAGCTTTGTTTTTTAGATGTTTCAGGACTCACCGTATGCTTCTCCAGAGTGGCTGTTGGCAATTTACATCCCGCCTATCAGCGTAGCAAGGCTCCCATTTCTCCATGGCCTGTCCTGCATTTCTGATTTTGACACTTTTTTCAGCATGGCCTTTTTAACCGATGGGAAGCGAGACATCTTTGTAGCGCTGATTTGCCTTTCCAGGTTGCTTGGTTGGCCAAAAAGGGCGTATGCGTTTTTTCCTGAATATATTCAGGAAAAAACGCATACGCCCTTTTTGGCCAAGGGCATCATTGTCAACGTTTTGCCGCTTTTCATGTGCTTTAAAGGCGATTCGAATCTACCTCCTGAAATCTGTTTCCTGCAATTCTGCCTTGATTTCAAATCCTCTTCTTTGCCTTCCCTCAATATATTTGTGGACGAGAGTTATCATTTATAAGTCTGCAGGTTTGTGAATTGCAGTGCCCTGAACCTCCATTTTACAACTCGCTTTTTAGGGAGCTGGCCGCAATAGCGCAGGATGGCTTCAGGCCCTGTTCTGGTTCCGGGTGGCAGGCTGAGCCTGTGGTTAATTCTTCTTCCTGATGGGAAAATAGAGTGGCCTGTGCCTGTCCCAACACCAAGAGCTAGTCTCTCATTGGTTCCACGTCTTCCCGTTCATCCTCAGGACAAATTGCAACCTGTACGGGACAGGAGGTTAAAGGTGCTGATGCTCCAAGTAGGTAGATTGCTAGTAAAGTGGCTGGAATGGCGAACCCGGGCACAGGCAGATGAGAAATGAGGTGCGTTTTAGAAACCTTTCCCCATCACACGGTGTACCATCTTCTGGGTATCTCATGCATGTTTACGATGTAGGAAGATGACCTTGAACCTGGAGATTTGGGACCCATGCGATGGGTACCACGCAGTATTACTTTAAAGGGTCTGCGTTTGCTCACCCAACCTCACTAAACCTCTCAGCCGCAACAGTGTCCACCCTTATGTCTCATCCAGCTGTGGGTCTAGATATGGTCAATCCAGGTTGCATCACAGCCCCTGAACGCATTGTGTAAGAATTTCTCTCTCTTTCACTGTCTTTGTTTCATGGGTTTTTCAAAGTAATTTATTTTTATAATGGGGTTTAGCTGCTTTTCACTGCTGTGTTTATGCCGCTTTACACCCACTTGACACACTAACAGAGAGATATCAATACATAGCTTTTAAGATTATTACTAGTCAGATATATTCTTGTGCGGTGAATAGGGCGTGTTGAGTCCAGTTCTCTGAGCAAGGAGTAGGTCTTGTCTATTACATATTGGGTTTATGGAACGGTATCTGAGCTAATTTGAAACCCTTGTTTTATGTATCACCCCACCTCACCTTTCCCGTTAAGCAGCCATAGTGTGTTTTCTGCATGTGTGACTCTCTTCTGTTTTGTAATTCAGTTCAAGTGTAACGGTTTTTACATTCCCTCTATAAGTGATACCTTATGAGAAGAGTCCTTTTCTGTGTGACTTATTTCACTTAGAGTCGTCGTACCTAAATCCACTCATCATGCTGCTACTAGCCTTATGACATTGATTTCATGGCTTAGTGATATTCCATTGTACATAAGGACCACAACTTCTTTATCCATTTTTCTCTTTCCTGGGATATTGAAGGTGGAATGAAGTGGAGGTCCTTGTCAACAGAGCAGCCCTCAACTTTGGGGTGCTTGTGTCTTGCTGATTTTTAATTTTCCCAATTTATACCCCCATGAGTGGAAGTGCCCTATGCTCTCTAAGCTTTGCTTTTTAGACGTTTCAGGACTCACCGTACACTTCTCCAGAGTGGCTGTTGACAATTTACATCCCGCCCATCAGTGTAGCAAGGCTCCCATTTCTCCATGGCCTGTCCTGCATTTCTGGTTTTGACACTTTTTTCAGCATGGCCCTTTTGACCGATGGGAAGCGAGACATCTTTGTAGCGCTGATTTGCCTTTCCAGGTTGCTTGGTTGGCCAAAAAGGGCGTATGCGTTTTTTCCTGAATATATTCAGGAAAAAACGCATACGCCCTTTTTGGCCAAGGGCATCATTGTCAACGTTTTGCCGCTTTTCATGTGCTTTAAAGGCGATTCGAATCTACCTCCTGAAATCTGTTTCCTGCAATTCTGCCTTGATTTCAAATCCTCTTCTTTGCCTTCCCTCAATATATTTGTGGATGAGAGTTATCATTTATAAGTCTGCAGGTTTGTGAATTGCAGTGCCCTGAACCTCCATTTTACAACTCGCTTTTTAGGGAGCTGGCCGCAAAAGCGCAGGATGGCTTCAGGCCCTGTTCTGGTTCCGGGGGGCAGGCTGAGCCTGTGGTTAATTCTTCTTCCTGATGGGAAAATAGAGTGACCTGTGCCTGTCCCAACACCAAGAGCTAGTCTTTCATTGGTTCCACGTCTTCCCGTTCATCCTCAGGACAAATTGCAACCTGTACGGAACAGGAGGTTAAAGGTGCTGATGCTCCAAGGAGGGAGATTGCTAGTAAAGTGGCTGGAATGGCGAACCCGGGCACAAGCAGATGAGAAATGAGGTGCGTTTTAGAAACCTTTCCACATCACACGGTGTACCATCTTCTGGGTATCTCATGCATGTTTTCGATGTAGGAAGATGCCCTTGAACCTGGAGATTTGGGACCCATGTGATGGGTACCACGAAGTATTACTTTAAAGGGTCTGCGTTTGCTCACCCAACCTCACCAAACCTCTCAGCCGCAACAGTGTCCACCCTTATGTCTCATCCAGCTGTGGGTCTAGATATGGTCAATCCAGGTTGCATCACAGCCCCTGAACGCATTGTGTAAGAATTTCTCTCTCTTTCACTGTCTTTGTTTCATGGGTTTTTCAAAGTAATTTATTTTTATAATGGGGTTTAGCTGCTTTTCACTGCTGTGTTTATGCCGCTTTACACCCAATTGACACACTAACAGAGAGATATCAATACATAGGTTTTAAGATTATTACTAGTCAGATATATTCTTGTGCGGTGAATAGGGCGTGTTGAGTCCAGTTCTCTGAGCAAGGAGTAGGTCTTGTCTATTACATATTGGGTTTATGGAACGGTATCTGAGCTAATTTGAAACCCTTGTTTTATGTATCACCCCACCTCACCTTTCCCGTTAAGCAGCCATAGTGTGTTTTCTGCATGTGTGACTCTGTTTTGTTTTGTAATTCAGTTCAAGTGTAACGGTTTTTACATTCCCTCTATAAGTGATACCTTATGAGAAGTGTCCTTTTCTGTGTGACTTATTTCACTTAGAATCGTCGTACCTAAATCCACTCATCATGCTGCTACTAGCCTTATGACATTGATTTCATGGCTGAGTGATATTCCATTGTACATATGGACCACAACTTCTTTATCCATTTTTCTCTTTCCTGGGATATTGAAGGTGGAATGAAGTGGAGGTCCTTGTCAACAGAGCAGCCCTAAACTTTGGGGTGCTTGTGTCTTGCTGATTTTTCATTTTCCCAATTTATAACCCCATGAGTGGAAGTGCCCTATGCTCTCTAAGCTTTGTTTTTTAGATGTTTCAGGACTCACTGTACGCTTCTCCAGAGTGGCTGTTGGCAATTTACATCCCGCCCATCAGTGTAGCAAGGCTCCCATTTCTCCATGGCCTGTCCTGCATTTCTGGTTTTGACACTTTTTTCAGCATGGCCCTTTTGACCGATGGGAAGCGAGACATCTTTGTAGCGCTGATTTGCCTTTCCAGGTTGCTTGGTTGGCCAAAAAGGGCGTATGCGTTTTTTCCTGAATATATTCAGGAAAAAACGCATACGCCCTTTTTGGCCAAGGGCATCATTGTCAACGTTTTGCCGCTTTTCATGTGCTTTAAAGGCGATTCGAATCTACCTCCTGAAATCTGTTTCCTGCAATTCTGCCTTGATTTCAAATCCTCTTCTTTGCCTTCCCTCAATATATTTGTGGATGAGAGTTATCATTTATAAGTCTGCAGGTTTGTGAATTGCAGTGCCCTGAACCTCCATTTTACAACTCGCTTTTTAGGGAGCTGGCCGCAAAAGCGCAGGATGGCTTCAGGCCCTGTTCTGGTTCCGGGGGGCAGGCTGAGCCTGTGGTTAATTCTTCTTCCTGATGGGAAAATAGAGTGACCTGTGCCTGTCCCAACACCAAGAGCTAGTCTTTCATTGGTTCCACGTCTTCCCGTTCATCCTCAGTACAAATTGCAACCTGTACGGAACAGGAGGTTAAAGGTGCTGATGCTCCAAGGAGGGAGATTGCTAGTAAAGTGGCTGGAATGGCGAACCCGGGCACAAGCAGATGAGAAATGAGGTGCGTTTTAGAAACCTTTCCCCATCACACGGTGTACCATCTTCTGGGTATCTCATGCATGTTTTCGATGTAGGAAGATGCCCTTGAACCTGGAGATTTGGGACCCATGTGATGGGTACCACGAAGTATTACTTTAAAGGGTCTGCGTTTGCTCACCCAACCTCACCAAACCTCTCAGCCGCAACAGTGTCCACCCTTATGTCTCATCCAGCTGTGGGTCTAGATATGGTCAATCCAGGTTGCATCACAGCCCCTGAACGCATTGTGTAAGAATTTCTCTCTCTTTCACTGTCTTTGTTTCATGGGTTTTTCAAAGTAATTTATTTTTATAATGGGGTTTAGCTGCTTTTCACTGCTGTGTTTATGCCGCTTTACACCCAATTGACACACTAACAGAGAGATATCAATACATAGGTTTTAAGATTATTACTAGTCAGATATATTCTTGTGCGGTGAATAGGGCGTGTTGAGTCCAGTTCTCTGAGCAAGGAGTAGGTCTTGTCTATTACATATTGGGTTTATGGAACGGTATCTGAGCTAATTTGAAACCCTTGTTTTATGTATCACCCCACCTCACCTTTCCCGTTAAGCAGCCATAGTGTGTTTTCTGCATGTGTGACTCTGTTTTGTTTTGTAATTCAGTTCAAGTGTAACGGTTTTTACATTCCCTCTATAAGTGATACCTTATGAGAAGTGTCCTTTTCTGTGTGACTTATTTCACTTAGAATCGTCGTACCTAAATCCACTCATCATGCTGCTACTAGCCTTATGACATTGATTTCATGGCTGAGTGATATTCCATTGTACATATGGACCACAACTTCTTTATCCATTTTTCTCTTTCCTGGGATATTGAAGGTGGAATGAAGTGGAGGTCCTTGTCAACAGAGCAGCCCTAAACTTTGGGGTGCTTGTGTCTTGCTGATTTTTCATTTTCCCAATTTATAACCCCATGAGTGGAAGTGCCCTATGCTCTCTAAGCTTTGTTTTTTAGATGTTTCAGGACTCACTGTACGCTTCTCCAGAGTGGCTGTTGGCAATTTACATCCCGCCCATCAGCGTAGCAAGGCTCCCATTTCTCCATGGCCTGTCTTGCATTTCTGATTTTGACACTTTTTTCAGAATGGCCTTTTTAACCGATGGGAAGCGAGACATCTTTGTAGCGCTGATTTGCCTTTCCAGGTTGCTTGGTTGGCCAAAAAGGGCGTATGCGTTTTTTCCTGAATATATTCAGGAAAAAACGCATACGCCCTTTTTGGCCAAGGGCATCATTGTCAACGTTTTGCCGCTTTTCATGTGCTTTAAAGGCGATTCGAATCTACCTCCTGAAATCTGTTTCCTGCAATTCTGCCTTGATTTCAAATCCTCTTCTTTGCCTTCCCTCAATATATTTGTGGACGAGAGTTATCATTTATAAGTCTGCAGGTTTGTGAATTGCAGTGCCCTGAACCTCCATTTTACAACTCGCTTTTTAGGGAGCTGGCCGCAAAAGCGCAGGATGGCTTCAGGCCCTGTTCTGGTTCCGGGTGGCAGGCTGAGCCTGTAGTTAATTCTTCTTCCTGATGGGAAAATAGAGTGACCTGTGCCTGTCCCAACACCAAGAGCTAGTCTGTCATTGGTTCCACGTCTTCCCGTTCATCCTCAGGACAAATTGCAACCTGTACGGAACAGGAGGTTAAAAGTGCTGATGCTCCAAGTAGGTAGATTGCTAGTAAAGCGGCTGGAATAGCGAACCCGGGCACAAGGAGATGAGAAATGAGGTGCGTTTTAGAAACCTTTCCACATCACACGGTGTACCATCTTCTGGGTTTCTCATGCATGTTTTCGATGTAGGAAGATGACCTTGAACCTGGAGATTTGGGACCCATGCGATGGGTACCACGCAGTATTACTTTAAAGGGTCTGCGTTTGCTCACCCAACCTCACCAAACCTCTCAGCCCCAAGAGTGTCCACCCTTATGTCTCATCCAGCTGTGGGTCTAGATATGGTCAATTCAGGTTGCATCACAGCCCGTGAACGCATTGTGTAAGAATTTCTATCTCTTTCACTGTTTTTGTTTCATGGGTTTTTCAAAGTAATTTATTTTTATAATGGGGTTTAGCTGCTTTTCACTGCTGTGTTTATGCCGCTTTACACCCACTTGACACACTAACAGAGAGATATCAATACATAGGTTTTAAGATTATTACTAGTCAGATATATTCTTGTGCGGTGAATAGGGCGTGTTGAGTCCAGTTCTCTGAGCAAGCAGTAGGACTTGTCTATTACATATTGGTTTTATGGAACGGTATCTGAGCTAATTTGAAACCCTTGTTTTATGTATCACCCCACCTCACGTTTCCCGTTAAGCAGCCATAGTGTGTTTTCTGCATGTGTGACTCTGTTGTGTTTTGTAATTCTGTTCAAGTGTAACGGTTTTTACATTCCCTCTATCAGTGATACCTTATGAGAAGTGTCCTTTTCTGTGTGACTTATTTCACTTAGAATCGTCGTACCTAAATCCACTCATCATGCTGCTACTAGCCTTATGACATTGATTTCATGGCTGAGTGATATTCCATTGTACATAAGGACCACAACTTCTTTATCCATTTTTCTCTTTCCTGGGATATTGAAGGTGGAATGAAGTGGAGGTCCTTGTCAACAGAGCAGCCCTAAACTTTGGGGTGCTTGTGTCTTGCTGATTTTTAATTTTCCCAATTTATACCCCCATGAGTGGAAGTGCCCTATGCTCTCTAAGCTTTGCTTTTTAGACGTTTCAGGACTCACCGTACACTTCTCCAGAGTGGCTGTTGACAATTTACATCCCGCCCATCAGTGTAGCAAGGCTCCCATTTCTCCATGGCCTGTCCTGCATTTCTGGTTTTGACACTTTTTTCAGCATGGCCCTTTTGACCGATGGGAAGCGAGACATCTTTGTAGCGCTGATTTGCCTTTCCAGGTTGCTTGGTTGGCCAAAAAGGGCGTATGCGTTTTTTCCTGAATATATTCAGGAAAAAACGCATACGCCCTTTTTGGCCAAGGGCATCATTGTCAACGTTTTGCCGCTTTTCATGTGCTTTAAAGGCGATTCGAATCTACCTCCTGAAATCTGTTTCCTGCAATTCTGCCTTGATTTCAAATCCTCTTCTTTGCCTTCCCTCAATATATTTGTGGATGAGAGTTATCATTTATAAGTCTGCAGGTTTGTGAATTGCAGTGCCCTGAACCTCCATTTTACAACTCGCTTTTTAGGGAGCTGGCCGCAAAAGCGCAGGATGGCTTCAGGCCCTGTTCTGGTTCCGGGGGGCAGGCTGAGCCTGTGGTTAATTCTTCTTCCTGATGGGAAAATAGAGTGACCTGTGCCTGTCCCAACACCAAGAGCTAGTCTTTCATTGGTTCCACGTCTTCCCGTTCATCCTCAGGACAAATTGCAACCTGTACGGAACAGGAGGTTAAAGGTGCTGATGCTCCAAGTAGGGAGATTGCTAGTAAAGCGGCTGGAATGTCGAACCCGGGCACAAGGAGAAGAGAAATGAGGTGCGTTTTAGAAACCTTTCCACATCATACGGTGTACCATCTTCTGGGTATCTCATGCATGTTTACGATGTAGGAAGATGACCTTGAACCTGGAGATTTGGGACCCATGCGATGGGTACCACGCAGTATTACTTTAAAGGGTCTGCGTTTGCTCACCCAACCTCACCAAACCTCTCAGCCGCAACAGTGTCCACCCTTATGTCTCATCCAGCTGTGGGTCTAGATATGGTCAATCCAGGTTGCATCACAGCCCCTGAACGCATTGTGTAAGAATTTCTCTCTCTTTCACTGTCTTTGTTTCATGGGTTTTTCAAAGTAATTTATTTTTATAATGGGGTTTAGCTGCTTTTCACTGCTGTGTTTATGCCGCTTTTTACCCACTTGACACACTAACAGAGAGATATCAATACATAGGTTTTAAGATTATTACTAGTCAGATATATTCTTGTGCAGTGAATAGGGCGTGTTGAGTCCAGTTCTCTGAGCAAGGAGTAGGTCTTGTCTATTACATATTGGGATTATGGAACGGTATCTGAGCTAATTTGAAACCCTTGTTTTATGTATCACCCCACCTCACCTTTCCCGTTAAGCAGCCATAGTGTGTTTTCTGCATGTGTGACTCTGTTCTGTTTTGTAATTCAGTTCAAGTGTAACGGTTTTTACATTCCCTCTATAAGTGATACCTTATGAGAAGTGTCCTTTTCTGTGTGACTTATTTCACTTAGAGTCGTCGTACCTAAATCCACTCATCATGCTGCTACTAGCCTTATGACATTGATTTCATGGCTGAGTGATATTCCATTGTACATATGGACCACAACTTCTTTATCCATTTTTCTCTTTCCTGGGATATTGAAGGTGGAATGAAGTGGAGGTCCTTGTCAACAGAGCAGCCCTAAACTTTGGGGTGCTTGTGTCTTGCTGATTTTTAATTTTCCCAATTTATAACCCCATGAGTGGAAGTGCCCTATGCTCTCTAAGCTTGGTTTTTTAGATGTTTCAGGACTCACCGTATGCTTCTCCAGAGTGGCTGTTGGCAATTTACATCCCGCCTATCAGCGTAGCAAGGCTCCCATTTCTCCATGGCCTGTCCTGCATTTCTGATTTTGACACTTTTTTCAGCATGGCCTTTTTAACCGATGGGAAGCGAGACATCTTTGTAGCGCTGATTTGCCTTTCCAGGTTGCTTGGTTGGCCAAAAAGGGCGTATGCGTTTTTTCCTGAATATATTCAGGAAAAAACGCATACGCCCTTTTTGGCCAAGGGCATCATTGTCAACGTTTTGCCGCTTTTCATGTGCTTTAAAGGCGATTCGAATCTACCTCCTGAAATCTGTTTCCTGCAATTCTGCCTTGATTTCAAATCCTCTTCTTTGCCTTCCCTCAATATATTTGTGGACGAGAGTTATCATTTATAAGTCTGCAGGTTTGTGAATTGCAGTGCCCTGAACCTCCATTTTACAACTCGCTTTTTAGGGAGCTGGCCGCAATAGCGCAGGATGGCTTCAGGCCCTGTTCTGGTTCCGGGTGGCAGGCTGAGCCTGTGGTTAATTCTTCTTCCTGATGGGAAAATAGAGTGGCCTGTGCCTGTCCCAACACCAAGAGCTAGTCTCTCATTGGTTCCACGTCTTCCCGTTCATCCTCAGGACAAATTGCAACCTGTACGGGACAGGAGGTTAAAGGTGCTGATGCTCCAAGTAGGTAGATTGCTAGTAAAGTGGCTGGAATGGCGAACCCGGGCACAGGCAGATGAGAAATGAGGTGCGTTTTAGAAACCTTTCCCCATCACACGGTGTACCATCTTCTGGGTATCTCATGCATGTTTACGATGTAGGAAGATGACCTTGAACCTGGAGATTTGGGACCCATGCGATGGGTACCACGCAGTATTACTTTAAAGGGTCTGCGTTTGCTCACCCAACCTCACTAAACCTCTCAGCCGCAACAGTGTCCACCCTTATATCTCATCCAGCTGTGGGTCTAGATATGGTCAATCCAGGTTGCATCACAGCCCCTGAACGCATTGTGTAAGAATTTCTCTCTCTTTCACTGTCTTTGTTTCATGGGTTTTTCAAAGTAATTTATTTTTATAATGGGGTTTAGCTGCTTTTCACTGCTGTGTTTATGCCGCTTTACACCCACTTGACACACTAACAGAGAGATATCAATACATAGCTTTTAAGATTATTACTAGTCAGATATATTCTTGTGCGGTGAATAGGGCGTGTTGAGTCCAGTTCTCTGAGCAAGGAGTAGGTCTTGTCTATTACATATTGGGTTTATGGAACGGTATCTGAGCTAATTTGAAACCCTTGTTTTATGTATCACCCCACCTCACCTTTCCCGTTAAGCAGCCATAGTGTGTTTTCTGCATGTGTGACTCTCTTCTGTTTTGTAATTCAGTTCAAGTGTAACGGTTTTTACATTCCCTCTATAAGTGATACCTTATGAGAAGAGTCCTTTTCTGTGTGACTTATTTCACTTAGAGTCGTCGTACCTAAATCCACTCATCATGCTGCTACTAGCCTTATGACATTGATTTCATGGCTTAGTGATATTCCATTGTATATAAGGACCACAACTTCTTTATCCATTTTTCTCTTTCCTGGGATATTGAAGGTGGAATGAAGTGGAGGTCCTTGTCAACAGAGCAGCCCTCAACTTTGGGGTGCTTGTGTCTTGCTGATTTTTAATTTTCCCAATTTATACCCCCATGAGTGGAAGTGCCCTATGCTCTCTAAGCTTTGCTTTTTAGACGTTTCAGGACTCACCGTACACTTCTCCAGAGTGGCTGTTGACAATTTACATCCCGCCCATCAGTGTAGCAAGGCTCCCATTTCTCCATGGCCTGTCCTGCATTTCTGGTTTTGACACTTTTTTCAGCATGGCCCTTTTGACCGATGGGAAGCGAGACATCTTTGTAGCGCTGATTTGCCTTTCCAGGTTGCTTGGTTGGCCAAAAAGGGCGTATGCGTTTTTTCCTGAATATATTCAGGAAAAAACGCATACGCCCTTTTTGGCCAAGGGCATCATTGTCAACGTTTTGCCGCTTTTCATGTGCTTTAAAGGCGATTCGAATCTACCTCCTGAAATCTGTTTCCTGCAATTCTGCCTTGATTTCAAATCCTCTTCTTTGCCTTCCCTCAATATATTTGTGGATGAGAGTTATCATTTATAAGTCTGCAGGTTTGTGAATTGCAGTGCCCTGAACCTCCATTTTACAACTCGCTTTTTAGGGAGCTGGCCGCAAAAGCGCAGGATGGCTTCAGGCCCTGTTCTGGTTCCGGGTGGCAGGCTGAGCCTGTGGTTAATTCTTCTTCCTGATGGGAAAATAGAGTGACCTGTGCCTGTCCCAACACCAAGAGCTAGTCTTTCATTGGTTCCACGTCTTCCCGTTCATCCTCAGTACAAATTGCAAACTGTACGGAACAGGAGGTTAAAGGTGCTGATGCTCCAAGGAGGGAGATTGCTAGTAAAGTGGCTGGAATGGCGAACCCGGGCACAAGCCGTTGAGAAATGAGGTGCGTTTTAGAAACCTTTCCCCATCACACGGTGTACCATCTTCTGGGTATCTCATGCATGTTTTCGATGTAGGAAGATGCCCTTGAACCTGGAGATTTGGGACCCATGCGATTGGTACCATGCAGTATTACTTTAAAGGGTCTGCGTTTGCTCACCCAACCTCACCAAACCTCTCAGCCGCAACAGTGTCCACCCTTATGTCTCATCCAGCTGTGGGTCTAGATATGGTCAATCCAGGTTGCATCACAGCCCCTGAACGCATTGTGTAAGAATTTCTCTCTCTTTCACTGTCTTTGTTTCATGGGTTTTTCAAAGTAATTTATTTTTATAATGGGGTTTAGCTGCTTTTCACTGCTGTGTTTATGCCGCTTTTTACCCACTTGACACACTAACAGAGAGATATCAATACATAGGTTTTAAGATTATTACTAGTCAGATATATTCTTGTGCGGTGAATAGGGCGTGTTGAGACCAGTTCTCTGAGCAAGGAGTAGGTCTTGTCTATTACATATTGGGTTTATGGAACGGTATCTGAGCTAATTTGAAACCCTTGTTTTATGTATCACCCCACCTCACCTTTCCCGTTAAGCAGCCATAGTGTGTTTTCTGCATGTGTGACTCTGTTCTGTTTTGTAATTCAGTTCAAGTGTAACGGTTTTTACATTCCCTCTATAAGTGATACCTTATGAGAAGTGTCCTTTTCTGTGTGACTTATTTCACTTAGAGTCGTCGTACCTAAATCCACTCATCATGCTGCTACTAGCCTTATGACATTGATTTCACGGCTGAGTGATATTCCATTGTACATAAGGACCACAACTTCTTTATCCATTTTTCTCTTTCCTGGGATATTGAAGGTGGAATGAAGTGGAGGTCCTTGTCAACAGAGCAGCCCTCAACTTTGGGGTGCTTGTGTCTTGCTGATTTTTAATTTTCCCAATTTATACCCCCATGAGTGGAAGTGCCCTATGCTCTCTAAGCTTTGCTTTTTAGACGTTTCAGGACTCACCGTACACTTCTCCAGAGTGGCTGTTGACAATTTACATCCCGCCCATCAGTGTAGCAAGGCTCCCATTTCTCCATGGCCTGTCCTGCATTTCTGGTTTTGACACTTTTTTCAGCATGGCCCTTTTGACCGATGGGAAGCGAGACATCTTTGTAGCGCTGATTTGCCTTTCCAGGTTGCTTGGTTGGCCAAAAAGGGCGTATGCGTTTTTTCCTGAATATATTCAGGAAAAAACGCATACGCCCTTTTTGGCCAAGGGCATCATTGTCAACGTTTTTCCGATTTTCATGTGCTTTAAAGGCGATTCGAATCTACCTCCTGAAATCTGTTTCCTGCAATTCTGCCTTGATTTCAAATCCTCTTCTTTGCCTTCCCTCAATATATTTGTGGATGAGAGTTATCATTTATAAGTCTGCAGGTTTGTGAATTGCAGTGCCCTGAACCTCCATTTTACAACTCGCTTTTTAGGGAGCTGGCCGCAAAAGCGCAGGATGGCTTCAGGCCCTGTTCTGGTTCCGGGGGGCAGGCTGAGCCTGTGGTTAATTCTTCTTCCTGATGGGAAAATAGAGTGACCTGTGCCTGTCCCAACAACAAGAGCTAGTCTTTCATTGGTTCCACGTCTTTCCGTTCATCCTCAGTACAAATTGCAACCTGTACGGAACAGGAGGTCAAAGGTGCTGATGCTCCAAGGAGGGAGATTGCTAGTAAAGTGGCTGGAATAGCGAACCCGGGCACAAGCAGATGAGAAATGAGGTGCGTTTTAGAAACCTTTCCCCATCACATGGTGTACCAACTTCTGGGTATCTCATGCATGTTTTCGATGTAGGAAGATGCCCTTGAACCTGGAGATTTGGGACCCATGCGATGGGTACCACGCAGTATTACTTGAAAGGGTCTGCGTTTGCTCACCCAACCTCACCAAACCTCTCAGCCGCAACTGTGTCCACCCTTATGTCTCATCCAGCTGTGGGTCTAGATATGGTCAATCCAGGTTGCATCACAGCCCCTGAACGCATTGTGTAAGAATTTCTCTCTCTTTCACTGTCTTTGTTTCATGGGTTTTTCAAAGTAATTTATTTTTATAATGGGGTTTAGCTGCTTTTCACTGCTGTGTTTATGCCGCTTTTTACCCACTTGACACACTAACAGAGAGATATCAATACATAGGTTTTAAGATTATTACTAGTCAGATATATTCTTGTGCGGTGAATAGGGCGTGTTGAGTCCAGTTCTCTGAGCAAGGAGTAGGTCTTGTCTATTACATATTGGGTTTATGGAACGGTATCTGAGCTAATTTGAAACCCTTGTTTTATGTATCACCCCACCTCACCTTTCCCGTTAAGCAGCCATAGTGTGTTTTCTGCATGTGTGACTCTGTTCTGTTTTGTAATTCAGTTCAAGTGTAACGGTTTTTACATTCCCTCTATAAGTGATACCTTATGAGAAGAGTCCTTTTCTGTGTGACTTATTTCACTTAGAGTCGTCGTACCTAAATCCACTCATCATGCTGCTACTAGCCTTATGACATTGATTTCATGGCTTAGTGATATTCCATTGTATATAAGGACCACAACTTCTTTATCCATTTTTCTCTTTCCTGGGATATTGAAGGTGGAATGAAGTGGAGGTCCTTGTCAACAGAGCAGCCCTCAACTTTGGGGTGCTTGTGTCTTGCTGATTTTTAATTTTCCCAATTTATACCCCCATGAGTGGAAGTGCCCTATGCTCTCTAAGCTTTGCTTTTTAGACGTTTCAGGACTCACCGTACACTTCTCCAGAGTGGCTGTTGACAATTTACATCCCGCCCATCAGTGTAGCAAGGCTCCCATTTCTCCATGGCCTGTCCTGCATTTCTGGTTTTGACACTTTTTTCAGCATGGCCCTTTTGAACGATGGGAAGCGAGACATCTTTGTAGCGCTGATTTGCCTTTCCAGGTTGCTTGGTTGGCCAAAAAGGGCGTATGCGTTTTTTCCTGAATATATTCAGGAAAAAACGCATACGCCCTTTTTGGCCAAGGGCATCATTGTCAACGTTTTGCCGCTTTTCATGTGCTTTAAAGGCGATTCGAATCTACCTCCTGAAATCTGTTTCCTGCAATTCTGCCTTGATTTCAAATCCTCTTCTTTGCCTTCCCTCAATATATTTGTGGATGAGAGTTATCATTTATAAGTCTGCAGGTTTGTGAATTGCAGTGCCCTGAACCTCCATTTTACAACTCGCTTTTTAGGGAGCTGGCCGCAAAAGCGCAGGATGGCTTCAGGCCCTGTTCTGGTTCCGGGTGGCAGGCTGAGCCTGTGGTTAATTCTTCTTCCTGATGGGAAAATAGAGTGACCTGTGCCTGTCCCAACACCAAGAGCTAGTCTTTCATTGGTTCCACGTCTTCCCGTTCATCCTCAGTACAAATTGCAAACTGTACGGAACAGGAGGTTAAAGGTGCTGATGCTCCAAGGAGGGAGATTGCTAGTAAAGTGGCTGGAATGGCGAACCCGGGCACAAGCCGTTGAGAAATGAGGTGCGTTTTAGAAACCTTTCCCCATCACACGGTGTACCATCTTCTGGGTATCTCATGCATGTTTTCGATGTAGGAAGATGCCCTTGAACCTGGAGATTTGGGACCCATGCGATTGGTACCATGCAGTATTACTTTAAAGGGTCTGCGTTTGCTCACCCAACCTCACCAAACCTCTCAGCCGCAACAGTGTCCACCCTTATGTCTCATCCAGCTGTGGGTCTAGATATGGTCAATCCAGGTTGCATCACAGCCCCTGAACGCATTGTGTAAGAATTTCTCTCTCTTTCACTGTCTTTGTTTCATGGGTTTTTCAAAGTAATTTATTTTTATAATGGGGTTTAGCTGCTTTTCACTGCTGTGTTTATGCCGCTTTTTACCCACTTGACACACTAACAGAGAGATATCAATACATAGGTTTTAAGATTATTACTAGTCAGATATATTCTTGTGCGGTGAATAGGGCGTGTTGAGACCAGTTCTCTGAGCAAGGAGTAGGTCTTGTCTATTACATATTGGGTTTATGGAACGGTATCTGAGCTAATTTGAAACCCTTGTTTTATGTATCACCCCACCTCACCTTTCCCGTTAAGCAGCCATAGTGTGTTTTCTGCATGTGTGACTCTGTTCTGTTTTGTAATTCAGTTCAAGTGTAACGGTTTTTACATTCCCTCTATAAGTGATACCTTATGAGAAGTGTCCTTTTCTGTGTGACTTATTTCACTTAGAGTCGTCGTACCTAAATCCACTCATCATGCTGCTACTAGCCTTATGACATTGATTTCACGGCTGAGTGATATTCCATTGTACATAAGGACCACAACTTCTTTATCCATTTTTCTCTTTCCTGGGATATTGAAGGTGGAATGAAGTGGAGGTCCTTGTCAACAGAGCAGCCCTCAACTTTGGGGTGCTTGTGTCTTGCTGATTTTTAATTTTCCCAATTTATACCCCCATGAGTGGAAGTGCCCTATGCTCTCTAAGCTTTGCTTTTTAGACGTTTCAGGACTCACCGTACACTTCTCCAGAGTGGCTGTTGACAATTTACATCCCGCCCAGCAGTGTAGCAAGGCTCCCATTTCTCCATGGCCTGTCCTGCATTTCTGGTTTTGACACTTTTTTCAGCATGGCCCTTTTGACCGATGGGAAGCGAGACATCTTTGTAGCGCTGATTTGCCTTTCCAGGTTGCTTGGTTGGCCAAAAAGGGCGTATGCGTTTTTTCCTGAATATATTCAGGAAAAAACGCATACGCCCTTTTTGGCCAAGGGCATCATTGTCAACGTTTTTCCGATTTTCAAGTGCTTTAAAGGCGATTCGAATCTACCTCCTGAAATCTGTTTCCTGCAATTCTGCCTTGATTTCAAATCCTCTTCTTTGCCTTCCCTCAATATATTTGTGGATGAGAGTTATCATTTATAAGTCTGCAGGTTTGTGAATTGCAGTGCCCTGAACCTCCATTTTACAACTCGCTTTTTAGGGAGCTGGCCGCAAAAGCGCAGGATGGCTTCAGGCCCTGTTCTGGTTCCGGGGGGCAGGCTGAGCCTGTGGTTAATTCTTCTTCCTGATGGGAAAATAGAGTGACCTGTGCCTGTCCCAACAACAAGAGCTAGTCTTTCATTGGTTCCACGTCTTTCCGTTCATCCTCAGTACAAATTGCAACCTGTACGGAACAGGAGGTCAAAGGTGCTGATGCTCCAAGGAGGGAGATTGCTAGTAAAGTGGCTGGAATAGCGAACCCGGGCACAAGCAGATGAGAAATGAGGTGCGTTTTAGAAACCTTTCCCCATCACATGGTGTACCATCTTCTGGGTATCTCATGCATGTTTTCGATGTAGGAAGATGCCCTTGAACCTGGAGATTTGGGACCCATGCGATGGGTACCACGCAGTATTACTTGAAAGGGTCTGCGTTTGCTCACCCAACCTCACCAAACCTCTCAGCCGCAACTGTGTCCACCCTTATGTCTCATCCAGCTGTGGGTCTAGATATGGTCAATCCAGGTTGCATCACAGCCCCTGAACGCATTGTGTAAGAATTTCTCTCTCTTTCACTGTCTTTGTTTCATGGGTTTTTCAAAGTAATTTATTTTTATAATGGGGTTTAGCTGCTTTTCACTGCTGTGTTTATGCCGCTTTTTACCCACTTGACACACTAACAGAGAGATATCAATACATAGGTTTTAAGATTATTACTAGTCAGATATATTCTTGTGCGGTGAATAGGGCGTGTTGAGTCCAGTTCTCTGAGCAAGGAGTAGGTCTTGTCTATTACATATTGGGTTTATGGAACGGTATCTGAGCTAATTTGAAACCCTTGTTTTATGTATCACCCCACCTCACCTTTCCCGTTAAGCAGCCATAGTGTGTTTTCTGCATGTGTGACTCTCTTCTGTTTTGTAATTCAGTTCAAGTGTAACGGTTTTTACATTCCCTCTATAAGTGATACCTTATGAGAAGTGTCCTTTTCTGTGTGACTTATTTCACTTAGAG
This sequence comes from Balaenoptera borealis, assembly GCF_965194805.1. NCBI lineage: Eukaryota > Metazoa > Chordata > Mammalia > Artiodactyla > Balaenopteridae > Balaenoptera > Balaenoptera borealis. The sequence continues at coordinate 1,144,830 of NW_028123961.1, forward strand.
TCGTCGTACCTAAATCCACTCATCATGCTGCTACTAGCCTTATGACATTGATTTCACGGCTGAGTGATATTCCATTGTACATAAGGACCACAACTTCTTTATCCATTTTTCTCTTTCCTGGGATATTGAAGGTGGAATGAAGTGGAGGTCCTTGTCAACAGAGCAGCCCTAAACTTTGAGGTGCTTGTGTCTTGCTGATTTTTAATTTTCCCAATTTATACCCCCATGAGTGGAAGTGCCCTATGCTCTCTAAGCTTTGCTTTTTAGACGTTTCAGGACTCACCGTACACTTCTCCAGAGTGGCTGTTGACAATTTACATCCCGCCCATCAGTGTAGCAAGGCTCCCATTTCTCCATGGCCTGTCCTGCATTTCTGGTTTTGACACTTTTTTCAGCATGGCCCTTTTGACCGATGGGAAGCGAGACATCTTTGTAGCGCTGATTTGCCTTTCCAGGTTGCTTGGTTGGCCAAAAAGGGCGTATGCGTTTTTTCCTGAATATATTCAGGAAAAAACGCATACGCCCTTTTTGGCCAAGGGCATCATTGTCAACGTTTTGCCGCTTTTCATGTGCTTTAAAGGCGATTCGAATCTACCTCCTGAAATCTGTTTCCTGCAATTCTGCCTTGATTTCAAATCCTCTTCTTTGCCTTCCCTCAATATATTTGTGGATGAGAGTTATCATTTATAAGTCTGCAGGTTTGTGAATTGCAGTGCCCTGAACCTCCATTTTACAACTCGCTTTTTAGGGAGCTGGCCGCAAAAGCGCAGGATGGCTTCAGGCCCTGTTCTGGTTCCGGGGGGCAGGCTGAGCCTGTGGTTAATTCTTCTTCCTGATGGGAAAATAGAGTGACCTGTGCCTGTCCCAACACCAAGAGCTAGTCTTTCATTGGTTCCACATCTTCCCGTTCATCCTCAGTACAAATTGCAACCTGTAAGGAACAGGAGGTTAAAGGTGCTGATGCTCCAAGGAGGGAGATTGCTAGTAAAGTGGCTGGAATGGCGAACCCGGGCACAAGCAGATGAGAAATGAGGTGCGTTTTAGAAACCTTTCCCCATCACACGGTGTACCATCTTCTGGGTATCTCATGCATGTTTTCGATGTAGGAAGATGCCCTTGAACCTGGAGATTTGGGACCCATGCGATGGGTACCACGCAGTATTACTTTAAAGGGTCTGCGTTTGCTCACCCAACCTCACCAAACCTCTCAGCCGCAACAGTGTCCACCCTTATGTCTCATCCAGCTGTGGGTCTAGATATGGTCAATCCAGGTTGCATCACAGCCCCTGAACGCATTGTGTAAGAATTTCTCTCTCTTTCACTGTCTTTGTTTCATGGGTTTTTCAAAGTAATTTATTTTTATAATGGGGTTTAGCTGCTTTTCACTGCTGTGTTTATGCCACTTTTTACCCACTTGACACACTAACAGAGAGATATCAATACATAGGTTTTAAGATTATTACTAGTCAGATATATTCTTGTGCGGTGAATAGGGCATGTTGAGTCCAGTTCTCTGAGCAAGGAGTAGGTCTTGTCTATTACATATTGGGTTTATGGAACGGTATCTGAGCTAATTTGAAACCCTTGTTTTATGTATCACCCCACCTCACCTTTCCCGTTAAGCAGCCATAGTGTGTTTTCTGCATGTGTGACTCTGTTCTGTTTTGTAATTCAGTTCAAGTGTAACGGTTTTTACATTCCCTCTATAAGTGATACCTTATGAGAAGTGTCCTTTTCTGTGTGACTTATTTCACTTAGAGTCGTCGTACCTAAATCCACTCATCATGCTGCTACTAGCCTTATGACATTGATTTCACGGCTGAGTGATATTCCATTGTACATAAGGACCACAACTTCTTTATCCATTTTTCTCTTTCCTGGGATATTGAAGGTGGAATGAAGTGGAGGTCCTTGTCAACAGAGCAGCCCTCAACTTTGGGGTGCTTGTGTCTTGCTGATTTTTAATTTTCCCAATTTATACCCCCATGAGTGGAAGTGCCCTATGCTCTCTAAGCTTTGCTTTTTAGACGTTTCAGGACTCACCGTACACTTCTCCAGAGTGGCTGTTGACAATTTACATCCCGCCCATCAGTGTAGCAAGGCTCCCATTTCTCCATGGCCTGTCCTGCATTTCTGGTTTTGACACTTTTTTCAGCATGGCCTTTTTAACCCATGGGAAGCGAGACATCTTTGTAGCGCTGATTTGCCTTTCCAGGTTGCTTGGTTGGCCAAAAAGGGCGTATGCGTTTTTTCCTGAATATATTCAGGAAAAAACGCATACGCCCTTTTTGGCCAAGGGCATCATTGTCAACGTTTTGCCGCTTTTCATGTGCTTTAAAGGCGATTCGAATCTACCTCCTGAAATCTGTTTCCTGCAATTCTGCCTTGATTTCAAATCCTCTTCTTTGCCTTCCCTCAATATATTTGTGGACGAGAGTTATCATTTATAAGTCTGCAGGTTTGTGAATTGCAGTGCCCTGAACCTCCATTTTACAACTCGCTTTTTAGGGAGCTGGCCGCAAAAGCGCAGGATGGCTTCAGGCCCTGTTCTGGTTCCGGGGGGCAGGCTGAGCCTGTGGTTAAATCTTCTTCCTGATGGGAAAATAGAGTGACCTGTGCCTGTCCCAACACCAAGAGCTAGTCTCTCATTGGTTCCACGTCTTCCCGTTCATCCTCAGGACAAATTGCAACCTGTACGGAACAGGAGGTTAAAGGTGCTGATGCTCCAAGTAGGGAGATTGCTAGTAAAGCGGCTGGAATAGCGAACCCGGCCACAAGGAGATGAGAAATGAGGTGCGTTTTAGAAACCTTTCCCCATCACACGGTGTACCATCTTCTGGGTATCTCATGCATGTTTTCGATGTAGGAAGATGCCCTTGAACCTGGAGATTTGGGACCCATGTGATGGGTACCACGAAGTATTACTTTAAAGGGTCTGCGTTTGCTCACCCAACCTCACCAAACCTCTCAGCCGCAACAGTGTCCACCCTTATGTCTCATCCAGCTGTGGGTCTAGATATGGTCAATCCAGGTTGCATCACAGCCCCTGAACGCATTGTGTAAGAATTTCTCTCTCTTTCACTGTCTTTGTTTCATGGGTTTTTCAAAGTAATTTATTTTTATAATGGGGTTTAGCTGCTTTTCACTGCTGTGTTTATGCCGCTTTACACCCAATTGACACACTAACAGAGAGATATCAATACATAGGTTTTAAGATTATTACTAGTCAGATATATTCTTGTGCGGTGAATAGGGCGTGTTGAGTCCAGTTCTCTGAGCAAGGAGTAGGTCTTGTCTATTACATATTGTGTTTATGGAACGGTATCTGAGCTAATTTGAAACCCTTGTTTTATGTATCACCCCACCTCACCTTTCCCGTTAAGCAGCCATAGTGTGTTTTCTGCATGTGTGACTCTGTTCTGTTTTGTAATTCAGTTCAAGTGTAACGGTTTTTACATTCCCTCTATAAATGATACCTTATGAGAAGTGTCCTTTTCTGTGTGACTTATTTCACTTAGAATCGTCGTACCTAAATCCACTCATCATGCTGCTACTAGCCTTATGACATTGATTTCATGGCTGAGTGATATTCCACTGTACATATGGACCACAACTTCTTTATCCATTTTTCTCTTTCCTGGGATATTGAAGGTGGAATGAAGTGGAGGTCCTTGTCAACAGCGCAGCCCTAAACTTTGGGGTGCTTGTGTCTTGCTGATTTTTCATTTTCCCAATTTATAACCCCATGAGTGGAAGTGCCCTATGCTCTCTAAGCTTTGTTTTTTAGATGTTTCAGGACTCACTGTACGCTTCTCCAGAGTGGCTGTTGGCAATTTACATCCCGCCCATCAGCGTAGCAAGGCTCCCATTTCTCCATGGCCTGTCTTGCATTTCTGATTTTGACACTTTTTTCAGCATGGCCTTTTTAACCGATGGGAAGCGAGACATCTTTGTAGCGCTGATTTGCCTTTCCAGGTTGCTTGGTTGGCCAAAAAGGGCGTATGCGTTTTTTCCTGAATATATTCAGGAAAAAACGCATACGCCCTTTTTGGCCAAGGGCATCATTGTCAACGTTTTGCCGCTTTTCATGTGCTTTAAAGGCGATTCGAATCTACCTCCTGAAATCTGTTTCCTGCAATTCTGCCTTGATTTCAAATCCTCTTCTTTGCCTTCCCTCAATATATTTGTGGACGAGAGTTATCATTTATAAGTCTGCAGGTTTGTGAATTGCAGTGCCCTGAACCTCCATTTTACAACTCGCTTTTTAGGGAGCTGGCCGCAATAGCGCAGGATGGCTTCAGGCCCTGTTCTGGTTCCGGGTGGCAGGCTGAGCCTGTGGTTAATTCTTCTTCCTGATGGGAAAATAGAGTGACCTGTGCCTGTCCCAACACCAAGAGCTAGTCTCTCATTGGTTCCACGTCTTCCCGTTCATCCTCAGGACAAATTGCAACCTGTACGGAACAGGAGGTTAAAAGTGCTGATGCTCCAAGTAGGTAGATTGCTAGTAAAGCGGCTGGAATAGCGAACCCGGGCACAAGGAGATGAGAAATGAGGTGCGTTTTAGAAACCTTTCCACATCACACGGTGTACCATCTTCTGGGTTTCTCATGCATGTTTTCGATGTAGGAAGATGACCTTGAACCTGGAGATTTGGGACCCATGCGATGGGTACCACGCAGTATTGCTTTAAAGGGTCTGCGTTTGCTCACCCAACCTCACCAAACCTCTCAGCCCCAAGAGTGTCCACCCTTATGTCTCATCCAGCTGTGGGTCTAGATATGGTCAATCCAGGTTGCATCACAGCCCCTGAACGCATTGTGTAAGAATTTCTATCTCTTTCACTGTCTTTGTTTCATGGGTTTTTCAAAGTAATTTATTTTTATAATGGGGTTTAGCTGCTTTTCACTGCTGTGTTTATGCCGCTTTTTACCCACTTGACACACTAACAGAGAGATATCAATACATAGGTTTTAAGATTATTACTAGTCAGATATATTCTTGTGCGGTGAATAGGGCATGTTGAGTCCAGTTCTCTGAGCAAGGAGTAGGTCTTGTCTATTACATATTGGGTTTATGGAACAGTATCTGAGCTAATTTGAAACCCTTGTTTTATGTATCACCCCACCTCACCTTTCCCGTTAAGCAGCCATAGTGTGTTTTCTGCATGTGTGACTCTGTTCTGTTTTGTAATTCAGTTCAAGTGTAACGGTTTTTACATTCCCTCTATAAGTGATACCTTATGAGAAGTGTCCTTTTCTGTGTGACTTATTTCACTTAGAGTCGTCGTACCTAAATCCACTCATCATGCTGCTACTAGCCTTATGACATTGATTTCACGGCTGAGTGATATTCCATTGTACATAAGGACCACAACTTCTTTATCCATTTTTCTCTTTCCTGGGATATTGAAGGTGGAATGAAGTGGAGGTCCTTGTCAACAGAGCAGCCCTAAACTTTGGGGTGCTTGTGTCTTGCTGATTTTTAATTTTCCCAATTTATACCCCCATGAGTGGAAGTGCCCTATGCTCTCTAAGCTTTGCTTTTTAGACGTTTCAGGACTCACCGTACACTTCTCCAGAGTGGCTGTTGACAATTTACATCCCGCCCATCAGTGTAGCAAGGCTCCCATTTCTCCATGGCCTGTCCTGCATTTCTGGTTTTGACACTTTTTTCAGCATGGCCTTTTTAACCCATGGGAAGCGAGACATCTTTGTAGCGCTGATTTGCCTTTCCAGGTTGCTTGGTTGGCCAAAAAGGGCGTATGCGTTTTTTCCTGAATATATTTAGGAAAAAACGCATACGCCCTTTTTGGCCAAGGGCATCATTGTCAACGTTTTGCCGCTTTTCATGTGCTTTAAAGGCGATTCGAATCTACCTCCTGAAATCTGTTTCCTGCAATTCTGCCTTGATTTCAAATCCTCTTCTTTGCCTTCCCTCAATATATTTGTGGACGAGAGTTATCATTTATAAGTCTGCAGGTTTGTGAATTGCAGTGCCCTGAACCTCCATTTTACAACTCGCTTTTTAGGGAGCTGGCCGCAAAAGCGCAGGATGGCTTCAGGCCCTGTTCTGGTTCCGGGGGGCAGGCTGAGCCTGTGGTTAAATCTTCTTCCTGATGGGAAAATAGAGTGACCTGTGCCTGTCCCAACACCAAGAGCTAGTCTCTCATTGGTTCCACGTCTTCCCGTTCATCCTCAGGACAAATTGCAACCTGTACGGAACAGGAGGTTAAAAGTGCTGATGCTCCAAGTAGGTAGATTGCTAGTAAAGCAGCTGGAATAGCGAACCCGGGCACAAGGAGATGAGAAATGAGGTGCGTTTTAGAAACCTTTCCACATCACACGGTGTACCATCTTCTGGGTTTCTCATGCATGTTTTCGATGTAGGAAGATGCCCTTGAACCTGGAGATTTGGGACCCATGCGATGGGTACCACGCAGTATTACTTTAAAGGGTCTGCGTTTGCTCACCCAACCTCACCAAACCTCTCAGCCCCAAGAGTGTCCACCCTTATGTCTCATCCAGCTGTGGGTCTAGATATGGTCAATCCAGGTTGCATCACAGCCCGTGAACGCATTGTGTAAGTATTTCTATCTCTTTCACTGTCTTTGTTTCATGGGTTTTTCAAAGTAATTTATTTTTATAATGGGGTTTAGCTGCTTTTCACTGCTGTGTTTATGCCGCTTTACACCCACTTGACACACTAACAGAGAGATATCAATACATAGGTTTTAAGATTATTACTAGTCAGATATATTCTTGTGCGGTGAATAGGGCGTGTTGAGTCCAGTTCTCTGAGCAAGCAGTAGGACTTGTCTATTACATATTGGTTTTATGGAACGGTATCTGAGCTAATTTGAAACCCTTGTTTTATGTATCACCCCACCTCACGTTTCCCGTTAAGCAGCCATAGTGTGTTTTCTGCATGTGTGACTCTGTTGTGTTTTGTAATTCTGTTCAAGTGTAACGGTTTTTACATTCCCTCTATCAGTGATACCTTATGAGAAGTGTCCTTTTCTGTGTGACTTATTTCACTTAGAATCGTCGTACCTAAATCCACTCATCATGCTGCTACTAGCCTTATGACATTGATTTCATGGCTGAGTGATATTCCATTGTACATAAGGACCACAACTTCTTTATCCATTTTTCTCTTTCCTGGGATATTGAAGGTGGAATGAAGTGGAGGTCCTTGTCAACAGAGCAGCCCTAAACTTTGGGGTGCTTGTGTCTTGCTGATTTTTCATTTTCCCAATTTATACCCCCATGAGTGGAAGTGCCCTATGCTCTCTAAGCTGTGTTTTTCAGATGTTTCAGGACTCACCGGACACTTCTCCAGAGTGGCTCTTGGCAATTTACATCCCGCCCATCAGTGTAGCAAGGCTCCCATTTCTCCATGGCCTGTCCTGCATTTCTGGTTTTGACACTTTTTTCAGCATGGCCCTTTTGACCGATGGGAAGCGAGACATCTTTGTAGCGCTGATTTGCCTTTCCAGGTTGCTTGGTTGGCCAAAAAGGGCGTATGCGTTTTTTCCTGAATATATTCAGGAAAAAACGCATACGCCCTTTTTGGCCAAGGGCATCATTGTCAACGTTTTGCCGCTTTTCATGTGCTTTAAAGGCGATTCGAATCTACCTCCTGAAATCTGTTTCCTGCAATTCTGCCTTGATTTCAAATCCTCTTCTTTGCCTTCCCTCAATATATTTGTGGATGAGAGTTATCATTTATAAGTCTGCAGGTTTGTGAATTGCAGTGCCCTGAACCTCCATTTTACAACTCGCTTTTTAGGGAGCTGGCCGCAAAAGCGCAGGATGGCTTCAGGCCCTGTTCTGGTTCCGGGGGGCAGGCTGAGCCTGTGGTTAATTCTTCTTCCTGATGGGAAAATAGAGTGACCTGTGCCTGTCCCAACACCAAGAGCTAGTCTTTCATTGGTTCCACGTCTTCCCGTTCATCCTCAGGACAAATTGCAACCTGTACGGAACAGGAGGTTAAAGGTGCTGATGCTCCAAGTAGGGAGATTGCTTGTAAAGCGGCTGGAATGTCGAACCCGGGCACAAGGAGAAGAGAAATGAGGTGCGATTTAGAAACCTTTCCACATCACACGGTGTACCATCTTCTGGGTATCTCATGCATGTTTACGATGTAGGAAGATGACCTTGAACCTGGAGATTTGGGACCCATGCGATGGGTACCACGCAGTATTACTTTAAAGGGTCTGCGTTTGCTCACCCAACCTCACCAAACCTCTCAGCCACAACAGTGTCCACCCTTATGTCTCATCCAGCTGTGGGTCTAGATATGGTCAATCCAGGTTGCATCACAGCCCCTGAACGCATTGTGTAAGAATTTCTCTCTCTTTCACTGTCTTTGTTTCATGGGTTTTTCAAAGTAATTTATTTTTATAATGGGGTTTAGCTGCTTTTCACTGCTGTGTTTATGCCGCTTTTTACCCACTTGACACACTAACAGAGAGATATCAATACATAGGTTTTAAGATTATTACTAGTCAGATATATTCTTGTGCGGTGAATAGGGCGTGTTGAGTCCAGTTCTCTGAGCAAGGAGTAGGTCTTGTCTATTACATATTGGGATTATGGAACGGTATCTGAGCTAATTTGAAACCCTTGTTTTATGTATCACCCCACCTCACCTTTCCCGTTAAGCAGCCATAGTGTGTTTTCTGCATGTGTGACTCTGTTCTGTTTTGTAATTCAGTTCAAGTGTAACGGTTTTTACATTCCCTCTATAAGTGATACCTTATGAGAAGTGTCCTTTTCTGTGTGACTTATTTCACTTAGAATCGTCGTACCTAAATCCACTCATCATGCTGCTACTAGCCTTATGACATTGATTTCATGGCTGAGTGATATTCCATTGTACATATGGACCACAACTTCTTTATCCATTTTTCTCTTTCCTGGGATATTGAAGGTGGAATGAAGTGGAGGTCCTTGTCAACAGAGCAGCCCTAAACTTTGGGGTGCTTGTGTCTTGCTGATTTTTAATTTTCCCAATTTATAACCCCATGAGTGGAAGTGCCCTATGCTCTCTAAGCTTTGTTTTTTAGATGTTTCAGGACTCACCGTATGCTTCTCCAGAGTGGCTGTTGGCAATTTACATCCCGCCTATCAGCGTAGCAAGGCTCCCATTTCTCCATGGCCTGTCCTGCATTTCTGATTTTGACACTTTTTTCAGCATGGCCTTTTTAACCGATGGGAAGCGAGACATCTTTGTAGCGCTGATTTGCCTTTCCAGGTTGCTTGGTTGGCCAAAAAGGGCGTATGCGTTTTTTCCTGAATATATTCAGGAAAAAACGCATACGCCCTTTTTGGCCAAGGGCATCATTGTCAACGTTTTGCCGCTTTTCATGTGCTTTAAAGGCGATTCGAATCTACCTCCTGAAATCTGTTTCCTGCAATTCTGCCTTGATTTCAAATCCTCTTCTTTGCCTTCCCTCAATATATTTGTGGACGAGAGTTATCATTTATAAGTCTGCAGGTTTGTGAATTGCAGTGCCCTGAACCTCCATTTTACAACTCGCTTTTTAGGGAGCTGGCCGCAATAGCGCAGGATGGCTTCAGGCCCTGTTCTGGTTCCGGGTGGCAGGCTGAGCCTGTGGTTAATTCTTCTTCCTGATGGGAAAATAGAGTGGCCTGTGCCTGTCCCAACACCAAGAGCTAGTCTCTCATTGGTTCCACGTCTTCCCGTTCATCCTCAGGACAAATTGCAACCTGTACGGGACAGGAGGTTAAAGGTGCTGATGCTCCAAGTAGGTAGATTGCTAGTAAAGTGGCTGGAATGGCGAACCCGGGCACAGGCAGATGAGAAATGAGGTGCGTTTTAGAAACCTTTCCCCATCACACGGTGTACCATCTTCTGGGTATCTCATGCATGTTTACGATGTAGGAAGATGACCTTGAACCTGGAGATTTGGGACCCATGCGATGGGTACCACGCAGTATTACTTTAAAGGGTCTGCGTTTGCTCACCCAACCTCACTAAACCTCTCAGCCGCAACAGTGTCCACCCTTATGTCTCATCCAGCTGTGGGTCTAGATATGGTCAATCCAGGTTGCATCACAGCCCCTGAACGCATTGTGTAAGAATTTCTCTCTCTTTCACTGTCTTTGTTTCATGGGTTTTTCAAAGTAATTTATTTTTATAATGGGGTTTAGCTGCTTTTCACTGCTGTGTTTATGCCGCTTTACAACCACTTGACACACTAACAGAGAGATATCAATACATAGCTTTTAAGATTATTACTAGTCAGATATATTCTTGTGCGGTGAATAGGGCGTGTTGAGTCCAGTTCTCTGAGCAAGGAGTAGGTCTTGTCTATTACATATTGGGTTTATGGAACGGTATCTGAGCTAATTTGAAACCCTTGTTTTATGTATCACCCCACCTCACCTTTCCCGTTAAGCAGCCATAGTGTGTTTTCTGCATGTGTGACTCTCTTCTGTTTTGTAATTCAGTTCAAGTGTAACGGTTTTTACATTCCCTCTATAAGTGATACCTTATGAGAAGAGTCCTTTTCTGTGTGACTTATTTCACTTAGAGTCGTCGTACCTAAATCCACTCATCATGCTGCTACTAGCCTTATGACATTGATTTCATGGCTTAGTGATATTCCATTGTACATAAGGACCACAACTTCTTTATCCATTTTTCTCTTTCCTGGGATATTGAAGGTGGAATGAAGTGGAGGTCCTTGTCAACAGAGCAGCCCTAAACTTTGGGGTGCTTGTGTCTTGCTGATTTTTCATTTTCCCAATTTATACCCCCATGAGTGGAAGTGCCCTATGCTCTCTAAGCTGTGTTTTTCAGATGTTTCAGGACTCACCGGACACTTCTCCAGAGTGGCTCTTGGCAATTTACATCCCGCCCATCAGTGTAGCAAGGCTCCCATTTCTCCATGGCCTGTCCTGCATTTCTGGTTTTGACACTTTTTTCAGCATGGCCCTTTTGACCGATGGGAAGCGAGACATCTTTGTAGCGCTGATTTGCCTTTCCAGGTTGCTTGGTTGGCCAAAAAGGGCGTATGCGTTTTTTCCTGAATATATTCAGGAAAAAACGCATACGCCCTTTTTGGCCAAGGGCATCATTGTCAACGTTTTGCCGCTTTTCATGTGCTTTAAAGGCGATTCGAATCTACCTCCTGAAATCTGTTTCCTGCAATTCTGCCTTGATTTCAAATCCTCTTCTTTGCCTTCCCTCAATATATTTGTGGATGAGAGTTATCATTTATAAGTCTGCAGGTTTGTGAATTGCAGTGCCCTGAACCTCCATTTTACAACTCGCTTTTTAGGGAGCTGGCCGCAAAAGCGCAGGATGGCTTCAGGCCCTGTTCTGGTTCCGGGGGGCAGGCTGAGCCTGTGGTTAATTCTTCTTCCTGATGGGAAAATAGAGTGACCTGTGCCTGTCCCAACACCAAGAGCTAGTCTTTCATTGGTTCCACGTCTTCCCGTTCATCCTCAGGACAAATTGCAACCTGTACGGAACAGGAGGTTAAAGGTGCTGATGCTCCAAGTAGGGAGATTGCTTGTAAAGCGGCTGGAATGTCGAACCCGGGCACAAGGAGAAGAGAAATGAGGTGCGATTTAGAAACCTTTCCACATCACACGGTGTACCATCTTCTGGGTATCTCATGCATGTTTACGATGTAGGAAGATGACCTTGAACCTGGAGATTTGGGACCCATGCGATGGGTACCACGCAGTATTACTTTAAAGGGTCTGCGTTTGCTCACCCAACCTCACCAAACCTCTCAGCCGCAACAGTGTCCACCCTTATGTCTCATCCAGCTGTGGGTCTAGATATGGTCAATCCAGGTTGCATCACAGCCCCTGAACGCATTGTGTAAGAATTTCTCTCTCTTTCACTGTCTTTGTTTCATGGGTTTTTCAAAGTAATTTATTTTTATAATGGGGTTTAGCTGCTTTTCACTGCTGTGTTTATGCCGCTTTTTACCCACTTGACACACTAACAGAGAGATATCAATACATAGGTTTTAAGATTATTACTAGTCAGATATATTCTTGTGCGGTGAATAGGGCGTGTTGAGTCCAGTTCTCTGAGCAAGGAGTAGGTCTTGTCTATTACATATTGGGATTATGGAACGGTATCTGAGCTAATTTGAAACCCTTGTTTTATGTATCACCCCACCTCACCTTTCCCGTTAAGCAGCCATAGTGTGTTTTCTGCATGTGTGACTCTGTTCTGTTTTGTAATTCAGTTCAAGTGTAACGGTTTTTACATTCCCTCTATAAGTGATACCTTATGAGAAGTGTCCTTTTCTGTGTGACTTATTTCACTTAGAATCGTCGTACCTAAATCCACTCATCATGCTGCTACTAGCCTTATGACATTGATTTCATGGCTGAGTGATATTCCATTGTACATATGGACCACAACTTCTTTATCCATTTTTCTCTTTCCTGGGATATTGAAGGTGGAATGAAGTGGAGGTCCTTGTCAACAGAGCAGCCCTAAACTTTGGGGTGCTTGTGTCTTGCTGATTTTTAATTTTCCCAATTTATAACCCCATGAGTGGAAGTGCCCTATGCTCTCTAAGCTTTGTTTTTTAGATGTTTCAGGACTCACCGTATGCTTCTCCAGAGTGGCTGTTGGCAATTTACATCCCGCCTATCAGCGTAGCAAGGCTCCCATTTCTCCATGGCCTGTCCTGCATTTCTGATTTTGACACTTTTTTCAGCATGGCCTTTTTAACCGATGGGAAGCGAGACATCTTTGTAGCGCTGATTTGCCTTTCCAGGTTGCTTGGTTGGCCAAAAAGGGCGTATGCGTTTTTTCCTGAATATATTCAGGAAAAAACGCATACGCCCTTTTTGGCCAAGGGCATCATTGTCAACGTTTTGCCGCTTTTCATGTGCTTTAAAGGCGATTCGAATCTACCTCCTGAAATCTGTTTCCTGCAATTCTGCCTTGATTTCAAATCCTCTTCTTTGCCTTCCCTCAATATATTTGTGGACGAGAGTTATCATTTATAAGTCTGCAGGTTTGTGAATTGCAGTGCCCTGAACCTCCATTTTACAACTCGCTTTTTAGGGAGCTGGCCGCAATAGCGCAGGATGGCTTCAGGCCCTGTTCTGGTTCCGGGTGGCAGGCTGAGCCTGTGGTTAATTCTTCTTCCTGATGGGAAAATAGAGTGGCCTGTGCCTGTCCCAACACCAAGAGCTAGTCTCTCATTGGTTCCACGTCTTCCCGTTCATCCTCAGGACAAATTGCAACCTGTACGGGACAGGAGGTTAAAGGTGCTGATGCTCCAAGTAGGTAGATTGCTAGTAAAGTGGCTGGAATGGCGAACCCGGGCACAGGCAGATGAGAAATGAGGTGCGTTTTAGAAACCTTTCCCCATCACACGGTGTACCATCTTCTGGGTATCTCATGCATGTTTACGATGTAGGAAGATGACCTTGAACCTGGAGATTTGGGACCCATGCGATGGGTACCACGCAGTATTACTTTAAAGGGTCTGCGTTTGCTCACCCAACCTCACTAAACCTCTCAGCCGCAACAGTGTCCACCCTTATGTCTCATCCAGCTGTGGGTCTAGATATGGTCAATCCAGGTTGCATCACAGCCCCTGAACGCATTGTGTAAGAATTTCTCTCTCTTTCACTGTCTTTGTTTCATGGGTTTTTCAAACTAATTTATTTTTATAATGGGGTTTAGCTGCTTTTCACTGCTGTGTTTATGCCGCTTTACACCCACTTGACACACTAACAGAGAGATATCAATACATAGCTTTTAAGATTATTACTAGTCAGATATATTCTTGTGCGGTGAATAGGGCGTGTTGAGTCCAGTTCTCTGAGCAAGGAGTAGGTCTTGTCTATTACATATTGGGTTTATGGAACGGTATCTGAGCTAATTTGAAACCCTTGTTTTATGTATCACCCCACCTCACCTTTCCCGTTAAGCAGCCATAGTGTGTTTTCTGCATGTGTGACTCTCTTCTGTTTTGTAATTCAGTTCAAGTGTAACGGTTTTTACATTCCCTCTATAAGTGATACCTTATGAGAAGAGTCCTTTTCTGTGTGACTTATTTCACTTAGAGTCGTCGTACCTAAATCCACTCATCATGCTGCTACTAGCCTTATGACATTGATTTCATGGCTTAGTGATATTCCATTGTACATAAGGACCACAACTTCTTTATCCATTTTTCTCTTTCCTGGGATATTGAAGGTGGAATGAAGTGGAGGTCCTGGTCAACAGAGCAGCCCTCAACTTTGGGGTGCTTGTGTCTTGCTGATTTTTAATTTTCCCAATTTATACCCCCATGAGTGGAAGTGCCCTATGCTCTCTAAGCTTTGCTTTTTAGACGTTTCAGGACTCACCGTACACTTCTCCAGAGTGGCTGTTGACAATTTACATCCCGCCCATCAGTGTAGCAAGGCTCCCATTTCTCCATGGCCTGTCCTGCATTTCTGGTTTTGACACTTTTTTCAGCATGGCCCTTTTGACCGATGGGAAGCGAGACATCTTTGTAGCGCTGATTTGCCTTTCCAGGTTGCTTGGTTGGCCAAAAAGGGCGTATGCGTTTTTTCCTGAATATATTCAGGAAAAAACGCATACGCCCTTTTTGGCCAAGGGCATCATTGTCAACGTTTTGCCGCTTTTCATGTGCTTTAAAGGCGATTCGAATCTACCTCCTGAAATCTGTTTCCTGCAATTCTGCCTTGATTTCAAATCCTCTTCTTTGCCTTCCCTCAATATATTTGTGGATGAGAGTTATCATTTATAAGTCTGCAGGTTTGTGAATTGCAGTGCCCTGAACCTCCATTTTACAACTCGCTTTTTAGGGAGCTGGCCGCAAAAGCGCAGGATGGCTTCAGGCCCTGTTCTGGTTCCGGGGGGCAGGCTGAGCCTGTGGTTAATTCTTCTTCCTGATGGGAAAATAGAGTGACCTGTGCCTGTCCCAACACCAAGAGCTAGTCTTTCATTGGTTCCACGTCTTCCCGTTCATCCTCAGGACAAATTGCAACCTGTACGGAACAGGAGGTTAAAGGTGCTGATGCTCCAAGTAGGGAGATTGCTAGTAAAGCGGCTGGAATGTCGAACCCGGGCACAAGGAGAAGAGAAATGAGGTGCGTTTTAGAAACCTTTCCACATCATACGGTGTACCATCTTCTGGGTATCTCATGCATGTTTACGATGTAGGAAGATGACCTTGAACCTGGAGATTTGGGACCCATGCGATGGGTACCACGCAGTATTACTTTAAAGGGTCTGCGTTTGCTCACCCAACCTCACCAAACCTCTCAGCCGCAACAGTGTCCACCCTTATGTCTCATCCAGCTGTGGGTCTAGATATGGTCAATCCAGGTTGCATCACAGCCCCTGAACGCATTGTGTAAGAATTTCTCTCTCTTTCACTGTCTTTGTTTCATGGGTTTTTCAAAGTAATTTATTTTTATAATGGGGTTTAGCTGCTTTTCACTGCTGTGTTTATGCCGCTTTTTACCCACTTGACACACTAACAGAGAGATATCAATACATAGGTTTTAAGATTATTACTAGTCAGATATATTCTTGTGCAGTGAATAGGGCGTGTTGAGTCCAGTTCTCTGAGCAAGGAGTAGGTCTTGTCTATTACATATTGGGATTATGGAACGGTATCTGAGCTAATTTGAAACCCTTGTTTTATGTATCACCCCACCTCACCTTTCCCGTTAAGCAGCCATAGTGTGTTTTCTGCATGTGTGACTCTGTTCTGTTTTGTAATTCAGTTCAAGTGTAACGGTTTTTACATTCCCTCTATAAGTGATACCTTATGAGAAGTGTCCTTTTCTGTGTGACTTATTTCACTTAGAATCGTCGTACCTAAATCCACTCATCATGCTGCTACTAGCCTTATGACATTGATTTCATGGCTGAGTGATATTCCATTGTACATATGGACCACAACTTCTTTATCCATTTTTCTCTTTCCTGGGATATTGAAGGTGGAATGAAGTGGAGGTCCTTGTCAACAGAGCAGCCCTAAACTTTGGGGTGCTTGTGTCTTGCTGATTTTTAATTTTCCCAATTTATAACCCCATGAGTGGAAGTGCCCTATGCTCTCTAAGCTTTGTTTTTTAGATGTTTCAGGACTCACCGTATGCTTCTCCAGAGTGGCTGTTGGCAATTTACATCCCGCCTATCAGCGTAGCAAGGCTCCCATTTCTCCATGGCCTGTCCTGCATTTCTGATTTTGACACTTTTTTCAGCATGGCCTTTTTAACCGATGGGAAGCGAGACATCTTTGTAGCGCTGATTTGCCTTTCCAGGTTGCTTGGTTGGCCAAAAAGGGCGTATGCGTTTTTTCCTGAATATATTCAGGAAAAAACGCATACGCCCTTTTTGGCCAAGGGCATCATTGTCAACGTTTTGCCGCTTTTCATGTGCTTTAAAGGCGATTCGAATCTACCTCCTGAAATCTGTTTCCTGCAATTCTGCCTTGATTTCAAATCCTCTTCTTTGCCTTCCCTCAATATATTTGTGGACGAGAGTTATCATTTATAAGTCTGCAGGTTTGTGAATTGCAGTGCCCTGAACCTCCATTTTACAACTCGCTTTTTAGGGAGCTGGCCGCAATAGCGCAGGATGGCTTCAGGCCCTGTTCTGGTTCCGGGTGGCAGGCTGAGCCTGTGGTTAATTCTTCTTCCTGATGGGAAAATAGAGTGGCCTGTGCCTGTCCCAACACCAAGAGCTAGTCTCTCATTGGTTCCACGTCTTCCCGTTCATCCTCAGGACAAATTGCAACCTGTACGGGACAGGAGGTTAAAGGTGCTGATGCTCCAAGTAGGTAGATTGCTAGTAAAGTGGCTGGAATGGCGAACCCGGGCACAGGCAGATGAGAAATGAGGTGCGTTTTAGAAACCTTTCCCCATCACACGGTGTACCATCTTCTGGGTATCTCATGCATGTTTACGATGTAGGAAGATGACCTTGAACCTGGAGATTTGGGACCCATGCGATGGGTACCACGCAGTATTACTTTAAAGGGTCTGCGTTTGCTCACCCAACCTCACTAAACCTCTCAGCCGCAACAGTGTCCACCCTTATGTCTCATCCAGCTGTGGGTCTAGATATGGTCAATCCAGGTTGCATCACAGCCCCTGAACGCATTGTGTAAGAATTTCTCTCTCTTTCACTGTCTTTGTTTCATGGGTTTTTCAAACTAATTTATTTTTATAATGGGGTTTAGCTGCTTTTCACTGCTGTGTTTATGCCGCTTTACACCCACTTGACACACTAACAGAGAGATATCAATACATAGCTTTTAAGATTATTACTAGTCAGATATATTCTTGTGCGGTGAATAGGGCGTGTTGAGTCCAGTTCTCTGAGCAAGGAGTAGGTCTTGTCTATTACATATTGGGTTTATGGAACGGTATCTGAGCTAATTTGAAACCCTTGTTTTATGTATCACCCCACCTCACCTTTCCCGTTAAGCAGCCATAGTGTGTTTTCTGCATGTGTGACTCTCTTCTGTTTTGTAATTCAGTTCAAGTGTAACGGTTTTTACATTCCCTCTATAAGTGATACCTTATGAGAAGAGTCCTTTTCTGTGTGACTTATTTCACTTAGAGTCGTCGTACCTAAATCCACTCATCATGCTGCTACTAGCCTTATGACATTGATTTCATGGCTTAGTGATATTCCATTGTACATAAGGACCACAACTTCTTTATCCATTTTTCTCTTTCCTGGGATATTGAAGGTGGAATGAAGTGGAGGTCCTTGTCAACAGAGCAGCCCTCAACTTTGGGGTGCTTGTGTCTTGCTGATTTTTAATTTTCCCAATTTATACCCCCATGAGTGGAAGTGCCCTATGCTCTCTAAGCTTTGCTTTTTAGACGTTTCAGGACTCACCGTACACTTCTCCAGAGTGGCTGTTGACAATTTACATCCCGCCCATCAGTGTAGCAAGGCTCCCATTTCTCCATGGCCTGTCCTGCATTTCTGGTTTTGACACTTTTTTCAGCATGGCCCTTTTGACCGATGGGAAGCGAGACATCTTTGTAGCGCTGATTTGCCTTTCCAGGTTGCTTGGTTGGCCAAAAAGGGCGTATGCGTTTTTTCCTGAATATATTCAGGAAAAAACGCATACGCCCTTTTTGGCCAAGGGCATCATTGTCAACGTTTTGCCGCTTTTCATGTGCTTTAAAGGCGATTCGAATCTACCTCCTGAAATCTGTTTCCTGCAATTCTGCCTTGATTTCAAATCCTCTTCTTTGCCTTCCCTCAATATATTTGTGGACGAGAGTTATCATTTATAAGTCTGCAGGTTTGTGAATTGCAGTGCCCTGAACCTCCATTTTACAACTCGCTTTTTAGGGAGCTGGCCGCAATAGCGCAGGATGGCTTCAGGCCCTGTTCTGGTTCCGGGTGGCAGGCTGAGCCTGTGGTTAATTCTTCTTCCTGATGGGAAAATAGAGTGGCCTGTGCCTGTCCCAACACCAAGAGCTAGTCTCTCATTGGTTCCACGTCTTCCCGTTCATCCTCAGGACAAATTGCAACCTGTACGGGACAGGAGGTTAAAGGTGCTGATGCTCCAAGTAGGTAGATTGCTAGTAAAGTGGCTGGAATGGCGAACCCGGGCACAGGCAGATGAGAAATGAGGTGCGTTTTAGAAACCTTTCCCCATCACACGGTGTACCATCTTCTGGGTATCTCATGCATGTTTACGATGTAGGAAGATGACCTTGAACCTGGAGATTTGGGACCCATGCGATGGGTACCACGCAGTATTACTTTAAAGGGTCTGCGTTTGCTCACCCAACCTCACTAAACCTCTCAGCCGCAACAGTGTCCACCCTTATGTCTCATCCAGCTGTGGGTCTAGATATGGTCAATCCAGGTTGCATCACAGCCCCTGAACGCATTGTGTAAGAATTTCTCTCTCTTTCACTGTCTTTGTTTCATGGGTTTTTCAAAGTAATTTATTTTTATAATGGGGTTTAGCTGCTTTTCACTGCTGTGTTTATGCCGCTTTACACCCACTTGACACACTAACAGAGAGATATCAATACATAGCTTTTAAGATTATTACTAGTCAGATATATTCTTGTGCGGTGAATAGGGCGTGTTGAGTCCAGTTCTCTGAGCAAGGAGTAGGTCTTGTCTATTACATATTGGGTTTATGGAACGGTATCTGAGCTAATTTGAAACCCTTGTTTTATGTATCACCCCACCTCACCTTTCCCGTTAAGCAGCCATAGTGTGTTTTCTGCATGTGTGACTCTCTTCTGTTTTGTAATTCAGTTCAAGTGTAACGGTTTTTACATTCCCTCTATAAGTGATACCTTATGAGAAGAGTCCTTTTCTGTGTGACTTATTTCACTTAGAGTCGTCGTACCTAAATCCACTCATCATGCTGCTACTAGCCTTATGACATTGATTTCATGGCTTAGTGATATTCCATTGTACATAAGGACCACAACTTCTTTATCCATTTTTCTCTTTCCTGGGATATTGAAGGTGGAATGAAGTGGAGGTCCTTGTCAACAGAGCAGCCCTAAACTTTGGGGTGCTTGTGTCTTGCTGATTTTTAATTTTCCCAATTTATACCCCCATGAGTGGAAGTGCCCTATGCTCTCTAAGCTTTGCTTTTTAGACGTTTCAGGACTCACCGTACACTTCTCCAGAGTGGCTGTTGACAATTTACATCCCGCCCATCAGTGTAGCAAGGCTCCCATTTCTCCATGGCCTGTCCTGCATTTCTGGTTTTGACACTTTTTTCAGCATGGCCCTTTTGACCGATGGGAAGCGAGACATCTTTGTAGCGCTGATTTGCCTTTCCAGGTTGCTTGGTTGGCCAAAAAGGGCGTATGCGTTTTTTCCTGAATATATTCAGGAAAAAACGCATACGCCCTTTTTGGCCAAGGGCATCATTGTCAACGTTTTGCCGCTTTTCATGTGCTTTAAAGGCGATTCGAATCTACCTCCTGAAATCTGTTTCCTGCAATTCTGCCTTGATTTCAAATCCTCTTCTTTGCCTTCCCTCAATATATTTGTGGATGAGAGTTATCATTTATAAGTCTGCAGGTTTGTGAATTGCAGTGCCCTGAACCTCCATTTTACAACTCGCTTTTTAGGGAGCTGGCCGCAAAAGCGCAGGATGGCTTCAGGCCCTGTTCTGGTTCCGGGGGGCAGGCTGAGCCTGTGGTTAATTCTTCTTCCTGATGGGAAAATAGAGTGACCTGTGCCTGTCCCAACACCAAGAGCTAGTCTTTCATTGGTTCCACGTCTTCCCGTTCATCCTCAGGACAAATTGCAACCTGTACGGAACAGGAGGTTAAAGGTGCTGATGCTCCAAGTAGGGAGATTGCTAGTAAAGCGGCTGGAATGTCGAACCCGGGCACAAGGAGAAGAGAAATGAGGTGCGTTTTAGAAACCTTTCCACATCATACGGTGTACCATCTTCTGGGTATCTCATGCATGTTTACGATGTAGGAAGATGACCTTGAACCTGGAGATTTGGGACCCATGCGATGGGTACCACGCAGTATTACTTTAAAGGGTCTGCGTTTGCTCACCCAACCTCACCAAACCTCTCAGCCGCAACAGTGTCCACCCTTATGTCTCATCCAGCTGTGGGTCTAGATATGGTCAATCCAGGTTGCATCACAGCCCCTGAACGCATTGTGTAAGAATTTCTCTCTCTTTCACTGTCTTTGTTTCATGGGTTTTTCAAAGTAATTTATTTTTATAATGGGGTTTAGCTGCTTTTCACTGCTGTGTTTATGCCGCTTTTTACCCACTTGACACACTAACAGAGAGATATCAATACATAGGTTTTAAGATTATTACTAGTCAGATATATTCTTGTGCAGTGAATAGGGCGTGTTGAGTCCAGTTCTCTGAGCAAGGAGTAGGTCTTGTCTATTACATATTGGGATTATGGAACGGTATCTGAGCTAATTTGAAACCCTTGTTTTATGTATCACCCCACCTCACCTTTCCCGTTAAGCAGCCATAGTGTGTTTTCTGCATGTGTGACTCTGTTCTGTTTTGTAATTCAGTTCAAGTGTAACGGTTTTTACATTCCCTCTATAAGTGATACCTTATGAGAAGTGTCCTTTTCTGTGTGACTTATTTCACTTAGAATCGTCGTACCTAAATCCACTCATCATGCTGCTACTAGCCTTATGACATTGATTTCATGGCTGAGTGATATTCCATTGTACATATGGACCACAACTTCTTTATCCATTTTTCTCTTTCCTGGGATATTGAAGGTGGAATGAAGTGGAGGTCCTTGTCAACAGAGCAGCCCTAAACTTTGGGGTGCTTGTGTCTTGCTGATTTTTAATTTTCCCAATTTATAACCCCATGAGTGGAAGTGCCCTATGCTCTCTAAGCTTTGTTTTTTAGATGTTTCAGGACTCACCGTATGCTTCTCCAGAGTGGCTGTTGGCAATTTACATCCCGCCTATCAGCGTAGCAAGGCTCCCATTTCTCCATGGCCTGTCCTGCATTTCTGATTTTGACACTTTTTTCAGCATGGCCTTTTTAACCGATGGGAAGCGAGACATCTTTGTAGCGCTGATTTGCCTTTCCAGGTTGCTTGGTTGGCCAAAAAGGGCGTATGCGTTTTTTCCTGAATATATTCAGGAAAAAACGCATACGCCCTTTTTGGCCAAGGGCATCATTGTCAACGTTTTGCCGCTTTTCATGTGCTTTAAAGGCGATTCGAATCTACCTCCTGAAATCTGTTTCCTGCAATTCTGCCTTGATTTCAAATCCTCTTCTTTGCCTTCCCTCAATATATTTGTGGACGAGAGTTATCATTTATAAGTCTGCAGGTTTGTGAATTGCAGTGCCCTGAACCTCCATTTTACAACTCGCTTTTTAGGGAGCTGGCCGCAATAGCGCAGGATGGCTTCAGGCCCTGTTCTGGTTCCGGGTGGCAGGCTGAGCCTGTGGTTAATTCTTCTTCCTGATGGGAAAATAGAGTGGCCTGTGCCTGTCCCAACACCAAGAGCTAGTCTCTCATTGGTTCCACGTCTTCCCGTTCATCCTCAGGACAAATTGCAACCTGTACGGGACAGGAGGTTAAAGGTGCTGATGCTCCAAGTAGGTAGATTGCTAGTAAAGTGGCTGGAATGGCGAACCCGGGCACAGGCAGATGAGAAATGAGGTGCGTTTTAGAAACCTTTCCCCATCACACGGTGTACCATCTTCTGGGTATCTCATGCATGTTTACGATGTAGGAAGATGACCTTGAACCTGGAGATTTGGGACCCATGCGATGGGTACCACGCAGTATTAATTTAAAGGGTCTGCGTTTGCTCACCCAACCTCACTAAACCTCTCAGCCGCAACAGTGTCCACCCTTATGTCTCATCCAGCTGTGGGTCTAGATATGGTCAATCCAGGTTGCATCACAGCCCCTGAACGCATTGTGTAAGAATTTCTCTCTCTTTCACTGTCTTTGTTTCATGGGTTTTTCAAAGTAATTTATTTTTATAATGGGGTTTAGCTGCTTTTCACTGCTGTGTTTATGCCGCTTTACACCCACTTGACACACTAACAGAGAGATATCAATACATAGCTTTTAAGATTATTACTAGTCAGATATATTCTTGTGCGGTGAATAGGGCGTGTTGAGTCCAGTTCTCTGAGCAAGGAGTAGGTCTTGTCTATTACATATTGGGTTTATGGAACGGTATCTGAGCTAATTTGAAACCCTTGTTTTATGTATCACCCCACCTCACCTTTCCCGTTAAGCAGCCATAGTGTGTTTTCTGCATGTGTGACTCTCTTCTGTTTTGTAATTCAGTTCAAGTGTAACGGTTTTTACATTCCCTCTATAAGTGATACCTTATGAGAAGAGTCCTTTTCTGTGTGACTTATTTCACTTAGAGTCGTCGTACCTAAATCCACTCATCATGCTGCTACTAGCCTTATGACATTGATTTCATGGCTTAGTGATATTCCATTGTACATAAGGACCACAACTTCTTTATCCATTTTTCTCTTTCCTGGGATATTGAAGGTGGAATGAAGTGGAGGTCCTTGTCAACAGAGCAGCCCTCAACTTTGGGGTGCTTGTGTCTTGCTGATTTTTAATTTTCCCAATTTATACCCCCATGAGTGGAAGTGCCCTATGCTCTCTAAGCTTTGCTTTTTAGACGTTTCAGGACTCACCGTACACTTCTCCAGAGTGGCTGTTGACAATTTACATCCCGCCCATCAGTGTAGCAAGGCTCCCATTTCTCCATGGCCTGTCCTGCATTTCTGGTTTTGACACTTTTTTCAGCATGGCCCTTTTGACCGATGGGAAGCGAGACATCTTTGTAGCGCTGATTTGCCTTTCCAGGTTGCTTGGTTGGCCAAAAAGGGCGTATGCGTTTTTTCCTGAATATATTCAGGAAAAAACGCATACGCCCTTTTTGGCCAAGGGCATCATTGTCAACGTTTTGCCGCTTTTCATGTGCTTTAAAGGCGATTCGAATCTACCTCCTGAAATCTGTTTCCTGCAATTCTGCCTTGATTTCAAATCCTCTTCTTTGCCTTCCCTCAATATATTTGTGGATGAGAGTTATCATTTATAAGTCTGCAGGTTTGTGAATTGCAGTGCCCTGAACCTCCATTTTACAACTCGCTTTTTAGGGAGCTGGCCGCAAAAGCGCAGGATGGCTTCAGGCCCTGTTCTGGTTCCGGGTGGCAGGCTGAGCCTGTGGTTAATTCTTCTTCCTGATGGGAAAATAGAGTGACCTGTGCCTGTCCCAACACCAAGAGCTAGTCTTTCATTGGTTCCACGTCTTCCCGTTCATCCTCAGTACAAATTGCAAACTGTACGGAACAGGAGGTTAAAGGTGCTGATGCTCCAAGGAGGGAGATTGCTAGTAAAGTGGCTGGAATGGCGAACCCGGGCACAAGCCGTTGAGAAATGAGGTGCGTTTTAGAAACCTTTCCCCATCACACGGTGTACCATCTTCTGGGTATCTCATGCATGTTTTCGATGTAGGAAGATGCCCTTGAACCTGGAGATTTGGGACCCATGCGATTGGTACCATGCAGTATTACTTTAAAGGGTCTGCGTTTGCTCACCCAACCTCACCAAACCTCTCAGCCGCAACAGTGTCCACCCTTATGTCTCATCCAGCTGTGGGTCTAGATATGGTCAATCCAGGTTGCATCACAGCCCCTGAACGCATTGTGTAAGAATTTCTCTCTCTTTCACTGTCTTTGTTTTATGGGTTTTTCAAAGTAATTTATTTTTATAATGGGGTTTAGCTGCTTTTCACTGCTGTGTTTATGCCGCTTTTTACCCACTTGACACACTAACAGAGAGATATCAATACATAGGTTTTAAGATTATTACTAGTCAGATATATTCTTGTGCGGTGAATAGGGCGTGTTGAGACCAGTTCTCTGAGCAAGGAGTAGGTCTTGTCTATTACATATTGGGTTTATGGAACGGTATCTGAGCTAATTTGAAACCCTTGTTTTATGTATCACCCCACCTCACCTTTCCCGTTAAGCAGCCATAGTGTGTTTTCTGCATGTGTGACTCTCTTCTGTTTTGTAATTCAGTTCAAGTGTAACGGTTTTTACATTCCCTCTATAAGTGATACCTTATGAGAAGTGTCCTTTTCTGTGTGACTTATTTCACTTAGAGTCGTCGTACCTAAATCCACTCATCATGCTGCTACTAGCCTTATGACATTGATTTCACGGCTGAGTGATATTCCATTGTACATAAGGACCACAACTTCTTTATCCATTTTTCTCTTTCCTGGGATATTGAAGGTGGAATGAAGTGGAGGTCCTTGTCAACAGAGCAGCCCTCAACTTTGGGGTGCTTGTGTCTTGCTGATTTTTAATTTTCCCAATTTATACCCCCATGAGTGGAAGTGCTCTATGCTCTCTAAGCTTTGCTTTTTAGACGTTTCAGGACTCACCGTACACTTCTCCAGAGTGGCTGTTGACAATTTACATCCCGCCCATCAGTGTAGCAAGGCTCCCATTTCTCCATGGCCTGTCCTGCATTTCTGGTTTTGACACTTTTTTCAGCATGGCCCTTTTGACCGATGGGAAGCGAGACATCTTTGTAGCGCTGATTTGCCTTTCCAGGTTGCTTGGTTGGCCAAAAAGGGCGTATGCGTTTTTTCCTGAATATATTCAGGAAAAAACGCATACGCCCTTTTTGGCCAAGGGCATCATTGTCAACGTTTTTCCGATTTTCATGTGCTTTAAAGGCGATTCGAATCTACCTCCTGAAATCTGTTTCCTGCAATTCTGCCTTGATTTCAAATCCTCTTCTTTGCCTTCCCTCAATATATTTTTGGATGAGAGTTATCATTTATAAGTCTGCAGGTTTGTGAATTGCAGTGCCCTGAACCTCCATTTTACAACTCGCTTTTTAGGGAGCTGGCCGCAAAAGCGCAGGATGGCTTCAGGCCCTGTTCTGGTTCCGGGGGGCAGGCTGAGCCTGTGGTTAATTCTTCTTCCTGATGGGAAAATAGAGTGACCTGTGCCTGTCCCAACAACAAGAGCTAGTCTTTCATGGGTTCCACGTCTTTCCGTTCATCCTCAGTACAAATTGCAACCTGTACGGAACAGGAGGTCAAAGGTGCTGATGCTCCAAGGAGGGAGATTGCTAGTAAAGTGGCTGGAATAGCGAACCCGGGCACAAGCAGATGAGAAATGAGGTGCGTTTTAGAAACCTTTCCCCATCACATGGTGTACCATCTTCTGGGTATCTCATGCATGTTTTCGATGTAGGAAGATGCCCTTGAACCTGGAGATTTGGGACCCATGCGATGGGTACCACGCAGTATTACTTGAAAGGGTCTGCGTTTGCTCACCCAACCTCACCAAACCTCTCAGCCGCAACTGTGTCCACCCTTATGTCTCATCCAGCTGTGGGTCTAGATATGGTCAATCCAGGTTGCATCACAGCCCCTGAACGCATTGTGTAAGAATTTCTCTCTCTTTCACTGTCTTTGTTTCATGGGTTTTTCAAAGTAATTTATTTTTATAATGGGGTTTAGCTGCTTTTCACTGCTGTGTTTATGCCGCTTTTTACCCACTTGACACACTAACAGAGAGATATCAATACATAGGTTTTAAGATTATTACTAGTCAGATATATTCTTGTGCGGTGAATAGGGCGTGTTGAGTCCAGTTCTCTGAGCAAGGAGTAGGTCTTGTCTATTACATATTGGGTTTATGGAACGGTATCTGAGCTAATTTGAAACCCTTGTTTTATGTATCACCCCACCTCACCTTTCCCGTTAAGCAGCCATAGTGTGTTTTCTGCATGTGTGACTCTGTTCTGTTTTGTAATTCAGTTCAAGTGTAACGGTTTTTACATTCCCTCTATAAGTGATACCTTATGAGAAGTGTCCTTTTCTGTGTGACTTATTTCACTTAGAGTCGTCGTACCTAAATCCACTCATCATGCTGCTACTAGCCTTATGACATTGATTTCACGGCTGAGTGATATTCCATTGTACATAAGGACCACAACTTCTTTATCCATTTTTCTCTTTCCTGGGATATTGAAGGTGGAATGAAGTGGAGGTCCTTGTCAACAGAGCAGCCCTAAACTTTGAGGTGCTTGTGTCTTGCTGATTTTTAATTTTCCCAATTTATACCCCCATGAGTGGAAGTGCCCTATGCTCTCTAAGCTTTGCTTTTTAGACGTTTCAGGACTCACCGTACACTTCTCCAGAGTGGCTGTTGACAATTTACATCCCGCCCATCAGTGTAGCAAGGCTCCCATTTCTCCATGGCCTGTCCTGCATTTCTGGTTTTGACACTTTTTTCAGCATGGCCCTTTTGACCGATGGGAAGCGAGACATCTTTGTAGCGCTGATTTGCCTTTCCAGGTTGCTTGGTTGGCCAAAAAGGGCGTATGCGTTTTTTCCTGAATATATTCAGGAAAAAACACATACGCCCTTTTTGGCCAAGGGCATCATTGTCAACGTTTTGCCGCTTTTCATGTGCTTTAAAGGCGATTCGAATCTACCTCCTGAAATCTGTTTCCTGCAATTCTGCCTTGATTTCAAATCCTCTTCTTTGCCTTCCCTCAATATATTTGTGGATGAGAGTTATCATTTATAAGTCTGCAGGTTTGTGAATTGCAGTGCCCTGAACCTCCATTTTACAACTCGCTTTTTAGGGAGCTGGCCGCAAAAGCGCAGGATGGCTTCAGGCCCTGTTCTGGTTCCGGGGGGCAGGCTGAGCCTGTGGTTAATTCTTCTTCCTGATGGGAAAATAGAGTGACCTGTGCCTGTCCCAACACCAAGAGCTAGTCTTTCATTGGTTCCACATCTTCCCGTTCATCCTCAGTACAAATTGCAACCTGTAAGGAACAGGAGGTTAAAGGTGCTGATGCTCCAAGGAGGGAGATTGCTAGTAAAGTGGCTGGAATGGCGAACCCGGGCACAAGCAGATGAGAAATGAGGTGCGTTTTAGAAACCTTTCCCCATCACACGGTGTACCATCTTCTGGGTATCTCATGCATGTTTTTGATGTAGGAAGATGCCCTTGAACCTGGAGATTTGGGACCCATGCGATGGGTACCACGCAGTATTACTTTAAAGGGTCTGCGTTTGCTCACCCAACCTCACCAAACCTCTCAGCCGCAACAGTGTCCACCCTTATGTCTCATCCAGCTGTGGGTCTAGATATGGTCAATCCAGGTTGCATCACAGCCCCTGAACGCATTGTGTAAGAATTTCTCTCTCTTTCACTGTCTTTGTTTCATGGGTTTTTCAAAGTAATTTATTTTTATAATGGGGTTTAGCTGCTTTTCACTGCTGTGTTTATGCCACTTTTTACCCACTTGACACACTAACAGAGAGATATCAATACATAGGTTTTAAGATTATTACTAGTCAGATATATTCTTGTGCGGTGAATAGGGCATGTTGAGTCCAGTTCTCTGAGCAAGGAGTAGGTCTTGTCTATTACATATTGGGTTTATGGAACGGTATCTGAGCTAATTTGAAACCCTTGTTTTATGTATCACCCCACCTCACCTTTCCCGTTAAGCAGCCATAGTGTGTTTTCTGCATGTGTGACTCTGTTCTGTTTTGTAATTCAGTTCAAGTGTAACGGTTTTTACATTCCCTCTATAAGTGATACCTTATGAGAAGTGTCCTTTTCTGTGTGACTTATTTCACTTAGAGTCGTCGTACCTAAATCCACTCATCATGCTGCTACTAGCCTTATGACATTGATTTCACGGCTGAGTGATATTCCATTGTACATAAGGACCACAACTTCTTTATCCATTTTTCTCTTTCCTGGGATATTGAAGGTGGAATGAAGTGGAGGTCCTTGTCAACAGAGCAGCCCTAAACTTTGGGGTGCTTGTGTCTTGCTGATTTTTAATTTTCCCAATTTATACCCCCATGAGTGGAAGTGCCCTATGCTCTCTAAGCTTTGCTTTTTAGACGTTTCAGGACTCACCGTACACTTCTCCAGAGTGGCTGTTGACAATTTACATCCCGCCCATCAGTGTAGCAAGGCTCCCATTTCTCCATGGCCTGTCCTGCATTTCTGGTTTTGACACTTTTTTCAGCATGGCCTTTTTAACCCATGGGAAGCGAGACATCTTTGTAGCGCTGATTTGCCTTTCCAGGTTGCTTGGTTGGCCAAAAAGGGCGTATGCGTTTTTTCCTGAATATATTCAGGAAAAAACGCATACGCCCTTTTTGGCCAAGGGCATCATTGTCAACGTTTTGCCGCTTTTCATGTGCTTTAAAGGCGATTCGAATCTACCTCCTGAAATCTGTTTCCTGCAATTCTGCCTTGATTTCAAATCCTCTTCTTTGCCTTCCCTCAATATATTTGTGGACGAGAGTTATCATTTATAAGTCTGCAGGTTTGTGAATTGCAGTGCCCTGAACCTCCATTTTACAACTCGCTTTTTAGGGAGCTGGCCGCAAAAGCGCAGGATGGCTTCAGGCCCTGTTCTGGTTCCGGGGGGCAGGCTGAGCCTGTGGTTAAATCTTCTTCCTGATGGGAAAATAGAGTGACCTGTGCCTGTCCCAACACCAAGAGCTAGTCTCTCATTGGTTCCACGTCTTCCCGTTCATCCTCAGGACAAATTGCAACCTGTACGGAACAGGAGGTTAAAGGTGCTGATGCTCCAAGTAGGGAGATTGCTAGTAAAGCGGCTGGAATAGCGAACCCGGGCACAAGGAGATGAGAAATGAGGTGCGTTTTAGAAACCTTTCCCCATCACACGGTGTACCATCTTCTGGGTATCTCATGCATGTTTTCGATGTAGGAAGATGACCTTGAACCTGGAGATTTGGGACCCATGTGATGGGTACCACGAAGTATTACTTTAAAGGGTCTGCGTTTGCTCACCCAACCTCACCAAACCTCTCAGCCGCAACAGTGTCCACCCTTATGTCTCATCCAGCTGTGGGTCTAGATATGGTCAATCCAGGTTGCATCACAGCCCCTGAACGCATTGTGTAAGAATTTCTCTCTCTTTCACTGTCTTTGTTTCATGGGTTTTTCAAAGTAATTTATTTTTATAATGGGGTTTAGCTGCTTTTCACTGCTGTGTTTATGCCGCTTTACACCCAATTGACACACTAACAGAGAGATATCAATACATAGGTTTTAAGATTATTACTAGTCAGATATATTCTTGTGCGGTGAATAGGGCGTGTTGAGTCCAGTTCTCTGAGCAAGGAGTAGGTCTTGTCTATTACATATTGTGTTTATGGAACGGTATCTGAGCTAATTTGAAACCCTTGTTTTATGTATCACCCCACCTCACCTTTCCCGTTAAGCAGCCATAGTGTGTTTTCTGCATGTGTGACTCTGTTCTGTTTTGTAATTCAGTTCAAGTGTAACGGTTTTTACATTCCCTCTATAAGTGATACCTTATGAGAAGTGTCCTTTTCTGTGTGACTTATTTCACTTAGAATCGTCGTACCTAAATCCACTCATCATGCTGCTACTAGCCTTATGACATTGATTTCATGGCTGAGTGATATTCCACTGTACATATGGACCACAACTTCTTTATCCATTTTTCTCTTTCCTGGGATATTGAAGGTGGAATGAAGTGGAGGTCCTTGTCAACAGCGCAGCCCTAAACTTTGGGGTGCTTGTGTCTTGCTGATTTTTCATTTTCCCAATTTATAACCCCATGAGTGGAAGTGCCCTATGCTCTCTAAGCTTTGTTTTTTAGATGTTTCAGGACTCACTGTACGCTTCTCCAGAGTGGCTGTTGGCAATTTACATCCCGCCCATCAGCGTAGCAAGGCTCCCATTTCTCCATGGCCTGTCTTGCATTTCTGATTTTGACACTTTTTTCAGCATGGCCTTTTTAACCGATGGGAAGCGAGACATCTTTGTAGCGCTGATTTGCCTTTCCAGGTTGCTTGGTTGGCCAAAAAGGGCGTATGCGTTTTTTCCTGAATATATTCAGGAAAAAACGCATACGCCCTTTTTGGCCAAGGGCATCATTGTCAACGTTTTGCCGCTTTTCATGTGCTTTAAAGGCGATTCGAATCTACCTCCTGAAATCTGTTTCCTGCAATTCTGCCTTGATTTCAAATCCTCTTCTTTGCCTTCCCTCAATATATTTGTGGACGAGAGTTATCATTTATAAGTCTGCAGGTTTGTGAATTGCAGTGCCCTGAACCTCCATTTTACAACTCACTTTTTAGGGAGCTGGCCGCAATAGCGCAGGATGGCTTCAGGCCCTGTTCTGGTTCCGGGTGGCAGGCTGAGCCTGTGGTTAATTCTTCTTCCTGATGGGAAAATAGAGTGACCTGTGCCTGTCCCAACACCAAGAGCTAGTCTCTCATTGGTTCCACGTCTTCCCGTTCATCCTCAGGACAAATTGCAACC
The DNA here is from genome assembly GCF_965194805.1 of Balaenoptera borealis. Taxonomy (NCBI): domain Eukaryota; kingdom Metazoa; phylum Chordata; class Mammalia; order Artiodactyla; family Balaenopteridae; genus Balaenoptera; species Balaenoptera borealis. Next base: position 1,175,682 of record NW_028123961.1, read on the forward strand.
TGTACGGAACAGGAGGTTAAAAGTGCTGATGCTCCAAGTAGGTAGATTGCTAGTAAAGCGGCTGGAATAGCGAACCCGGGCACAAGGAGATGAGAAATGAGGTGCGTTTTAGAAACCTTTCCACATCACACGGTGTACCATCTTCTGGGTTTCTCATGCATGTTTTCGATGTAGGAAGATGACCTTGAACCTGGAGATTTGGGACCCATGCGATGGGTACCACGCAGTATTGCTTTAAAGGGTCTGCGTTTGCTCACCCAACCGCACCAAACCTCTCAGCCCCAAGAGTGTCCACCCTTATGTCTCATCCAGCTGTGGGTCTAGATATGGTCAATCCAGGTTGCATCACAGCCCGTGAACGCATTGTGTAAGTATTTCTATCTCTTTCACTGTCTTTGTTTCATGGGTTTTTCAAAGTAATTTATTTTTATAATGGGGTTTAGCTGCTTTTCACTGCTGTGTTTATGCCGCTTTACACCCACTTGACACACTAACAGAGAGATATCAATACATAGGTTTTAAGATTATTACTAGTCAGATATATTCTTGTGCGGTGAATAGGGCGTGTTGAGTCCAGTTCTCTGAGCAAGCAGTAGGACTTGTCTATTACATATTGGTTTTATGGAACGGTATCTGAGCTAATTTGAAACCCTTGTTTTATGTATCACCCCACCTCACGTTTCCCGTTAAGCAGCCATAGTGTGTTTTCTGCATGTGTGACTCTGTTGTGTTTTGTAATTCTGTTCAAGTGTAACGGTTTTTACATTCCCTCTATCAGTGATACCTTATGAGAAGTGTCCTTTTCTGTGTGACTTATTTCACTTAGAATCGTCGTACCTAAATCCACTCATCATGCTGCTACTAGCCTTATGACATTGATTTCATGGCTGAGTGATATTCCATTGTACATAAGGACCACAACTTCTTTATCCATTTTTCTCTTTCCTGGGATATTGAAGGTGGAATGAAGTGGAGGTCCTTGTCAACAGAGCAGCCCTAAACTTTGGGGTGCTTGTGTCTTGCTGATTTTTAATTTTCCCAATTTATACCCCCATGAGTGGAAGTGCCCTATGCTCTCTAAGCTTTGCTTTTTAGACGTTTCAGGACTCACCGTACACTTCTCCAGAGTGGCTGTTGACAATTTACATCCCGCCCATCAGTGTAGCAAGGCTCCCATTTCTCCATGGCCTGTCCTGCATTTCTGGTTTTGACACTTTTTTCAGCATGGCCCTTTTGACCGATGGGAAGCGAGACATCTTTGTAGCGCTGATTTGCCTTTCCAGGTTGCTTGGTTGGCCAAAAAGGGCGTATGCGTTTTTTCCTGAATATATTCAGGAAAAAACGCATACGCCCTTTTTGGCCAAGGGCATCATTGTCAACGTTTTGCCGCTTTTCATGTGCTTTAAAGGCGATTCGAATCTACCTCCTGAAATCTGTTTCCTGCAATTCTGCCTTGATTTCAAATCCTCTTCTTTGCCTTCCCTCAATATATTTGTGGATGAGAGTTATCATTTATAAGTCTGCAGGTTTGTGAATTGCAGTGCCCTGAACCTCCATTTTACAACTCGCTTTTTAGGGAGCTGGCCGCAAAAGCGCAGGATGGCTTCAGGCCCTGTTCTGGTTCCGGGGGGCAGGCTGAGCCTGTGGTTAATTCTTCTTCCTGATGGGAAAATAGAGTGACCTGTGCCTGTCCCAACACCAAGAGCTAGTCTCTCATTGGTTCCACGTCTTCCCGTTCATCCTCAGGACAAATTGCAACCTGTACGGGACAGGAGGTTAAAGGTGCTGATGCTCCAAGTAGGTAGATTGCTAGTAAAGTGGCTGGAATGGCGAACCCGGGCACAGGCAGATGAGAAATGAGGTGCGTTTTAGAAACCTTTCCCCATCACACGGTGTACCATCTTCTGGGTATCTCATGCATGTTTACGATGTAGGAAGATGACCTTGAACCTGGAGATTTGGGACCCATGCGATGGGTACCACGCAGTATTACTTTAAAGGGTCTGCGTTTGCTCACCCAACCTCACTAAACCTCTCAGCCGCAACAGTGTCCACCCTTATGTCTCATCCAGCTGTGGGTCTAGATATGGTCAATCCAGGTTGCATCACAGCCCCTGAACGCATTGTGTAAGAATTTCTCTCTCTTTCACTGTCTTTGTTTCATGGGTTTTTCAAAGTAATTTATTTTTATAATGGGGTTTAGCTGCTTTTCACTGCTGTGTTTATGCCGCTTTACACCCACTTGACACACTAACAGAGAGATATCAATACATAGCTTTTAAGATTATTACTAGTCAGATATATTCTTGTGCAGTGAATAGGGCGTGTTGAGTCCAGTTCTCTGAGCAAGGAGTAGGTCTTGTCTATTACATATTGGGTTTATGGAACGGTATCTGAGCTAATTTGAAACCCTTGTTTTATGTATCACCCCACCTCACCTTTCCCGTTAAGCAGCCATAGTGTGTTTTCTGCATGTGTGACTCTCTTCTGTTTTGTAATTCAGTTCAAGTGTAACGGTTTTTACATTCCCTCTATCAGTGATACCTTATGAGAAGAGTCCTTTTCTGTGTGACTTATTTCACTTAGAGTCGTCGTACCTAAATCCACTCATCATGCTGCTACTAGCCTTATGACATTGATTTCATGGCTTAGTGATATTCCATTGTACATAAGGACCACAACTTCTTTATCCATTTTTCTCTTTCCTGGGATATTGAAGGTGGAATGAAGTGGAGGTCCTTGTCAACAGAGCAGCCCTCAACTTTGGGGTGCTTGTGTCTTGCTGATTTTTAATTTTCCCAATTTATACCCCCATGAGTGGAAGTGCCCTATGCTCTCTAAGCTTTGCTTTTTAGACGTTTCAGGACTCACCGTACACTTCTCCAGAGTGGCTGTTGACAATTTACATCCCGCCCATCAGTGTAGCAAGGCTCCCATTTCTCCATGGCCTGTCCTGCATTTCTGGTTTTGACACTTTTTTCAGCATGGCCCTTTTGACCGATGGGAAGCGAGACATCTTTGTAGCGCTGATTTGCCTTTCCAGGTTGCTTGGTTGGCCCAAAAGGGCGTATGCGTTTTTTCCTGAATATATTCAGGAAAAAACGCATACGCCCTTTTTGGCCAAGGGCATCATTGTCAACGTTTTGCCGCTTTTCATGTGCTTTAAAGGCGATTCGAATCTACCTCCTGAAATCTGTTTCCTGCAATTCTGCCTTGATTTCAAATCCTCTTCTTTGCCTTCCCTCAATATATTTGTGGATGAGAGTTATCATTTATAAGTCTGCAGGTTTGTGAATTGCAGTGCCCTGAACCTCCATTTTACAACTCGCTTTTTAGGGAGCTGGCCGCAAAAGCGCAGGATGGCTTCAGGCCCTGTTCTGGTTCCGGGGGGCAGGCTGAGCCTGTGGTTAATTCTTCTTCCTGATGGGAAAATAGAGTGACCTGTGCCTGTCCCAACACCAAGAGCTAGTCTTTCATTGGTTCCACGTCTTCCCGTTCATCCTCAGGACAAATTGCAACCTGTACGGAACAGGAGGTTAAAGGTGCTGATGCTCCAAGTAGGGAGATTGCTAGTAAAGCGGCTGGAATGTCGAACCCGGGCACAAGGAGAAGAGAAATGAGGTGCGATTTAGAAACCTTTCCACATCACACGGTGTACCATCTTCTGGGTATCTCATGCATGTTTACGATGTAGGAAGATGACCTTGATCCTGGAGATTTGGGACCCATGCGATGGGTACCACGCAGTATTACTTTAAAGGGTCTGCGTTTGCTCACCCAACCTCACCAAACCTCTCAGCCGCAACAGTGTCCACCCTTATGTCTCATCCAGCTGTGGGTCTAGATATGGTCAATCCAGGTTGCATCACAGCCCCTGAACGCATTGTGTAAGAATTTCTCTCTCTTTCACTGTCTTTGTTTCATGGGTTTTTCAAAGTAATTTATTTTTATAATGGGGTTTAGCTGCTTTTCACTGCTGTGTTTATGCCGCTTTTTACCCACTTGACACACTAACAGAGAGATATCAATACATAGGTGTTAAGATTATTACTAGTCAGATATATTCTTGTGCAGTGAATAGGGCGTGTTGAGTCCAGTTCTCTGAGCAAGGAGTAGGTCTTGTCTATTACATATTGGGATTATGGAACGGTATCTGAGCTAATTTGAAACCCTTGTTTTATGTATCACCCCACCTCACCTTTCCCGTTAAGCAGCCATAGTGTGTTTTCTGCATGTGTGACTCTGTTCTGTTTTGTAATTCAGTTCAAGTGTAACGGTTTTTACATTCCCTCTATAAGTGATACCTTATGAGAAGTGTCCTTTTCTGTGTGACTTATTTCACTTAGAATCGTCGTACCTAAATCCACTCATCATGCTGCTACTAGCCTTATGACATTGATTTCATGGCTGAGTGATATTCCATTGTACATATGGACCACAACTTCTTTATCCATTTTTCTCTTTCCTGGGATATTGAAGGTGGAATGAAGTGGAGGTCCTTGTCAACAGAGCAGCCCTAAACTTTGGGGTGCTTGTGTCTTGCTGATTTTTAATTTTCCCAATTTATAACCCCATGAGTGGAAGTGCCCTATGCTCTCTAAGCTTTGTTTTTTAGATGTTTCAGGACTCACCGTATGCTTCTCCAGAGTGGCTGTTGGCAATTTACATCCCGCCTATCAGCGTAGCAAGGCTCCCATTTCTCCATGGCCTGTCCTGCATTTCTGATTTTGACACTTTTTTCAGCATGGCCTTTTTAACCGATGGGAAGCGAGACATCTTTGTAGCGCTGATTTGCCTTTCCAGGTTGCTTGGTTGGCCAAAAAGGGCGTATGCGTTTTTTCCTGAATATATTCAGGAAAAAACGCATACGCCCTTTTTGGCCAAGGGCATCATTGTCAACGTTTTGCCGCTTTTCATGTGCTTTAAAGGCGATTCGAATCTACCTCCTGAAATCTGTTTCCTGCAATTCTGCCTTGATTTCAAATCCTCTTCTTTGCCTTCCCTCAATATATTTGTGGACGAGAGTTATCATTTATAAGTCTGCAGGTTTGTGAATTGCAGTGCCCTGAACCTCCATTTTACAACTCGCTTTTTAGGGAGCTGGCCGCAATAGCGCAGGATGGCTTCAGGCCCTGTTCTGGTTCCGGGTGGCAGGCTGAGCCTGTGGTTAATTCTTCTTCCTGATGGGAAAATAGAGTGGCCTGTGCCTGTCCCAACACCAAGAGCTAGTCTCTCATTGGTTCCACGTCTTCCCGTTCATCCTCAGGACAAATTGCAACCTGTACGGGACAGGAGGTTAAAGGTGCTGATGCTCCAAGTAGGTAGATTGCTAGTAAAGTGGCTGGAATGGCGAACCCGGGCACAGGCAGATGAGAAATGAGGTGCGTTTTAGAAACCTTTCCCCATCACACGGTGTACCATCTTCTGGGTATCTCATGCATGTTTACGATGTAGGAAGATGACCTTGAACCTGGAGATTTGGGACCCATGCGATGGGTACCACGCAGTATTACTTTAAAGGGTCTGCGTTTGCTCACCCAACCTCACTAAACCTCTCAGCCGCAACAGTGTCCACCCTTATGTCGCATCCAGCTGTGGGTCTAGATATGGTCAATCCAGGTTGCATCACAGCCCCTGAACGCATTGTGTAAGAATTTCTCTCTCTTTCACTGTCTTTGTTTCATGGGTTTTTCAAACTAATTTATTTTTATAATGGGGTTTAGCTGCTTTTCACTGCTGTGTTTATGCCGCTTTACACCCACTTGACACACTAACAGAGAGATATCAATACATAGCTTTTAAGATTATTACTAGTCAGATATATTCTTGTGCGGTGAATAGGGCGTGTTGAGTCCAGTTCTCTGAGCAAGGAGTAGGTCTTGTCTATTACATATTGGGTTTATGGAACGGTATCTGAGCTAATTTGAAACCCTTGTTTTATGTATCACCCCACCTCACCTTTCCCGTTAAGCAGCCATAGTGTGTTTTCTGCATGTGTGACTCTCTTCTGTTTTGTAATTCAGTTCAAGTGTAACGGTTTTTACATTCCCTCTATCAGTGATACCTTATGAGAAGAGTCCTTTTCTGTGTGACTTATTTCACTTAGAGTCGTCGTACCTAAATCCACTCATCATGCTGCTACTAGCCTTATGACATTGATTTCATGGCTTAGTGATATTCCATTGTACATAAGGACCACAACTTCTTTATCCATTTTTCTCTTTCCTGGGATATTGAAGGTGGAATGAAGTGGAGGTCCTTGTCAACAGAGCAGCCCTCAACTTTGGGGTGCTTGTGTCTTGCTGATTTTTAATTTTCCCAATTTATACCCCCATGAGTGGAAGTGCCCTATGCTCTCTAAGCTTTGCTTTTTAGACGTTTCAGGACTCACCGTACACTTCTCCAGAGTGGCTGTTGACAATTTACATCCCGCCCATCAGTGTAGCAAGGCTCCCATTTCTCCATGGCCTGTCCTGCATTTCTGGTTTTGACACTTTTTTCAGCATGGCCCTTTTGACCGATGGGAAGCGAGACATCTTTGTAGCGCTGATTTGCCTTTCCAGGTTGCTTGGTTGGCCAAAAAGGGCGTATGCGTTTTTTCCTGAATATATTCAGGAAAAAACGCATACGCCCTTTTTGGCCAAGGGCATCATTGTCAACGTTTTGCCGCTTTTCATGTGCTTTAAAGGCGATTCGAATCTACCTCCTGAAATCTGTTTCCTGCAATTCTGCCTTGATTTCAAATCCTCTTCTTTGCCTTCCCTCAATATATTTGTGGATGAGAGTTATCATTTATAAGTCTGCAGGTTTGTGAATTGCAGTGCCCTGAACCTCCATTTTACAACTCGCTTTTTAGGGAGCTGGCCGCAAAAGCGCAGGATGGCTTCAGGCCCTGTTCTGGTTCCGGGGGGCAGGCTGAGCCTGTGGTTAATTCTTCTTCCTGATGGGAAAATAGAGTGACCTGTGCCTGTCCCAACACCAAGAGCTAGTCTTTCATTGGTTCCACGTCTTCCCGTTCATCCTCAGGACAAATTGCAACCTGTACGGAACAGGAGGTTAAAGGTGCTGATGCTCCAAGTAGGGAGATTGCTAGTAAAGCGGCTGGAATGTCGAACCCGGGCACAAGGAGAAGAGAAATGAGGTGCGTTTTAGAAACCTTTCCACATCATACGGTGTACCATCTTCTGGGTATCTCATGCATGTTTACGATGTAGGAAGATGACCTTGAACCTGGAGATTTGGGACCCATGCGATGGGTACCACGCAGTATTACTTTAAAGGGTCTGCGTTTGCTCACCCAACCTCACCAAACCTCTCAGCCGCAACAGTGTCCACCCTTATGTCTCATCCAGCTGTGGGTCTAGATATGGTCAATCCAGGTTGCATCACAGCCCCTGAACGCATTGTGTAAGAATTTCTCTCTCTTTCACTGTCTTTGTTTCATGGGTTTTTCAAAGTAATTTATTTTTATAATGGGGTTTAGCTGCTTTTCACTGCTGTGTTTATGCCGCTTTTTACCCACTTGACACACTAACAGAGAGATATCAATACATAGGTTTTAAGATTATTACTAGTCAGATATATTCTTGTGCAGTGAATAGGGCGTGTTGAGTCCAGTTCTCTGAGCAAGGAGTAGGTCTTGTCTATTACATATTGGGATTATGGAACGGTATCTGAGCTAATTTGAAACCCTTGTTTTATGTATCACCCCACCTCACCTTTCCCGTTAAGCAGCCATAGTGTGTTTTCTGCATGTGTGACTCTGTTCTGTTTTGTAATTCAGTTCAAGTGTAACGGTTTTTACATTCCCTCTATAAGTGATACCTTATGAGAAGTGTCCTTTTCTGTGTGACTTATTTCACTTAGAATCGTCGTACCTAAATCCACTCATCATGCTGCTACTAGCCTTATGACATTGATTTCATGGCTGAGTGATATTCCATTGTACATATGGACCACAACTTCTTTATCCATTTTTCTCTTTCCTGGGATATTGAAGGTGGAATGAAGTGGAGGTCCTTGTCAACAGAGCAGCCCTAAACTTTGGGGTGCTTGTGTCTTGCTGATTTTTAATTTTCCCAATTTATAACCCCATGAGTGGAAGTGCCCTATGCTCTCTAAGCTTTGTTTTTTAGATGTTTCAGGACTCACCGTATGCTTCTCCAGAGTGGCTGTTGGCAATTTACATCCCGCCTATCAGCGTAGCAAGGCTCCCATTTCTCCATGGCCTGTCCTGCATTTCTGATTTTGACACTTTTTTCAGCATGGCCTTTTTAACCGATGGGAAGCGAGACATCTTTGTAGCGCTGATTTGCCTTTCCAGGTTGCTTGGTTGGCCAAAAAGGGCGTATGCGTTTTTTCCTGAATATATTCAGGAAAAAACGCATACGCCCTTTTTGGCCAAGGGCATCATTGTCAACGTTTTGCCGCTTTTCATGTGCTTTAAAGGCGATTCGAATCTACCTCCTGAAATCTGTTTCCTGCAATTCTGCCTTGATTTCAAATCCTCTTCTTTGCCTTCCCTCAATATATTTGTGGACGAGAGTTATCATTTATAAGTCTGCAGGTTTGTGAATTGCAGTGCCCTGAACCTCCATTTTACAACTCGCTTTTTAGGGAGCTGGCCGCAATAGCGCAGGATGGCTTCAGGCCCTGTTCTGGTTCCGGGTGGCAGGCTGAGCCTGTGGTTAATTCTTCTTCCTGATGGGAAAATAGAGTGGCCTGTGCCTGTCCCAACACCAAGAGCTAGTCTCTCATTGGTTCCACGTCTTCCCGTTCATCCTCAGGACAAATTGCAACCTGTACGGGACAGGAGGTTAAAGGTGCTGATGCTCCAAGTAGGTAGATTGCTAGTAAAGTGGCTGGAATGGCGAACCCGGGCACAGGCAGATGAGAAATGAGGTGCGTTTTAGAAACCTTTCCCCATCACACGGTGTACCATCTTCTGGGTATCTCATGCATGTTTACGATGTAGGAAGATGACCTTGAACCTGGAGATTTGGGACCCATGCGATGGGTACCACGCAGTATTACTTTAAAGGGTCTGCGTTTGCTCACCCAACCTCACTAAACCTCTCAGCCGCAACAGTGTCCACCCTTATGTCTCATCCAGCTGTGGGTCTAGATATGGTCAATCCAGGTTGCATCACAGCCCCTGAACGCATTGTGTAAGAATTTCTCTCTCTTTCACTGTCTTTGTTTCATGGGTTTTTCAAAGTAATTTATTTTTATAATGGGGTTTAGCTGCTTTTCACTGCTGTGTTTATGCCGCTTTACACCCACTTGACACACTAACAGAGAGATATCAATACATAGCTTTTAAGATTATTACTAGTCAGATATATTCTTGTGCAGTGAATAGGGCGTGTTGAGTCCAGTTCTCTGAGCAAGGAGTAGGTCTTGTCTATTACATATTGGGTTTATGGAACGGTATCTGAGCTAATTTGAAACCCTTGTTTTATGTATCACCCCACCTCACCTTTCCCGTTAAGCAGCCATAGTGTGTTTTCTGCATGTGTGACTCTCTTCTGTTTTGTAATTCAGTTCAAGTGTAACGGTTTTTACATTCCCTCTATAAGTGATACCTTATGAGAAGAGTCCTTTTCTGTGTGACTTATTTCACTTAGAGTCGTCGTACCTAAATCCACTCATCATGCTGCTACTAGCCTTATGACATTGATTTCATGGCTTAGTGATATTCCATTGTACATAAGGACCACAACTTCTTTATCCATTTTTCTCTTTCCTGGGATATTGAAGGTGGAATGAAGTGGAGGTCCTTGTCAACAGAGCAGCCCTCAACTTTGGGGTGCTTGTGTCTTGCTGATTTTTAATTTTCCCAATTTATACCCCCATGAGTGGAAGTGCCCTATGCTCTCTAAGCTTTGCTTTTTAGACGTTTCAGGACTCACCGTACACTTCTCCAGAGTGGCTGTTGACAATTTACATCCCGCCCATCAGTGTAGCAAGGCTCCCATTTCTCCATGGCCTGTCCTGCATTTCTGGTTTTGACACTTTTTTCAGCATGGCCCTTTTGACCGATGGGAAGCGAGACATCTTTGTAGCGCTGATTTGCCTTTCCAGGTTGCTTGGTTGGCCAAAAAGGGCGTATGCGTTTTTTCCTGAATATATTCAGGAAAAAACGCATACGCCCTTTTTGGCCAAGGGCATCATTGTCAACGTTTTGCCGCTTTTCATGTGCTTTAAAGGCGATTCGAATCTACCTCCTGAAATCTGTTTCCTGCAATTCTGCCTTGATTTCAAATCCTCTTCTTTGCCTTCCCTCAATATATTTGTGGACGAGAGTTATCATTTATAACTCTGCAGGTTTGTGAATTGCAGTGCCCTGAACCTCCATTTTACAACTCGCGTTTTTGGGAGATGGCCGCAAAAGCGCAGGATGGCTTCAGGCCCTGTTCTTGTTCCGGGGGGCAGGCTGAGCCTGTGGTTAATTCTTCTTCCTGATGGGAAAATAGAGTGACCTGTGCCTGTCCCAACACCAAGAGATAGTCTCTCATTGGTTTCACGTCTTCCCGTTCATCCTCAGGACAAATTGCAACCTGTACGGAACAGGAGGTTAAAGGTGATGATGCTCCAAGGAGGGAGATTGCTAGTAAAGTGGCTGGAATGGCGAGCCCGAGCACAAGAAGATGAGAAATGAGGTGCGTTTTAGAAACCTTTCCCCATCACACGGTGTACCATCTTCTGGGTTTCTCATGCATGTTTTCGATGTAGGAAGATGCCCTTGAACCTGGAGATTTGGGACCCATGCGATGGGTACCACGCAGTATTACTTTAAAGGGGCTGCGTTTGCTCACCCAACCTCACCAAACCTCTCAGCCGCAACAGTGTCCACCCTTATGTCTCATCCAGCTGTGGGTCTAGATATGGTCAATCCAGGTTGCATCACAGCCCCTGAACGCATTGTGTAAGAATTTCTCTCTCTTTCACTGTCTTTGTTTCATGGGTTTTTCAAAGTAATTTATTTTTATAATGGGGTTTAGCTGCTTTTCACTGCTGTGTTTATGCCGCTTTTTACCCACTTGACACACTAACAGAGAGATATCAATACATAGGTTTTAAGATTATTACTAGTCAGATATATTCTTGTGCGGTGAATAGGGCGTGTTGAGTCCAGTTCTCTGAGCAAGGAGTAGGTCTTGTCTATTACATATTGGGTTTATGGAACGGTATCTGAGCTAATTTGAAACCCTTGTTTTATGTATCACCCCACCTCACCTTTCCCGTTAAGCAGCCATAGTGTGTTTTCTGCATGTGTGACTCTGTTCTGTTTTGTAATTCAGTTCAAGTGTAACGGTTTTTACATTCCCTGTATAAGTGATACCTTATGAGAAGTGTCCTTTTCTGTGTGACTTATTTCACTTAGAATCGTCGTACCTAAATCCACTCATCATGCTGCTACTAGCCTTATGACATTGATTTCATGGCTGAGTGATATTCCATTGTACATATGGACCACAACTTCTTTATCCATTTTTCTCTTTCCTGGGATATTGAAGGTGGAATGAAGTGGAGGTCCTTGTCAACAGAGCAGCCCTAAACTTTGGGGTGCTTGTGTCTTGCTGATTTTTCATTTTCCCAATTTATAACCCCATGAGTGGAAGTGCCCTATGCTCTCTAAGCTTTGTTTTTTAGATGTTTCAGGACTCACCGTACGCTTCTCCAGAGTGGCTGTTGGCAATTTACATCCCGCCTATCAGCGTAGCAAGGCTCCCATTTCTCCATGGCCTGTCCTGCATTTCTGATTTTGACACTTTTTTCAGCATGGCCTTTTTAACCGATGGGAAGCGAGACATCTTTGTAGCGCTGATTTGCCTTTCCAGGTTGCTTGGTTGGCCAAAAAGGGCGTATGCGTTTTTTCCTGAATATATTCAGGAAAAAACGCATACGCCCTTTTTGGCCAAGGGCATCATTGTCAACGTTTTGCCGCTTTTCATGTGCTTTAAAGGCGATTCGAATCTACCTCCTGAAATCTGTTTCCTGCAATTCTGCCTTGATTTCAAATCCTCTTCTTTGCCTTCCCTCAATATATTTGTCACGAGAGTTATCATTTATAAGTCTGCAGGTTTGTGAATTGCAGTGCCCTGAACCTCCATTTTACAACTCGCTTTTTAGGGAGCTGGCCGCAATAGCGCAGGATGGCTTCAGGCCCTGTTCTGGTTCCGGGGGGCAGGCTGAGCCTGTGGTTAATTCTTCTTCCTGATGGGAAAATAGAGTGGCCTGTGCCTGTCCCAACACCAAGAGCTAGTCTCTCATTGGTTCCACGTCTTCCCGTTCATCCTCAGGACAAATTGCAACCTGTACGGGACAGGAGGTTAAAGGTGCTGATGCTCCAAGTAGGTAGATTGCTAGTAAAGTGGCTGGAATGGCGAACCCGGGCACAGGCAGATGAGAAATGAGGTGCGTTTTAGAAACCTTTCCCCATCACACGGTGTACCATCTTCTGGGTATCTCATGCATGTTTACGATGTAGGAAGATGACCTTGAACCTGGAGATTTGGGACCCATGCGATGGGTACCACGCAGTATTACTTTAAAGGGTCTGCGTTTGCTCACCCAACCTCACCAAACCTCTCAGCCGCAACAGTGTCCACCCTTATGTCTCATCCAGCTGTGGGTCTAGATATGGTCAATCCAGGTTGCATCACAGCCCCTGAACGCATTGTGTAAGAATTTCTCTCTCTTTCACTGTCTTTGTTTCATGGGTTTTTCAAAGTAATTTATTTTTATAATGGGGTTTAGCTGCTTTTCACTGCTGTGTTTATGCCGCTTTACACCCACTTGACACACTAACAGAGAGATATCAATACATAGGTTTTAAGATTATTACTAGTCAGATATATTCTTGTGCGGTGAATAGGGCGTGTTGAGTCCAGTTCTCTGAGCAAGGAGTAGGTCTTGTCTATTACATATTGGGTTTATGGAACGGTATCTGAGCTAATTTGAAACCCTTGTTTTATGTATCACCCCACCTCACCTTTCCCGTTAAGCAGCCATAGTGTGTTTTCTGCATGTGTGACTCTGTTCTGTTTTGTAATTCAGTTCAAGTGTAACGGTTTTTACATTCCCTCTATAAGTGATACCTTATGAGAAGAGTCCTTTTCTGTGTGACTTATTTCACTTAGAGTCGTCGTACCTAAATCCACTCATCATGCTGCTACTAGCCTTATGACATTGATTTCATGGCTTAGTGATATTCCATTGTACATAAGGACCACAACTTCTTTATCCATTTTTCTCTTTCCTGGGATATTGAAGGTGGAATGAAGTGGAGGTCCTTGTCAACAGAGCAGCCCTCAACTTTGGGGTGCTTGTGTCTTGCTGATTTTTAATTTTCCCAATTTATACCCCCATGAGTGGAAGTGCCCTATGCTCTCTAAGCTTTGCTTTTTAGACGTTTCAGGACTCACCGTACACTTCTCCAGAGTGGCTGTTGACAATTTACATCCCGCCCATCAGTGTAGCAAGGCTCCCATTTCTCCATGGCCTGTCCTGCATTTCTGGTTTTGACACTTTTTTCAGCATGGCCCTTTTGACCGATGGGAAGCGAGACATCTTTGTAGCGCTGATTTGCCTTTCCAGGTTGCTTGGTTGGCCAAAAAGGGCGTATGTGTTTTTTCCTGAATATATTCAGGAAAAAACGCATACGCCCTTTTTGGCCAAGGGCATCATTGTCAACGTTTTGCCGCTTTTCATGTGCTTTAAAGGCGATTCGAATCTACCTCCTGAAATCTGTTTCCTGCAATTCTGCCTTGATTTCAAATCCTCTTCTTTGCCTTCCCTCAATATATTTGTGGATGAGAGTTATCATTTATAAGTCTGCAGGTTTGTGAATTGCAGTGCCCTGAACCTCCATTTTACAACTCGCTTTTTAGGGAGCTGGCCGCAAAAGCGCAGGATGGCTTCAGGCCCTGTTCTGGTTCCGGGGGGCAGGCTGAGCCTGTGGTTAATTCTTCTTCCTGATGGGAAAATAGAGTGACCTGTGCCTGTCCCAACACCAAGAGCTAGTCTTTCATTGGTTCCACGTCTTCCCGTTCATCCTCAGGACAAATTGCAACCTGTACGGAACAGGAGGTTAAAGGTGCTGATGCTCCAAGTAGGGAGATTGCTAGTAAAGCGGCTGGAATGTCGAACCCGGGCACAAGGAGAAGAGAAATGAGGTGCGTTTTAGAAACCTTTCCACATCACACGGTGTACCATCTTCTGGGTATCTCATGCATGTTTACGATGTAGGAAGATGACCTTGAACCTGGAGATTTGGGACCCATGCGATGGGTACCACGCAGTATTACTTTAAAGGGTCTGCGTTTGCTCACCCAACCTCACCAAACCTCTCAGCCGCAACAGTGTCCACCCTTATGTCTCATCCAGCTGTGGGTCTAGATATGGTCAATCCAGGTTGCATCACAGCCCCTGAACGCATTGTGTAAGAATTTCTCTCTCTTTCACTGTCTTTGTTTCATGGGTTTTTCAAAGTAATTTATTTTTATAATGGGGTTTAGCTGCTTTTCACTGCTGTGTTTATGCCGCTTTTTACCCACTTGACACACTAACAGAGAGATATCAATACATAGGTTTTAAGATTATTACTAGTCAGATATATTCTTGTGCGGTGAATAGGGCGTGTTGAGTCCAGTTCTCTGAGCAAGGAGTAGGTCTTGTCTATTACATATTGGGTTTATGGAACGGTATCTGAGCTAATTTGAAACCCTTGTTTTATGTATCACCCCACCTCACCTTTCCCGTTAAGCAGCCATAGTGTGTTTTCTGCATGTGTGACTCTGTTCTGTTTTGTAATTCAGTTCAAGTGTAACGGTTTTTACATTCCCTGTATAAGTGATACCTTATGAGAAGTGTCCTTTTCTGTGTGACTTATTTCACTTAGAATCGTCGTACCTAAATCCACTCATCATGCTGCTACTAGCCTTATGACATTGATTTCATGGCTGAGTGATATTCCATTGTACATATGGACCACAACTTCTTTATCCATTTTTCTCTTTCCTGGGATATTGAAGGTGGAATGAAGTGGAGGTCCTTGTCAACAGAGCAGCCCTAAACTTTGGGGTGCTTGTGTCTTGCTGATTTTTTCATTTTCCCAATTTATAACCCCATGAGTGGAAGTGCCCTATGCTCTCTAAGCTTTGTTTTTTAGATGTTTCAGGACTCACCGTACGCTTCTCCAGAGTGGCTGTTGGCAATTTACATCCCGCCTATCAGCGTAGCAAGGCTCCCATTTCTCCATGGCCTGTCCTGCATTTCTGATTTTGACACTTTTTTCAGCATGGCCTTTTTAACCGATGGGAAGCGAGACATCTTTGTAGCGCTGATTTGCCTTTCCAGGTTGCTTGGTTGGCCAAAAAGGGCGTATGCGTTTTTTCCTGAATATA
The DNA here is from genome assembly GCF_965194805.1 of Balaenoptera borealis. Lineage (NCBI taxonomy): Eukaryota > Metazoa > Chordata > Mammalia > Artiodactyla > Balaenopteridae > Balaenoptera > Balaenoptera borealis. The sequence goes on from NW_028123961.1 coordinate 1,191,092, forward strand.
TTCAGGAAAAAACGCATACGCCCTTTTTGGCCAAGGGCATCATTGTCAACGTTTTGCCGCTTTTCATGTGCTTTAAAGGCGATTCGAATCTACCTCCTGAAATCTGTTTCCTGCAATTCTGCCTTGATTTCAAATCCTCTTCTTTGCCTTCCCTCAATATACTTGTGGATGAGAGTTATCATTTATAACTCTGCAGGTTTGTGAATTGCAGTGCTCTGAACCTCCATTTTACAACTCGCTTTTTAGGGAGCTGGCCGCAAAAGCGCAGGATGGCTTCAGGCCCTGTTCTGGTTCCGGGGGGCAGGCTGAGCCTGTGGTTAATTCTTCTTCCTGATGGGAAAATAGAGTGACCTGTGCCTGTCCCAACACCAAGAGATAGTCTCTCATTGGTTTCAAGTCTTCCCGTTCATCCTCAGGACAAATTGCAACCTGTACGGAACAGGAGGTTAAAGGTGATGATGCTCCAAGGAGGGAGATTGCTAGTAAAGTGGCTGGAATGGCGAGCCCGAGCACAAGAAGATGAGAAATGAGGTGCGTTTTAGAAACCTTTCCCCATCACACGGTGTACCATCTTCTGGGTTTCTCATGCATGTTTTCGATGTAGGAAGATGCCCTTGAACCTGGAGATTTGGGACCCATGCGATGGGTACCACGCAGTATTACTTTAAAGGGGCTGCGTTTGCTCACCCAACCTCACCAAACCTCTCAGCCGCAACAGTGTCCACCCTTATGTCTCATCCAGCTGTGGGTCTAGATATGGTCAATCCAGGTTGCATCACAGCCCCTGAACGCATTGTGTAAGAATTTCTCTCTCTTTCACTGTCTTTGTTTCATGGGTTTTTCAAAGTAATTTATTTTTATAATGGGGTTTAGCTGCTTTTCACTGCTGTGTTTATGCCGCTTTTTACCCACTTGACACACTAACAGAGAGATATCAATACATAGGTTTTAAGATTATTACTAGTCAGATATATTCTTGTGCGGTGAATAGGGCGTGTTGAGTCCAGTTCTCTGAGCAAGGAGTAGGTCTTGTCTATTACATATTGGGTTTATGGAACGGTATCTGAGCTAATTTGAAACCCTTGTTTTATGTATCACCCCACCTCACCTTTCCCGTTAAGCAGCCATAGTGTGTTTTCTGCATGTGTGACTCTGTTCTGTTTTGTAATTCAGTTCAAGTGTAACGGTTTTTACATTCCCTGTATAAGTGATACCTTATGAGAAGTGTCCTTTTCTGTGTGACTTATTTCACTTAGAATCGTCGTACCTAAATCCACTCATCATGCTGCTACTAGCCTTATGACATTGATTTCATGGCTGAGTGATATTCCATTGTACATATGGACCACAACTTCTTTATCCATTTTTCTCTTTCCTGGGATATTGAAGGTGGAATGAAGTGGAGGTCCTTGTCAACAGAGCAGCCCTAAACTTTGGGGTGCTTGTGTCTTGCTGATTTTTCATTTTCCCAATTTATAACCCCATGAGTGGAAGTGCCCTATGCTCTCTAAGCTTTGTTTTTTAGATGTTTCAGGACTCACCGTACGCTTCTCCAGAGTGGCTGTTGGCAATTTACATCCCGCCTATCAGCGTAGCAAGGCTCCCATTTCTCCATGGCCTGTCCTGCATTTCTGATTTTGACACTTTTTTCAGCATGGCCTTTTTAACCGATGGGAAGCGAGACATCTTTGTAGCGCTGATTTGCCTTTCCAGGTTGCTTGGTTGGCCAAAAAGGGCGTATGCGTTTTTTCCTGAATATATTCAGGAAAAAACGCATACGCCCTTTTTGGCCAAGGGCATCATTGTCAACGTTTTGCCGCTTTTCATGTGCTTTAAAGGCGATTCGAATCTACCTCCTGAAATCTGTTTCCTGCAATTCTGCCTTGATTTCAAATCCTCTTCTTTGCCTTCCCTCAATATATTTGTCACGAGAGTTATCATTTATAAGTCTGCAGGTTTGTGAATTGCAGTGCCCTGAACCTCCATTTTACAACTCGCTTTTTAGGGAGCTGGCCGCAATAGCGCAGGATGGCTTCAGGCCCTGTTCTGGTTCCGGGTGGCAGGCTGAGCCTGTGGTTAATTCTTCTTCCTGATGGGAAAATAGAGTGGCCTGTGCCTGTCCCAACACCAAGAGCTAGTCTCTCATTGGTTCCACGTCTTCCCGTTCATCCTCAGGACAAACTGCAGCCTGTACGGGACAGGAGGTTAAAGGTGCTGATGCTCCAAGTAGGGAGATTGCTAGTAAAGTGCTGGAATAGCGAACCCGGCCACAAGGAGAGGAGAAATGAGGTGCGTTTTAGAAACCTTTCCACATCATACGGTGTACCATCTTCTGGGTATCTCATGCATGTTTACGATGTAGGAAGATGACCTTGAACCTGGAGATTTGGGACCCATGCGATGGGTACCACGCAGTGTTACTTTAAAGGGTCTGCGTTTGCTCACCCAACCTCACCAAACCTCTCAGCCGCAACAGTGTCCACCCTTATGTCTCATCCAGCTGTGGGTCTAGATATGGTCAATCCAGGTTGCATCACAGCCCCTGAACGCATTGTGTAAGAATTTCTCTCTCTTTCACTGTCTTTGTTTCATGGGTTTTTCAAAGTAATTTATTTTTATAATGGGGTTTAGCTGCTTTTCACTGCTGTGTTTATGCCGCTTTACACCCACTTGACACACTAACAGAGAGATATCAATACATAGGTTTTAAGATTATTACTAGTCAGATATATTCTTGTGCGGTGAATAGGGCGTGTTGAGTCCAGTTCTCTGAGCAAGGAGTAGGTCTTGTCTATTACATATTGGGTTTATGGAACGGTATCTGAGCTAATTTGAAACCCTTGTTTTATGTATCACCCCACCTCACCTTTCCCGTTAAGCAGCCATAGTGTGTTTTCTGCATGTGTGACTCTCTTCTGTTTTGTAATTCAGTTCAAGTGTAACGGTTTTTACATTCCCTCTATAAGTGATACCTTATGAGAAGAGTCCTTTTCTGTGTGACTTATTTCACTTAGAGTCGTCGTACCTAAATCCACTCATCATGCTGCTACTAGCCTTATGACATTGATTTCATGGCTTAGTGATATTCCATTGTACATAAGGACCACAACTTCTTTATCCATTTTTCTCTTTCCTGGGATATTGAAGGTGGAATGAAGTGGAGGTCCTTGTCAACAGAGCAGCCCTCAACTTTGGGGTGCTTGTGTCTTGCTGATTTTTAATTTTCCCAATTTATACCCCCATGAGTGGAAGTGCCCTATGCTCTCTAAGCTTTGCTTTTTAGACGTTTCAGGACTCACCGTACACTTCTCCAGAGTGGCTGTTGACAATTTACATCCCGCCCATCAGTGTAGCAAGGCTCCCATTTCTCCATGGCCTGTCCTGCATTTCTGGTTTTGACACTTTTTTCAGCATGGCCCTTTTGACCGATGGGAAGCGAGACATCTTTGTAGCGCTGATTTGCCTTTCCAGGTTGCTTGGTTGGCCAAAAAGGGCGTATGCGTTTTTTCCTGAATATATTCAGGAAAAAACGCATACGCCCTTTTTGGCCAAGGGCATCATTGTCAACGTTTTGCCGCTTTTCATGTGCTTTAAAGGCGATTCGAATCTACCTCCTGAAATCTGTTTCCTGCAATTCTGCCTTGATTTCAAATCCTCTTCTTTGCCTTCCCTCAATATATTTGTGGATGAGAGTTATCATTTATAAGTCTGCAGGTTTGTGAATTGCAGTGCCCTGAACCTCCATTTTACAACTCGCTTTTTAGGGAGCTGGCCGCAAAAGCGCAGGATGGCTTCAGGCCCTGTTCTGGTTCCGGGGGGCAGGCTGAGCCTGTGGTTAATTCTTCTTCCTGATGGGAAAATAGAGTGACCTGTGCCTGTCCCAACACCAAGAGCTAGTCTTTCATTGGTTCCACGTCTTCCCGTTCATCCTCAGGACAAATTGCAACCTGTACGGAACAGGAGGTTAAAGGTGCTGATGCTCCAAGTAGGGAGATTGCTAGTAAAGCGGCTGGAATGTCGAACCCGGGCACAAGGAGAAGAGAAATGAGGTGCGTTTTAGAAACCTTTCCACATCACACGGTGTACCATCTTCTGGGTATCTCATGCATGTTTACGATGTAGGAAGATGACCTTGAACCTGGAGATTTGGGACCCATGCGATGGGTACCACGCAGTATTACTTTAAAGGGTCTGCGTTTGCTCACCCAACCTCACCAAACCTCTCAGCCGCAACAGTGTCCACCCTTATGTCTCATCCAGCTGTGGGTCTAGATATGGTCAATCCAGGTTGCATCACAGCCCCTGAACGCATTGTGTAAGAATTTCTCTCTCTTTCACTGTCTTTGTTTCATGGGTTTTTCAAAGTAATTTATTTTTATAATGGGGTTTAGCTGCTTTTCACTGCTGTGTTTATGCCGCTTTTTACCCACTTGACACACTAACAGAGAGATATCAATACATAGGTTTTAAGATTATTACTAGTCAGATATATTCTTGTGCGGTGAATAGGGCGTGTTGAGTCCAGTTCTCTGAGCAAGGAGTAGGTCTTGTCTATTACATATTGGGTTTATGGAACGGTATCTGAGCTAATTTGAAACCCTTGTTTTATGTATCACCCCACCTCACCTTTCCCGTTAAGCAGCCATAGTGTGTTTTCTGCATGTGTGACTCTGTTCTGTTTTGTAATTCAGTTCAAGTGTAACGGTTTTTACATTCCCTGTATAAGTGATACCTTATGAGAAGTGTCCTTTTCTGTGTGACTTATTTCACTTAGAATCGTCGTACCTAAATCCACTCATCATGCTGCTACTAGCCTTATGACATTGATTTCATGGCTGAGTGATATTCCATTGTACATATGGACCACAACTTCTTTATCCATTTTTCTCTTTCCTGGGATATTGAAGGTGGAATGAAGTGGAGGTCCTTGTCAACAGAGCAGCCCTAAACTTTGGGGTGCTTGTGTCTTGCTGATTTTTCATTTTCCCAATTTATAACCCCATGAGTGGAAGTGCCCTATGCTCTCTAAGCTTTGTTTTTTAGATGTTTCAGGACTCACCGTACGCTTCTCCAGAGTGGCTGTTGGCAATTTACATCCCGCCTATCAGCGTAGCAAGGCTCCCATTTCTCCATGGCCTGTCCTGCATTTCTGATTTTGACACTTTTTTCAGCATGGCCTTTTTAACCGATGGGAAGCGAGACATCTTTGTAGCGCTGATTTGCCTTTCCAGGTTGCTTGGTTGGCCAAAAAGGGCGTATGCGTTTTTTCCTGAATATATTCAGGAAAAAACGCATACGCCCTTTTTGGCCAAGGGCATCATTGTCAACGTTTTGCCGCTTTTCATGTGCTTTAAAGGCGATTCGAATCTACCTCCTGAAATCTGTTTCCTGCAATTCTGCCTTGATTTCAAATCCTCTTCTTTGCCTTCCCTCAATATATTTGTGGACGAGAGTTATCATTTATAAGTCTGCAGGTTTGTGAATTGCAGTGCCCTGAACCTCCATTTTACAACTCGCTTTTTAGGGAGCTGGCCGCAATAGCGCAGGATGGCTTCAGGCCCTGTTCTGGTTCCGGGTGGCAGGCTGAGCCTGTGGTTAATTCTTCTTCCTGATGGGAAAATAGAGTGGCCTGTGCCTGTCCCAACACCAAGAGCTAGTCTCTCATTGGTTCCACGTCTTCCCGTTCATCCTCAGGACAAATTGCAACCTGTACGGGACAGGAGGTTAAAGGTGCTGATGCTCCAAGTAGGTAGATTGCTAGTAAAGTGGCTGGAATGGCGAACCCGGGCACAGGCAGATGAGAAATGAGGTGCGTTTTAGAAACCTTTCCCCATCACACGGTGTACCATCTTCTGGGTATCTCATGCATGTTTACGATGTAGGAAGATGCCGTTGAACCTGGAGATTTGGGACCCATGCGATGGGTACCACGCAGTATTACTTTAAAGGGTCTGCGTTTGCTCACCCAACCTCACCAAACCTCTCAGCCGCAACAGTGTCCACCCTTATGTCTCATCCAGCTGTGGGTCTAGATATGGTCAATCCAGGTTGCATCACAGCCCCTGAACGCATTGTGTAAGAATTTCTCTCTCTTTCACTGTCTTTGTTTCATGGGTTTTTCAAAGTAATTTATTTTTATAATGGGGTTTAGCTGCTTTTCACTGCTGTGTTTATGCCGCTTTACACCCACTTGACACACTAACAGAGAGATATCAATACATAGGTTTTAAGATTATTACTAGTCAGATATATTCTTGTGCGGTGAATAGGGCGTGTTGAGTCCAGTTCTCTGAGCAAGGAGTAGGTCTTGTCTATTACATATTGGGTTTATGGAACGGTATCTGAGCTAATTTGAAACCCTTGTTTTATGTATCACCCCACCTCACCTTTCCCGTTAAGCAGCCATAGTGTGTTTTCTGCATGTGTGACTCTGTTCTGTTTTGTAATTCAGTTCAAGTGTAACGGTTTTTACATTCCCTCTATCAGTGATACCTTATGAGAAGTGTCCTTTTCTGTGTGACTTATTTCACTTAGAATCGTCGTACCTAAATCCACTCATCATGCTGCTACTAGCCTTATGACATTGATTTCATGGCTGAGTGATATTCCATTGTACATATGGACCACAACTTCTTTATCCATTTTTCTCTTTCCTGGGATATTGAAGGTGGAATGAAGTGGAGGTCCTTGTCAACAGAGCAGCCCTAAACTTTGGGGTGCTTGTGTCTTGCTGATTTTTAATTTTCCCTATTTATACCCCCATGAGTGGAAGTGCCCTATTCTCTCTAAGCTTTGCTTTTTAGACGTTTCAGGACTCACTGTACACTTCTCCAGAGTGGCTGTTGACAATTTACATCCCGCCCATCAGTGTAGCAAGGCTCCCATTTCTCCATGGCCTGTCCTGCATTTCTGGTTTTGACACTTTTTTCAGCATGGCCCTTTTGACCGATGGGAAGCGAGACATCTTTGTAGCGCTGATTTGCCTTTCCAGGTTGCTTGGTTGGCCAAAAAGGGCGTATGCGTTTTTTCCTGAATATATTCAGGAAAAAACGCATACGCCCTTTTTGGCCAAGGGCATCATTGTCAACGTTTTGCCGCTTTTCATGTGCTTTAAAGGCGATTCGAATCTACCTCCTGAAATCTGATTCCTGCAATTCTGCCTTGATTTCAAATCCTCTTCTTTGCCTTCCCTCAATATACTTGTGGATGAGAGTTATCATTTATAACTCTGCAGGTTTGTGAATTGCAGTGCTCTGAACCTCCATTTTACAACTCGCTTTTTAGGGAGCTGGCCGCAAAAGCGCAGGATGGCTTCAGGCCCTGTTCTGGTTCCGGGGGGCAGGCTGAGCCTGTGGTTAATTCTTCTTCCTGATGGGAAAATAGAGTGACCTGTGCCTGTCCCAACACCAAGAGCTACTCTTTCATTGGTTCCACGTCTTCCCGTTCATCCTCAGTACAAATTGCAACCTGTACGGAACAGGAGGTTAAAGGTGCTGATGCTCCAAGGAGGGAGATTGCTAGTAAAGTGGCTGGAATGGCGAACCCGGGCACAGGCAGATGAGAAATGCGGTGCGTTTTAGAAACCTTTCCCCATCACATGGTGTACCATCTTCTGGGTATCTCATGCATGTTTACGATGTAGGAAGATGACCTTGAACCTGGAGATTTGGGACCCATGCGATGGGTACCACGCAGTATTACTTTAAAGGGTCTGCGTTTGCTCACCCAACCTCACCAAACCTCTCAGCCGCAACAGTGTCCACCCTTATGTCGCATCCAGCTGTGGGTCTAGATATGGTCAATCCAGGTTGCATCACAGCCCCTGAACGCATTGTGTAAGAATTTCTCTCTCTTTCACTGTCTTTGTTTCATGGGTTTTTCAAAGTAATTTATTTTTATAATGGGGTTTAGCTGCTTTTCACTGCTGTGTTTATGCCGCTTTACACCCACTTGACACACTAACAGAGAGATATCAATACATAGGTTTTAAGATTATTACTAGTCAGATATATTCTTGTGCAGTGAATAGGGCGTGTTGAGTCCAGTTCTCTGAGCAAGGAGTAGGTCTTGTCTATTACATATTGGGATTATGGAACGGTATCTGAGCTAATTTGAAACCCTTGTTTTATGTATCACCCCACCTCACCTTTCCCGTTAAGCAGCCATAGTGTGTTTTCTGCATGTGTGACTCTGTTCTGTTTTGTAATTCAGTTCAAGTGTAACGGTTTTTACATTCCCTCTATAAGTGATACCTTATGAGAAGTGTCCTTTTCTGTGTGACTTATTTCACTTAGAATCGTCGTACCTAAATCCACTCATCATGCTGCTACTAGCCTTATGACATTGATTTCATGGCTGAGTGATATTCCATTGTACATATGGACCACAACTTCTTTATCCATTTTTCTCTTTCCTGGGATATTGAAGGTGGAATGAAGTGGAGGTCCTTGTCAACAGAGCAGCCCTAAACTTTGGGGTGCTTGTGTCTTGCTGATTTTTAATTTTCCCAATTTATAACCCCATGAGTGGAAGTGCCCTATGCTCTCTAAGCTTTGTTTTTTAGATGTTTCAGGACTCACCGTATGCTTCTCCAGAGTGGCTGTTGGCAATTTACATCCCGCCTATCAGCGTAGCAAGGCTCCCATTTCTCCATGGCCTGTCCTGCATTTCTGATTTTGACAATTTTTTCAGCATGGCCTTTTTAACCAATGGGAAGCGAGACATCTTTGTAGCGCTGATTTGCCTTTCCAGGTTGCTTGGTTGGCCAAAAAGGGCGTATGCGTTTTTTCCTGAATATATTCAGGAAAAAACGCATACGCCCTTTTTGGCCAAGGGCATCATTGTCAACGTTTTGCCGCTTTTCATGTGCTTTAAAGGCGATTCGAATCTACCTCCTGAAATCTGTTTCC